>NC_135238.1:212780281-213426948 GCF_051348905.1 Ranitomeya variabilis | reverse complement strand
CACACATATATATACACACAGACATCACATATACACACATACACACACAGACACACATCACATACACTTTTTTGTGTGCTTTCTTCCCTCTCATCACTAAGCCTCTTTCTCCCTGTTTCCTCTGTGCATTAGGCGAATGTTCCCCTTCCTGAGTTTTAACATCTCCGGGTTGGACCCCACTGCACATTATAATATTTTTGTAGATGTGATTCTTGCTGATCCCAATCACTGGAGATTTCAAGGGGGCAAATGGGTTCCTTGTGGCAAAGCGGACACCAATGTACAAGGCAAGTCCCAATTAACACTTTCCCTTTTTAATCTCTGACACTCTTTTAGGTGAGAAACCTTAATTAGAAGCTTTTGTATCTAGAGAAAAAGGCTGGGATTTTATGAGCAGATGATAGAGGAAAGGAGTCGGGTGCTAGAGGAAATAATATGCAAATGACGGAATTCATGTAACTGTAATGAAGGCGCCGCAGACATCACACTGTATACATATATATATACCTCTGTTTTCGGAACAGGTAACAGGGTTTACATGCACCCGGATTCCCCCAACACAGGAGCTCACTGGATGCGACAGGAAATCTCATTTGGAAAGATGAAACTTACTAACAATAAAGGGGCCTCCAACAACAATGGCCAGGTCAGTGCAATACTCCTCATTAAAGTGGTGCCGAGCAGCAGCAGTTGTGTGCAGCCCAGGACTGAGCCCATCCTGCTCTCAGCACCCAGCATGGGTTATATTTATAGCATGTGTGTCATTGTACACCATCTGCAAGAGCCATTTCAAACACTTGCAGATACACAAATTAGCCTGGAATAAATTACTGTGCATGTGTGCATTGTGCAGGATCTGCTGCAATTAGTCTTCTCTTTATATAGGGTTTATTATTGAGTCTTGTTAAATAGATTTACAGAGAATCTTGTGCACCTATCTATCTATCTATCTATCTATCTATCTATCTATCTATCTATCCATCTATCTATTATCTATTATCTATCTATTTATCTATCTATTTATCTATCTATCTATCTATCTATCTATCTATCTATCTGTGCATATATCTATCTATTCATCTATCTATCTAATCTGTCTATTCATCTATCTATTTATCTATTCATCTATCTATCTATCTATCTATCTATCTATCTATCTATCTATCTATCTATCTATCTATCTATCAATCTATCTATCATCTATTATCTATCTATCTATCTATCTCTCTATCTATTATCTATCTATCCATCTATCTATTATCTATCTATCTATCCATCTATCTATCATCTATCTATCTATCTATCTATCTATCTATCTGTGCATATATCTATCTATTCATCTATCTATCTAATCTGTCTATTCATCTATCTATTTATCTATTCATCTATCTATCTATCTATCTATCTATCTATCTATCTATCTATATATCTATCTATTATCTATCTATCTATCTATTATCTATCTATCATCTATTATCTATCTATTCATCTATCTATCTATCTATCTATCTATCTATCTATCTATCTATCTAATCTATCTATTCATCTATCTATTCATCTATATATCTACCTATTCATCTATCTATCGATCTATCTGTCTATCTATCTATCTATCTATCTATCTATCTATCTATCTATCTATCTATCTATCTATCTATCTATCATCTATCTAGTCTTTCTATCTAATCTATCTATCTATTATCTATCTATACATCTATCTATTCATCTATCTATCTACTCATCTATCTATTCATCTATCTATTTATCTATCAATCTATCTAATAATTAAATAGATAGATAATAGATAGATATATATGAGATAATAGATAGACAGATAGATAGATAGATAGATAGATAGATAGATAGACAGATAGATAGATAATTAGAAAAGGCTTGAGAAAGGCAGAGAAATCTGCCGAAACGTTGCTGCTAATGGATCAGTAAAGCCACGGTTTTTCATTTTGAGCTTTGGAGTGCTGCCAGTTTTTTTCTGATTTTCTATCTTTCTTTCTTTCTTTCTTTCTTTCTTTCTTTCTTTCTTTCTTTCTTTCTATTATCTATATATCTATATATTATATATATTATACATTTTATATATATATATATATATATATATATTTATATATATATATACAGTATATATATATATATATAATCTATCTATTCATTCCTCTATCTAACTATCTTTCTATCTATCTATCTATCTATCTATCTATCTATCTAATCTTGTAATGTGTATTGTTGTCACATAGTTATCCCATTGTCTCTCTATATACTTCACATAGATGGTAACTGGTTTCTTATGGTATGTTGGTAGATGGTTGTGTTGCAATCCTTACACAAGTACCAGCCCAGGCTGCATGTTGTAGAAGTGAATGAAGATGGCACAGAGGATACCAGTCAACCTGGCAGAGTGCAAACCTTTACCTTCCCGGAGACTCAGTTTATTGCTGTCACTGCCTACCAGAACACTGATGTAAATATACCCTTCTATCATTTACCTCCTAAAGAAAGCATGGATGATAAATGAGATTTTGATAAACTGAGATAAAAATATATAAAGGTGCTATTATTATTCTCAGCAGTAGAAGTAGTAGTAATGCCATCATCATCATTATAGCTGTGAACACATAAAGGGTCAATTAGAAATAAGTGTACTGTTTGTATAAATCATGTTATATAGGGATTCTACTAAGTCAAAAAGAATGTGTAATGATGAGTGGAACTTATACTCACCATTTATTATTATTATTATTATTATTTTGTAAACACTCCACAAGAAGATTTTGTTAAATCTCCTTGTTAGAATGATGTTGAATTGTGGCAAAAAAAAAAAAAAAAAAAAAACAATAATAATAAACTCTTTTTTGATGAATATATAGATAAATACATTTAAAAAATACAGGCAGCACCAGCAAAAAAAGGGAGAGGGGCAGGTGTGCAGAGCCTCCAAGGCATAAACCAACCCTCCAATATACATACAAAAATGAAGGCAGCACTCCCAAAATAGAAAATTACAAAAATTTAATAGCACATAATGACTACAGTACATTTTTCTAATTTTCTATTCTATTTTCAGAGTGCTGCCTTCATTTTTTATGTAGATACCTAGATAGTTAGACAGATAGATAGATAGATAGATAAATAGATAGATAGATAGATAGATAGATGGATGGATGGATGGATGGATGGATAGATAGATAGATAGATAGATAGATAGATAGATAGATAGATAGATAGACATACATAGGTAGATAGATAGAAAGATAGAAAGATAGATAGATAGTTACATAGATAGATGGATAGATAGATAGATAGATAGATAGATAGATAGATAGATAGACGGATAGATAATAGACAGATAGATAAAAAAAAACTCAGACAGCACACTATGTAGATATAAAAAATAAAAACAAAGTTTTAATTTGCCATGTGTGCAAAAGCAACTTTTCGACTCCACAGAGCCTTTATCAACATAAAGATATATTTGAGAGATAGACAAATGATAGACAGATAAATAGATGATAGATAAGATAGATGAATAGATAGATAAATAATTGATAGATACGTGATATTCTTAGTAAAATAGATGTATTACCATATATATTCATTATATATTTTTATAGGTGTTCAGTTTTATTGACACAAACAAATGGAAGAAAAATGGAACCACTTACCTTATCAGTCCACTTCATTAGTTAACTACTGTTTTGTTTTAGACCCTAAACTTTTTTTTAATGTTACAGTTTATTTTTTCATATTTGTACATATTTTGGAAATGTTTTTTTCAGTAAATATGTAATTTTGCCTTTATAGATAACCCAACTAAAAATCGACCACAATCCATTTGCCAAAGGATTTCGGGACAATTATGACACGTAAGTGAGAGAATAATATATTACTTATAGCGATAGCACATTAATAATCTAATATACGGAAAGAATAGGGAGGAAATCATCTCTTATCACAGCGTGCAGTGGATTCGCTCTCTGTAGGAGATGGTTAGGACACCAGAGGTTCGTCAATAATTTTGTATATTGGATATAATAGAGTGTAAATCAATAGCTGATGTCGTGTCAGTGTGCAGAGCACTGTGCTGCTAATAACTAAATAATCATATATTTATATATGTTATATATGTTCATATATAAACCTGCATGGAAGATAGTTAAAAACAAAAATCTACAGTACAATAGTCATAAAAAGGAAGGGCTCTACATCAACAGTTTGAAGAATGTGGTTCATGATCTATAACATGTTAAACAAATAAAAAAATAAATAACATTTTATTATAGGTTTTTACAAATGATCCCGTTCTTTGCAGTAATACCTCACCTTGGCAACTTAGAAGTTAAAGAACGTTATTAAAAAGAGAAGAATGAGTTATCAGAGCAAAAAATAGCATCGTCAAAAAGCTCCTTAATGTACAGCTGTGTCACTGTAGTCACAGTATTATTATTATTATTATCATTATTATTATTATTATTATTATTATTTTTAAGAAACTGTATATTTTTGAGTATGAATTTGAAGGAACTTCCTCTCTATATGTAAACCTGCAGAGATCCAGATTTTTGCTCAGATTCTTTATAAACCGTGGTGTGCCATACAGACTGCAATAGGCTGAAAAATATAGTAGTAATAGAAAATAATAATAATAATAATAATAACAATAATAATAGTAGTAAAACTGCGCAGTGTCCCAATGGAGGATATTGGATCTTAAGTAGAGAAATAGAGGATCTTTTGCTCCTTCAGAAGTAGAATTCCTTCCTGCTGGAATATTATATGGTATCGAAAAGTAAGTACAGCACCCGAAGTAGAAAAAATAGGCTACAAGTCCTCATAGGCATGACCAGAGAAGCATCTCTATTGCCACATAGGCTATTAAGTATTTTCCTATCTCCCTATATTGGAGTGCTGCGTCATTTTTTTTCTATCTATCCATCCATCTATCTATTATCTAAACGAAAGTTTCAAAGATTATTATTATCTAAACTATCTATCTATCTATCTATCTATCTATCTATCTATCTATCTATCTATCTATTATCTATCCATCGATCTATCTATTATCTATCTATCTATCTATCTATTATCTATCTATCCATCTATCTATTATCTAAACTATCTATCATCTATCTATCTATCTATCTATCTATCTATCTATCTATCTGTCTATCTATTATCTATCCATCTATCTATTATCTATCTATCTATCTATCTATTATCTATCTATCTATCTATCATCTATCTATTTATCTCCCTATCTATTATCTATCTATCTATCTATCTATCTATCTATCTATCATCTATCTATCTATCTGTTATCTATCTATCTATCTATCTATCTATCTATCTATCTATCTATCACCTATCTATCTATTATCTATCTATCTATCTATCTATCTATCTATCTATCTATCTATTTATCTATCTATCTATCTATCTATCTATTATCTATCTATTATCTAGCTATCTATCTATTATCTATCTATCATCTAATTTATCAATCCATCCAATAGATCAATCAATCAATCAATCTGTCTGTCTTACAGGATCTACACTGGTTGTGATCTGGATCGCCTAACTCCATCACCCAATGACTCCCCTCGATCTCAGATAGTCCCCGGTGCCCGGTATTCTATGGCGACCTCCTTTCTCCAGGACCAGTTCGTCAGTAACTACGCCAAGTCTCGCTTCCATCATCCAGGATCTATGTCCGGACCAGGCACAGATCGCAGTGTTCCTCACACCAACGGGCTCCTTTCCCCGCAGCAGGGTGAGGACCCCGGGGCCCCTTCTCCTCAGCGCTGGTTTGTAACTCCGGCTAATAACAGACTGGACTTTACAGCCGCTTCTGCCTACGACACTGCCACAGACTTTGCCGGTAACGCGGCCACTTTATTGTCTTACGCGGCTGCAGGAGTGAAGGCTCTTCCTTTGCCTACGGCCGCCTGCGCGGGACGACCCTTGGGTTATTACAGTGATCCGACTGGTTGGGGAGCGCGGAGCCCACCCCAATACTGCACCAAAACTGGATCTGTGTTGTCTTGCTGGGCCCCAGGAGCCAGAGTTGGATCTTCAAACCCCTACTTATCTGGTACAGACGAAACCGACACTCTAGCTGCAGATAGGTCCCCCTTGGGAGAGGACACAAAACCCAAAGATCTATCTGACTCCAGCTGGATCGAAACACCTCCATCAATAAAATCTATGGACTCCTCTGACTCGGGAATTTATGAACAGGCGAAGAGAAGGCGACTTTCCCCCTCTGACCCAGCTGTGTCTGGTAGCTCCTCACCTCTCAAAAGTGAAGTTCTGCCCTCTAGAGACTGTGAGAAGAACTGTGCCAAAGATCTTGGTTATTATGGCTTCTACACCCATACCTAAATTTGCCACTGCTTAAAGTTAGCCCATCAGCCAAGGTTTGCCACCATGAGTACAGTTCATGACTAAGACCTTTGCAGTGGTCTTTAGAACTTCACCTATGTTTTCTGAAGGAAAAAAAAATACAGAACCTGCGCATATCAAGAATTGAGTGCTAGATGGTGTTGAAGACAACCAACCAATTATGTTTTGCTGCCAAATTGTGAACAGGTCCTAAAAACTCTCTCAACATTTTAATCCTAATTTTTGGGTTTACCTCTCCATAATTTAGTCATCTACCTTGAATCTTACTCCAAACCACAATTGATAGTGGATCAGCACCATGGATGGACATTGTTAGGTTCCAGCACCATGAGCAGTGGATTCCTGCACCATGGACATTGTTAGGTTCCAGCACCATGATCAGTGGGTTCCTGCACCATGGACATTGTTAGGTTCCAGCACCATGATCAGTGGATTCCTGCACCATGGACATTGTTAGGTTCCAGCACCATGAGCAGTGGGTTCCTGCACCATGGACATTGTTAGGTTCCAGCACCATGATCAGTGGGTTCCTGCACCATGGACATTGTTAGGTTCCAGCACCATGAGCAGTGGGTTCCTGCACCATGGACATTGTTAGGTTCCAGCAACATGAGCAGTGGGTTCCTGCACCATGGACATTGTTAGGTTCCAGCACCATGATCAGTGGGTTCCTGCACCATGGACATTGTTAGGTTCCAGCACCATGAGCAGTGGGTTCCTGCACCATGGACATTGTTAGGTTCCAGCAACATGAGCAGTGGGTTCCTGCACCATGGAAATTGTTCGGTTCTAGCACCATGGACACCAGAGGTTCCAGCACCATGGACACCAGAGGTTCCAGCACCATGGACATCGTTAGGTTCCAGCACCAAGGACACCAGAGGTTCCAGCACCATGGACGTGGTTGGGTCAGCACGAAGGAATGCATCTCAATGGCGGCTCAATCTAGTTTGGAGGAATAGGACCTGGTAGTACCTTCAGCTGTCTTCTTACGGCAGGTTTCATGTGTAGCAAGTCTTGGAGATACTGTCTGCTCCCAACGTTTAATCATATGGCGCTTCCTTTCATGGTAAATATCATTTTGGTAGGGATGTTGAATAAACTGTTAATAATCCACTGATATTACTACTTTTTTTGTTAATTTGTGAAGTCACCAGCAAAATGTATATCTTCCTGATTAATGAGTTAATTCATTAACTAAATTTATTAATTTGATTCTTTCCTTCTTGTATGTCTGTATGTATACGTCTTCTGCATCAATCCTGGTGTATTGACCACTCGCAAAGAATAATGTTTACATAGTGGAGATCACCGAAGTATTGTATTCCACAGTTATATATGGAACTTGCACATATTTGTGTCATATTTTGATTCCCCATCACCTTTTTCATACTACAATATTTATATTTGATTTATTGTGCCAAACGCAAGAGTTTGCCAAACACAGACCCGCATAGAATAGTTTATTTTTAGTTTTTATTTCAATACATCATAACTTAACTTTTTTTAAAAATATATATTAAATTCTTGATGTTGTTTTTATGTTATTGATTAATTTTGCATTCATATAACTTTAATTTTTGTTTATTTATTTTTTTTTTATACAAAACCACAATTTTTCTCTCAACTGCTGGTGACATAGTGTAGTGGAAATAAAATGTGAATTGTATATTAATACATTATAGGGGATTTTTTTCTATTTAATTGGTGTCGGGAAAGAATAGTCTAATTGTATTTATTTTTTACGATTAATTTGAATATTGTAATTATTTTTCTTATTTCTGTCATTTGTTTAAAGATGTAATCGGTAAATAGCACAATCATCATTTACCCAAACTGCACTCATTTTATTTTATACAGCTATAAATGGTTATACTGACGATAATGATTATTATTATTATAATATCCAAAAATCTGTAACCAATGGAAAACAAACGTTATTTTCTCTGTACAGATCTGTCTACTGGATAGACTCATTATTATTATTGTTATTATTATTTTTATGACAGAGGTTTGTAAATATTTGCTTTTATGTTTTTATTTGTCTGTATGATCGATACGTTGAATAGATGTGTTTCTCTTGTTTGTATTGTCTGTATCTCGACTACTGAAATAAAATCAGAAAATACATGGGAATGGCTTTTCAACTGCAGTTTTATGCTGAGTTTTTATTTATTGTGATGGCATAATGATGGCGAAAATAACGTATTTACTGATATAGAAACAATTTAAGTAATGTATAGAGCAGAAAGGATTGTAAATGGCAGAATAGTTACATGTAGAAACATTGATTTAGGGAAAGAAGTTTATCTATTATCTATATATCTATCTATTATCTATCTATCTATCATCTAATATCTATGTATCTATTATCTATCTATCTATCTATCTATCTTCTATCTATTATCTATCTATCTGTTTATATATCTATCTATTATCTATATATATCTATCTATTATCTATCTATCTATCTATCTATCTATCTATCTATCTATCTATCTATTATCTATCTATCTATCTATTATCCATCTATCATCTAATATCTATCTATCTATCTATCTATCTATCTATCTATCTATCTATCTATCTATCTATCTATCTATTATCTATCATCTAATATCTATTATCTATCTATCTATCTATCTATCTATCTATCTATCTATCTATCTATCTATCTTCTATTATCTATCTATCTGTTTATATATCTATCTATTATCTATATATATCTATCTATTATCTATCATCTATCTATCTATCTATCTATCTATCTATCTATCTATCTATCTATCTATCTATCTATCTATCTATTTATTTAATCTTACCTGTTAGCTCTAGGTCAATTATTAGCATTTTTTTTTTTTCATTTTTTAAAGCTATTGATTTGGATTTTTTTTTTTAAATTTGAACTGTACTTATTTTTATTGAATGTCATTATTTTTTCCTCAGTTTCTCTACATTTTGACTGTTCTGCAAATGTCAGAATATAATAACTCCTCAGCGCAATGAATACAAGGTTGTATAGACTTTAACCCTTTCCTGCCCTGGCCCTGTTTTGCAGCTCAGCACTATGTATGTAGCTTTTTTTCCTTTTTGTTTTGGAGCTGTATAAGCTAATGCTAATGGAATATGGAAAGAAAAATGCGACTCTGTTATGGATAAAAATATTTTCCATTTTCACCTTTGGATTCCAATGTGTTGGCAATTTATGATTAGGGAGTGTGATACATGGAGGTAGTTACTTGCTTTCTGGAAGGGACCTGTTCATTGTGAGGCCGAATGTGCAGGTGATGTTTAATGAGCACCCAATTCTCCATTTCCAAGTGAGACTGATGGCTGAGCTGGTGATAATGACATATGCTGCTCAATGCTAGATTTTGTATCAAAGCTTAAAATGTGCAATGTATCCGCAGCTTGTGATGTGCTGACATTTTACATGGAGTTTCTGCCGAGCTATTTCTGCTTTTACATTTATTACAGTGTGAAGCAGTCAGGGAAGAATGGGGAAGAGAACCACAGGGTCTGCCTCAGGACTGTGCACAGGAATGGGGTGTAAGGAGGAAAGAAGCTGCGAATATACTGTCCATAGAAGGAGACCTGCATAGACCATCAATGTACGCAGGAAAACTGCATAGACCATCAATGTGTGCAGATTGTGCATGAAGCCTGCATAGACCATCAATGTGTGCAGGAAGCCTGCATAGACCATCAATGTGTGCAGGAAGCCTGCATAGACCATCAATGTGTGCAGGAAACCTGCATAGACCATCAATGTGTGCAGATTGTGCATGAAACCTGCATAGACCATCAAAGTGTGCAGGAAGCCTGCATAGACCATCAATGTGAGCAGGAAACCTGCATAGACTATCAATGTGTGCAGGAAGCCTGCATACAGCATCAATGTGTGCAGGAAATCTACATAGATCATCAATGTGTGCAGGAAACCTGCATAGACCATCAATGTGTGCAGATTGTTCATGAAACCTGCATAGACCATCAAAGTGTGCAGGAAGCCTGCATAGACCATCAATGTGAGCAGGAAACCTGCATAGACTATCAATGTGTGCAGGAAGCCTGCATAGACCATCAATGTGAACAGGAAACCTGCATAGACTATCAATGTGTGCAGGAAGCCTGCATAGACCATCAATGTGTGCAGGAAACCTGCATAGACCATCAATGTGTGCAGGAAGCCTGCACAGACCACCAATGTGTGCAGGAAGCCTGCATAGACCATCAATGTGTGCAGGAAGCCTGCATAGACCATCAATGTGTGCAGGAAGACTGCATAGACCATCAATGTGTGCAGGAAGCCTGCATAGACCATCAATGTGTGCAGGAAGCCTGCATAGACCATCAATGTGTGCAGGATAATCTGCTACTAATATGTATTTATTGTAAAATTAGAATGACGGCTTTTTTTAATGAATCTAAATGTATGTGTAATATAAGTGTGTGTGTGTGTGTATATATGTGTGTAATATATGTGTCTGTATATATGTATATATATAAAGTTTGTGTAATAATATATGTTATATATATATATATACATGTGTGTATATATAAATGGGAATATACATTTATTTGTTCAATATATGTGTGTGTATATATCTATAATGTTTTGGTATGTGTGTATATATGTGTGTGTGTGTGTGTAATATATACGCGTGTGTCCTTGTATATGTATTTATACACATGTGCCTTTATATGGATATGCACACACACACACACACACACACACATATATAAATACACACACACACATATGTACATACCCACAGACACACACATATTTATACTCACGTATGTATACAGACACACATATACACACACACACACACACACACACACATATATATATATATAAATACATACACACATATATATATATATATACACACACACACACACGTACATAACTACAGACACACACATATATATATAAATGTAATAGAAGAGCATTCCCTTGGTAATCATTTTTAATTAAAAATATAATATAGTATTAAATCAGAAGTAAAATATATATTCGTATTACCGCATTTAGGATTAAAGTAATACATTTTGACCTGCGCACTTCAGAATATCATTTTAGACTTGGTGATGCCATAGGGATCCTTTTCTAGGATCCATTGAAAATCACCCTTAATAAAGAGTGGCTCTTGCTCATGGGGATCCTGCCCTTCCATCTGCATGTAATATCACATTTCTCCTTCAGAAGGCGCTGCAGAGAAAACGTCTAGCCATCTATATCACCATGAACAGCTGGTTACTGGACCAGCATCAATGGAGAAAAGGGGGTGTCACACAAGACCATGGGGTGGAAATTGACATTCTGCTCATTTTAGTCATTTTCATGTAAAAGTTATACAAACAATTCTAATATTTCTTTATGATCATGATTATTTAAGGCCGTCCTCCTGCACTTATAAAAAAAGCAAAAATAAAATAAAAGAGTAAATGTTTTAAGATATGCAGTTATCCAGTGCAGAAATCTGAAGTCTGTGCTGAGAGGGAATGGGGGCGAGATATTTACATGCTTCATCCATAATGCAACTTATATACAGGACACATCCATAAAGTCTATACATGTATCCAGTCCATAAATTCACTCTATGGATATACTTACAATCACTCCTGCATAAAGAAGAAATAAAGTCAGTAAAAAGAACATTTTTGTTAATTAAATTAAAATGTATATACGACTATGCAAATATACAATCTCAGATTTATTTTTTTAATAAATCTTGTGTGTCTGAAATAAGCAGTGATAGTGAAATCCTGCAGAGGACAAGGACATAGAAAAGGAGGTGGAGATTAATGCTCTGTGTGTCCTACTGCACATACAGGAGGGGGAGACTTCTGCTACAGCAGGTTCACTGACAGCCAGATAGAGGAGGGGGAGGCTCCTGCTGCAGTCAGTTTACTTACAGCCAGACAGAGGAGTAGGGGGAGGAACCTGCTGCAATCAGTTTACTTACAGCCAACTAGAGGAGGAGGGGGAGGCACCTGCTCCAGTCAGTTCACTTACAGCCAGACAGAGGAGTAGGGGGAGGAACCTGCTGCAATCAGTTCACTTACAGCCAGATAGAGGGGGAGGCTCCTGCTGCAGTCAGTTCACTTACAGCCAAATAGAGGAGGAGGGGGAGGCACCTGCTCCAGTCAGTTCACTTACAGCCAGACAGAGGAGTAGGGGGAGGAACCTGCTGCAATCAGTTCACTTACAGCCAGATAGAGGGGGAGGCTCCTGCTGCAGTCAGTTCACTTACAGCCAAATAGAGGAGGAGGGGGAGGCACCTGCTCCAGTCAGTTCACTTACAGCCAGACAGAGGAGTAGGGGGAGGAACCTGCTGCAATCAGTTCACTTACAGCCAGATAGAGGGGGAGGCTCCTGCTGCAGTCAGTTCACTTACAGCCAAATAGAGGAGGAGGGGGAGGCACCTGCTCCAGTCAGTTCACTTACAGCCAGACAGAGGAGTAGGGGGAGGAACCTGCTGCAGTCAGTTCACTTACAGCCAACTAGAGGAGGAGGGGGAGGCACCTGCTCCAGTCAGTTCACTTACAGCCAGACAGAGGAGTAGGGGGAGGAACCTGCTGCAGTCAGTTCACTTACAGCCAACTAGAGGAGGAGGGGGAGGCACCTGCTGCAGTCAGTTCACTTACAGCCAGATAGAGGAGGCTCTTGCTAGAGCCAGTTCACTTACAGCCAGATAGAGGGGGAGGCTCCTGATGCAGCCAGTGTACTTACAGCCAAATAGAGGAGGGGGAGGCTCCTGCTGCAGCCAGTTCACTTACAGACAGAGAGAGGAAGGGGAGACTCCTGCTGCAGCCAGTTCTCTTACAGTCAAATAGAGGAGGGGGAGGCTCCTGCTGCAGCCAGTTCACTTACAGCCAGACAGTATAGAGAGTGTAAATAAATAGAGAACATTGGTTATATTCCTGGGACACTTAGAATTTTTTAATATATTTTTCAGTTTTAATTATAGTATACAAAATATGATTAAAGGATATTAAAGCTAAAGGGGAGAATTGTTGGAATATTTTTTTGTTTATGTCTAGTGTCACAAATATTTGGCTAACAAGAGGGTAAAACTGCATTAATCTATAAATATTTATTACAAAAAAAACAGATTTATTTGACTTAACATTGGCAACAAAGGTCAGTGGTGCACATAGTAGGTTTTATTGGTTTTATTTATGGCACCGAGTGTTACTGCTAAAAACTGAGATGCCTGGTGCTTGATTTTCCCCTTCATACCATTTACTTGAGCCTTGGCACATTTATCCATCCTTTGTTAACAATGTCACTCCTCTGGGAGGAAAGAAAGAAGATTCCCTGCGTAAGATTTTATCTGCCCATAGCAAAGGGATGCAACAATCAGGGATTGGCACCCCTCTCTCCAGAGGTTTCACAGCTGTTGAAGTGCTGCTTCTAAAGGCTGCCATCCCTACGTAACGAGGTGTACCCAAATCAGGACGGTCCTCTCCTCTAGCATTAAAACCTCATCTTGTGTCAGACGACCTCAATGAGCAGGACCGGGGTCCGACTGATCAGATGCCTAGTCATGGGAAGCTATAAAAATGAAATGCCTCGCTCAAAAAAGGGAGCCATGCCTCCGTTTGTAGAAAGAACAAAAAATGCCATCAAAACCAAAGAAATGAGCCGGAGCATAAGTTGGTACTGAACTTATTCTCAAGCTCATTACTCTGTTTTTGTCATTTAAATGTTATTAATGCTTAAATAAAAAGAAGGGAAACAGTTAAGAAAAAGAAAAATGAAAAAGACAAGGAAGAAAAGGAGAGCAAAAAGTAAAAAAAAGCGGAAGGAAATGGAAGAGTAAAAGGATAAGAGCAGGAAGTAGGTAAAGAAACAAGAGTAAGAAAAAAAACACGTAAAAGTTAGATAGAAAATAGCGTAAGAAACATAATGTTTTAACATGGTCTTTTAGGATCAATTCTAAAATTCCAATTGGACATCGAAAATGCAGTTGATTTTGCTGTGATTTGCTGCCCCTAAAGTGGGACATAATTGTCTTAATTTTCATGTATTTTAATCAAGTTTCCAAAAGAATGTTTGATAAAAAAAAAATCAACTCTTTAAAGATGTAAAGAGGGCGATCAATGAGTGGAAGAGGCTGTCACGAGAGGTGGTGAGTTCTCCTTCAATGGAAGTCTTCAAACAGAGGCTGGACAGAGATGGTTTAGTGACTCCTGCATTGAGCAGGGGGTTGGACACGATGACCCTGGAGGTCCTTTCCAACTCTATGATTCCATGATTGAAAGCGGAAATCAAACAAATCTTACCCAGGCTTATTCCAGTTACAATGCTCAACTCTTATGTGTCATGTAGCAGAAGGACATTTTTGGCCACAAGTATGACTTCTGCTGTTCCCCTGCTCCAGAAGTAGCATACCAGAGCCTCGCGGACTGCTAATGACTCCATGGTATGGGACCACGTGTGCCACTATACAGGCTCCGAGCTCACTGCGCTAACACCTATCGCTCCTCACCTGTCTCCGATAGTCAACTTGGTCCCAAAGTTCAAAAAAAACAAAATGGTTATTTAATTTTCAGTCTCCTTCTACATGAACATTTTCATGGAATTACTATTTAACCTTTTCGTACGCTGATCATAGAGAAGAAATTAAAAGGCCCTATAAGTAATTCTGCACCAAGTCGTCTACACCTCCACATTACTTACCATCTGGTTAACGTAAGATGAGGGGGTTTGACGAGCAGCCATAGCTGGCTTTATTTATTTATTTATTTATTTATTTTTCTTTTTCACTTTTACTGTGTTTTATGTGGTTCGAATTATCTTGGAATGAAATCTATTTTAGACAACGAAAACAAATACATTCTTACATTATTTGCAATTTGTTTACTTATTAAAATATTAATCTCAATATGGTAATATTTTTCTTGTAAACATGTGTTGCTGAAATATGTCTTTGTGTATTGTTGTTGGGCGGAGAGATAAGATGTGAGGGATGAGATGCTGGAGACAGAGTCTTACGTTCGCCTCTGCCAGTCCGGTACCAGGTACCGGGGAACGTGACTGTTTACATTTTGATTCCTGCCATATTGTTTGCAGCCTACTTAATGTAATGTATTCCGTTTTCTTCATCTGAAAAAATGCTGCTGAAACGGCAAAATCTGTTTTCATGGTCGTATTCCAGAAGGATCGACTATAGAACCGTGCAAACAAGCGAACCATGTTTATTTCCAGAGATCTGGAAGTTTGTGATGTTAACATCTTATTATCTGCAGCATTTGTGTACGTGGCGCTTAAAGGGGTCGTCCACTTCTTCCACATCCTCTCTGGGGGAGGTCAGAAATAAACAGAATATGGAGTGGAACCCCGCAGCTCTGTGCACAGTGTAGTGGCTGCTGCCAGGTGCTGCAGATCAGCTCCTATTCTCTTCAATGGGAGCTAATCTGCAGTTTCATTGATTTTTTTTTTCAAAATCACTGGATTGTTGGTAAAAAGGAATTTCCAGCTGCCATTTTTTTTTTGTCACTGAATCTCCTGTTATATCCTGTTATAAAAAAACTGTAGGGCAACTTTAGTGTTGCGAATGCTCCTCGACTTTGGAGTGAAAATGTGTTATTTTAATGGATTTTGCAATAAATTATCGTATCTAATGTTAGAGATGGTGTACGACGATTTGCAGGAACCGTCAGTAAACTGTGGCTACCAGATGGAAGCCTAGCGATCCATCTCCTACCTGACATCATTGACGAAGATGGTGCGAAACGCGCGTCAAGGGCGGCTTTCTTCATGGTCTGGTGAGATCCCTCCTCCTTTGTCACTGTGCCTGTATACATTTTCTATGTTTTTTGTTACGTCTGTTATTTTATGATACCTTATCCTAATTATAGCCTTTATGCGTGAACATTTTTTTCTTGATACTCCGTTTTTACTGGTATCCGTCCGTAATATTTGTACTATATATAGTATAGCATACTATTGTATCTGCCTTTGCATTAATTGTTTTATGTTTTGCTCATTGTTTTATCCTTTTATCCCAAAAATCTGTATCATGCCTCCCATTATTTTCGTACGTATCCATGGTTACGATAAATAACTGATATAGTGACAGTTACCTAGTAGCTATTGTTTGTAACCATGGATACCTGAGGTCCTGCAATTTCTGCCCATGAGAAAAGAGACATAGCGCATCAGAAGAACTATACTACTTTTCTAATTGGAGGTGTTTGCTAATATTTTTATTATTACACCTACTACATATTGGGATAGGATCTTGGAGATGGGAATACCCCTTCTAAACTTTATTCCAAAGCCTACATACGGCTAAAAACATTTTCCACTTATGCGCCCCCTAAGGTGATGCGTTACACACAGTGTCCTTTATCAATCCTGACAAAGAACATCATGTTTGAAACATGTCACCTTAGGGGGCGCAAAAGTGAAAAATCTTTTCAAGTGTATATTGGATTTAGAATAAGGTTTCTTCCTGATGTTCTTTTGACCATTTGGACCACCGGGCACCCAGGGGAACGTTCTCGGTAGATTTGGTCACCTTGAAATGTCTTTTTTTCTTGCAGTTATAAATTTGGAAAATTTTACGCAGTCAAGTCTACTTTTGTGCTGTCTACATTTTGCACAGAATTTGAATAAAGGGGATTGGACAATTAAAGGGACTTTTTTTTAAATTAAATGCATGAAACTAGAGCTGAAAATATTTTTTGCCATTGGTTTTAATAAAATTTTTTGTACCACTTGTCTATTACAAGCTGCTGAAAGAGTTAACTGAGAATCCATCAGTCAACCCATTATTCCAGTCTGATGGGGAGTTAGTAACTCTCTTATCTGTCTTGTCTGAGCTCCTCTCAGCCGATCTGTGACCACAGACCACTTTAAAGTTGAAACAAAAGATCTTGTAAAAGCCAAAACGATGGAACATTTTTATTGGAATCCAATAGCTCCTAATACATGAATTTAAGAGAAAAACAGAATGGGAAAACTTCTTTATCTTACTAACTTACTTTATTTGGCCACAGCTAAAATCATTGTTGGCTAGGTGACATCAAAACTAAGTCATGCTATTATGAGCCGCCCCTGAAATAGCGTAGGAAATATCCAGCTGTTACGGCGGCAGGGGGCCACAACTTCTGGGTATTATTACAGGTTTTTTTTAGCAAATTTTATGACTTAATACAGAAAAAATTCAATAAAAACTGTACAAAGAAAGGCACCAAAAATTTCAAAAATGGGTCTCAGAGGTAAATGAAAAGCAGTAGTGTACAAAGTGTTTAATATATATAAATATATATTTAATTTTAATGCACCAAAATACAACACATATATGCAGTGTTTGCTGGATGCCGTCCATTGCATATGTCTGATATTTTTTATATATGAGATAGTCGGAATTGTGGAAGCAGATGTATCCAATGTGCAGATGCGATTATAACCACAATATTTAGCTAGAGGTAGCACAACAGTCCAGGTATTGATGTGACCCCGCAGGGCATCGTACACATGACAGTTTGTTGCTGTTGCCTTAGCAGCTGTAAGTATCCACAGAGCCCACCTATATAAAGTGCTCTCACGTCACTTATAGACCCCAGAACGACGCTAGAAGCCGCCAGGTTACAGACCAGATGTTGATTTCACCTGTACCTGACGGCAGTGTAGAGAAGAGAGAGATGCCGGGGCCGGCGCTGGGGAAAAAAGATGGTGTCAGAGCTAGTGATGAGCGAGCGTGCTGGGATAAGGTGTTATCTGAGCATGCTCGGGTGCTATTCATGTGTCATCAGCGTGCTCAAAAACATGTTCGAGTCCTCACGGCTGCATGTCTCTACGGTCGCAACATATGCAGGGATTGCCTAACAAACAGGCAATCCCTGCAACATTGCAATGGGGACTCGAATATATTGTTCGAGCACGCCGAAGTCACTCGGTTAGCACCCGAGCATGCTCAGATAACACCTTATCCGAGTATGTGAGCTCATCACTAATCAGAATTAGTTACAAACATGGAAACCTATGAATACTTGATGCAGCTCCTACAAAATGTCTCCAAGTTCTCAGGGCAACAGTTCTGCAAACTTATGCTTGGAAAATTGCAAAAATATAGTGGGACACCCCAGGGTCCTGGTCGTCACAGTGACATTGCTTTCCTCACGGGGAGAGTGATGTTACGTTTGGAAGCGATGAAGGAGATCTTTTATCAGGTAACCACAATGCATACAACATGTTCACACTCCAGGCCAGAAGGGGGAACTCTAAACCTGTTTAAGGTGAACTCCCCTATAAATACATCCTGATCTGGAGGGAAAAGGTTCAGAAAGTGAAAGACACAGAAGAGAGCAGACAGACACAGAGTGTCAGAAGGTCTGAAGGGGCCGTGTAGTCTGAAGCACTGCAGCTCCTGGAAAGAGACATACAGAAAGCTGAACATTCAGTGAGTGTGCAGGACAGCGAAGCACAGGAAAGTGACATCAGGTGAGACCAGCTGCAAATTAACTATCTCCTTCTGAGGCGCAGATAACCAGTAGCCAGAACACCGAGGACTGTAAGGGACTCCACAACTTACATCAGAGACCGGCAGGACAGCTAAACTCCAAGTTAATACCCAGGAGGCACAGTGACACCCTTAGAGCCCGGGGCATGCTAGAGTCCCTATAAACAGGCTCAAGTCACCAGTCATACGGGTTGTGTCCTATCCTGTACGGGGGACAGAGAGAGAACATCTGTGAGGACCTTATATGAAGCCATAGGCAGTAATTGACTACAACACCACAGTGCTAGAGGAAGGCTTTTAACTCCACTTGGTAAAGGGGACTCTGGATTCACTTCCAAGCTGGCCGGACCCTGCCTGCCCTGTGATCTGGTGCCCTGGACTGTGGCTGCCGAAGTCTTCAGTAAATAAGGTAAAGAGACTGCAACCCTGTGTCCTCGTTCTTCACTGCACTCCTCACCATCTTCCATCTACACACTGGGGATATACTTCACCTGTGGGAAGTTATACCATCTAGCTGCCATAACATCACCCCAGAGGACCCCTTAAAGCAGCGTCGGTCCCCACTGACTGAATACCACAGGTGACGTCACGAACACAAACTTTATTCCCTTTAAAGACCTTCCCCTTTTACATGGGCACCCAGGGCCACGGACCGGGTCGCCACCGTGACATCCCCCTGTGAATGCAGGACCCAATACCGAGTACCCCTGACTCAATAGCAAGCAGTTGGTTTTGTTACTCGCCATTTATTGGGGCCCAGGAGCTTACGTCTGTTTTTTTCGGTACACAGGTTTGTCCAGAAGATGTAGCATTGGGTTTTTCACCTTTGGGGATCATTTTGTCTATACTTAGGTACATGTAATTGGGACTAAAATGAACCTTTTGAGGTTTTGTTTAATAATTGTTTTTACATTTTTACCCTCTATTGCTCTGTCTATTGCTGGATGCAGAATGAATTAAATGAGAATCCATCCCTCAGCCGCTATGATGGCCTAAGGGGGAGATTGTAACTCTTTTATCTGCCAACAGTTACAGATTAATCCACCAAATGATTTCTCAAATAACAACCACCAAGCAACAACCTCCAGCCATGGAGCATAAGCTAACTCTGACAACGAGTGCTAGCCAGGGCCCAGATTAAATAGGAAATGGGAGTGGCTAGCAGTGAACAGCTGAGCCTTAATGCAGGAAAGCTTCCAGGAGCTCTCAACTGAGCAGATTAACCCCTGAACTGCTAAAAGAAACCTGGACCATTTAATGTGAAGTTGAAGTGCTCCTAATCAGTGCAGGAGTAGGAGAAATCAGAAACTGCGGTCTACTGGCTCCTCTCTGTTGCGGTAAACCCGTGATGTTACTTCATTACTTTAAAAGTATATTAGTTTGTATTAAAATATTGTACTAAAAGAAGAGTTATTTGTAATGCAGGACATTGTCTTTTAAGGGGGGTGTTAAATACTTTTGCAAAACAATGTTTAAGCAATTGAATTGTCCACAATCAATAAAGCCTAATTCAGCCCTCTTTACATGATGTAAAAAAAAAGACATTTTACACATTAAAGTGTACCTGTCATTTAAGGTGACTTTCAGAGTGATCTGTTGTGTGCATACATGAAGAGTATATCTTGATTTTTCCAAAGCGTTTGATACCGTGCCACACAAGAGGTTGGTAAACAAAATGAGAATGCTGGGTCTGGGGGAAAATGTGTGTAAATGGGTAAGTATCGTAACTGGCTTAGTGATAGAAAGCAGGGGGTGGTTATAAATGGTATATTCTCTAACTGGGTCACTGTGACCAGTGGGGTACCGCAGGGGTCAGTGTTGGGGCCTTTTCTCTTCAACATATTTATTAACGATCTGGTAGAAGGTTTACACATTAAAATATCGATATTTGCAGATGATACAAAACTATGTAAAGCAGTCAATACAAGAGAAGATAGTATTCTGCTAGAGATGGATCTGGCTAAGTTGGAAACTTGGGCCGAAAGGTGGCAGATGCATTTTAACAATGATAAATGTAAGGTTATACACATGGGAAGAAAGAATCAAAATTATCATTACACACTGAACGGGAAACCACTGGGTAAATCTGACATGGAGAAGGACTTTGGGATCCTAGTTAATGATAAACTTACCTGGAGCAGCCAGTGACAGGCAGCGGCTGCCAAGGCAAACAGGATCATGGGGTGCATTAAAAGAGGTCTGGATACACATGATGAGAGAATTATACTGCCTCTGTACAAATCCCTGGTTAGACCACACATGGAGTACTGTGTCCAGTTTTGGGCACCGGTGCTCAGGAAAAATATAATGGAACTAGAGTGAGTACAAAGGAGGGCAACAAAATTAATAAAGGGGATGGGGGAACTACAATACTAAGAGAGATTAGCATAATTAGGATTATTTAGTCTAGAAAAAATAAGACTGCGGGGCGATCTAATAACCATGTATAAGTGGAATGCCCGCCAGGGCCATGGAGTACTTGGTACTGGGTCTGGTACTTAAAGGGATGTGTCACGGTGACAGCAACCGGGTCCGTGGCCCTGGGCCCCATGTTAAAGGAAAGGTCTTTAAAAGGGATGATGAAATAAAGTTTGCTCGTGATGCCACCTGTGAATTCAGTCAGGGAGGACCGACGCTGCTTAAAGGTAAGGTACCGCGTTTGTAGATTATTAATAAATCACTGTAATGTAGCATAACATGCTGCTATAACCAAGTTTTAAATGCATGTGAAACAGATTTTGTGTGTTATATGTGTTTAAAGAAGGAACTGGGGGCTGACATCTTGGTTTTGCAGCAGTAGCAGGGCACTAACAGTGTCATTTTACAGCACCCCATGGACATAGGAGCTAATAGACCGGCGAGGACCCTATCTATAACATTGGAGAGGTGTTAGCAGTGAGCTGGGCACGCCTCTGTGGGCTGCACAACTCACTGCTGTAGGTGTGACTAGCAGCCATTTTATTATAGCCCAGTGCTCTCTGCCCAGCTCCACTTACTCTCTATCACAGGAGCTCCATTCACTCCATTAAGCTGCATTCCCAGCTTGCAGAGAGAGGTGACACCTGACACCTCTCTCTGCCATACAATGTATCTCTCCCCTCCCGCCACAATGCCTGGCCATTCACTGCAGACCTGGAGCTCCTTCTTATTACTGAGGGATGAGTCACAGACAGCTCTGCACAGACAATGCTGCTCCATACACATCACATAAACTATAAACTGCTGGTGATAGCAGATCACAGGTCAGCCACACACAAAATGGCTCTGCCCTGTGATGCTGCTCTTCATTCTGCCCCAGGGATATTAGACCACCCAAAAGGGGAGGGAAATGCTGATGTCAGCAGTTACTGCCCAGATTTTCCAGCTAACAGTAAAGCTGGTAAGTCTTACTATAGCTGCTTGAGGTCTAAAACGGAAAATGCTCCCCCTAGTGGTCAATATATATATTTATAAGAAAATATATAATATTTTTCATATAGAAATGTTTGCAAACAGTGCAAACATTGCATTAATACATTTTATTTACTATTTTAAGCTTAATTTCACAAAAAAACAAACTACAAGAAAACTGGTGGCACCTTCCCTTTAAAGGGGTCCACTGGGGTGAGGTTATGGCAGCTGGCATGGTATGGCTTCCCACATGTGAAGCTGGGTCCCCAGGGCTCCCAATGTAGTAGGGACACGTGGTGTAGAAAGAAATAGAGGACACACGGTTGTAGTCTCTTTACCTTTTTACTGTAGAATTCAGGCAGCCACAATCCAGGGTTCTGGATCACAGGTGCTGGTGGTGGTCCGACCAGCTTGGAGGCGAATCAGGGATCCCCCTAGCCAGGTGGGTTTGAAAGCCTTCCCCTATGCACCGAGTTGTAGTCCCTTGCTGCCTTAGGCCTCACACAAGGTCCTCACTTTCTCTCTGTCCCCCTTGTTGGTAGGACACTACCCGCAGGACAGGTAGCTTGGGCCTTTTTACAGGGTCTCTCAGGATGACTCTGGGCTCTATCTGTTACTGTGTCCTTGGGTAATGGTGGACAGGTGACTTGAAATCTAGCTGTCCACCGGTTTCTACTATGGGTCATGAAGTTACCCCCACAATCAATCTTCCGGCTACCAGTATCTGTGCTTCAGCGTGGAGGAAGCTCAGTTGCAGCTTTCCTCCAGCTCTTTACTCTCCTCCCTCTCAGTCTCTTTACAGACTGCTCTGTTCCGCTTTGCTCTTCCCAGGAACTGCAGCACCTTACATGGCTGCACGGCCCCAGCTTTCCTTCCTCAATCCTCACTCCTCTCTTACAGTCTGCTCTAACTTCCTCCTCCAGTAAGAATATATAGGGAAGCCACCCACAAACTGAATCAGAGCTCCCCCTTCTGGCCTGGAGTCAGAACAGTGTTGCATTTGCTGAATACCTGATAAAGGGATCCTTTCTCGCTTCCAAGCATGGCATCACTCTCCCCATGAGGAAAGCAATACCACTGTAACAGCCTGTTACCTGGGGTGTTACCTAAGTATATAAGGGGACAATACAAATATCTCTCCAAGGATCTGTTTATACCAAGGAAGGTGACAGTCACAAGGGGGCATTCTCTGCATCTGGAGGAGAGAAGGTTTTTCCACCAACATAGAAGAGGATTCTTTACTGTTAGGGCAGTGAGAATCTGGAATTCCTTGCCTGAGGAGGTGGTGATGGTGAACTCGGTTGACGGGTACAAGAGAGGAATGGATGTCTTCCTGTAGCGAACAATATTGTATCTTACAGTTATTAGGTTCTTTAGAAGAACGTAGATCTGGGGATTTATTCTGACGGAATATAGGCTGAACTGGATGGATAAATGTCTTTTTTCTGCCTTGCTAACTATGTTACTATGCTAGTAACACTATTTCTGGCTATTTTATGACTTGATTCACATTTTTCTCTCTGCAGGTCCTATGTCTAATTTTCAGTTCTCTCTGAGCTAGTGAGTAGAGACCAGCTGCTATGATGTCTCCCTTACACAGTAAATACACCCAGATATGGATTACTGGACTTCTTTCTTCTGCACACAGGCAGAAACAACATAGAAGGTACTGTACAGCACCACTCAGCTGTGTGACTATGAATCCAGTACTGCGGTCAAATAAATATGCAAGAAACTGCAGTATAATATGCCTGTGTCTACCTCGTTTCTGACTATGCGGACTCCTTTTCCTTCTTCTTCTCTCCATAGGCTTTAATACAACCCCTGGCAAAAACTATGGAATCACCGGCCTTGGAGGATGTTCATTCAGTTGTTTAATTTTGTAGAAAAAAAGCAGATCACAGACATGGCACAAAATTACAGTCATTTCAAATTACAACTTTCTGGCTTTAATAAACACTAAAAGAAATCAAGAACAAAAAATGTTGTAGTCAGTAATGGTTACTTTTTTAGAATAAGCATAGGGGAAAAATTATGGACTCACTCAATTATGTGCCTTCTGTGACCCTGCTGTACCACCGCCAGCCCTCAGGTAATATACCTTAAATTCGGACAATAAGACGGACCCCTATCTTATAAAAATCTTCTTTTCTGCTATTTTCACCCAAAACTTTGGGGTGCGTCTTATGGTCCGGTGCGTCTTATAGTCCAAAAAATACGGTAATTCACGTGACTGTCACAAGATGCAGGTTGGTCTTAGTAGACCTACAACAGCTCTGCAATTTTCTTGTTTTTCTCTTGAACTTGTTATCCCCAGTTACAGGGAAAATGATCAATTAAGAAACAAATGTAGCGTTAAAATATTGCCTAAAAGATCTTGTTGAAAGCACAAGGTGTGTGTGTATATATATATATATATATATATATATATATATATATATATATATATATATATATACACAGTACAGAGCAAAAGTTTGGACACACCTTCTCATTTAAGATTTTTCTGTATTTTCATGACTATGATAATTGTACATTCACACTGAAGGCATCAGAACTATGAATTACCACATGTGGAATTATATACTTAACAAAAAAGTGTGAAACAACTGAAAATATGTCTTATATTCTAGGTTCTTCAAAGTAGCCACCTTTCGCTTTGATGACTGCTTTGCACACTCTTGGCATTCTCTTGATGAGCTTCAAGAGGTAGTCACCAGAAATGGTTTTCACTTCACAGGTGTGCCCTGTCAGATTTAATAAGTGGGATTTCTTGCCTTATAAATGGGGTTGGGACCATCAGTTGTGTAGAAGTCTGGTGGATACACAGCCGATAGTCCAGCTGAATAGACTGTTAGAATTTGTAATATGGCAAGAAAAAAGCAGCTAAGTAAAGAAAAACGAGTGGCCATCATTACTTTAAGAAATAAAGGACAGTCAGTCCGAAAAATTGGGAAAACTTTGAAAGTGTCCTCAAGTGCAGTGGCAAAAACTATCAAGCGCTACAAAGAAACTGGCTCAAATACGGACCGCCCCAGGAAAGGAAGACCAAGAGTCACCTCTGCTTCTGAGGATAAGTTTATCCGAGTCACCAGCCTCAGAAATCGCAGGTTAACAGCAGCTCAGATTAGAGACCAGGTCAATGCCACACAGTGTTCTAGCAGCAGACACATCTCTACAACAACTGTTAAGAGGAGACTTTGTGCAGCAGGCCTTCATGGTAAAATAGCTGCTAGGAAACCACTGCTAAGGACAGGCAACAAGCAGAAGAGACTTGTTTGGGCTAAAGAACACAAGGAATGGACATTAGACCAGTGGAAATCTGTGCTTTGGTCTGATGAGTCCAAATTTGAGATCTTTGCTTCCAACCACCGTTTCTTTGTGCGACGCAGAAAAGGTGAACGGATGGACTCTACATGCCTGGTTCCCACCGTGAAGCATGGAGGAGGAGGTGTGATGGTGTGGGGGTGCTTTGCTGGTGACACTGTTGGGGATTTATTCAAAATTGAAGGCATACTGAACCAGCATGGCTACCACAGCATCTTGCAGCGGCATGCTATTCCATCCGGTTTGCATTTAGTTGGACCATCATTTATTTTTCAACAGGACAGTGACCCCAAACACACCTCCAGGCTGTGTAAGGGCTATTAGACAAAGAAGGAGAGTGATGGGGTGCTACGCCAGATGACCTGGCCTCCACAGTCACCAGACCTGAACCCAATCGAGATGGTTTGGGGTGAGCTGGACCGCAGAGTGAAGGCAAAAGGGCCAACAAGTGCTAAGCATCTCTGGGAACTCCTTCAAGATTGTTGGAAGACCATTCCCAGTGACTACCTCTTGAAGCTCATCAAGAGAATGCCAAGAGTGTGCAAAGCAGTCATCAAAGCAAAAAGTGGCTACTTTGAAGAACCTAGAATATAAGACATATTTTCAGTTGTTTCACACTTTTTTGTTAAGTATATAATTCCACATGTGTTAATTCATAGTTTTGATGCCTTCAGTGTGAATGTACAATTTTCATAGTCATGAAAATGCAGAAAAATCTTTAAATGAGAAGGTGTGCCCAAACTTTTGCTCTGTACTGTGTATATATATTTCATGACTGTTGAACAGGAGCACTGGGAACCACCTCCAACCTGCCGCCATCCTCAGCTCCTCTTTTCTTCGGCAGGCCTAGCACATCATTTTCACAGCGTGACGGGTTTGCCAGCAGGTAGGAGGCGATTCACGGTGCTCCCATCTAGCGGCCATGGACTACTAAGCTGGCTACTGGACAAGTGTCCTGCAAAATGTATTCACTCATCTCTATTAAATATGTATTTAAGAAAAATGTGCTGATAAAAAAATAGAAAAATGTTACACGGACGCTTTTCATTTTTTATATTCACCCCTGATTCAAAAATAAATAAATAATAAATAAAAAAATACTTCTTTAAACAAAAAAAGTATTCTAGTTTTCAATCCTTCATGTATTGTAAAAGCTATGCCTGGTTATTAACAGGGGAATAATGCTTAGTTCTTAAGTGATAATTTGTACCTTCTATTAAAATCGAATTTTATGATCTGGAAGCATGGAAAGAGTTAAATGCCAGCAGTGGGAATACAATGCTGGAGGCCAATTCTCAATTCAGCAACAAATGTGTGTTATTGGAGAGAAAAAGATGCCGCTATCTGTTTAGCATTGCAAAGGAAGACAGATGCTAAGCTGACCTCTTCTTGCTTGTATGTAGCAGCCAGTTAGCTTTTTGTTTTATGTCCAAAAATAGGGAAATAGAGAATGCTAAGCTGATTTTGATAGATGCCTGGTGGCAGTTTTTCCTGCACAGTATGCTTGGCTTGAACATTTGAAGCAACAATAAAAATGAAAAAACAAAAAAAAATAAAAAAAATATAGAGGCGCCAGAAAGAATAAAAAAAAAAAGAAAAGACTGTGAATAGAGGATTAGTATCTGCAAAACATGAAATAAATATCGTACAATACGAGGCATAATGGGAACCATATTTAACAGTTATGAGCCCCTTGGAGTGTGGGACCCCCTGTCTTGCCTTTTACTATTAGGTGGCAAGAATTTAAGCAGGATTCACCTCTAGAGAAGAACTACATTGTTATCGTTGGGGGATGATGGATTGACCTAGGGGATTCATGGAAAGAGTTTAAAGGGTCAAGAAGTAGGCAATACAATGGAGGCCCAACTTAATTATTTGTCACAGGACTCCCCTATTAGATTACAGAATTAGTCAAAGAGCAACAGTCGTTTTAATTTTGATTTAAAAAATCAATAGCACTCATGAGGATAATTAACCCCCTATTACTGTATATTTGGATACATGGAAACTATTGCTGGAGGATTACAAGTTCCAAGGACTCTAAGCAGGGTCAGGCTGGCCTGGCGGGGTATTGGGGAAATCCCAGCAGCATGGTAAGCGGGCCAAGGCTCACATATGGGGGCCAGGATGGATATATGGGGGAGGGCAGGATGCACAAATGGTGGCCAGGACAAGGGACATATGGGGGCCAGGATGGACATATATGGGGGCCAGGTCAGGGGACATATGGTGGCCAGGATGAACATATGGTGGCCAGGATGGATCCAGGATTCACATATGGGAGCCAGGAAAAGGGATATATGGGGGGGCAAGGCTGGATATATGGGGGCAGGATGCACATATGGGGGGCCAGGACAATGGATATATGGGTGCCAGGAGAAGGGACATATGGGGGTCAGGATGCATATATGGGGGGCCAGGATGGATATATGAGGGGTGCCAGGATGTACAAATGGGGGTCAGGACAATGGACATATGGAGGCCAGGATGGATATATTGGGGGGCAAGATACACATATGGGGGCCAGGAAAAAGAAACACATGCTGCCAGGATGGATATATGGGGGCCCGGACAAGGGACATTTGGGGGCCAGGATGCACGTATGGGGGCTAGGATTGATATCTGGGGCGAGGATGCAGATAAGTGGGCCAGAAAAAGGGACATATGGGGGCTACGATGTATATATAGAGAGCTGGAATGAACATATGGGAGCCAGGGCAAGGGACATATGGGGACCAGTATAGATATATGAGGGGCAGGATGCACATATTGGGGCCAGGACAAGGCACATATGTGGGCCAGGACAAAGGACATATCTAGGTCTGATGCACATATGGGGGACAGGTCAAGGAATATATGGGAGCCAGTATTGATATATGGGGCCAGGATGATATCTTGGGGTCAGGATGCACAAAAGTGGGCCAGGACAAGGAACATAGGCAGGTCAGGACAAGGGATATTTGGAAGCCAGATGCATATAATGGGTTCCAGGATGGATATATGGGGGGGCAGGATGCACACATGTGGGCCAGGACAAGGAACATTTGGGGCCAGGATGGACATATGGGGGCCAAGATGCACATATGGGGGCCAGGATGGATATATTGGGGCCTAGATGCACATAAGAGGACCAGGATAATGAACATATGCGGGCCAGAATGGATATATAGGGGGCAGGATGCACACATGGGGCCAGAACAAGGGACATATTGGAGCCACACAGGACATATGGGGGACACACTGGACACAGTACATGGGGAGCCAGGCTGGACAAGGGACATGGGGGGCAAGGATGGAAATATGGGGGCCAGGTCAATGGACATATAGGGGCCAAGATGAATAAATGGGGCCAGGGCATGGGATATATGGGGAAGGCCAGGATGCACACATGGGGGCCAGGACAAAGGACATATGGTGGAGAGGATGGATATATGGGGGGGCAGGGTGCACATATGGGGGCCATGACAAGAGATATATGAGGGGTGCAAGGCTAGACATATAGGGGTGCAGGATGCACATATGGGGGCTGGGACAAGGGACATATGGGGGCCAGGATGGATATCTGGGGTCCAGAATGCATATAAGGGGGCTAGGATGGATATATGGGGGCCAGCATGGATATATGGGGTCAGGATGCACATATGGGGGCTAGGATGGATATATCAGGATCAGGACAAGGAGCATATGGGGGACCAGGAGGGATATATAGGTGCCAGGATGCACAGAATGGATAGACAGATTGCTGGGTGGGGCTGGGGAAAACCCAGTGGTCAAGTTACTGGAGCGGCCCCAGACGCAGGGCCGCGGGGTACTCGGTACCGGGCCTCTCTGTCTCGATCCTGGGGTTGTCACGGTGGCTAGACCCGGTCCGTGACCCTGCTGAGGGGCATCCAATGAAAGGTGGGATGGTGGTGCGTGGTGCATGTCGCGACGAATAACGAGGACACAGGGTTGCAGTCTCTTTACCTCTTTACTGAAGGCTTCAGGATCCTCAATCCAGAGCACTGCTAACAGGGCTGGCTGAGACCGGCCGGTCCGAAGGCACCTCCAGAGTTCCCTTTGCAGGTGGAAATCAGTGCCTACCTTCTTGCGCCTGTGTGTTGTAGTACTTCCCTGCTGAGCACCACGGGACAGTCCTCACAACTGTTGTGTCTGTTTCTGATGTTCTTTCTCACAACTTATATCTGTTCTGATGTTCTTCTCCGTGCCCCAGATGATATGGCTAGGACGCACCCGTATGATGGGTAGGCCTGGAGTTCTTCCGGGACCCTAGAGTCGCCCCTCTCCCACTGTTGCCCCCTATGTCTGCTTAGATGATTTAGGTGAGACAGACAACCTATAATTAACTGTCCTGCCGTTGGTTTGAAGTCATGCTTGGAGCCCAATACTTCCTCGGCGTTCCGGCCACAGTAGGATGTTGCCTCGATCTTACGGCACGACTCCTACTGGTGTTATCTCCTTTTTGCTGTGATCTCGTTTCTCACTCTCCACAATAAACCTCGCTTCTTGTCCTTTCTTAAGATAACGCCGCAATGACGTGCAGGCGCGGTTCCGTAACGTTCTGTTCGCTAGGCCTCTGTCAGGATCCCACCCCTGACAGGGACCCCCTGAGTCTTTCCCCGCAACACCCTCTGCCACAGGATGTTGCCTGGTTCCAACCCAGTCAGCTTCTCTCTAACTTTCTGTCCGACCCCCAGTTTTACCAGATTGTGAGGAGTGGCCTAATCATAGAACCCTTTTCTCCCCCTGGTGGCCAGAGTGTGACGTGTACTGGTGTCTGTGATACCTGGTCAGGTGAACTCCTTAGGTGCCATCAGACGTACCATCACTCCCCTTAGCGGCGGAGCATCAGTACTGCAATGACCAGGACTCTGGGGTGCTGCACTCCTCCCCGGTTAAATCCAGTACTCCTGGACTGGGAAGAAAACAACAATACATGTCAGCAAAAGACATACAAATTTTGGAATGCAATAAACAAGTAATAATAACAGTGCTTCCCTTTATGGGAGGTGAGAACTCTTGAACGTTACAAACAAAACAAGGTTAAATATTTTTAAATAACACACTATAAATAACTTCTATTATCCAACCGGGTATTCTACTAAGTGCAAATTCTGAACAATAATTTAACCTTGCCCTTAAGGACGTATAAGCTGAATCCACTAAAGGCTTACTATAACATTCTAAAATTTAACTTTTTCCTCATTTTTCTCTTCCAAGTGCAACATTTCCTTTTTACTCTCTGATTTTTCATATGCAGGACCGCCTGCCTATCTGCCCAGGCCTACTGCCTCTTTTCTAGTATAGGATCACTGAGCCATCTCTCTATGGCTCCCAGTAGGACTCACTCACTAACCCCTACGGGTTTACTTCCTGTCCTCAATCTCTAGCAACATTATCAAACATTCTTTATAACTAACTAGCTAACTACATATTACTCCTATGTAAAACATTATTACCAACTACTTTCTTTTAAGGCAACATTAAACTTAAGTGCAACTAGTGAACGTTCCCTTTAAGAGGGAACCAAGTCTCTTTGAGGTAATGCAGACTTTCTCTATCTGCAAGTCCGTTTACAGCAGGAACTCCGGTATGGTTTCCAGGAACAGTTTCTTCGCAAAGAGTTCCTTTTCTTGTAAAACCAGTAAGGGGCACCTTTAATAAGGTGCAAACTATTTACAATGCAGTTTGTGAACCATTCACCGTCCATGATTCGGTAGTCTTTGTAACATTGTGGAACAAAAGCAAAAATGAAAATAAAAGCAAAAATAAAAAGCAATAGGGATCCCAGGAAAACGAAGGGATCCCTTTAAAAATAACCTAGGTCGGGTATTAGCAGCAAAAAGCAAGGAAACAAACAGTTAACTATTTACATACTCGTGGTTCCGAGGTTTACCCTTATATAGCGCCCCCACTGCCGCAGGGCCGAGGGGTACCCGGTACCGGGCCTCTGAGTCTTTGCTCTGGGGTTGTCACGGTGGCTATGCCCGGTCCGTGACCCTGCTGAGGGGCACCCAATGAAAGGTGTGGGTGGTAATGCTGTAGTGGTGCGGGCCGCAGTAAATAACAAGGACACCAGGTTGCAGTCTCTTTACCTCTTTACTTCTTTACTGAAGGCTTCAGGATCCTCAGTCCGGAATACTGTTAACCAGGCTGCGCTACACAGATAGGGGATCGGCCCGGTGGTGCAGCTATCCACACCGCTCAAAATGATGAAAAACATATGAAAGCTAAGTAACCCTTTGATATTTGGTTGTACTCCTGACGAACCTCTTTAAAAAGAAGGAAGAGGGGAAACGCGTTGAGTGAAAAGGGATTCTTTTGAGTTAAAATGGTTTATTTTGACTGAGTAAAAAGTGATCTATCTGATGCAAATATATTGGTTGGCCGACCTGGACATTGTAAAAAGTTCATTATGACAATGTGTGGCTATATGAAGTACGAGTGTGTAGCACAATAATTTTCTTCTTATAAACATTGGGACAGCATCTTGAGAGGGGTTCCCAATATATTTAACCAACTAAGAGAATATATATGCATATGTTTCCATGAGGGTTTTTGGAAAAAACATTTTTTAAAATATAGCACTGTAGCACTTTCTCCTACTTTAAGCTGATTTAGCTATTAAGAGACTATTAGTTTCAGCCAGATATTCGTATAGGCTCACCCAGACATTGCCATCAATTTTATCCATTTCTGAGCACCCGTATGGATGATCTTTTTTCAATCCTGCCTTCCAGACAGGGTTTTGCAGGGGTAGCAGGGTGAGCCGACGAGGAGCGGGGGCGCCATTGCGTAGGATAATAGGGTGCCAACCTCCGCAAGTAGGCAGGGTGCATTCAGTGAGTGTAGGGCTTGGCACTGTCCCGGCCTTTCCTGTTGTTTGATTGTGTTTTGGTGATGGTTTTTGTAAGTGCACAGTTTTTGGTCTTTTTTAATTAATTGGTTTAATAAAGGTTAAATTTTAATATTTTTGGGGATTTTTTCTGTGAACAGTCTTTGATTTACCCCAAAATTACCTTTCTCTGTGAAAAACTATTCAGGCTGCGCAAGTCCGGCCGGTCCGATGGCACCTCCAGAGTTCCCTTTGCAGGTGGAAATCTGTGCCTACCTTCTAGCGCTTGTGTGTTGTGGTCCTCCCCTGCTGTGCTTACGGGATAGTCCCCACAACTGTTGTGTCTGTTTCTGAAGTTCCCTCACAACTCGATTATGATGTTCTTCTTCGTCCCCCAGATGATATGGCTAGGACGCACCCGTATGACGGGTAGGCTCGGAGCTCTTCTGGGACCCTAGTGTCGCCCCTCTCCTGTTGTTGCCCCCTATGTCTTCTTAGGTGATTTGGGTGAGACAGCCTGCCTATAACTGACTGTCCTGCCGTAGGTTTGAAGTTAGGCCTGGAGCTCTATACTTCCTCGGTGTTCCGGCCACCGGCTACGCGCCTCAGTAGGATGTTGCCTCGTCTTACAGCACGACTCCTACTGGTGTTTCTCCTTGTTGCGTTGATCTTGTTTCTCACTCAGCACAATAAACCTCGCTTCTTGTCCTTTCTTAGGGCACCGCCGCTATCTCGTGCAGGCGCGGTCCCGTAACGTTCTCTCTGTTCGCTAGGCCTCTGTTAGGATCCCACCCCTGACAGGGACCCCCCTGAGTCTCTCCCCGCAACACCCTCTGCCACAGGATGTTGCCTGTTCGATTCCCAGTCAGCTTCTCCCTAACTTCCTGCCTAACCCCCAGTTTTACCAGATTGTGAGGAGTGGCCTAATACATAGCACCCTTAGCTCCCCCTGGAGGCCAGACTGTGAAGTGTATTGGTGTCTGTGATACCTGGTCAGGTGAACTCCTTCAGTGCCATCAGACGTACCATAGCCCCCCTTAGCGGCGGAGCATCAGTACTGCAATGACCAGGACTCTGGGGCGCTGCACTTACATGAGGTTACACGGCATCTGCTGGTGGTGGACACTCTCTGACCGGTAAGGCTGCGGTCTTCTGTCCTTGGCGGATGCAGGATCGGTATCATTGGTTGGTCTCCCAGACGTGGTCAAATCACCTGGCGTCTGGATTCGAATGTCGGCTGTAGTGGCGAGTTCAGTAGCAGTGATAATACACACCGTGGCGACAGTAGTGGCGTTTGTCAAATCTGGGTTAGTCGGGACAGCAGGTGGCGCTACTACCGGCTCACATCGTTGGACGTCTCGAGCGCACCACCCCTGCGCACTCCGGTGGCGAATGTAGGTCACCTGGTCCCCTTTACATGGTAGCTGATTGTCATATCGATTGCTGGACGGGGTTTTCACATTGTAGCTGGTAAAGAAGATTTCAGTCGGCAGTCCCGGTTCTTGGATAGAGCCCCAACCCTGCTTCGGGTGAAAGGCTAGTACAGTCCCCTGCCTTACCGAGTTCCTCTTATTGTGTTCAGTCTTTGGTCTCTGTACTTTTAGTGGGTCATTTGGTTCTGTCTCTTTTTGGTTTTGCCATTGTCGAATTAAGCATTGCTTATACTGTTCCCAGGTGAGCGCAGCAATGCTGAGGCCTTCCTGCCTGGCCCCATCTGGCCCGATCCATGGGGCGTCCCACTGGAAGGTCACCCCCTCTGAGCTCACATCTAGCGGTTCCCCCATCGTGGTTGGTAACGGAGGCACCAGCTTCTCCATGGTGCCTGGGGTTAGCACTACCAGCTCAGCGGTGAAAACTCGGTTATTGTTGGGCTGGGGAGCGGTCACAGGAGCAGGATCGGTCGGGGGAACAGGGACGCTTTCCATACCTGCTTCTAATATGATTCCACCGATGTCGATCCGTTCCGTTGACGAGGACGCTGGAATCGGCCGCAGCCCGGACCGCGGTTCCTCCAAGGTGGCCTCCTGGCACAGCTCTGACTTCCATTGCTTCGCATCGGCTGGCCCCATGTTCGGGATAGGTTGGCTCGGCTCCGCTGCCTGTAGCTCCGCGAGGTACGGATCCTTCAGCTGCGGTGGGTTCGGGTCCGTTTCCGGTGGGCGAGGACAGGCCGGGATCACTTCGCCGTCGCTCTGGGACTCGCTGGTCGCCATCCCTGCTCCGGGATCTTCGGTGGCACAAGCACGTTGCCCCTCCATTTTCTGAGGGCGTAGCTTCTCCTTCCTCTCGTTCCCGCCGTTGCAAATCAGGGGGCGGTTCTCCTCTGCTTCTTGGCAGGTCGTCATCTCGTAGCAGTAGTCGGAGGGGGTGGTTGCCGCTTTTGGTGCCGTTCTGATAGTCTCCTCCCATGACACGCCCTTCTTCTTCCTCTGCGCTCCCCGTGGCGCTGCAATGGCGGCGGTTTTGGCAGGAACTTTTGGCGGCAAGCAGCAATCCGCAGTCTTTGCAATAAATCACAGTTCAAGCACAATTCAGACACAGTTCCAAGGCACACATGACCTGATTCTTCAGGCTTAAGTAGATCCTGTTCGTGACGCCAAGTTTACTCCAGAAAAATAGTTGCTGTGTGAAACTATAACCTGTCAAATAGCCATTGATCTAGTCAATTTTAGCCTTCAGTTCAGTATATAGTATACAGTGTATAGTGTCAGTGTATAGGTAACACTAACTCACCAGTGACGTCTCAAGGTGAAGTCCTTCATCTTTCATCCAGCACAGACCGCCATCACTTCATTCAGCCAGGACTCTTCTCTGCAGGAAATAACACAGTTATCTCGAGCTCCACTTGCAGAACACATTACTTAATTTTTCCCAACTTCTACATTACACCACATGAAGAAAAAGAGGCAACATACAGTAGTGTCACTCTACACAGTAACAGGACCGCCCCATTTAAAACAGTGTCCTCAAAAAATAAAATAAATATATCACTGCAGTAATAATATCCCTTAATTACCCTATGGTAATAATAATATCCCCCATCCTGGCCCCGTGTATCTCATTCCTGGCTCCAGCCATATGTTCTCCCATCCTGCCCTCATGAGTATCCATCCTGCCCCATCAGTCTCCATTGTATCCATCCTGCCCCATGATCCTGCATGATCTGTCTCCAATCCTGCCCCATGTCTTTCATTCTGCCCCGTGTCTCCAATCATGCCCCGTATCTACGTTCTTCCCATGTCTCCAGTCCTGCCCCCAATGTCCAGCATCTCTGCCCCTAATGTCCAGCATCTCTGCCCCCAGTGTCCAGCATCTCTGCCCCAATGTCCAGCATCTCTGCTCCCAGTGTCCAGCATCTCTGCCCCAATGTCCAGCATCTCTGCCCCCAATGTCCAGCATCTCTGCCCCAATGTGTCCAGCATCCTGCCCCCAGTGTGTCCAGCATCCTGTCCCCAGTGTGTCCAGCATATTGCCCCAAGTGTGTCCAGCATATTGCCCCCAGTGTGTCCAGTAATCTGCCCCAGTGTGTCCAGCATATTGCCCCCAGTGTGTCCAGCATATTGCCCCCAGTGTGTCCAGCATATTGCCCCCAGTATGTCCAGCATATTGCCCCCAGTGTGTCCAGCATATTGCCCCCAGTATGTCCAGCATATTGCCCCCAGTGTGTCCAGCATCTCTGCCCCGGGCTCCCCAGATTGCCGTTCGCAATAAAAAAAACAACCTAGTTCTCCTCACCTGTCCGTGCTCCAGCAGTGAAGCTCCCTCCAGCAGCGCGCACTCGCCAGCGACTGACAATGACATCAGACATCGGCGACGTGCGCGCTGCGGCTGATGTCAGCTGCCAGCGTCCAATTGGCTGGCGGCTGTTAACTATTGACGTGCGGGCATGCGCCCGCACGTCAATAGCGTGCGCAGCGCTGGAAGGGGCCCGGTGAGTAGATGAGACGGGGCCCGATGCGGCCCCCTCTGCCCATCGGGCCTATGGGCCCGGTCAATGGCGGCGGTCAATCTGAGCGGTTGCCCAGGGCCCCCCCACACCACTGGACCCTGGGCTACCGCCCAGATTGACCTCATTATAATCCGCCACTGGTTACACTACTTTTAGAAAGGAGAGGAAACACAAAAAAGGTGGAGGGATGTGTATTTTTGTAAAACCCAACTTAAAACTTGTGCTCAATGAAGATATTGGGGCGAGCTGTGACAATATAGAGTCAGTATGGGTAAATGTGCATGGGGCAGCAATCATGGAAAGCTGCTAACTGGAGTTTGCTACAAGCCTCCTAATATAGCTGAAAAGGTAGAGGATGAAACGATGCAACAAATTAAAAATGCAGCAAATAATAATAGGGTCCTTATTATGGGGGATTTTAACTATTCAGACATTCAAAGGGACATAGAATCTTCTGGTTGTGCTAAAAGCTGTAAGCTCTTATCCGCAGTTCAGGACAATTGCCTGTCTCGGCTCGAAGATGAACCAGCTAGGGGAGGTAATCTGCTGGATCTGGTCCAGTTACCTTCAGAACAACTCTGTGACCATTCTTGACTGGCCCAGCCAGAGCCCTGATCTAAGCCCAATTGAGCATCTCTGGAGAGACCTGAAAATGGCTGTCCACCAACGTTCACCATCCAACCTGACGGAACTGGACAGGATCTGCAAGGAAGAATGGCAGAGGATCCCCAAATCCAGGTGTGAGAAACTTGTTGCATCATTGCCAAGAAGACACATGGCTGTACTAGCTCAAAAGGTGCTTCTACTCAATACTGAGCAAAGGGTCTAAATTTTTCTTTTTTAATAAATTTGCAAAAATGTCCACATTTCTGTTTGTAAAGGGGTCTGAATACTTTCCGCACCCACTGTATGCATTGGAAGGATGGCACTTGCCAAATTTTACTGACAATTAAGACATCTTACTGATACTTGTGACATTCTGCTGACAATCACTTCAGCAGCACCTTCTCCACCGTTGCACAGTCTCTGTTTCTTTCTGTTTTTCTATGCTGCTCAGCAGACTCCCATAGTGCTTGTTTTAGCCCCTTTCACAGTTCTCTCCTTTGGTAGAAATGTTCTGAAGCAGCTTGTTGGTCACTTTTCACACTCCAACGGTCTATTCCTCAGAGTTGCCCATCACAGTCCCTCACACACGGGCGTCATTTTATTGTCCGACACGGCACACTCATCTGCAGTATAGACTTCTCTGCTGTGACTACTTCTTGCCGCAGTTGGGCAGCTAATCCCTTGGTAATCAGATGAACCCACTCCTCGCTTTAATCAATAAATCTCTATGTTTCCCATTCTGTGGCAATCAACAACTCCCTATTGGTGGCACTTTGCCAATGTTTAGCATGATGGACTTTCTCTGATGAATTTTAATAAGCGAAGCAAGTTTTAATCCTGGTGCTGTTTTTTTTGTGTAACTTGAAGCGGTATTTTAACACGTTTCCTTCACATGAGAGAGCGAAAACCAAGTGAAGCTCAGGCATGAGCTTCCTGCACGCTCCAGCATGGTTCTCACTAAACCCCAGGATGCATTAGCAGTGAGTGCTGCTTACCCCCACTTACTGTATAGCTATAATGCATGCATATCCTCACTGCTGCACAACTTCTCCTCCTGTTACCAATCTTCACGGTCTATTCCTCTACTGATGTATAAATCATATATGGTCTCTGTAAGTCTGAAGGGGAAAATGGAGGCATTTATGGCAGAATGTCACCCAAATTTGTTGCATTTTTTTTTGCAGCATATTAAATTACAACATTACTTCATGCTCAAATATAGTCTAATCCTAAGAGGGCATTATACTATCTAGCAATAATATTAGGTTAGTAGTATATAGTACATATAGCATGACATAGCTTTGCATGAACATTATAATGACATTTACATGACAATAAAGTAACTTCGATAACCAGGTAATAGTATAATAATAACAGGTTAAATCACACCCCATAGGAACAAGCAAAAGACAGCCAAATAGTAATGTGTAGTATAACGGCAGCCCTTAAAGGGACTCTGTCAGCACAGGATGAAGGGAAGACGTATGTAAATGATTGGCTCTGCAGTAAAGCAGAGCGGCGGGACTTGTTTGAACAGTCATTCTGAGCTGATATAGTCCCTTTAAGAAGATGGGTATAGTAGTCTGCCTTTAAGGGTTCTCTCACACTGGCGTATATTCTCTCATGCGAGAATCGTGCCGATTATGCTAATGACACTCAGCTGAAACTATGATGAAAGAATTGCAGTAGAGTTGCGGAGAAGATAAAGAACCTAATTTCACACGCACCCATAGACTTGTATGAGTGCGTGCGATCTAATTCTCGGATGCACTCTCAGCATACTGCAATTGTTTTAACATGCCAAATTGGTACGAGAAAACAATCGCAGATCTGCACTGACTCACAATATGAGGGCAGTCTCACACCTCCAGATAATTCCGGTACCGGAAAAAATCGGTACCGGAGTTATCTGTGTCCGTGTGCCTGTGAGCTCACGTAGGCCATACGTGCGGCACACGTGTGCTGCCCGTGTGCCGAGTGGGTACCACACGGAGCGTGTGGTACCCACGCGTGTAGTACACTGCATCGTGCTGAAGCCGCTATTGATATCTTCTGTGCAGCAGCGTTTGCTGCATAGAAGATATGAATAATAGTGTTTAAAAGAAAGATCTATGTGTCCCCCACCCCCCCACCCCCTGTGCGCCCCCCGCTGTTCTGAAAATACTCACCCGCTTCCCTCGTTGGCTGTCGCAGCTTCCTGTCCTGCCTTCCTGCCTTCTACTGTATGCGGTCACATGGGGCCGCTCATTTACAGTCATGAATAGGCGGCTCCACCTCCCATAGGGGTGGAGCCGCCTATTCATGACTGTAAATGAGCGGCCCCACGTGACCGCATACAGGAGAAGATGGGGCCAGACCAGGAAGCAGCGACAGCCAACGAGGGAGCGGGTGAGTATTTTCAGAACAGGGGGGGCGCACAGGGGGTGGGGGGGCGCACAGGGGGTGGGAGGGCGGGGGACACATAGATCTTTATTTTAAACACTATTATTCATATTTTCTCTGCAGCAAACGCTGCTGCAGGGAAGATATGAATCGCGGATTCAGCACCAGTGGGGGGGACAGCGCTTACTGTAGCGCTGTCCCCTGCACGGCACACGGACTGCAAACGGAGACCGTCCGTGTGTGGTCCGTGTTTTACACGGACCCATTGACTTTAATGGGTCCGTGTAATACGTGCGCTCCCACGAACACTGACATGTCTCCGTGTTTGGCACAGGGAGACACGGTCCGCAAAAAATCAATGACATCTGCACAGATGCATTGATTTTTATGGGTCTACGTGTGTCAGTGTCTCCGATACGTGAGGAAACTGTCACGTCACGTACCGGAGCCACTGACGTGTGAAACCGGCCTGAAATTGAGCTATCCAGTAAAACATTGGATAGTGCAGCGCCCCAGAGTCCTGGTCGTTGCAGTAAGGTCGCTCTGCCGCTAAGGGGAGTGATGTTACACCAATACATTTCACAGTCTGGCCTCCAGGGGGAGCTAAGGGTACTATTCATTAGGCCACTCCTCACAGTCTGGTAAAACTGGGGGTTAGGCAGGAAGTTAGATCAGAAAGCTGACTGGGTTGGAACCAGGCAACACCTTGTGGCAGAGGGTGTTGTAGGGGAAGATTCGGTAGGGTCCCTGTCAGGGGTGGGATCCTGACAGAGGCCTGGCAACGAGAGAGAACGTTACGGGACCGCGCCTGCACTATATAGCGGCGGTGCCCTAAGAAAGGACTAGAAGCGAGATTTATTGTGCTGAGTGAGAAACGAGATCAACGCAACAAGGAGAATACCAGTAGGAGTCGTGCTGTAAGACGAGGCAACATCCTACTGAGGCGCAAATAACCGGTGGCCGGAACGCCGAGGAAGTATAGAGCTCCAGGCCAAACTTCAAACCTACGGCAGGACAGTCAGTTAGAGGCGGGCTGTCTCACCCAAATCACCTACGAAGACTCAGGGGGGGTAACAACAGGAGTGGGGCGACGCTAGAGTCCCGGAAGAGCTCCGAGCCTCCCCGTCATACGGGTGCGTCCAAACCTTAACATCTGGAGACAAAGAAGAAGAACATCAGAATCGAGTTGTGAGGGAACACGAGAAACAGACACAACAGTTGTGGGGACTATCCCGTAAGCACAGCAGGGGAGGACCACAACACACTAGCGCTAGAAGGTAGGCACAGATTTCCACCTGCAAAGGGAGCTCTGGATGTGCCATCGGACCGGCCAGGCTTGCGCGGCCCGGTTAACCGTATTCCGGATTGAGGATCCAGAAGCCTTCAGTAAAGAGGTAAAGAGACTGCAACCTGGTGTCCTCGTTATTTACTGCGACCGGCACTTCACCGCACCATAACATCATCCCATACCTCAACCTTTATTGTACGCCCCCCCAAGCAGGGTCACGGGCCGGGTCTAGCCACCGTGACAACCCCAGAACAGAGACTCAGAGGCCCGGTACCGGGTACCCCTCGGCCCTGCGGCAGTGGGGGGCGCTACAATAGCACCTGGCCATGTTTATGCACTAGTGTGAGCGAACCCTTAGAAAGACAGTCAATTGATATTGGGAGAGATAGGAGAGATGTCAGCAGCAGTGCCAGTGTGTTTAATCAGTGATGTACTGTAGTTGGCATCTGTTCTGCCGCATTTTAATTTCAACTACAATTTTTTTTTCTTTATTTTTAATGCACTAGAAAGCAGCAGCAAGATAGCACAGTATTTCCACAGGAAAAAAAATCTGAAATCAGTGTCAGTCAGAGACGGCAATATTTCTTGTCACAAGTGACTGTACTGAGTTTTTGTATTGTTAGTCCAATCCTTTTTTGGATTTTGATTGATAGTTTTTTTTTAAATACAAAAGACAATTTCTCAAAGTTCAGACATTTAACTGTTTATCTCACAGTGTGCATGTCACAAACATTTTTTCTTTACATATTTATTTTACTAGCCAACTTTTACATTTGTACTTCCCACACCAATACAGTACCCTGCTGTAGGTGCTGGCTTTTTGGATGTGTACCTACCTAGCATTTTTTTTTCAGAAAATGCATAGAATTTTGTTGGAAAAACATGCAAAATTATTTAAACAATGTAGACAGTCAACTTGCATTCTGTACGTGTATTTCTTATTATGTTCTTTTTTGGCAATGGTCAAATAATTGAGATTTGAAAAGAATTCTAAATATTTATTAAAATAAAAAAAAAAGTTAATTATAGTGCTGTACAAAATGTATAGTAAAACAAAAAGTGGCAATGGCAATGTAGTAGTAAGAAAAGAGGAAAAAAAACATGGTCAAGAGTGTGGGAACTGCTAGCAGCAGAAGCACCATCACCATTGGCATCAGTCATCCGGGTCAATAGTACTACCAAACACTGTCCACAATTGTCCTCCTTTACCCCGGCAAACATATTAGTAGGGTAGAAGCGGAGGGCATTATAGAATATATAGCAGATCACTCGTCTCAGTCATAGGCCGGGGTCACACTTGCGAGTTCAGTGCTAGAAACTTGCGCAAGTCTCTCGTATCAAGTCGTGGCACTCAGGAACGAGTGCAGCCACAGGCTCCGGTCTTGAGTGACGGTGGCAGTGCTGGGTATTGATGCCCGAGTGTGACCTCAGCCATAGTAGAATGATGTTACCTCTGACAGCGACACTATCAGTTTCATTCAGACTTCTGCACAAAGTATAAATTTGGATGTTTTTTAAACAAAAAAAAAAGACAAGCGTCAGTGTGCTGTGTTATAAAATGGGCTGTTGGCTGCTACGGGGCTACAATCCACATTTATGGTGAGGTTTATGACATTACTAATGCTGTGTTTGTGTTAAACAACTTAAAAAGGGTTTCGTACAGTTTTAGGAAACCTCAGAGTGTGACAAGTGTCTTTTCAGGGAAATTGGAGACTCAAATTGAGAATCAAAAGTTTCTGAAAAATTTGTTGAAGCTGACGACTTTATATTTCAAAAGATTTGATCCCCTCTAAGGCCGCCGTCACACATGCGAGTTTTACGGACGTAAGAGCGCAGAAACTACGTCCGTAAAACGCGCATAACATACATATATATTACAGATCCGTAATATACGGCTTTCTACGGCCGTACAAAATCGCAGCATGCTGCGTTTGTCAGCGTATTGCGCAAAAAAAATCGCCAATGAAAGTCTATGGGGGAGAGAAAAATACGGATTCCACAAGGACCAGCAGTGTGACTTGCGAGAAATACGCAGCGGTGTTAGTGAAAAGTCGGTAATTCAATTGCCGGCTTCACATTTCTCCTGCCTAAACCCGACAGCATATGAGACATGGTTTACATACAGTAAACCATCTCATATCCCCTTTTTTTTGCATATTCCACACTACTAATGTTAGTAGTGTGTATGTGCAAAATTTCAGCGCTGTAGCTGCTAAAATAAAGGGTTAAATGGCAGAAAAAATTGGCGTGGGCTCCCGCGCAATTTTCTCCGCCAGAATGGTAAAGCCAGTGACTGAGGGCAGCTATTAATAGCCAGGAGAGGGTCCATGGTTATTGGCCCCCCGTGGCTAAAAACATCTGCCCCCAGCCACCCCAGAAAAGGCACATCTGGAAGATACGCCTATTCTGGCACTTGGCCACTCTCTTCCCACTCCCTGTAGCTGTGGGATATGGGGTAATGAAGGGTTAATGCCACCTTGCTATTGTAAGGTGACATTAAGCCAGATTAATAATGGAGAGGCGTCAATTATGTCACCTATCCATTATTAATCCAATTGTTTGAAAGGGTTAAAAAACACACACACATGATTTAAAAGTATTTTAATGAAATAAACACAGCGGTTGTTTTAATATTTTATTGCTCTCTCAATCCATCAGCAACACCCTCGCTTGGCAAAATAATAAACGCACAAGATACATACCTTCTGATGTCCTATCACGTCCAACGAGGTAATCCATCTGAAGGGGTTAACTAATATTACAGGCACGAGCTGCGATAAACCACTCGCTCGTGGCGGTAATCCCCGGGTGCTGAAAGGAAAGCTAGATCTGTACTTACATTGAGTCGCGGTGATGCGCCCCTGCTGGATGTTCTCATGAACTGCAGCCTGGGAACTTTTTCCCACGCTCCAGGTCATATGAGGACATCCAGCAGGGGGCGCATCACCGCGACTGAAGGAAATGTAGGTCATTGACCTACATTTCCTTCATTCTCCGGGGAATTACAAGCACGAGCACACCGCTGCATTAGCAGGGCTCCTGCTTGTAAATTATTTTAACCCCTTCAGATGGATTACCTCGTGGGACGTGATCTGACATCAGAAGGTATGTATATTGTGTGTTTATTGTTTTGCCAAGCGAGGGTTTCCTAATGGATTGAGAGAGCAATAAAATATTAAAACAACCACTGTGTTTATTTCATTAAAATACTTTGTAATCATGTGTGTGTGTTTTTTAACCCTTTCAAACAATTGGATTAATAATGGATAGGTGTCATAATTGACGCCTCTCCATTATTAATCTGGCTTAATGTCACCTTAAAATAGTAAGGTGGCATTAACCCTTCATTACCCCATATCCCACCGCTACAGGGAGTGGGAAGAGAGTGGCCAAGTGCCAGAATAGGTGCATCTTCCAGATGTGCCTTTTCTGGGGTGGCTGGGGGCAGATGTTTTTAGCCACGGGGGGCCAATAACCATGGACCCTCTCCTGGCTATTAATATCTGCCTTCAGTCACTGGCTTTACCATTCTGGCTTTACACCTCGATGCGTTTTATGAATGATGTCTATTATGTATTGAAAGAATAAAAAAAAACACATTTGGAGAACATATGGTCACTCGCCATAAATTACTCAGCCACCAACTGTTCTTGAAGATTCGGTGCTTCGATTTTCATCTCTATTCTGCTACATCTCTCATAAAGCATTTTCCACAAACAGATAACAAGTGAGAAGACTGAAGTTTATTCCTCTGTTCAACCATTTCAGAAGAATCTTTTTATTATTTTTTTTTTATGTTTTCCAAGTTACAAAAAAGTCAGAGAAGGAAAAGAAGCAGAATGTTCCAAGATTAGAAGCATTGTGGTTTTGTTACATAAAAGGAGTGTTGAGCGATGAATTTGGCCAAATGTTTGTGCGCGCGTCGCGGTGTATGAAGTTAGCACCTCTCACAATGGAGATCATAATAATAGCGCTGTCAATGTGTTACACACTTTGTCTTTGCTTGCTAATTTATTTTCTTCCGCATAGATGTGTTGCTATTATTGTTCTCTGGGCATTACTTTTTACTTAAATGCATGTATTTTTGTCTAATTAAAAATGTGAAATGGGATTTGAAAAAATTTAGACCGTTTGGCTTCTACAACCTTGATGTATCACAGCAGATAACAGTGAGTTTGTCTAATTTATAACTAGAAATGAGCAAATCAATTCTGAACAAATTGATTCCACTAAGAATTTCCCAAGACATTCAGATTCTTAGGAATCGGATTTTTTTTCCGTAATTTGATTTACGCCAATCCATTATAATGGTGGCCAGTTGCCTGTCATCTACTGGGTTCTGAGCACCTGAAAGGAGTTAATCTGTTACTGACATATGACGTACTGGTACGTCATATGCCGGATCCCTGATACAGGTTCACACGCTGAGCCTGCATCTTTCACAGCAGATGATAGCTGATTTAATCAGCCATCATGTGCCTCTAACAGCCGCGGGGGAGTGGTGATTTGTCTGTGGTTGTTAACCTGTTAAATCTCGTTCTCTAACATGGGTCGGCAAGGTGGCATGTTATTCCACACTCCCTTCGACGCACCCGTGACATGATAATGGGGCACTGATACGTTGCTGAAGCCCTGCTATGCATAGCACAAGCTATCAGATGATTGCAACTTCAAGTCCCCTAAAGAGACTATTGCATACAGTAAAAAGTAAATAAAAAAATATATATATATAAAAAAAGATACAAAAGTTCAAGTCACCTCCCTTTTGTCCTAGCAAAAATAAAACAATTAAAAAAAACATATTTGGTATCGCTGCCTTTGTAAAAGTCCAATCTGTCAAAATATAAAATAAATTAATCCAACTGTTAAATTGTACAATGAGAAAAAAAAATCTAAACGCCATAATTACATTTTTTGGGGCCGCCACAACATTGAAATAAAATACAATAACAGGTGATCAAAACATTGTATTTACCCACATATGATATCAGTAAAAATGTCTGCTCAGGGTGCAAAAAATAAGCCCTCATACAGCACCATATCCCGAAAAATGAAAACGTTATTGGTTTTTGAAAATGGCAACACAAGCCAAATTTTTTTATATATATAATTTTCGGAGTTTATTTTGAGTATTTGTTCTTTTTACTTTATAAGGGGTACTACTTTATTTAAAAAGGGGTTGTCAAACAACCTGCTTAAGATAAATTAAGGCAAGAGAAAACATTTCTGCACGGTTTACTGCCAATGGTAAGGCGCCAGTAGAAAAACATCTTGGCCCTGATTCATTATTTGCGTTTTTTATTTTTAAGTAATTTTTGGGGGTCTTGTGACCTTGTCCTTTCTGTTGCAATTATTCAAAATGACACACACGGTTCAAGACATTTTCTCAAAGTGACAAAAAAATAAAATTGGCTTTATTTTTTTCTTTGATGTATTCTTCGCAAAAAAAGTTGCCCGCTTCTCAGAATGATGCCGAAAAAATTCTGGAGCACATAAAATCATTCCAGAGGTGGGAGTGGAGTAGATTTGTGGAAGAATTTAGCAACTTTTCAAAAAGTGGCAATACATGAATCAGACGAAAATATCTAGAAAACCTAAACCTTGCCCACAATGGCAAACTTAAAAAAAAAAATCAGAGTAGAATTGGCAGTCAAAAGGAAATCGAAATCGTAGATAAAAGAAAAAAATAATGTTAGTAAGGCTGCCGTCACACATTCAGTATTTGGTCAGTATTTTCCATCAGTATTTGTAAGCCAAAACCAGGAGTGGGTGATAAATACAGAAGTGGTGCATATGTCTCTATTATACTTTTCCTCGAATTGTTCCACTCCTGGTTTTGGCTTACCAATACTGATGTAAAATACTGACCAAATACTGCTAGTGTGACGGCAGCCTAAGTGTAAGGCAATATAAGAAATAAAAAATCAATATAAAAATGCTCACTTTACTTAGCATAAAATAGGAGTAGATATTGATCTTGCAGGTGATGTTTCCAAATCCCTAGGCACCAATCGTCAACTGTGCCCGGGGTAGACAAAGACAAAAAAAGAGCAAAAAAAGATGGAAAAAAACAATAAACAGCGCAATGAATCCATCATTCTACACTGTATTAGTAAAAGGAAATTTATTTGCAACTTTAAAATATATTTTTAAAATTATATTAATAAAAATAAGAATATAATTTGTATATACAGTATATATATATATATATACCGTATATATATTAATTAATAAAATTTAGAAGACAAATATGGCTTTTAAATAGGCAACGCGTTTCAGGAATTTCAATTTCCTTTATCAAGCTAGCAGAAGTTAAATATCACTAGATAAAGGGGATTTAGATAATCCAAAATGTGCTGCCCTTTTTGAAGTCATATTGATATCCTACGTTGTATTAATGCTGAAAGTATATCTTTATTTTTATTACTAATATTTGAAAATATTTTTTAACGCTACAAATAAATTCCATTTATTAATACAGAATGGACTGATGGATTAATTGTGCTGTCCTAAGTTTCCAGTTGTCTTCCTTTTCACATTATGTACACTAGGTGGCACCAGATGACATGACTTCCAAAATATAAGAAACAACAACATTTAAACCATCATACCAAACTACAGCAAGAGTTAAAGAGGAAGGAGCACCAAATCGAAAGTGATGTTTTTTGCTCTTATTTTATTTCCACTGCTCCCATGAAGATTTCACTTTTTTACTTTTTTAAAAATCCGCCATGTGGTCCCAGAGTTATGGACCTTTTTGTTTTAGTGCTCATTTTTATGGTCTTTACTAAGTGGGTGTGGCTAACAGGGACAACAATGCAGAGCAGCCTAAAGACACGCCCCAGAGGATCCTACGAGCCACACCTAGTCACGCCCCAGAGGATCCTAAAGTTCTAAAGTGATGACAAACCTCTTGGATATGTCACTACTTTATAATCAGTTGGTGCCTGACCCGTGGGACCTGAGGATGAATGGTCTGCAGAATGAGTTTAGTGCTTTGTCTGCTTCATTGTTTTTTCTGCATAGCTTCCTAACCTGCAAATAATTCAGAAGACAGGAAAATTCCTTTAAATATCATCATTACATTGTACAGTATTTAAAGCTTCAATTTAGTTTCGGAGAAAACATTTTTTTACAGGTATATAATAAATAATTAAAAAATGTATGCAAGCTGAAAACCCCCAGCAGAGGATCAGTTTAAGAAAGTCTGTCAGGATGGGAATGCAATAAACATGCTGTGAAGCTTCTGTGACTATGGTGAAAGTCAGATATTTTTACTGGTTGGAGCAATTTCTTTTTACTGACAAGAAACTGTCTCCAAACTCATAATTGTGCTCCAATATGTGCAATAAGAAAACAGTTTATCAGTAGAGATGAGCGAATTTATTCGGATTCGGTTGCCGGTATCTGAATTTGCCATATTCGTGCCATATTGGTACTGTATTCGTGCCGAATTTATGTTTGATCATTGGTTACTGAAAATATTAGGTCATTTCTACTCCCATTCACTTTAATGACGTTCGGCTGTGTTCGGAGAATATTGCAAAAACAATATTCGCTGCCGATCGTATCTGGATCCAAATTCAAACAAATTTGTGCAACTCTATTTACCAGATCAATAATTTCTGTAAAGTGATGTGGAATTAATGGCGCTATATAAGTGAGTAAAATATATACATAAATCGGATCTGCTTGCAGATTCATCCTGCAACACAGGGATTAACCAGCAGAGGGCACATCTTGCATACTGTTACATACTTACATCTATTTATGTATATGTGTGTATCTATCTATCCCTCTATCTAATGTATCTATATATCTATCCCTCTATCTATCTAATGTATCTATCTATCTATCTATCTATCTATCTATCTATCTATCTATCTATCTATCTATCTATCTATCTATCTATCTATCTAATGTATCTATCTATCTATTGTGTCTATCTATCTTACACCTATCTATCGATGTAAAACTCTGTCAATGTAATACGGCAATAAAAACTATATACATTCCTGTAATCATAACACATGGAATAAAATTATCAAGTTATGGATAACATACAATAAATGCTGTAAAATCAGAATATGAAAAGAAACGCAGTTCTATAAAATAATACTGCCAGACCATGACCATATATTACCACCACATAGTGACCAATTAATATCACCATACCAAACAATAACAAGAAACACTTTACTAACACCAACATATAGTGATAGATGCTCCTTCTACACCAACGCCTATACGTAAATACAGCACAGATAAATCCAGTAATTCATAAGTGATGTTATCTCGGGTTGTAGTTGTCCACTTTGTCATTTTTCCTCTATTCGGCCCAGATTGCCATGAAAAACTACTTCTATCCATGGTGACTCTTCTCTGCAGAATGTAACACACAGATATCTTTGGCTCATTGCTTTTTCAGCACCCTGTTCAGTTTTCCCTTCCTCTAAAAACACCATAGTGACATGACCATCCATAGTGTCCTAACAGTAATAGCTCCCTGTTATGACCCCAGTGGACAGGGTCTCAGAGGAACGTGTAAGTCTGCAAGATACAAAAATCCAGCTCATAGGGCTGTGGTAACTGGGTTGACCAAATAGCTACTCCTAACGCCAACACTAGAAGTAGCCGGGGATCATGCCTACGGTGATCGCTAGATGACTCGCGCCAGCCGGAGAATCTAACTACCCCTAGGAGAAGAAAACAAAGACCTCTCTTGCCTCCAGAGAAAGGGACCCCAAAGCAAGATACAAGCCCCCCACAAATAATAACGGTGAGGTAAGAGGAAATGACAAACACAGAAATGAACCAGGTTCAGCAAAGAGAGGCCAGCTTACTAATAGCAGAATATAGCAAGATAACTTATCTGGTCAACAAAAACCCTATAAAAATCCACGCTGGAGATTCAAGAACCCCCGAACCGTCTAACGGTCCGGGGGGAGAACACCAGCCCCCTAGAGCTTCCAGCAAAGGTCAGGATACAGATAGGAACAAGCTGGACAAAAATACCAAACAAAACAAAAGCAAAAAGCAAAGAAGCAGACTTAGCTTGAAAAACAGGAACCAGGATCAGAGGACAAGAGCACAACAGATTAGCTCTGATTTCAACGTTGCCAGGCATTGAACTGAAGGTCCAGGGAGCTTATATAGCAACGCCCCTGAACTAACGGCCCAGGTGAGGATATAGGAAAAGACAGACGCTCCAGAGTCAAATCACTAATGACCACTAGAGGGAGCAAAAAGCAAAATCACAACAGCTCCCCTTCTTGGTGCCCTTTACCATAGCACTGCCCCTTTTTTTACCTCAAACAAAAATAGTCGCCCTTTTTCCTATCACACAGTAATGATGCTCCCTTCATGTCCCCACAAAGTAATAATGCCCCATCTGTGCCTCCACATGATAATAATGCCCCCACTGTGCCTCCACATGATAAAAATGCCCCCACTGTGCCTCCACATGATAAAAATGCCCCCACTGTGCCTCCACATGATAATAGTGCCCCCACTGTGCCTCCACATAACACTGCCCCACTCTGTGCCTTGACATTGTTACAATGCTCCCATTGTGCCTATACATAGTAATAATGACCCTTTGTGCCTACAAATCTTAAGAGTGTGCCCTCTGGGCAACTACATAGCAATAATGACCCCTCTGTAGCCGAATGCAATAATATTGACCCCACTGTGCTTCCAAATAGTAATAGCGCCCATTTTGTGCCTACACATATCAACAGTGCTCCTTCTGTACCCCACAAGGTAATAGTGCCCCCATGCTACCTCCACATAATAATAGTGTCTTCATTGTAACTCCATGCAGTAATAATACCCCATTGTGCCTGCACATAATACTGCTCACTCTGTGCACGAACACAGTAATAGTGCCACATATTAAAACCTCCCCTATGTGATTCCACACTGCATACTGCCCCTCCCTGTTTCTATATAATAATAGTGATCCCTCCTGTGCCTTCAGATTGAAATAGTTTCCCCCTCTGCGCCTCCTCATATAGAGTGCAGCCTTCTGTTCTTACACATAGAAATAGAGCCCTCAATGCCCACAAACTGTAGTGCCCCCATCTGTGCCTCTGCATAAAGACAGTACCACCATAAAATTGTAATGCCTCCCCCACTTGAATCCTTCTGTGCCCAGTTTTCTGCAATAAAAAAATTGTAAAAAATTGAAACTCACCTCTCCTTGCTCCCACTATGTGCACTTGTGACACTGAGTCACTTCTCACAGACAAGCTGTGAGTCAGGGTAATCAAGGAGTCTGAGCTCAAGAGCCAGTATGATACATCATAAACAGAGGGAAGAGACAAAGGTGTAGTCAAGTAACGGTTCGAGGTCAGAATATCAGGAGGATCAGAGCAAAGGGGTTAGGCAAAATGGATGGTCAGAACAAGGTCCAAGGTCAGGCACCAAAAAATCCCCAAGCAAAGCACAAGGCACAGGTAAACAAACCACACAGAGCTAAATCTACATCTGGTAGAGATCTGAGAATGACAGCCCAGCTATGTCACTGGGCAATCACATGGGGCAGGGAACACCTGAAGACAGCCCAGCACCAAATGTTAGAATTGCTACAATTTCAGATTCATTGGAAAATTTTCAGAAGGATATCACTTCCTTCAAAAGCAGTCTGGCTAATTTGGAGGACTTCAAAAGGAAAAACAATGTGAAGATTCGAGGGATTCCAAAGTCAGTTCGGTCCTTCCAGTTAAGAGATTACGTTTCTTCATTGATTTCTCATCAATTCCTAACGCCAAGGTGGAAAATTGAATTGAAAAGGCCTTTAGAGTACGTAGGCCATCTGCTCTTCCACCTGATGTTGCTTCAGATGTTATTGTCTCTTTTTACCCCAACTGGGTTAGAAACACACTACTGGGTATATCGAAAGAACCTTGCTTCCTCGCTTCTCTGTATAGTCACTTAAACTTTTTTAAAGACCTATCTAAGAAAACTCTACAAAAGCGGAAATTATTTCAATCTACTACTCGTGAGCTTCGAAAAGCCGAAATACCCTACAATTGGACACAGTTCTCCACGCTACAACTTAAATTCGCATCTAAACTGATTACTATTTCTTCTCCAATGGAAGGAATTGACTTCCTAAAATGTGCCAGCATAGTTTCCTCCATGGGCTCTCCTGGTCTCCTTTCTATGTCCAATTCAAACCTTCGTCCCAAGTAAAAAAGTACTACAATCGACACTTTACTGAGGACGGTAACTTTAGTATCCAAGTTCCGAGAAAAGCTGTTTTCCACTTATTCCTCAATAGTAGTTTGTAACTGAACCGTAGTTTGCCCCCACAAAGTCCTAGGGTCACCTTAGGTGATTCCAGACAGGACAGGCCCTTACAGTATATACCTTCTTAAAGTTCTGACTTTTTTGTTATTGAGAAGCGACAGCTGTATTAGGTTTAATATTGTGCTACATTTATTAGCCACAGTTGTATTAGGATTGATATTGAGCTACATTTAATCAGTTTGAGTAAGCTACAGTAGTATATATATGTATGCCTGTCTTTGCCTTTTCCTTTTGTCCCTTCCACCCTGTTTTTCCTTAACCTTTACCCTTCACCTCTATTAAATTTATAAAATCAATAAAAATTATTTGAAAAAGAATTGCTGATGAGGGAAAACTGTTACTATTGCCATCTTAGTAAGGGATGATAAATATCGCTGTCCATTAGTGATGAGCGGATATACTCGTTATCGAGATGATTTACCGAGCACGCTCGGGGGTCCTCCGAGTATTTTTCTTGTAGTAGTAGAAGTTTTTCTTGCCGCAGCTGAATGATTTACATCTGTTAGCCAGCATAAGTACATGTGGGGGTTGCCTGGTTGCTAGGGAATCCCCACATGTACTTATGCTGGCTAACAGATGTAAATCATTCAGCTCCAGCAAGAAAAACTAAATCTCCGAGCACCAAAAAATACTCAGAGGACCCCCGAACGTGCTCGAGAAATCTCGAGTAACAAGTATATGCGCTCATCACTACTGTCCATCCAACCTAAAGGACTCCCTCGGCTCCTGATAATGCAGGGACCGCAAATAAACATGGTTGTCTGCAGTTCACTGTTCAGCTAGCTGGCCTTAAACTGAATCTGTCAGAGGTATTTGCTATTATTAATCAGAGAGCAGCATAATGTAGGGGCAGAGAGCCTGATTTCAGGGATGTGTTACTTGCTCAGCAGCTTGCTGTAGTTTCAATATAATCAGTGTTTTATCAGCAGCATATAATGACTGCTGGACTAGATGTCACATGTAAGGCAGTCCAGCTAATCTGTGTAATCACGCACCCACCACTGATCGACACCTTTCTGCCAATCGGTGGTGTGGGGGCGGGGTTATACACAGCTCACCATTCAGACAACTGCCAGATCTGCAGCAGAAAAAACAAGAATTCTATCAGAACTACAGCAAGCAGTCCAATAAGTGATACATTGCTGGAATCAGAGTCTCTGCCCCCACATTATGCTGCTCTCAGATTACTTACCAGAAACCTAGTGACAGAATGGCTTTATATGCTAGTATGCAATACCTCCCAACTTCAATACAACTTACAAAATGGAGACTTAGGATGGATCGTGCAGACGTCCAAACCAAGCTATTGAACGCAGCAAGCCAACTTTCATGAAGCTCGTCACAAGTTATTACATTTTATGATAATCTGACCTCTAGGTGGCACTGTGTAGTGGATGTTGGATCATATCTTAATTGCACAATGACATCGGTGTGACTTAAAGGTACACTGGAATGTAAACAGAACCGCACATTGTGTATCAAGGTCTTACACTTCTCAGCATGCTCCTTATCATTTACCGTGGACTTTTGCCCTTTTAAAAATACCCATTTAGCCTCTTTACTGACATTAAAAGCCTTTGTGGGATTTAGCCAGATGATGTGTTACAGATGGAAGGAGGATTTACTATTTAAAAGAATATTTTCCATAAAACATCAGCAGGCTGGTAGTGCTACTAGTGGAGGTGACCAAATGCTGCATGGCTGGAACAAAAGAAAAATGTAAAAAATGTTCTAAGAGGTGAGACCGTCCTCGCCCACACTCTTATATCTCTTCTTATGATTTAGAATCCCCCAAATAAAGCTGAGCATGTTTCATATCAAGTGATTAGATCATGAAGATAGCCTCACTGCTCCATCAAAGCCCTTGGACCCCCAGATGGGGACCCCCAGAATGAAGAGCTGATCTGTATGACTTTATTGTTTTCTGGCAAACTCCAGCTAACTTTGTATAACATTCATTTAGTAAGCAGCAATGTAACCCGTTCCCCCTGTAGAGACAAAATGAGCCATTTTCTGGGAGAGCAGGGAGCTACATTTGGTAGAGGTTGTCTCTATTGATTACATACATCCCTTTACTACCAGTGACACTAGCGCTGGTTATTATGATCACCTCAGAATCTGGCACCTGTAGTAAAAAGTTAGATTTTGCGCCTAAATAAAAAAACTATTTTCTTAGAAACAGCGCCAGATTTGTACACAGACTGTGTATGGTACTGCAGCTAATCATAGAACTGCTATCCTCTATTACTACACACTAGAGCACACGACAAACTGTGCCCCGTAGGGTGAGTATATTTAGGCCGCAGCGCCAGGTGAGGCACGCACTTTCAACTATATTGGCATCCTGGATACTGATACAGTTGAAAGCATTAATGTAGGCGGGATCGTCAGCTGATGCTCCCTCCACCATTATTTTCCCTCTGCATCTGACGTCTCAGCTCAGTGGGAGCGATTGCGTCATTACAACACGCCGGCTGTGCTGAGCAGTGCAGAGTATCAGAAGATGTGCTGCAGAGACCAGAGCTGTGGAGGGAAATGATGAGAAGGGATTTTATTGTGGGGCCCATTATACTATATGGAGCACTATGTGTGGCCCATTAAACAATATGGAGCACTATATGGGGCCCGTTATACTATATGGAGCACTATGTAGGGCCCATTATCCTGTATGGAGCACTATGTTGGGCCCATTATGCTGAATGGAGCACTATGTGGGGCTCATTATGCTGTATGGAGCATTATGTGGGGCCCATTATACTATATGGAGCACTATATGGGGCCCATTATACTGTATGGAGCACTATGTAGAGCCCATTACATGATATGGAGCACTATATGCGGCCCATTATACTGTATGTAGCACTATGTGGGGCCCATTATACTATACTAGACTGTGGCCCGATTCTAACGCATCGGGTATTCTAGAATATGCATCATGTCCCCGTAGTATATGGACAATGATGATTCCAGAATTCGCGGCAGACTGTGCCCGTCGCTGATTGGTCGAGGCAACCTTTATGACATCATCGTCGCCATGGCAACCATTATGACATCTATGTTGATACTGTGCCCGTCGCTGATTGGTCGAGGCCTGGCATCGGGTATTCTAGAATATGCATGTCCCCGTAGTATGTGATTCGCGGCAGACTGTGCCCGTCGCTGATTGGTCGAGGCAACCTTTATGACATCATCGTCGCCATGGCAACCATTATGACATCATCGTCGCCATGCTGTGCCCATCTCTGATTGGTCGAGGCCGCCCGACAAACCGTCGACCACTCCATATAAGGTATGGTCTACAAACCGCCAACCACTCCATATAAGGTATGGTCTACAAACCGCCGACCACTCCATATAAGGTATGGTCTACAAACCGCCGACCACTCCATATAAGGTATGGTCTACAAACCGCCGACCACTCCATATAAGGTATCCTGTTTGTAGACCATACCTTATATGGAGTGATTTCCAGGACAGACAGACAGACAGACAGACAGACAGACGGAAAAACCCTTAGACAATTATATATATAGATGGAGCACTATGTGGGGCCCATTATACTATATGGAGCACTATGTGGGGCCCATTATACTATATGGAGCACTATATGGGGCCCATTATACTATATGGAGCACTATGTGGGGCCCATTACACTATATGGAGCACTATATGGATCCCATTATACTATATGGAGCACTATGTGGGGCCCATTATACTGTATGGAGCACTATATGGGGCCCATTATACTATTTGGACCACTATATGGGGCCCATTATACTGTATGGAGCACTATGTGGGGCCCATTACACTATATGGAGTACTATATGGGGCCCGTTATACTGTATGTAGCACTATGTGGGGCCCATTATACTGTATGTAGCACTATGTGGGGCCCATTATACTATATGGAGCACTATGTGAGGCCATTATACTGTATGGAGCACTATATGGGGCCCATTATACTGTATGGAGCACTATGTGGGGCCATTATACGGTATGGAGCACTATGTGGGGCCCATTATACTGTATGGAGCACTATGTGGGGCCATTATACTATACGCAGCACTATGTGAGCTGTTATTCTGAATGGAGCACTATGTGGGCTGTTATTCTGTATGAAGCACTGTGTGGGACCTATTATACTGTATAGATCACTATGTGAGGCCCATTATACTGTATAGAGCACTAAATGGGGCCCATTATACTATATGGAGCACTATGTGGGGCCATTATACTGTATGCAGCACTATGTGAGCTGTTATTCTGAATGGAGCACTATATGGGCTGTTATTCTGTATGAAGCACTGTGTGGGGCCTATTATACTGTATAGAGCACTATGTGAGGCCCATTATACTGTATGGAGCACTATGTGGGGTATATTGTACTGTATGGAGCTCTATGTGGGGCCCATTATACTGTATGGAGCACTATGTAGGGCCCATTATACTGTATGGAACACTATGTGGGGCCCAATATACTGTATGGAGCACTATGTGGGGCCATTATACTGTATGCAGCACTATGTTGGGCCCATTATGCTGAATGGAGCACTATGTGTGGCCCATTAAACAATATGGAGCACTATATGGGGCCCATTATACTGTATGGAACACTATGTAGGGCCCATTATCCTGTATGGAGCACTATGTTGGGCCCATTATGCTGAATGGAGCACTATGTGGGGCTCATTATGCTGTATGGAGCATTATGTGGGGCCCATTATACTATATGGAGCACTATATGGGGCCCATTATACTGTATGGAGCACTATGTAGAGCCCATTACATGATATGGAGCACTATATGCGGCCCATTATACTGTATGTAGCACTATGTGGGGTCCATATACTATATGGAGCACTATGTGGGGCCCATTAAACTATATGGAGCACTATGTGGGGCCCATTATACTGTTTGGAGTACTATATGGGGCCCATTATACTATATGGAGCACTATATGGGGCCCATTATACTGTATGGAGCACTATATGGGGCCCATTACACTACATGGAGCACTATATGGGGCCCATTATACTGTATGGAGCACTATATGGGGTCCATTATACTGTATGGAGCACTATGTGGGGCCATTATACGGTATGGAGCACTATGTGGGGCCAATACACTGTATAGAAGGCAATGCAAGGCCCCGTTATACTGTATAGAGAACTATGTGTGTGGTGCCCATTATACTATATGGAGCACTATATGTGGCCCATTATACTATATCGAGTACTATGTGAGGCCATTATACTGTATGTAGCACTATGTGGGGCCGATTATACTATATGGAGCACTATGTGGTGCCCATTATACTATATGGAGCACTATATGGGGCCCATTATACTGTATGGAGCACTATATGGGGCCCATTATACTGTATAGAGCACTATATGGGGCCTATTATACTGTATGTAGCACTATGTGGAGCCCATTATACTATATGGAGCACTATCTAGGGCCCATTATACTATATGGAGCACTATGTGGGGCCCATTATACTATTTGGAGCACTATGTGAGGCCATTATACTGTATGGAGCACTATATATGTGGCCCATTATACTGTATGGAGCACTATGTGGGGACATTATATGGTATGGAGCACTATGTGGGGCCATTGCACTGTATGGAAGGCAATGCAGGGCCCCATTATACTGTATAGAGAACTATGTGAGGCCCATTATACTGTATGGAGCACTATGTGGGCCCATTATACTGTATGGAGAACTATGTGGGGTCCATTGTACGGTAAGGAGCTCTATGTGGGGCCCATTATACTGTATGGAGCTCTATGTGGGGCTATTATACTGTATGGAGCACTATGTGGAGTCCATCATACTGTATGGAGCTCTATGTGGGGCCCATTATACTGTATGGAGCACTATGTGGGGCCATTATACTGTATGCAGCACTATGTGAGCTGTTATTCTGTATGGAGCACTATGTGGGCCGTTATTCTGTATGAAGCACTGTGTGGGGCCTATTATACTGTATGGAGCACTATTTGAGGCCCATTATACTCTATGGAGCACTATGTGGGGTCTATTGTACTGTATGGAGCTCTATGTGGGGCCCATTATACTATATTGAGCACTATGTGGGGCCATTATACTGTATGGAGAACTATGTGGAGGCCATTGTACTGTTTTGAGCTCTATGTGAGCCATTATTCTATATGGAGCACTATGTTGGCCGTTATTCTGTATGGAGCACTGTGTAGGGCCTATTATACTGTTTGGAGCAATATGTGAGCCGTTATTCTGTATGGAGCACTATGTGGGGCCATTATACTGTATGTAGCACTATGTGAGCTGTTATTCTGTATTGAGCACTATGTGGGCCATTATTCTATATGGAACACTGTGTGGGGCCATTATACTGTATGGAGCAATATGTGAGCTATTATTCTGTATGGAGCACTATTTGGTGCCGTTATTTTGTATAGAGCACTGTGTGGGGCCTATTATACTGTATGGAGCACTATGTGGGACCATTATACTGTATGCAGCACTATGTGAGCTGTTATTCTGTATGAAGCACTGTGTGGGGCCATTATACTGTATGGAGCACTATGTGGGGCCATTATACTGTATGGAAGGCAATGCAGGGCTGCATTATACTGTACGAAGCACTATGTGGGGACTATTATTTTGTATGGAGCACTATGTGAGGCCCATTATACTGTATTGAGCAGTATTTGGGGCCATTATACTGTATGGAGCACAATGTGGGCCCATTATACTGTATAAAAGGCAATGCAGGGCCCAGTTTCTCAAGTTTTGATACTAAAATAATTTAAAAAACTATACAAGTTTAATATTGGCTGTTCTGAAAGTTTATATTGCCAAGTCATTTTTACCATTGAATGAACACCATAAAAATGAAACCCATAAAACAATGGTGGGATTACATTGTTGATGGTTGGTGTAGTGATTCCCACTATTGTGCAGGCTAGCCAATAAAAATCAGAAGTAGAAAAAGCATCTTCTCACCAGCTCTGGACACAGGAGGACATTCTGAGAAAGAATTAAAAGAACACCAGGGGCGCCAAAACAAGTATGTAACAGTGCCACCTCGACTCTACCCAAGAATCTGAAAATAATTCTAATTAAACAATTCTTTGCTTTTTTGGTGATATGACAGGATAAATGCAAAATTTACGTGAGGAACAAACACTTGAAATTAATGATACAGTTTGGTTGGTGGATTATGTATAACTTGCACCACTAGAGAGCATCAGCACATTGTTGGCAAGTTCTGTTTTGCTACATTTACCAGTGTAGATCTAGAAATTCCTCTATTGGAGACATATAGTTTAGGATAATATTCCCAATTTTACCTTTCACCTTCCTAAATGAACTGTAAATTCAATTTTTGAAAAATCGTAATAATTAATTTAAATCTTTAGTGATCTGTGAACACAAATGAGTGAAGGAAAGTGAAAATGATAATTCTGGATGGTTCTAGCGTGCAGATAATGTCATCATTTGTGATAGCTCCTACAAGGGATGTCCTCATCTTCAATCTTCAGGAGTCCACGACTCCTCCAAGGCCGGCTTCCTGCTTGCTCGGGGGTGGTACTTTCCTGATGATTGACAGTTCCGACTATCTTATTTTTTTACACACACTTTGCAAGTTTACCCATTAACTACGGTATACAGTTATAAAGGCTAAGAAAAAATGTAGGCCCATAATGGAGACGAGACAACTTTCTTATAGGTCAACTTCTCTACTTACAAGTTGTTGATTAGATGTGGTGTTGAATATGTGATCGGCGGGGTCAAGGCAATGGGAGACAAACTGCAGAACTCATCAATGACAACTAAACAATGTACAGAGCTTTGGTGTTCATCCGGTGTTCATCTTCTGTACATTGTTTACATCTGGCCATTATCAGAGCAGGTATGGGCTGATCAGTGGGGGTGCCAAATATCGAACCCCCACCGTTCATATATTGATGATCGAGCCAATGTCCTTTTAACATTGCCATCCATTATGTTAATTTTATGGGACACTTTTGTAGGCAAATTCCACCTGGAAAATGCCGCTGTGTCCACATAGCCTAAAGGAGATTTCTAGGATTTTTCATGGCTGGATGGATATCACATCCCAGTGCTGATCTATCCAGGAAACCTTAGTAACTCGCTTGCTGTATGTGGCTGTGTCAGGTACTACTCTGCCTATCGATGGGTGCTCTAGGGAATTGAACATCCAGTGATCACAATTTAATGGCTGACCATCAACATAACATTCATATAGACTCTAATTAAAGAGGGTCTGTCATCAGGTCTAAAATGGCCAGTTTTACTTGTTATTTTATTCCCACTGCTCCCCAGAGTATTACAATTTTAGTTTTTTGTAAATCCGCTATACAATTCCAGAGTTATTGGCTTTTTTATTTAGCGCTAATCTTTACAAGGGGGCGTGGCTCGTAGGGTAATAATGTGGAGCAGCCTAAAGACACGCCCCAGAGGATCCTGCGAGCCCCGCCTCCTTGTAAAGACCGTAAAAATGAGAACTAAATTAAAAAAGCCCATATCTCTGGAACCATATGGCGGATTTAAAAAAGACAAAAGAAAGAATACTCAAAGGAACAGCGGGAATAAAACAAGAGCAGAAACTGGATGATTTTGACCAATCTGCTTTAAGAATGATGATATAATTTGCACTTGTACAGTATAGTATGTCAGTTAAATGCTATTTTCCCTTCTTCCTTCTATTGTTTCACGGTTAGTAAGTTATAATCTTACACTCCAGAATAAGTAGACCAGAGATGATTGCCAGGTTTATTATATATGCTGTTTTTTCATCATCTTCTATTTCTTATGAATTTATTGCCATCACAAGGCTCTGACTTTCCTGGCAGTTCGTCAAACACTTGACCAACGCATTAAAGATCATTATACGTCCTTCACTCGCTATTATGAAGAAAGTCGATAAACATGCGCCAGCATTCAATAAGAAATAAATGCAGGGGCAATTCTTCACAGCTTCTCCGGGCTCTCCAGCGCCATCGATAAGACAAAAATAAGCGTGTGCTGTACGCAGAACTCTTTGTTCCCCTTGTATTAGATTATTCATGAGTCACTAGACATGCTGTGAGTAGGTGTTAGGCGCCGGCACAATGTAATTCATTTACTGGAGAAAAACAAAAATTCACTGTGTTGCTAAAGTCATTTCATGATCAGTAATCAGGCTTTTTGAGGAAGCATATGTTTCCTTTTTTTGTCTTATTGAAAAGGTAAAAGCATATGTCCCCTCGTTCTCGCTGCTGTCTGGAAGAAGAAGAATCTTGAAAGGCCGTGCCACATTTCACCTGTCAATTATATGTCACATTGGTAATTCCTTCTAAAGAGCGCCCCCTAGTGTAAAAAAGGGTGAGTTACACGCGATTGACCTCCAGTTGTCCTTGGAAGGCTATGGTCACATGTTGCTTTTTTTCAATATTTTTTTTTCCCAGCCGTTCATTTTTGCAGTGTTTTGGGTGACTAAAACTAACTTGATGAAGCATGTATGGTTGACAAATGACAGATATAATATGTAATAGAAAAAGGTAACAGAAAATGCAGCAAAAATGCAGCAAAACTTGCTTTATTGCCAGTTGAGCAGGTTTTGTCTGCAGAAAAAAAAAACACGCTGCAAAAATGCAAGATGTGAACATAGCCTAAAAATGTTTGTGAGTGAGGTTAGCTGTTTGGATGAGCTGCCCAAATCCTTGCATTATAGTACCACGCGCAACGCAAAATATAGACTCCTAGTTCTGTATGCACAGTAATTCCTCATATTTTCTTTCATCTGGGAGAATTGGTCCGATTATGCTAAACACACTGATCGGCGTGTGATCATAGTGCGATCCAAATTTTTGGGAAGAGGAGAAGATGTAAAAAAATTCTTCATCTTCTCTATCCTGCCAGTTAGTAAAAAGCAGACTGCACTCACATGTCACCCGAGTGCAGTCCGATGGTTTCTACGCACACATTGACTTGCATCCGAAAATTGGTTCCAACTTGGGCATGCTGTGATTTTTATCCTTGAGCCGGCTCTGTCCAAGGAAAAAAAATCGGACATGTGCACGGTCCCATAGTATAACATTGGTCCGAGAGCGCTCCAATGTTTTGTAAGATCGCACCTAACTGATCGAGTCCTGCTGAGAGTAATATGCTGCCTATGAAAACAATATGCCTGTGAAGAGTGAGTGCTCCTGTGAGGGAATGGATGGATGAGCCGCCGCACCTAAAGAAATGACGGACAGCATCTAAGTCGGAGAATGAGGTGTACGGAGACTGGATGGGTGAGGAAGAGCCCTGCCTGGTACTTTTATGTGGATGACAGTGTTAGTTAGCCATTGTATGGTGGTTTTAAGTTACCTATAAAAGGTATTCTGGAGAAAAAAAACAGACCGCAGCTCCAATCATAGCACACAAATGCTAAAAACATTGTGTCTTCTTTCCCCTTAATATGGCCAATATGGCCGGTGCTTAGCTTCTCTGCCCCCGACACCTTGAAGCTCACGCCGGGGCACTCTGTTCGTCTAACGTACTCTGTCCCGACCTGGCCCGTTTCCCCCGCGTTATAAACTCTAGGCCGCACTGCTAGGCGTCCTCTCCCAGGACCCGTCTCCCATTGATCACTCTGTCCTCCTGTTTGTTTTCTTTTTCATTTTTTCTCCGGTTCACGCTAACCACCATCATTGTCTCCCCTCTCTTTGAAACACTAACGTCATGAGGCACTGCTTACAGTCCAGACCAAAGACCTGCTTCAGACGCACACTGGACCCCAACGGACTTCCTGACAGGAAACTGTCTCTGTCCCTTCACCTTAGCCCCGCCCACTCTGGGCTAGTCCCAAACAATAACTCTAACTCTCCCTACGGTTGGGCAGAACACAATACCAACACTATTAACACATTTCACACTACACAATACAACAATACGCATGTTCTTCAAGGGGAAATTTGGGCAATATGTCCATCTCCTTACAAATCATTGTCGACACTCGGCAATAAATTAGCTCAAGCAGAAACACATCATGATTTCATCTCAATATCACAAGCGTTTCACGTATGAGTTTATTTATGCCTTTAGCTAGAGTGCAGATTAAAAGGATTGTAACCAGATTTCCCTATGGCCTGTAAGAGTCGTGTGCAATAAAATAATCACATGCAAAACAATTCATTACAATAATGCATTTTAGAAGCATTTAATCCTTTGAGACGCTCACGGAACATTTCATTACCATGTTTCCTTCTCTCTGATATGCTCGGTAATGGCAATCATTTTTTAGTGTGCACAATATGTGATACTGACTGCAAAATGTAGGGCTCCTCCACATTACCAAGCGCTTGGGCAAAATGGTGCCGGGGGCCGATGTGTCCTTCTATCTAATGGAATCACATTAAGGTGAAGATCAACGCATCCAGGCAATGAAAGGGGAGAGTGAGGAGAAGAGGACCTCTAATCCAAAATCTATCGAAATGTCGCCACACATATAACCTGTTCTGCTCTTTCCTGCCATTTTTTTTGTAAATCCCTGCCTTCCAAGAGCCATAACTTTACACAATTTTTTTGTTACGAGAGCTTGTTTTGTTGTGGGAAAAGTTTTATATAAGGCACGGTTTGGGGTTACAAAAATGTATTGAAAAAAAATTAATATTTTTTTAATAGGGTCAATTTAACAAAAAAAACAGCAATTCTGCAATATTTTGTAAATTTAACAAAAAAAGAACAGCAATTCTGCAATATTTTGTGAATTTAACAAAAAAAGAACAGCAATTCTGCAATATTTTGTGAATTTAACAAAAAAAGAACAGCAATTCTGCAATATTTTGCAAATTTAACAAAAAAAGAACAGCAATTCTGCAATATTTTGTAGAAATGTATATTGTAACATTACATTTATGATATTTTTTGGCACCTGCCTGTAATATAGTCATGGGCATACATAAAATCTTGGGTCCGACAGCAAAACATCAGAACTTACTCCATAGTATAATAAGTTATGTAACTTATGGCATTTTGTTGAGATTTTGGACCTCAGTTGAGTTGTTCTATAATTGACATCTCAGAATTGTTCTTGACTGTTGACTATTTCTTTTTAAATATTTTTATTAATTTTTTTAATCGATTGTTGACCATTTCTAACATAAATCAGCTGAATTATGAATACAGCTCTGCTTTATAAGGTTTCCGGCTGTACGGTAACTTGCAGATACATTTACTATATGAATTTTAAAAAGTTTACATTTTTATGACATGTACCAATAGTGATGTATGCTGCTTACCATTCATGGAGATGTCTGGAAAGGGGCAAAACTGTATGTGGATCCATACCCTAATAATGCATGATAATAGGATCATGTCACAGTAAATGTAAAAACATAAAAATTGACTAAAGTCAGAGTATAGTATAACCCAATGACATATATAGATGTGTCCACTTTCTGCTCCAATTTCTTGATTAAATCCAATTTCTGGTGAAGCATAATTAATATATTATTGTGACCTGGTAGCAAAACCCTCAACAGGCTGCAACTCACAGCACAACCACTAGGTGGCAACATGTAGACATATAGCATAAATGACTCGTGACAGAGTATCACAAAATCATATATTTTTCCCAAGCTCTTGGTCTTGCACCATTTATTGTATCTCTGGATATAGTGAGCAAAAAGAAAAGGCAAGAAAATGAACATTTTCACTGTAGGAAGACTCACAGATATGAATATAGTCCAAAGTTCTGCCTGTGAATGGCTGTGAATGGCTGTAATATCAAGAATTAAAGAGCTGCAAAGAGCAGACAGAAATACAAAGTGAGGCTGCGTAATGTCGGAGTCAGGTCACAGATATCTGCCACATGAATATTTATAAGGTACAGACGAATCCCATCAGAAACAGACAAAGAATGATGTCATAAATAATCTTCTAATAAAAAAATATCTTGTTATTACTGCTTCTAAGGATATAGCAACCGTTGATATCAAACTGTTGTAGCAATGGACTGAAAGTGATAGTGGACAATCAAACTTATTTTACTAAAATTGTGTTAAATATACTGTGGTCCCATTTTTAGTATCATGGCATTTCATACCAATACTTACCAATCGCCGTCTGCTGCCGTTTTCAGCACTGCGCCGCTCCTCTCCTGAAACATGGGACCACAACTCATACTTGCTGCTTTTCATAATGTAGGTCTATGAGAACCTTATTGTGAGTCTTATAGATTTACACAATGTTCACTACATTTATTGTGTCTTGCTGTCTCAACTGAGATTGATTGCTAACGAGAGAGGGAGAAAAAAAAAAAAGTGAGATCTAAGGGTATGTGTCCACGGTCAGGTTTGCTTCAGGCTTTGGTCAGGATTTTATGCAGGTAAAATCCTGACCAAAAATGCACCTGAGGTCACTGGCAGGTCACCTGCGGTGTTCCTGCGTGTTTTGCTCATTGTAGCAACATGCTGCGTTCTGAAAAAACGCAACGCATATGCGTTTTTGTGGGAAAAACGCATGCGTTTTTTAATGCACAGTGGAGACGGGATTTCATTAAATCCCCTCCACTATGCTGTAACATCTGGACGCTGCGTTTTTTACGCTGCGGCTCAACGCTGCGTCAAAAACGCAGCGTTTCCTGAACGTGGACACATACCCTAAGAGCTAGCCTTCTATAAATTTAGACATAGTTTGGGGACGCATTTGTGCACTATTATTCGTGTACAGTTATCTAAGTACTGGCAGTTAAACCATGGCAGTTAGACAGGGCAGGAGACAGGTAAGACACTTTAATCTTTTAACTCCCTGTTCATTTGGAACAGAACAAATACTCACCATATGCATTTGCATAATCTATATCCTGGCTGCTGCATTCACTCACATTCACCGCCCTTGTATTAACTCTTTACACTCCATCCATATCGGCCCCTCTGTCCTCTCCTCTCCGATGTATAGCACTCACGCTCTGTTCACATTGCTTAACAGCGCAGATCCATTCAGTCCCACCATCCAACACAAGAGACACTCTCACAAATCACTTAACCATCTGCTCACTCTTTCTATCATCCTTCTCCTAGTCGCTGGAGACATCTCTCCAAACCCCGGCCCCCCATGTTATAGCCAGTCAAACCTCCCAACTGTTACACTCAGAAACCCCTCTAACCTTATTAATATTCCATGCATGCCTTCTGTCTCTTTCAATTGTGCCCTTTGGAACTCTCGTTCTATGTGTAATAAACTCTCATTCATCCATGACTTCTTCTTTTCTGATTCTTTTAACCTCCTGGCTCTTACTGAAACCTGGATCCAGCAGTCAGACACCACCGCTGCTGCTGCTCTCTCATATGGTGGACTACACTATTCTCATACCCCAAGATCAGACAACAGAGCAGGCGGAGGAGTTGGTCTGCTCCTATCACCCAAATGTACCTTCCAAGATATTCCCCAAGTACCCTCACTTGTATTCCCTTCCTTTGAAGTCCATGCTGTCAGACTCTACGTCCCCTTCTCCATGCGAGTGGCGGTGGTGTATCGTCCTCCCGGCCCCTCTCATCAGTTCCTGGATCACTTTGCCACCTGGCTTACACACTTTCTCTCCTGTGACATCCCCACCCTCATCATGGGTGATTTCAACATCCCCATTGCTTTTCCCCTCTCCCCATCTGCTTCTCACCTTTTATCTCTAACCTCTTCTTTCGGCCTCTCGCAGCATACTAACTCTCCAACACATGAAGACGGAAACTCCCTCAACTTGGTCTTCTCCCGGCTTTGCTCAGTGGACAATTTCACAAACTCCCCTCTCCCCCTCTCTGACCACCACCTTCTATCATTCTCTATCAAGAACTGCCATCTCGCTCAGGTCACCCCCACTTTCCATACTTATAGAAACATACAGGCCATTAACACCCAGAAACTTATACAGAGCTTGCAGTCCTCATTGGCCCCTATCTCCTCCATCTCATGTCCTGATTCTGCACTGAAGCATTACAATGAAACCCTGCAAAGTGCCCTGGATGAAGCTGCACCTCCTATACATAGAACAACTCGGCACAGATGGCGATAACCGTGGCACACGCTGCAAACACATTTCCTGCAGCGGTGCTCCAGGTGCACCGAACGTCTGTGGAGAAAATCTAATCTACCCGAAGATTTCATCCATTATAAGTTCATGTTTAAAACCTACAACTCTGCCCTTCACCTCTCCAAACAAACCTATTTCAACACCTTCATCACCTCACTGTCCAATAACCCTAAACGTCTCTTTGACACTTTCCATTCCCTACTCAACCCAAGAGGGCAGGCCCCAACAACGGATCTACGCGCTGATGATCTGGCCAATAACTTCAAAGAAAAAATTGACCACATTTGACAGGAAATGATCTCCCAATCTCTTCATTCCATGCACTGTCCTCCCTCCCCCACTGCATCTAGTTCACTCTCTGACTTTGAACCAGTTACAGAAGAAGAAGTAATCAGGCTCCTTGCATCTTCTCGCCCAACGACTTGCACCAGTGACCCCATTCCATCACATCTCCTCCACTCCCTTTCCCCGGCTGTCACCTCTCACCTAACAAAAATATTCAACCTTTCTCTGTCTTCCGGTATTTTTCCCTCCTCATTTAAGCAAGCCATCATACACCCTTTACTTAAAAAACCATCCCTCGATCAAAACTGTGCCGCTAATTATAGACCTGTCTCTAATCTTCCCTTCATCTCTAAACTCCTCGAATGCCTGGTCCACTCCCGTCTTATCCGCTGTCTTTTAGATAACTCTCTTCTTGAACCTCTTCAATCTGGTTTGCGCTCTTTACACTCTGAAACTGCCCTCACTAAAGTCTCTAATGATCTACTAACAGCTAAATCTAATGGTCACTACTAGGGTTGAGCGAAACGGATTGGTCAATTTCATAAGTCGCCGACTTTCGGCAAAGTCGGGTTTCGTGAAACCCGAGCAGATCCCAGTGTGGGATCGGCCATGCGGTCAGCGATCTTCGCGCCAAAGTCGCGTTTCTTATGACGCTTTAACCGCCATTTTTTCAGCCAATGAACGAGTGTGGGCAGCGTGATGACATAGGTCTCGTCTTGCTTTCTGCGATGTCACAGGGGGTGGGGGTATAAACACCATATTACCGTTTTGGATGTAGCGATTTACACAGTCCGAGGAGAGAGAGAGAGAGAGAGAGAAAAAAAATCCCCATTGACTTGCATTGGGTTTCGTGTTTCGGTCGGCCCCCCGACTTTTCACAATGATTGGCCGATTTCACACGATCCGACTTTTGAGAAAGTCGGGTTTCACGAAACCCGACTCGATCCTAAAAAAGTAAAAGTCGCTCAACCCTAGTCACTACTTCATGCTAATTCTCTTGGATCTCTCCGCAGCATTCGATACTGTGGATCATCAGCTCCTCCTCACTATGCTCCGCTCCATTGGCCTCAAGGACACCGTTCTCTCTTGGTTCTCCTCCTATCTCTCTGACTGATCCTTCACTGTATCTTTTGCTGGTTCCTCCTCCTCTCACCTTCCTCTTACTGTTGGGGTTCCTCAAGGATCAGTCCTAGGCCCCCTCCTCTTCTCTTTGTATACTGCCCCTATTGGACAAACAATCAGTAGATTTGGTTTCCAGTACCATCTCTATGCTGATGACACCCAATTATGCACTTCTTCTCCTGATATCACGCCTGCCTTTTTAGAAAACACCAGTGATTGTCTTACCGCTGTCTCTAACATCATGTCCTCCCTCTATCTGAAACTGAACCTGTCAAAAACTGAACTCCTTGTGTTCTCTCCCTCTACTAACCTACCTTTGTCTGACATTGCCATCTCCGTGTGTGGTTCCACCATTACTCCCAAGCAACATGCCCACTGCCTTGGGGTCATCCTTGATTCTGAGCTTTCCTTCACCCCCCACATCCGATTACTGGCTCGCTCTTCTTATCTGCATCTCAAAAACATTTCTAGAATTCGCCCTTTTCTTACTTTCGACACTGCAAAAACACTTACTGTTTCACTAATTCCTTCTCCTCTGTACTATTGTAACTCTTTCTTAATTGGCCTCCCTCTTACCAAACTCTCCCGGCTCCAATCTGTCCTGAATGCTGCTGCCAGGATTATATTCCTCACCAACCGTTACACCGATGCCTCTACCTTGTGCCAGTCATTCATTACTACACTGGTTACCCATCCACTCAAGAATCCAGTACAAAACTATTACCCTCATCCACAAAGCACTCCATGGCTCTGCATCACCCTACATCTCCTCTCTGGTCTCAGTCTACCACCCTACCCGTGCTTTCTGTTCTGCTAATGACCTGAGGTTAACATCCTCAATAATCAGAACCTCCCACTCCCGTCTCCAACACTCTTCACGTGCTTCGCCAATTCTTTGGAATGCACTACCTAGGTTAATACGATTAATCCCCACAGTTTTAAGCATGCCCTAAAAACGCATTTGTTCAGACTGGACTACTGCCTCAACGCATTAACCTAACTATCCCTGTGTGGCCCATTCAAAAAACAAAACAAAAAATCTTAAACCTTAACCCCTTCCTGACATCAGACGTACTATCCCGTCGAGGTGGGGTGGGCCCGTATGACCGCCGACGGGATAGTACGTCATCACCGATCAGCGGCGCTCACGGGGGGAGCGCGGCCGATCGCGGCCGGGTGTCAGCTGCATATCGCAGCTGACATCCGGCACTATGTGCCAGGAGCGGTCACGGACCGCCCCCGGCACATTAACCCCCGGCACACCGCGATCAAACATGATCGCAGTGTACCGGCGGTATAGGGAAGCATCGCGCAGGGAGGGGGCTCCCTGCGGGCTTCCCTGAGACCCCCGGAGCAACGCGATGTGATCGCGTTGCTGCGAGGGTCTCTTACCTCCTTCCTGGCTGCAGGTCCCGGATCCAAGATGGCCGCGGCATCCGGGTCCTGCAGGGAAGGAGGTGGCTTACCGAGTGTCTGCTCAGAGCAGACACTTGGTAAGCCTGCAGCCCTGCACAGCAGATCGTCGATCTGGCAGAGTGCTGTGCACACTGCCAGATCAATGATCTGTGATGTCCCCCCCTGGGACAAAGTAAAAAAGTAAAAAAAAATTTTTTCCACATGTGTAAAAAAAAAAAAAAAAAAAAAAAAAGAACAAGGTGCTATTAAAATAAAGAGCGTCTCCAAAACATGTTTCAGCCTTACGGCCTTCATCAGGGCAATGATGCAAATGCAAACCAAGATGGCAGTACAAGCTATTTATGACCTTTATGACCTCCCCATCTGACATCAGACTGATCTCATCATTCTGATTCCCTAACTGTAGCCAATCCGAGCTTCCATAATGCCAAGCCAATGTTCATCTATGAGAGTAGGGTCAGAGGTATCCATGTCACATGTATGATTACTGACCTATCAGTATGGTCTATTGTAGGTAGTTAATACAGATCAGGTTGCCATGTGATTATGTGAGCAGGTTGCGGGATGCAGTGACGGACAGGAGGCAGAGAAAGGGTTAACAATTTTACTTGAATGGGGGATAGTCCACGCAGGGAGGCAAACAGTTTGAACGGGGAAATAAACAGTTAAATGGCAATAGAATGTACAGGGTTGAAAAACAGTAGATTCAGTAACGGCAGCTCCTTTGTACACTTATCTTTTCAGATCAACTTAGCCTGTCTGTCGTCTTCCAGGCCGTGGCAGTTACGGAGCAGGCGTTGACGCCAACAATGGCTGGCGGGGTGCTGTTCCAGTGGGGTCCTACAAACAACGGTCCGTCTTCTGGCAGCAGTGGTCGGTGTCCAGTACCTTCCACTGAACCCCTAGTCCATGAACATATGCGGCAGGAGCAAACAAGGCCGCAGCACAATTAGGGTCTCCCGTGGGTGGGAAAGTGTATGCTGTTAAGGTGGGTTACAAAAGTCTATCCAGTACTTGGTTCTCTCTTTGCAGCACGTGCGCTGTACTCACGGTCACAAAGCACACGGCACCTCGATCTCTGTCAGCTACGGGGCGCGCTGCACTTTTCTATATATGCTGCACGCTGCCTCTTTCTGCCAAGACTGAAGCATCAGCAACCACTGGCGAGGCCCTGCGGACCATGGTCTGACGACGAGGGCAGCAGCGAGCAGTCCTGAAGTCTGCCCTGGCTCTTAGGCTGGCGTGCGGCTCTTAGGCTGGCGTGCGGCGCTTAACTGAACAGGACTCCCGGCCCTCTTTCCTTATTACTGCGGAGGGCTCCGGCAGCATCCTGGCATTGGATCGGCTGAGTGTGGTCGCTGCCTGGCTGTGCATCCCTCGGAGCCCGCTGCCTCTATCACTGTCGGCGGGAAATTGCACTATGCTGCGCGTGCTTTCACTTATAACCAAGCCCCCAGCTTCTGGGTCAGAGCCCTGTCCAGTCCTTATTGCCTTTCCCCAGGGAACAAGGGACACAGCCTCAGCAGTTCTGGACCTGGCTCAGTACAGGTACTTGCAGCCTGGTCTTCCTCCTTCCAATTACATAATCAGGGTAAAGGAAAATATAAAAGTATAATGGCTTCCAAGAAATGGCGTCCACACCATACTAGAAGCTTCAAAAAGATGTCTGTAACGCTCACACTATAGAGGAGAGATCACACATACAAAATCTTCATGAAAATGGTGCTGGTCTTATACTTTGGACTCAAAATGGCCACGACACCTATGCAATGTAAAAAGATCTCAAATGTCTTTAACAAAATGGCACTGGTCTTATACAGCTGGGCTTCTTCAAAATGGCCACAGTGCCTGCACAATAGAGTATCATATCTCCCAACTTTTGAAGAACAGAAAGAGGGACAAATTATGTGGCGTGCGTAGCGCCACACCACATTCCACACCCATTTCTTCCTCCCCTGTCAGGAGGAGATGTCAGAGGGGCGCTGGCAGTGAGGAACATTCAGCAGACACCTGAGACTGTAGGGCGTAGACCCAAATCTAGGACTGTCCACTGTATTCAGGGGACTCCGATCCAGTGTCCAGGTCAGTACTACCTGGCAGATGGACGGGAGGTCGCGAATCTCTAACCCCGGTTTTGATTTGTTCGAGAAGTGCCATGTCATCTGTGCGTCCTGGTCATCTCTAGTTTGGACCTAAATCATAAAAAGGCTGAGAAAGTAAGCCTTCATTTAGACCCTGTGGGGACTTGGATTTGAGCCTGGAGCTCCATCTTGCCTCTTGCTGAAGAAGTAGATTGTCTGGATTGCTGTTCTTAGGGCCTAGCATTAATTTTAGAGTAGGGTCAAAAATATACATCCATGTCACATGTATGTTTACCAGCCTATCAGCATGGACTATTGCAGGGGCGGACATATCATTGGTGCATCCAATAAAAAAGGGGGCCACTACTACCTCCAAAGCAGGTGGAATTGTGCATTATCATGAGATTTTAGACTGCAAAAGACCCATATATTGTTCTTGCACATGGGCCCTTTTCTGTCCGTTTCCACCAGTGTTCCATCGGTCCATTGTATGCAGCCAATACTGAGCAGGCCACCATTTGATTACATCATCAGTGTAAAACTAAAGCATAAAATGAAGAGGACCCCTGTACAAGAACAGAATATAGTCCCTTTGCAGTGTAAGAATTTGTCTAACAGAAGCTGCTTGCTGCTTTGGAGGTGGAGGTGGGCCCCCTTGCCATTTGGGAACCTGTGCGATTGTACACATTGTATAAATAATATATAATGCCGTACACCTAAAACATTGCACTTTTTTTGTATCTCAGGGGGCACATAGCATTGTATTATTTATTGTTCACAGTGTATAGATTGATTTATTACAGAGTGCAATGTGTATTGTTTGAGGGATATGCCATGCATCATTTTGGTTTGTGTTACAAGAAACCATAAAGCCTATTAATCAGGGGAAAAGGGGCCTAGCGTGCATTTTGCAATTAAATTCAAATAACAGAACATTTTTTAATATCCTCCAATATCAGGCAAGCCCATAGTTGTAATAGAGACCCCCATTTAAAAAAGTGTGTGTGTGTGGGTGGGGGGGAGCAAGGGAGAGGTCAGCAATGTCTGGCAGGGGGAGGGCATTTCTTCTGGTGGGGAGAGGTCATTATCTCTGGTGGGGGAGAGGGCATCATGTCTGGCAGGGGAGAGGTCAGCATCTCTGGTGGGGGAAAGGTCAGCATCTCTGGTGGGGGAGAGCATATCATGTCTGGCGGAGGAGAGGGCATCATGTCTGTCGGGGGAAGGGTCAGCATCTCTGGTGGGGGAGAAGACATCATGTCTGGCGGGGGAGAGGGCATCATGTCTTGGCGGGGGAGAGGGATCATGTCTGGCAGGGGAGAGGTCAGCATCTCGGGCAGGGGAGAGGTCAGCATCTCTGGTGGGGGAGGGCATATCATGTCTGGCGGAGGAGAGGGCATCATGTCTGGCGGGGGAAGGGTCAGCCTCTCTGGTGGGGGAGAAGGCAACATGCCTAGCCGGGGAGAGGTCATCATATCTGACGGGCGAGATGGCATCATGTCTGGCGGGGGGAGATGGCATCATGTCTGGCGGGGGAGATGGCATCATGTCTGGCCAGGAAGACGGCATCATGTCTGGCAGGGAGAGGCCATCACGTGCTTGATTGTTTTTTGACTACATGTAATAGAAGTCATGGAACATTTTATTATAAATATTTCCTTACTGCTTTTTAACACAAAAAAAAAAAACATTTCCGTAAATATAAATAAAAAATATACAATTTATGATACAAATTATGAAATTATATGGCATACTTATATATAATCTAGTGAAAAAAAAATAAAGTGCATGTGAATTGCTAAATAAACGACCTACATATAGAGCATATCATATGTGGTCTTTTTGTCTTACAATGAATTTCGCAGCTGACATTTCCCTTGAAACACTTGCATTGCATTTCTCTTCTTCCCCTCCCCCATGTGCAAGTGCTTATTTTTTTTTTCAAAAAGCCTCATAGACGCTGCTATATTTCCATGTTGACTGTCATCGGCAGTCTTTATGTGCTTGTAACCTTGAAAAGAAATCACTGTGTTTTTTACTGTCAGAATATTTTCTAGTATGGCGGCTTAAACAGATGAATGTTGTTAATCCATCGGTGCCGTTGTCAGGAAACATTGTGCATTGTACACATTAAGATGGTAATTAACATTACATTAATTAGCAGGTGCACATTATATTATAGATTGCAAAGTATTTTAGTATATTTTTGCTGATTGTATTGTGCATTACTTTATGATTCTATGTTGTGTTGCACTGTAGTATTAATGCTGGGTTAGGCCCCCTTCACATATTTCCGTTACTGGAAATAACAGTACCAATGCAATCTGTGTCCATGTGTCCGTGTGTTACATACAGTTGAAACCAGAAGTTTACATACACACTATATAAAAAGACACATCTGCAGGTTTTTCTCAATATCTGACATGGAATCAGAATAAACCTTTCCCGTATTAGGTCAATTAGGATTACCATACTTATTAATATTTGCCAAAAGCCAGAATAGTGAGAGAGAGAGTATGTATTAAGGCATTTTTATTACTTACTGCAAAGTGAAACATTGATATAAACTAAGGTTACTATGCCTTTAAACAATTCTGGACTGCCCATATGATGATGTCATGTGTTTGGAAGCTTCTGATTAGTGTTGAGCGATACCGTCCGATACTTGAAAGTATCGGTATCGGAAAGTATCGGCCGATACCGGCAAAGTATTGGATCTGATCCGATACCGATACCCGATACCAATACAAGTCAATGGGACTCAAGTATTGGAAGGTATCCCTGATGGTTCCCAGGGTCTGAAGGAGAGGAAACTCTCCTTCAGGCCCTGGGATCCATATTAATGTGTAAAATAAAGAATTAAAATAAAAAATATTGATATACTCACCTCTCCGACGCAACCTGCACCTTACCGAGGGAACCGGCAGTCTTCTTTGCTTAAAATGCGCGCGTTTAGTGCCTTCCGTGACGTCACGGCTTCTGATTGGTCGCGTGCCGCCCATGTGACCGCGACGCGACCAATCACAAGCCGTGACGTCATTCTCAGGTCCTAAATGCCTAGAATTAGGACCGGAATGCTCAACACTACTTCTGATAGGTTTTTTGGCAAGATCTGAGTTAATTAGAGACATACCTGTGGATGTATTTTAATGCACACCTGAAAAATACTGCTTCTTTGTGTAGAATCATGGGAAAGAAAACAGAAATCAGCCAAGATATCAGAAGAGAATTGTAGACTTGCATAAGTCTGTCTCATCCTTGGATACAATTTCAAGATACCTGAAGGTGCCTTGTTCATCTGTACAATCAATTATATGCAAGTACAAACTAGATGGGAATGTCCAGCCATCATACCACTCAGGAAGGAGATGGGTTCTGTGTCCCAGAGATGAACGTGTTTTGAGACGACATGTGCATATCAACCCAAGGACAATAGCAAAAGACCTTGTGAAAATGATGGCGGAAGCTGGTAAGATTGTATCAATATTCACAGTGAAACGAGTACTGTATCAACCTGGGCTGAAAAGCCTCTTTGCCAGGAAGAAGCCATTACTCCAAAAGTAACATAAAAAGCCAGATTAATGTTTGCAAATGCACTATGGTGCAGTGAAAGGTGTAGCAACGGACAGAAGATATATTTCTCCCAGCAAGATAAGATTTGGCCTGTTTTTTTCCTAAGGTTGAGGACCTGCAGTGATTTCACGATCACGTGATCAGCCCATGTGATAGGTACCTCACCTGTGGGTGTGGTTATAGGCTATGTAATGGAGTTTCTTTTGTTTGGCACATGTTCTGTGTGCAAGGTGCGAGGAGCTAGGCTGGAGTTAGCCTGAATTTGTTTGGTCAGATTATTCATTCTGCAACGGCTCACAAGACTAATGGCAACCCTGGAAAGGGCACCTGGCGGACCCTGCTGACCAGGTAGCCGCTTAGTTAAGCCCGTCCCATACAAGGGTGAGTCTGAGACCAGTGGTTCTCCAAGTTGGAGTATGTTTGTGTTTTTTCTCTTACTTTCTGCCACTGACTGTTTCAAGTGCTAATAAACAACTGAAGTTTGGACTGAAAGCCTGTGTGTTGCCTCATTACTGCGGCCTTGCTACTGCCTACCAGAGCAAATCCTTACATTTGGTGGCTTGAATGCGAGCAGACGCAGTGAGGCCAGGCTGTTTTTGCTTATTTTTGCACTGGACTCCAGCTTATGTCCTGGGTGAAAGGAGTGGCGCAGACCCAGTCGGGGAACTCTGCAGAAATGGAGGCCACAATAAAACTGCTTATGGATGCCATGCAACAGCAGCAGAAGGCTAAGCAGCAGCAGCAGGATGCCATGTGACAGCAGCAGCAGGCTACGCAGCAGCAACAAGAGGCTACAGAGCAGCAGCGGATATTTAATCAACAGCAGCAGGAAACCAACCAGGTGTTGATACAGCACATCACAGCGTTGCAGACAACAGGAACTGCATGGGGAATCCATGATATCCGGAAAGCGGTTCGTACAGCGATTCCCAAAATGGAGAAGTCTGACGACATCGAGACGTACCTGGAGATGTTCGAGAGAGTGGCTGAGAGGGAGAGACTACCCCGGGACCAATGGGCAGAAATCATTGGTCCGTTTTTGGCCCCAGGACCTGCAAAAGCCTATCAGGACCTACCCCGAGCAGAGGGAGGACTACACGATCGTCAAGGGTGAGATACTGACACATCTTAGGGTACATGTGTTAGTACGGGCTCAGCGGGTACACCAGTGGGAGTTTAACCCCTCCAAACTGGCTCAGTCCCAGTATTATGACCTGTTGCACTTATTCCAAAAGTGGTTGCAGCCTGACGTACTGTCTCCCACGGCCATGCTGGACCGCATAGTGACTGATAAATTTTGGAGGGGTTTGCCCCATCCAATCATGGGTCGGGCAAGCATCCCCTACTTATGTGCTCCAGATGATAGATCTGATAGAACGATACGGAGCTACCAAAGAGCTCCAGGGAGGGACTCCCCGGTAGGTGACTGGAAGGTTCTCTAAGTCTCCAACCCTGGCTCGGCGAGCAGAGCCCAGGAAGGCCGCTCAAGACTTGTCTGGGGAAGAAAGGAGCCCCATAGTCTGCTGGCGGTATTCTGTGTGTGAGGAGCTAAGCTGGAGATAGCCTGAATTTGTTTGTTCAGATTATTCATGCTGCAAACGTTCACAACAAGACTGATGGCAACCCTGGGAATGGCACCTGGCGGACGCCGCTGACCAGGTAGCCGCTTAGTTAAGCCCGTCCCATGCAAGGGTGAGTCTGAGACCAATAGTTCTCCATGCTGGACTATGTTTGTGTTTTTTCTCTTACTTTCTGCCACCGACTGTTTCAAGTGCTAATACACCACTGAAGTTTGGCCTGAAAGCCTGTGTGTTGCCTCATTACTGCGGCTCTGCCGTTGCCGCCTACCAGAGCAAATCCCTACAGCACACAGGAACAAAGACTTTAGTTTTTAGAGACATGTCCTGTGGTCTGATGAAACTAAAATTGAACTTTTTGGGCATAATGACCATCGTTACGTTTAGAGGAATAAAGGAGAAGCTTGAAAGCCTAAGAACACAATCCCAACCATGAAACGAGGAGGTGGTAGCGTCTTGTTGTGGGGTTGTTTTGCTACAGGAGGAATTGGTGCACTTCACAAAATACAGTTAAGTCCATATATATTTGGATAGAGACAAAATTTTTCTAATTTTGGTTATAGACATTACCACAATGTATTTTAAACAAAACAATTCAGATGCAGTTGAAGTTCAGACTTTCAGCTTTCATTTGAGGTTATCCACATTAAAATTGGATGAAGGTTTTAGGAGTTTCAGCTCCTTAACAGGTGCCACCCTGTTTTTAAAGGGACCAAAAGTAATTGGACAGATTAAATAATTTTAAATAAAATGTTCATTTCTAGTACTTGGTTGAAAACCCTTTGTTGGCAATGACTGCCTGAAGTCTTGAACTCATGGACATCACCAGGTGCTGTGTTTCCTTCTTTTTGATGCTCTGCCAGACCTTCACTGCGGTGGTTTTCAGTTGCTGTTTGTTTGCGGGCCTTTGTGTCTGAAGTTTAGTCTTTAACAAGTGAAATGCTGCTCAATTGGGTTGAGATCAGGTGACTGACTTGGCCATTCACGAATATTCCACTCCTGGGTTGCTTTGGCTTTATGTTTTGTGTCATTGTCCATCTGTAGTATGAAACGACAACCAATCAGTTTGGCTGCATTTGGCTGGATCTGAGCACACAGTATGGCTCTAAATACCTCAGAATTAATTCGGCTGCTTCTGTCCTGTGTCACATCATCAATAAACACTAGTGACCCAGTGCCACTGGCAGCCATGCATGCCCAAGCCATCACACTGCCTCCGCCGTGGTGAACCCTCTGTATTTACTTTCATGCAGTCTTCTCTTTATGGTAGATTTGGATATTGATACGCCGACCTCCTGGAGAGTGTTGGTCACTTGGTTGGCTGTTGTGAAGGGGTTTCTCTTCACCAGGGAGATTATTCTGCGATCATCCACCACTGTTGTCTTCCGTGGGTGCCCAGGTCTTTTTACATTGATGAGTTCACCAGTGCTTTCTTTCTTTCTCAGGATGTACCAAACTGTAGATTTTGCCACTCCTAATATTGTAGCAATTTCTCGGATAGGTTTTTTCTGTTTTCGCAGCTTAAGGATGGCTTGTTTCACCTGCATGGAGAGCTCCTTTGACGGCATGTTTACTTCACAGCAAAACCTTCCAAATGCAAGCACCACACCTCAAATCAACTCCAGGCCTTTTATCTGCTTAATTGAGAATGATATAAGGAAGGGATTGCCCTCACCTGTCCATGAAATAGCCTTGGAGTTAGTTGTTCAATTACTTTTGGTCCCTTTAAAAACAGGGTGGCACATGTTAAGGAGCTGAAACTCCTAAACCCTTCATCCAATTTTAATGTGGATAACCTCAAATGAAAGCTGAAAGTCTGAACTTCAACTGCATCTGAATTGTTTTGTTTAAAATTCATTGTGGTAATGTCTATAACCAAAATTAGAAAAATGTTGTCTCTGTCCAAATACAGTATATATGGACTTAACTGTAGATGGCATCATGAGAAAAGAAGACTATGTGGCAATACTAAAGCGACATCTCAAGACATCATGCAGGAAGTTAAAGCTTTGGTGTAAATGGGTCTTCCAAATGGACAATGACCCAAAGCATACTGCCAAAATGGTAGCAAAGTGGCTTAAGGATAACAAAGTCAATGTTTTGGAGTTGCCATCACAAAGCCCTGATCTCAATCCTATTGAAAATTTATGGGCAAAGCTGAAAAAGCTGGTGCAAGCAAGGCGACCTGCAAACCTTGATCAGTTACACCAGTTTTGTCAGGAGCAATGGGCTCAAATTCCGACCAACTATTGTGAGAAGCTTGTGGAAGGAGATCCCAAACGTGTGACCCAAGTCATTCAGTTTAAGGGCAATGGTAGCAAATACTAATGAAATGTGTGTAAACTTTTGACTTTGCAGTAAGTGTTAAAAATGCCTTAAAACATTCTCTCTCTCGTTATTCTGGCATTTGGCAAATATTATTAATTATGGTAATCCTAATTGACTTAAAATGGGAAAGGTTTATTCTTATTTCATGTCAGATAATGAGAAAAACATGCATATGTCTTTTTTAACAGTGTATGTAAATTTCTAGTTTCAACTGTACGTGTGGTGCCTGGGATGAAGCGCTGGATGCTGATGGCAGCTCTCATCATTATCGTCTTGTCTCCCTGAGATCATTGAGTTGTATTCATCACTTGCTGTTTACATCGTGTATAAAATAAACAATTTAAAAAAAATATTTGTGGGCTCCCTCGTAATTTTCATAACAAGCAGCGGGAAAACCCACCGTTGAAGGCTGATTTTAATAATCTGGGAAAGGGGCCAATAACCCATAAGATTCCCTGGTTATTAATAACAGCTCACAGCTGTGTGCTTAGCCTTTACTGGTTAGTTTACCGGTGGGGACCCAAGCAAAAAATGGCGTAGGGTCCCCCTATAATTTTTAACCAGCAAAGGCTAAACAGACAGCTGTGTGCAGATATTAATAGTTTGGGAAGGGGTCTGGGATATTGGCCCCCTCCCAGGTTAAGAACATCAGACCTTAGCTGCCCCAGAAATGGCGCATCCGTTGAGGAATTTTTCACAGTGCTAACGGTGACAACATGAAGGTTACCACAGTTCCTTGGCTGGCTCACACTGCTTATATTATCGTATATTGCATTTCATAATATTTTACATTGTATTGAATGTGACTTTGCTCTCTTTACATTTATAGTGTGTTATCCCTTGGATCCCTCCATATAGCTTGTGATCTCCCATTTTTGGAGGCCCACTGTCCTACCTTTCCTTTTTTATAAAATCGTCTTGTTTTATTTGATTTCATCAAGAAATTTTACTATTTTTATTTTTTTTTCTGAAATCTCTGTTCATCTAGTAACATTTCTGTTATGGATTGTTTTAATGGCTGTGTCTGACCATGCAGGAACATGGTCTGATTATATCCAGGGCCAGCATTAGGGGCAGGCAGACCAGGCAGCCGCCTAGGGTCCCTGCACCTCCAAGGGCCTCCAGCCAGTGGTGTGCCGCTAAAAGCAGCACACTACACAGCCGCTCTAGGGCGCCTGAGTAAGAATGGCCTGGCACTGCACCACAACCTCTCCCATCACTCCCCCCTCTGCCTCTGATACAGCGTGTGCCAACGGTGGAGCTGATGAGACGTTGAGACGCTCTGCAGAAGCCAAAGCAGCGGGGAAAGGAGGAGGAGCGGTAAGTATTGTGTGTGTGTGTGTGTGTGTCTGCTGCACGATACTGTGTGTGAGGGGACTGCATTATTCTGGGCACCACATTTTGCAAGACATTGAATAACTGAAGCAAGTTCAGTGAAGAGCTACCAAGATGATGAGTGGATTGCAGAGTATGTCCTGAGGAACAGTTAAAGGATCTGGGAATGTTTATCTTGCAAAAAAGAAGGCTAAGAGGAGACTTAATAGCCGTCTACAAATATCTCAAGGGCTGTCACATTGTAGAGGGATCATCCTTATTCTCATTTGCACATGGAAACACGAGAAGCAATGGGATGAAACTGAAAGGGAGAAGAAACAGATTAGATATTCGAAAAAACTTTTTGACAGTGAGGGTGGTCAATGAGTGGAACAGATGGGCCCGAGAGGTGGTGAGTTCTCCTTCAATGGAAGTCTTCAAAGAGAGGTTGGACAGACATCTGTCTGAGATGGTTTAGTGAATCCTGCATTGAGCAGGGGGTTGGACGTGATGGCCCCGGAGGTCCCTTCCAACTCCAACATTCTGTGATTCTATGAATAAGTCATAATAGTGCTATGGACATGATGCTGCCAGATACTTAACACAGCATATCAGGTATACAAACATATATACACAGGAAAGATAAATACAAGCATAGTTAGCACGGCACGAAAAATGACCTTAGTAAAAGTCCAGGAGCCCACCACACCCGACGCACGATTCCATTTCACCGTCAAAAATACAAATTGCTTAATAATTCTGCCCACAGGATAAGCATAGTCTATATCCCCTTTCTGACATTGGACGTACTATCCCGTCGAGGTGGGGTGGGCCCATATGACCACCGACGGGATAGTACGTCCAGCGCGATCGGCGGCGCTCACGGGGGGAGCGCAGCTGATCGCGGCCGGGTGTCAGCTGCCTATCGCAGCTGACATCCGGCACTATGTGCCGGGAGCGATCACGGACCGCCCCCGGCACATTAACCCCCGGCACACCGCGATCAAACATGATCGCGGTGTGCCGGCGGTACAGGGAAGCTTCGCGCAGGGAGGGGGCTCCCTGCGGGCTTCCCTGAGCCCCCAGGAGCAACGCGATGTGATCGCGTTGCTGCGAGGGTCTCTTACCTCCTCCTCGCTGCAGGTGCCCGGATCCAAGATGGCCGCGGCATCCGGGTCCTGCAGGGAGGGAGGTGGCTTACCAAGTGCCTGCTCAGAGCAGACACTTGGTAAGCCTGCAGTGCTGTAAGTCAGATCGGTGATCTGACAGAGTGCTGTGCAAACTGTCAGATCACCGATCTGTAATGTCCCCCCCTGGGACAAAGTAAAAAAGTAAAAAAAAAAAAATTCCACTTGTGTAAAAAAAAATAAAAAAATTCCTAAATAAAGAAAAAAAAAATATTATTCCCATAAATACATTTCTTTATCTAAATAAAAAAAACCAAACAATAAAAGTACACATATTTAGTATCGCCGCGTCCGCAACGACCCCACCTATAAAACTATATCACTAGTTAACTCCTTCAGTGAACACCGTAGGAAAAAAAAAAAACGAGGCAAAAAACAACGCTTTATTATCATACCGCCAAACAAAAAGTGGAATAACACGCGATCAAAAAGACGGATATAAATAACCATGGTACTGCTGAAAGCGTCATCTTGTCCCGCAAAATACGAGCCGCCATACAGCAACATAAAAAAAAAAATAAAAAAGTTATAGTCCTCAGAATAAAGTGATGCCAAAATAATTATTTATTCTATAAAATAGTTTTTATCGTATAAAAGCGCCAAAGCATAAAAAAATGATATAAATGAGGTACCGCTGTAATCGTACTGACCCGAAGAATAAAACTGCTTTATCAATTTTACCAAACGTGAAACGGTATAAACGCCTCCCCCAAAAGAAATTCATGAATAGCTGGTTTTTTTGCCATTCTGCCTCACAAAAATCGGAATAAAAAGCGATCAAAAACTGTCACATGTCCGAAAATGTTACCAATAAAAACGTCAACTCGTCCCGCAAAAAAACAAGACCTGACATGACTCTGTGGACCAAAATATGGAAAAATTATAGGTCTCAAAATGTGGAGATGCAAAAACTTTTTTGCTATAAAAAGCGTCTTTTAGTGTGTGACGGCTGCCAATCATAAAAATCCGCTATAGAAAAATGCTATAAAAGTAAATTAAACCCCCCTTTATCACCCCCTTAGTTAGAGAAAAATAATAAAATTAAAAAAATGTATTTATTTCCATTTTCCCATTAGGGCTAGGGTTAGGGCTAGGTTTAGGGCTAGGGTTAGGGCTAGGGTTAGGGTTAGGGTTAGGGCTAGGGTTAGGGTTAGAGCTAGGGTTAAGGCTAGGGTTAGGGTTGGGGCTAGGGTTGGAGCTAAAGTTAGGGTTAGGGTTGGGGCTAAAGTTCGGGTTAGGGTTGGGGCTAAAGTTAGGGTTAGGGTTTGGATCACATTTACGGTTGGGATTAGGGTTGGGATTAGAGTTAGGGGTGTGTCAGGGATAGGGGTGTGGTTAGGGTTACCGTTGGGATTAGGGTTAGGGGTGTGTTTGGATTAGGGTTTCAGTTAGAATTGGGGAGTTTCCACTGTTTAGGCACATCAGGGGCTCTCCAAACGCGACATGGCATCCAATCTCAATTTCAGCCAATTCTGCATTGAAAAAGTAAAACAGTGCTCCTTCCCTTCCGATCTTTCCCGTGCGCCCAAACAGGGGTTTACCCCAACATATGGGGCATCAGCGTACTCGGGACAAATTGGACAACAACTTTTGGGGTCCAAGTTCTCTTGTTACCCTTGGGAAAATATAAATTTGGGGGGCTAAAAATCAGTTTTGTTGGAAAAAAAAGGATTTTTTATTTTCACGGCTCTGCGTTGTAAACTGTAGTGAAACACTTGGGGGTTCAAAGTTCTCACAACACATCTAGATAAGTTCCTTGGGAGGTCTAGTTTCCAATATGGGGTCACTTTTGGGGGTTTCTACTGTTTGGGTACATCAGGGGCTCTGCAAATGCAACGTGACGCCTGCAGACCATTCCATCTAAGTCTGCATTCCAAATGGCGCTCCTTCCCTTCCGAGCTCTGCCATGCGCCCAAACAGTGGTTCCCCCCAACATATGGGGTATCAGCATACTCAGGACAAATTGAACAACAACTTTTGGGGTCCAATTTCTCCTGTTACCCTTGGGAAAATACAAAACTGGGGGCTAAAATGTAATTTTTGTGGAAAAAAAATATTTTTTATTTTCACGGCTCTGCGTTATAAACTGTAGTGAAACACTTGGGGGTTCAAAGTTCTCATAACACATCTAGATAAGTTCCTTTGGAGGTCTAGTTTCCAATATGGGGTCACTTGTGGGGGGTTTCTACTGTTTGGGTACATCAGGGGCTCTGCAAATGCAACGTGACGCCTGCAAACCAATCCATCTAAGTCTGCATTCCAAATGGCGCTCCTTCCCTCCCGAGCTCTGCCATGCGCCCAAACAGTGGTTCCCCCCCACATATGGGGTATCAGCGTACTCAGGACAAATTGGACAACAACTTTTGTGGTCCAATTTATCCTGTAACCCTCTGAAAATACAAAACTGGGGGCTAAAAAAATCATTTTTGTGAAAAAAAAAAGGAATTTTTATTTTTACGGCTCTGCGTTATAAACTGTAGTGAAACACTTGGGGGATCAAAGCTCTCAAAACACATCTAGATAAGTTCCTTAGGGGGTTGTTGTGAACTCTGTTCTCGAACTCCCTCCTGTAGTCAGGAATGGTATTTTAGTGAGTTCTGTCCGTGGGTTCCCTCTGGTGGCTGAAAGTGGAGCTGCTGGTCTTGAAGTGGCTTCCTCAGCTGCATCATTTAGGACTGGGCTGGTTCCTCTATTTAACTCTGCTCAGATCGTTACTTGATGCCAGCTGTCAATGTATCAGTGCTGGTTCAGATCTCACTTGGATCTCCTGATGACCTGTCTACTCCAGCGGAAGCTAAGTCCCTGCTAAGCTGATTTTGTTGTTCATTTGTGTGCTGAATATATTTCTGAGTACCTGCTAAGTTTCTGTCCAGCTTGCTTATCATGATATTATCTCGCTAGCTGGAAGCTCTGGGTTGCAGAGTGACACCACCGCACCGTGAGTCGGTGCGGGGTTTTTTTGCTCACTCTGCGTGGCTTTTTGTAGTTTTTGTGCTGATCCATTTATCTATCTTCCGTCTATTTAGTAAGTCTGGCCTCCTTTGCTAAAACCTGTCTCATTCCTGTGTTTGTGCCTTCCTCTTAACTCACAGTCAATATATGTGGGGGGCTGCCCTTTTCCTTTGGGGAATTTCTCTGAGGCAAGGTGAGGCTATATTTCTCTTTAGGGGTAGTTACCTCTCAGGCTGTGAAGAGTCGTCTAGGCAGAGTCAGGCACGATCCACGGCTAATTCTAGTGTGTGTGATAATAGGATTAGGGCTGCGGTCAGTAGAGCTCCCACTTCCCAGAGCTCGCTCTATTTTGGCAGTTTGACTATCAGGTCATTCCAGGTGCTCCTAACCACCAGGTCCATAACAGGGGGTCTACTTTCCAAAATGGTGTCATTTGTGGGGGGGTTTAAAGTTTAGGCACATCAGGGGCTCTCCAAACGCGACATGGCGTCCCATCTCAATTCCAGTCAATTTTGCATTGAAAAGTCAAATGGCGCTCCTTCCCTTCCGAGCTCTGCGGTGCACCTAAACAGTGGTTTACCCCCACATATGGGGTATCAGCGTTCTCAGCACAAATTGTACAACAACTTTTGGGGTCAATTTTCTCCTGCTACCCTTGGTAAAATAAAACAAATTGGAGCTGAAATAAATTTTGTGTAAATATGTGTTAAATATTAATTTTTATTTAAACATTCCAAAAATTCCTGTGAAACACCTGAAGGGTTAATAAATTTCTTGAATGTGGTTTTGAGCACCTTGAGGGGTGCAATTTTTAGAATGGTGTCACACTTGGGTATTTTCTATCATATAGACCCCTCAAAATGACTTCAAATGAGATGTGGTCCCTCAAAAAAAAATGGGTTGTAAAAATGAGAAACTGCTGGTCAACTTTTAACCCTTATAACTCCCTAACAAAAAAAAAATTTTGGTTCCTAAATTGTGCTGATGTAAAGTAGACATGTGGGAAATGTTACCTATTAAGTATTTTGTGTGACATATCTCTGTGATTTAAGGCCATAAAAATTCAAAGTTGGAAAATTGTGAAATTTTCAAAATTTTCGCCAAATTTCCATTTTTTTCACAAATAAACGCAAGTTATATCGAAGAAATTTTACCACTATCATGAAATACAATATGTCACAAGAAAACAGTGTCAGAATCGCCAGGATCCGTTGAAGCGTTCCAGAGTTATAACCTCATGAAGGGACAGTGGTCAGAATTGTAAAAATTGGCCCGGTCATTAACGTGCAAACCACCCTTGGGGGTAAAGGGGATATGGTAGTAACGCAGTATATCAGTATAGTCTATATGGTAATAATGCAGTATATCAGTATAGTCTATATGGTAATAATGCAGTATATAAGTATAGTCTATATGGTAGTAACACAGTATATCAGTATAGTCTATATGGTAGTAATGCAGTATATCAGTATAGTCTAAATGGTAATAATGCAGTATATCAGTATAGTCTATATGGTAATAACGCAGTATATCAGTATAGTCTATATGGTAGTAATGCAGTATATCAGTGTAGTCTATATGGTAATAACGCAGTATATCAGTATAGTCTATATGGTAATAATGCAGTATATCAGTATAGTCTATATGGTAATAATGCAGTATATCAGTATAGTCTATATGGTAATAACGCAGTATATCAGTATAGTCTATATGGTAATAATGCAGTATATAAGTATAGTCTATATGGTAGTAACACAGTATATCAGTATAGTCTATATGGTAGTAATGCAGTATATCAGTATAGTCTAAATGGTAATAATGCAGTATATCAGTATAGTCTATATGGTAATAACGCAGTATATCAGTATAGTCTATATGGTAGTAATGCAGTATATCAGTATAGTCTATATGGTAATAACGCAGTATATCAGTATAGTCTATATGGTAATAATGCAGTATATCAGTATAGTCTATATGGTAATAATGCAGTATATCAGTATAGTCTATATGGTAATAACGCAGTATATCAGTATAGTCTATATGGTAATAATGCAGTATATCAGTATAGTCTATATGGTAGTAATGCAATATATCAGTATAGTCTATATGGTAGTAATGCAGTATATCCGTATAGTCTATATGGCAGTAATGCAGTATATCAGTATAGTCTATATGGTAATAATGCAGTATATCAGTATAGTCTATATGGTAGTAATGCAGTATATCAGTATAGTCTATATGGTAATAATGCAGTATATCACTATAGTCTATATGGTAATAATGCAGTATATCAGTATAGTCTATATGGTAATAACGCAGTATATCAGTATAGTCTATATGGTAGTAATGCAGTATATCAGTATAGTCTATATGGTAATAACGCAGTATATCAGTATAGTCTATATGGTAGTAATGCAGTATATCAGTATAGTCTATATGGTAGTAATGCAGTATATCCGTATAGTCTATATGGCAGTAATGCAGTATATCACTATAGTCTATGTGACAGTAACGCAGTATATCCGTATAGTCTATATGGCAGTGATGCAGTATATCACTATAGTCCATATGGTAGTAATGCAGTATATCAGTATAGTCTATATGGCGGTAATGCAGTATATCACTATAGTCCATATGGTAGTAATGCAGTATATCAGTGTAGTCTATATGGCAGTAATGCAGTATATCAGTATAGTCTATATGGCGGTAATGCAGTATATAAGTATAGGCTATATGGCAGTGATGCAGTATATCGGTATAGTCCACATGGCAGTAATGCAGTATATCAGTATAGTAGCAGTGAGTGGCAGCAGGGGCAGGTCCAGGCTGTGGGTAGCAGTGAGTGACAGCAGGGGCAGGTTCAGGCGGTGGGTAGCAGTGAGTGGCAGCAGGGGCAGGTCCAGGCTGTTGTAGCAGTCAGTGCAGCAGGGGCAGGTCCAGGCTGTGGGGAGCAGTCAGTGCAGCAGGGGCAGGTCCAGGCTGTGGGTAGCAGTCAGTGCAGCAGGGGTAGGTCCAGGCTGTGGGGAACAGTCAGTGCAGCAGGGGCAGGTCCGGGCTGTGGGGAGCAGTCAGTGCAGCAGGGGCAGGTCCAGGCTGTGGTAGGAGTCAGTGCAGCAGGGGCAGGTCCAGGCTGTGGTAGCAGTCAGTGCAGCAGGGGTAGGTCCAGGTTGTGGTAGGAGTCAGTGCAGCAGGGGCAGGTCAAGGCTGTGGTAGCAGTCAGTGCAGCAGGGGCAGGTCCAGGTTGTGGTAGGAGTCAGTGCAGCAGGGGCAGGTCCAGGCTGTGGTAGCAGTCAGTGCAGCAGGGGCAGGTCCAGGTTGTGGTAGGAGTCAGTGCAGCAGGGGCAGGTCCAGTCTGTGATAGCAGTCAGTGCAGCAGGGGCAGGTCCAGGCTGTGGTAGCAGTCAGTGCAGCAGGGGCAGGTCCAGGCTGTGGGGAGCAGTCAGTTCAGCAGGGGCAGGTCCAGGCTGTGGTAGCAGTCAGTGCAGCAGGGGCAGGTCCAGGTTGTGGTAGGAGTCAGTGCAGCAGGGGCAGGTCCAGTCTGTGATAGCAGTCAGTGCAGCAGGGGCAGGTCCAGGCTGTGGGGAGCAGTCAGTGCAGCAGGGGCAGGTCCAGGCTGTGGTAGCAGTCAGTGCAGCAGGGGCAGGTCCAGGCTGTGGGGAGCAGTCAGTGCAGCAGGGGCAGGTCCAGGCTGTGGTAGCAGTCAGTGCAGCAGGGGCAGGTCCAGGCTGTGGTAGCAGTCAGTGCAGCAGGGGCAGGTCCAGGCTGTGGTAGCAGTCAGTGCAGCAGGGGCAGGTCCAGGCTGTGGTAGCAGTCAGTGCAGCAGGGGCAGGTCCAGACTGTGGGAGCAGTCATTGCAGCAGGGGCAGGTCCAGGCTGTGGGGAGCAGTCAGTGCAGCAGGGGCAGGTCCAGGCTGTGGTAGCAGTCAGTGCAGCAGGGGCAGGTCCAGTCTGTGATAGCAGTCAGTGCAGCAGGGGCAGGTCCAGGCTGTGGTAGCAGTCAGTGCAGCAGGGGCAGGTCCAGGCTGTGGTAGCAGTCAGTGCAGCAGGGGCAGGTCCAGGCTGTGGTAGCAGTCAGTGCAGCAGGGGCAGGTCCAGGTTGTGGTAGGAGTCAGTGCAGCAGGGGCAGGTCCAGTCTGTGATAGCAGTCAGTGCAGCAGGGGCAGGTCCAGGCTGTGGTAGCAGTCAGTGCAGCAGGGGCAGGTCCAGTCTGTGATAGCAGTCAGTGCAGCAGGGGCAGGTCCAGGCTGTGATAGCAGTCAGTGCAGCAGGGGCAGGTCCAGGCTGTGGTAGCAGTCAGTGCAGCAGGGGCAGGTCCAGGCTGTGGGAGCAGTCATTGCAGCAGGGGCAGGTCCAGGCTGTGGTAGCAGTCAGTTCAGCAGGGGCAGGTCCAGGCTGTGGGAGCAGTCAGTGCAGCAGGGGCAGGTCCAGGCTGTGGGAGCAGTCAGTGCAGCAGGGGCAGGTCCAGCCTGTGGTAGCAGTTAGTGCAGCAGGGGCAGGTCCAGGCTGTGGTAGCAGTCAGTGCAGCAGGGGCAGGTCCAGGCTGTGGTAGCAGTCAGTGCAGCAGGGGCAGGTCCAGGCTGTGGGGAGCAGTCAGTGCAGCAGGGGCAGGTCCAGGCTGTGGTAGCAGTCAGTGCAGCAGGGGCAGGTCCAGGCTGTGGTAGCAGTCAGTGCAGCAGGGGCAGGTCCAGGCTGTGGTAGCAGTCAGTGCAGCAGGGGCAGGTCCAGCCTGTGGTAGCAGTTAGTGCAGCAGGGGCAGGTCCAGGCTGTGGTAGCAGTCAGTGCAGCAGGGGCAGGTCCAGGCTGTGGTAGCAGTCAGTGCAGCAGGGGCAGGTCCAGGCTGTGGGGAGCAGTCAGTGCAGCAGGGGCAGGTCCAGGCTGTGGTAGCAGTCAGTGCAGCAGGGGCAGGTCCAGGCTGTGGTAGCAGTCAGTGCAGCAGGGGCAGGTCCAGGCTGTGGTAGCAGTCAGTGCAGCAGGGGCAGGTCCAGGCTGTGGTAGCAGTCAGTGCAGCAGGGGCAGGTCCAGGCTGTGGGGAGCAGTCAGTGCAGCAGGGGCAGGTCCAGGCTGTGGTAGCAGTCAGTGCAGCAGGGGCAGGTCCAGGCTGTGGTAGCAGTCAGTGCAGCAGGGGCAGGTCCAGGCTGTGGTAGCAGTCAGTGCAGCAGGGGCAGGTCCAGGCTGTGGGGAGCAGTCAGTGCAGCAGGGGCAGGTCCAGGCTGTGGGGAGCAGTCAGTGCAGCAGGGGCAGGTCCAGGCTGTGGTAGCAGTCAGTGCAGCAGGGGCAGGTCCAGGCTGTGGGAGCAGTCAGTGCAGCAGGGGCAGGTCCAGGCTGTGGTAGCAGTCAGTGCAGCAGGGGCAGGTCCAGGCTGTGGGAGCAGTCAGTGCAGCAGGGGCAGGTCCAGGCTGTGGTAGCAGTCAGTGCAGCAGGGGCAGGTCCAGGCTGTGGTAGCAGTCAGTGCAGCAGGGGCAGGTCCAGGCTGTGGTAGCAGTCAGTGCAGCAGGGGCAGGTCCAGGCTGTGGTAGCAGTCAGTGCAGCAGGGGCAGGTCCAGGCTGTTGTAGGAGTCAGTGCGGCAGGGGCAGGTCCAGGCTGTGGTAGCAGTCAGTGCAGCAGGGGCAGGTCCAGGCTGTGGGGAGCAGTCAGTGCAGCCACCTCTGTCTCAGCCTCCTCCACACTCAGTGTGAGCCATGTGACTGTCAGGACGTGGAGTGTGTAATTTCCTCCGCTACATCCACAGCTACCTGACCCGAATACTAAGCAGCAGCTTCTCCGAGAGACACTGCAGAACGGCTGATCGCCGGAGCAGGGAGACATCCGCAGGCAGCCATGGAGATCAAGGACCAAGGGGCACAGATGGAGCCATTGCTGCCAACGGTAAGAGCCCGTCACTGTGCCTGTATGTGCTCCACAATGCCCCTGCATAGGATGCTGAGCCCCCCACCGATGGGCTGTAATGGGGGCTGCAGTACAGCAGCAGTGCTCTGCAGTGCTCCTGTGTACCCACATGTGTGGATATGAGCTGGAGATGATCATATTGCAGACAGGATACATTGTGTGGGTATATAATAAGCCTGTCCTGTGGATGCATTGGGCAGAGCACAGGCTACAGATTTGGTGCATAGCATTAATCACTTCCCAGGCTTTCCTGTATGGAGGACCCCAGGTGCTCACATTTGGGGTGTCCCCCATTCCTTCTTATGTGCTGCTTGCTCCAATCTTCATAGCTGGCTTGTCTTATGTCCCATTTTGCATATCCCAGGCGTTCATACACCATGAATAGCCCATGTCATGATATCTGGTGTATGAGCCCTTTTAGAATGTCTGGTTCACAATCTACGATTCTTATATGGAGAATTAGAATATTATATTCTTCTTATCTAATGTATATCTTTATATATGGTGCATACCCCAATCGTCATATCTGGTTTATAATGTAGCCCTATATATGTATCTTTATATTAGTAATGCCTCATATCTGGTGTATGTCATTCATTCATATGTGGTGAGCTCCATAGGTTTCCCCTATAGTAGATGTCCTGCTTCCATGTGATGCTCATCCTCTGTCTCCATATATAATGCATAGCCCTGCTGTTATATATGGTGCATGCTCCATTTGTACATATATTCTCACAATAAGGTCATTTTTTCATCCTTATATACTGTGTAACAAATGGTGTATACCTCAATTCTTAATATATAGTTCAAAACCCATTCCTTCATGTATGATGCAGCCATCCATGCATTGCCCATGGCGTCATATAAAGTGCATGCAGCAGTCTGCATCCACAATGTCTTCATGTCTGATAATCATTGCCTTCATATGTGGTCTATAGATCATACCTCCATGTTTGGTGCATAGCCAGTGTTTCTTCATGTTCTGTATATAGCCCATGTCTCCACATAAGGTGCATGTCCCAGCTTGCAACAGAATGCCTTTATATATGATGACTATCATTGTCTGTATATGTGGTCTATATACCATATCTCCATCTTTAGTGTATAGCCAGTGTCCTCTTACATTATGTATATAGCCCATGTCTCCACATAAGGTGTATGTCCCAGCTTGCACACAGAATGCCTTTATATATGATGACTATCATTGTCTACATATATGGTCTATATACCATATCTCCATATTTAGTGTATAGTCAGTGTACTCTTATATTACGTATATATCCCATGCCTGCATAGATGGTGTATACCTCATTGCCCCATGCAGTCAAATATGGCTGCATTCACTTCATATATGGTGCATACCCAGTCTACATACACAATGCATATATATATATATATATATATATATATATACTGTATATATATATATATATATATATATATATATATATATATATATATATATATAATGTATAATATGTAGTGAATATGCTTGTGTTCTTATATGGATGTATACAGTATACCATCATTTTATGTAGCATAGTCTGTGTCTCCTGTGTATTATGCACCATGCATTTATATATGGCTACTACCACGCTCGTCCTATATGGTGCATGCCCATTTGAAGGACACAATGCCAGTGTCTCCTTATGTATTGCCCATGTGTTCATATATGGTGCATGCTCCAGCTTGCACACAGTGTCTGTAGACCATGCCTTCATACTTGGTGCATAGCCATTGTTCCCTTATATTATGCATAGCCTATGCCTTCATCGATCTTGCATGCTCCATGCATTTATACTGTCTATGGCTACTACCACGTCCTCATATATGTGGCCTCTATATATAATTCATAGCCCAATGGTGCCAGTCTCCATACCCGGACTATAACTCTTGCCGTTGTATGCGGTGCATACTTTATTCCTTTATACATAGTTGTAAAATTACTTGGACTCTGCACGTAGCTGTATATAAGGGTAATGGTAATTTTGTAGGCATGACTGTGGTCAGCTTGGAATGGTTTTGAACCAGTATAGTCTGTGAGACAGGTACCATGTGTGGGTGTAAAATGTCGGAAATTATCATGTACTTTCGGCAAGGACAAAAAGTCCCATGCTGCTTAAATCAGTCAACTAATCAGCGCCGGCACTGCTGATTATTCCAATGTAACAGCCTCAGAAAAGACCTGGTTCCTGACTCATCGACGGCTATAATTATTGTCAAGTATTCAGAAGTAGAGAACATTGCCAGGAAAGGTTTCCTCTGTAGTTATTTTTTGTGCTGTTCACTTGGTGAGCCATTTCTGCACCATTAAATATCATCTTATGTTAGAAAATGATGTTTTGTACATTAGCGGTTGTATTACAGTTTTTTTCTGCTTGTTTGTGTCTATGAGATCTTTAGGATGTAGTGTGAATTAAAAGGTCTTCTCTTACATAGATAATAAATAACCAAAATGTTGCTTTTCACAGAGTTGTATTCTTATGTCTTAATGTTGCTGTTAAAAGAGTTGTATTCTTTTGCCTGCTTACATGGGGCAGCACAGTAGCTCAGTGGTTAGCATTGCAGCACTAGAGTCCTGGGTTCAAATCCTACCAAGGACAACATCGGCAAGGAGTTTGTATGTTCTCTCTGTGTTTGCATGGGTTTTCTCCGGGTTCTCCGGTTTCCTTCCACATTCCAAAGACATACTGATAGGGAATTTAGATTGTGAGCCCCATTGGGGACAGCGATGATAATGTCTGTGAAGCGCTGCGGAATATGTTAGCGCTATATAAAAATAAAGATTATTATTATATATAAAGGGAGGGACTTATTGTCTGCCTAAATAAGTCACAAATGTTATCCCATTCCTTCATAGATGGGGCATAACCCATGTCTTGATATTTGGATACTATCATGTATGCTACACAATGCCTTCATGTATAGTGAATATGATTGTCTTCTTACATGGTCCATAGGGTACACCATCATATTTGGTGTCTCTTTTTGTATTGCCTTGCTTTCATAGACGGTGTATTATACCCCATGCATTCATATGTGACAATTTGTGCAAATTTGTTGCTTTTTGCAAAATGGTGCTTTTCTCGACAAGGGGCAAGGGGTTTAGTGGGAGCAGCCTCCTATTTCCCAGCACATTTATGCCTAATGCAAATCTACACCTGCTTATAGATCATCAGTTGTTCTTCTGGAAGGATTTTGGAGCCAGGTCTATTGAGCTACGAACGCTGGACAGATGGAGGAAGTGCATAACTTTAAGGAGGTTGTCCACTACTTTTACGGTGATGAACTATCCTTAGGAGAAGTCATCAATTTCTGATTGGCCAGGGTCCAACAACTTGCACCCCCGCGAATCAGCTGTTATCGGTGTTAGCGGCGGTGGCCTCCAGCCAGAAGTGCTCACTTGCTATGGCCGCCGCAGGGTGCTACACATCCGCCTCATATTGATCTGCATAGGAGGTGGATGAGCAGCACCAATTCCCACCCACTACCTGAAGACGGAGCAGCTCGGCAAGCGAGAACTTCCGGCCAGCGGCAACCTCCTGATCGGTGGGGGTGTCGGGTGTTGGATCCCGGCTGATCAGACATTGATGACCTATCCTAAGGATAGGTAAAAGTAAAAAGGTCAATGTAAAAGTAGTGGGCAACCTCTTTTTAATCGGTTGGATCTGGCTCAGGCAACTAGACACAACTAATGTATAGAAACCCACTTTAAGGACAGGTGCAAACGACCGTGTAACCTCTCATCCAAGAGAATCAGACCGATCATGCAAATCACGCTCTGATCAGAGTGTGATCATAGTCTGATCCGATTTTCTCGGATGAGCCGAAGATGGAGAAAAAAATGTCTCCATCTTCCCCATTCTGTCAGTCCGTGGAGATCGGACTGCACTCAGATGTCATCTGGGTGCGATCCGATGCTTTGCCTGATCACACTCGGACCGAAAATACCGACGTCTGCATGAGCACTTTGCATTTTATGACTTTACGGGTTTTTTCAAGCATTTTTGTGTTTGTTTTTTTTTAATTTTCCAGGTTTCCTATAAAACCAGATATAAATGATCTGAAGCGCAAGACATTTTTTCATCAACTTAACGACATCTGTTGAGATTTTTTTAAGTTGGCTGCATATTTTTAATATTCAAATGATTCAGTCAATGGTGATGCAATGTATGATTCAGGGAATGCAGAGACGTGTAATATTTTTTTTTTACCATTAATATTGGAACAGTTCTGCATTTTATTCAGTGTATTAAAGGATTATTCCCATAATAGTAAGTTGTCCTTAACTTTTTGATTGTTGGAAACGGAAAACTAAGCTCTGTAGAGCCTCTTGAATGGAGCGGAGGTGGGCGTTCTCGAATTCTGTGCTATTTATTGTCTATGGGATTGCTTGAAAAAGTCGACCATTACTGGTCTGGGGAGAGCACCATATTGGCTCCAAGAGCTGCCTTTTTTGGCGTTAGACAGAAAGTAAAAGAGATGAAAAATCTCTGCCCCATTCCTTGCCTTCCGATAAATGTCTGTATCTCGATGGGTCTACGATTGAAGCATGGTGACCTCCACTGACGTATCTATGAGTGCTGTAAGAAGAGGATTTCATGCCTATTTCCGACAATTGGATATAGACTGGTATGGTGTGATATCTTCCAGGTCTCATTACCCGGTGGGACATAGGACCCCTGGTTATTGTGCACTGGATCTCTGCCACCCAACCTGACCATCATGAATCTGCTGTTTGGATCAAAAATGGATTGGTGCCCTACTATGTTTTCAAGACAACCGCCATAAAAATCCTCCAAAGGTCACATCCAAATTGTGAACATAGTCAACAAAGAGGGAGGTTTATCCTAATTTACATTTGAAGGGATACTTGTTTTACAGCTCCAAGGGAGGACATTTTGAATTCAAATGTTGGCTATTATGGAAAGTGGAAACCCATTGTTAGCCTTGATACCGTGTAGCCAGGGCCATAGCTACATTAGGTACAGGGTTTGCAATGGCACCCGGGCCCTGGAGCCCAAGGGGCACAAAAAGTCTCTTTGGCCATTATTATGAATAGACTATTACTATTAAAGACTTGCAAAAGTTGTGTGCCCCATTGGAGCTCTTGCATTGAGGCTTCAAGTTACGACACTGTGTGTAGCTTATATACAGTTATGCCCTTTATTAAAGGGACTCTGCAGAACATCTTTGAAAATTGAACTCTCAATCCTGCATCTTGCGGAAAGACAGAGAAGATCCATGTTCACAATGGGGCAGTAGTGCCAGAAAACAAGACTGCATGGCTCTATGAGAACTGTTGTTGTGATTGTGGCTGATGTATAATTGACAATAATAATAATAATAATAAAAAACCTCTAGGTGCATTGACCACCTGGTTTGCGGATATTATCTATCATAATTTGTAAAGCGCTGCGAAATATGTTGGCGCTATATAAATAAAATTATAATTATTTATTATTATCTATGACATGGGGATTTATCATAGATTTTCAATATTGTACTTTTCTTTAGTGAAACATTGTAAATAAAGCTTAGTGCAAAAGTTCCATAGAAGACCCCTATGCAAGCCCTAAATGCATAAACCATGTTTTCTTAATACCACAGATTATTTTGGGGTCGTAATAAGCTCTCTAGGTTGCAAATTCCTTGGGGTTTTCCTGCTTCTCTTACTTCATTGCACCAAGTCATGGCCATACTGTATAATCAGAACTACTGTACAATCGTACTGTGTTACCTTGTAAATGTACAGTCATATCTGGAATAAAACAAGATTCTTAGTACAGTTTTAATCAAGCTGTGATCTCCTTCATTTTGGCCCAGCATCCATCTGTCCATAGCTGATTTTAATTAGTGCGGCATATAGCCAGGTTCCTACCAGGCACGCTCTTCAGGCTGTGTGCTAAAGAGAGTTTGTCTTACTGTTTCTTAAATACTTCTCACCAAATATACATTTATACGTTATTTACTGTATGTCATATACACTTTATCATACTTTCTCACCTATATAGCCCATACATTGCCAATGATGCATTATGTCACCAATTTTTCAAAATGATCATAATTATCAAGTGGCAGAAAAGTCACTTGCTACCTACCCATTATACTGCATATATAGCAAAGCAGCGCGCTCTAAGCCCTACGATAGTGAAGCTTAGGTTGGGGTTGACAGAAGGGATCATTATAACTCTATTTTTCAAGGGCCCTTAAATACCTGGTGCTGGACCATACAGGGGTTTCTGTTCTCTTCTTTTCCAAGCCAAGTTTAATATTAGGAAAGGAGTGTAGCATTAGGAATATTAACTGAAAAAGGGGTCTGCATATGACTGAAAATATGAAAATCACATGCACATACTTGTGTCCTGCACTTGCCTGGAGTTTCTCAAATTTTCAGACACAATCCTGGCAAATTGCACTGAAGGGGGTGGGGTTTATGTAAGCTCCGCCCAAAAGTGGGTGCTTAGGGCTGGCTCAGAAGGATTAATAGGTGTGTCGGGGCCTTCCTAAGATGGGTTGTTGGGTGGAGCTTAAACATTTCTATTAACCCAACAGAAAAATTGGTAAGTATTGATATGAGCAGTCACTTGACTTCAAGTGTGTCAAGTGACACAGAGCAGAATCCTAACAGTGTGTCCATTACTAAACTTGCCCATGAAAACCTCATGAAAAAGGGGAGCCATGTTCGGTGAAAAATAAAATAAGCAATATTTACCAATGGAATCGCCCTTCTTCCACCCCTGAAGGACCTAAAGTGGTTACGCTGTGGTCACCACTGACCTGACTACGAAGACCACTGATGGTGGTTAGGATGTCATCATTGCCAGTCAGAGATAAAGAATATTTATGTAGGGCCTGTTTACATTTAGGCCATTTTGACTCTGTTGGGCATTTGTCAGAAATAATATCCCAAAAAATGGGATTCGGATATTACCCTGACATGCATGTTCACGCTAATGAAGCTTATTACCGTAAGTCACTTTGTACTTCATATGGCTTTTTTGAGGAATACAGAATATGGTGGTACTCTACACTTTTTATTCTGCGTAAAGAGACATTTTTTGTTGACTTAGATGGAACTCCTAAAGATGCGAACACGTGGCCCAAGTGTGATTTTGTTAGGCCCTTATCCTGTCTAAGGGCAGAGTCAGAAGAACATATAAATCGGATCAAGATCAGACCGTAATGCATGGATTTGCTGGGAATCGTTCCCGACCCAAGCGAGATAGCTTCATATACTTCTTTATACCTGTAGGTATAAAAAAAACACAGATCAGAAGAAAAGTTAGCAATGTAGTTAGAGGGCTTCACTGACCAAGTTCCAAGAAAGGATCTTGTACATGGACATATTTCAGCGCTTTAAAAATTGCAAGATGTTTGGAAAAGTAATCTGACCACTATCATGTATGATTTGTGACGTGAGTCATCCGATGACCGGCACCACTGTCGATAAGCTGATTGAAGGAGCCGAGGGGCTATGACCAGTGGCTTGACCCCCTCAATCCATATCATTGTGTTTAGTACAACCACTGATGACATTATGGAGCAGTGCCAGGAGGCCAAGGTCCTATCCAATGTACCTTTAATCAGCGAGTGTTGAGAGTTGAACCTACAAATATCTGATATAGGTCATCAGTTTTGTAGGACTTGAACGTCTAGTTATAAAGTGGAATTGCCCCTTGAAAATTTGGGGTTTATTCAGAACAGATGACACCTCTGATTATACTACAAGAATTATACTGAAAATATCTATAACAGACTGAAAAAGTGAATTCATAGTTTGGTAATTTGGACGATAAAATATTTAGTGGTTAGGAGTTAAGAACATTGAAGACCTTTTCCGTTCAGAAAACCAGTCAAGTATATACAGCTAAGCCCGTTCATCTACGTTGCCTATATATCTCTGCTTTGTCTTCATTTTGCGTTTGCCGTCCATTCCTGTATACAGTGTACCATATCTTCCTATTATACTGATACATAGTCACTTGTAGAAGCACAAACCGTACACAACCAGGCTACTTCTATATTTGGAAGGCCTCAAGGTTGGAGTGACATTGCCTTGATAAGCCAGGAGCGAGATGATTTGTTTTCATCATGGTCTTCAGAGTTGATTTTTTTAATTAACACATCACTTTTTGTTGCTTTACTTCTTTCCTCATAGATTGTAAGCTTGCGAGCAGGGCCCTCATTCCTCTTGGTATCTATTTTGAACTTTGATTTCTGTTATGCTGTAATGTCTATTGTCTGTACAAGTCCCCTCTATAATTTGTAAAGCGCTGCGGAATATGTTGGCGCTATATAAATAAAATTATTATTATTATTCTATAATATCTGCCCCCAACCCGACCTGCAGGAGAACAAAAATAACTTGTATTATACTCACCTGCGGGGCGGTCCGGTCCGATGGGCGTTGCTGGTCTTGATCCTGCGCCTCCCATCTTCTTACGATCCCCATCCTCCTGCTTGCTTCATGTGGATAACGCATCCCTTCGTCATCCACGCAGTATTCTCGACACAGCACTCCTGTGCAGGCGTACTTATCTGCCCTGTCGAGGACCGAGGAAAGTACTACAGTGCGCATGCGCCGGGGCTCTTTGACCTTTCCCGGCGCACTGCAGTAATTTGCCCTCAACAGGACAGAGAAGTACGCATGCGCAGGAGTACAGTGCCGAGGAGACGCGTCATCCATACGAAGCAAGCAGGAAGGTGGCATGGCAAGTAGAAGGGAGGTGGACCAAGACCAGTGACGCCCATTGGACCGGATGCCCCGCAGGTGAGTATAATAAAATTAATTTTTCTTTTTCTTACAGATTGGGTTGGGGGCAAATATACAACATTATAGATTGCTGTATATCAGCCCTGAAAGGTGATGGCCATATCTCTTATCAGCCAAACCTGGGGACAGGTTCCCTTTAAGTTATACTATATGCATAGGCTTGGTTTAAGGTTGGTGATAGCCACTGTACAAAAAAAATTGTTGAGGCTTCCACATGAATACTGGCATCTAGTTGCTACCTGGCCTTTGCCACCAATATCTATGTCTCACATTGGTCTATTTGGACGAAACACGTTGAGATGGGCCATGCCACTGAAACAAAATTCTCTTGACCTGATTGAGTTGAACATTTTTATTAACACTGCATTTCGACACCAGTTTGGTTGGGGTGGTTGAAACAGAAACAGCAACAGCAATGAGTCCCATTATAATCTTTGCTATTAGCCCCCATTATCTCTATGTTTTCTGTGTTTGCATATACTAACCACGTGATCATTTCTTTTAGAGTCCAAACTTTTATGTAATTAACCTCCAAGCATTATTTTTAATGCCAAGTTCTTGCTCCTTTTACAAGCTGCTTACAACTTCTGATCAGCAAACATCTTTACAAGCAAACATTAGAGTACTGGACTTTCCCTGTCTAAGCCTCTCTTCTTCCAAACTTGGTACTAATGCAGGGGAATTAACATAGTCTGAGCGCTTGAATATAGTGTATAGATGTGCAGCGCCCCAGAGTCCTGGTCGTTGCAGTAATGTCGCTCTGCCACTAAGGGGAGTGATGTTACGTCTGATGGCACTGAAGGAGTTCATCTGATCAGGTATCAAGACACCAATACATTTCACAGCCTGGCCTCCAGGGGGATCTAAGGGTACTATGTATTAGGCCACTCCTCACAGTCTGGTAAAACTGGGGGTCAGGCAGGAAGTTAGAGAGAAAGCTGAATGGGTTGGAACCAGGCAACACCTTGTGGCAGAGGGTGTTGCAGGGGAAGATTCGGAGGGGTCCCTGTCAGGGGTGGGATCCTGACAGAGGCCTAGCGAACAGAGAGAACGTTACGGGACCGTGCCTGCACGATATAGCGGCGGTACCCCAAGAAAGGACAAGAAGCGAGGTTTATTGTGCTGAGTGAGAAACGAGATCAACGCAACAAGGAGAATACCAGTAGGAGTCGTGCTGTAAGACGAGGCAACATCCTACTGAGGCGCGTAACCGGTGGCCGGAACGCCGAGGTAGTATAGAGCTCCAGGCCAAACTTCAAACCTACGGCAGGACAGTCAGTTATAGGCGGGCTGTCTCACCCAATTGACCTAGGAAGACACAGGGGGGTAACAACAGGAGTGGGGCGACGCTAGAGTCCCAGAAGAGCTCCGAGCCTCCCCGTCATACGGGTGCGTCCTAACCATAAGATCTGGGGGACGTGAAAGAACATCAGAATCGAGTTGTGAGGGAACACGAGAAACAGACACAACAGTTGTGGGGACTATCCCGTAAGCACAGCAGGGGAGGACCACAACACACAAGCGCTAGAAGGTAGGCACAGATTTCCACCTGCAAAGGGAATTCTGGAGGTGCCATCGGACTGGCCGGACTTGCGCAGCCTGGTTAACCGTATTCCTGATTGAGGATCCTGAAACCTTCAGTAAAGAGGTAAAGAGACTGCAACCTGGTGTCCTCGTTATTTACCGCGACCGGCACTTCACCGCACCATAACATCGTCACCATACCTCCACCTTCATTGTATGCCCCTCAGCAGGGTCACGGACCGGGTCTAGCCACCGTGACAACTCCAGAGCAGAGACTCAGAGGCCTGGTACCGGGTACCCCTCGGCCCTGCAACAGAGGGGGCGCTACACATGCAGTGGTAGATACTAGTGCTGCAGAACATGTAACGGATTACAGTCCTATGTAGTGACTTACAGCTGACATTCAGATGGGCCTCTGAGCAGATTTGCCTGTAACTATAACACCACCACCCTCCAACTATGTAATTCAGGACTCAGGTTTGGTACTGCAGCTCCACTCCATTGAAGTGAATGGGGCCAAGTTGCAATATCACATACAAGCTGCACATCTGGGTTGTGCAGTTTTTGAAATAAAATTAAGGGTACCGTCACACAGTACCATTTTAATCGCTACGACGGCACGATCCGTGACGTCGCAGCGATTGTATGATTATCGCTCCAGCTTCGTAGACTGCGGTCACACGTTGCAATCACGGCGCTGGAGCGATGCCGAAGTCCCTGGTAACCAGGGTAAACATCGGGTAACTAAGCGCAGGGCCGCGCTTAGTAACCCGATGTTTACCGTGGTTACCAGCGTAAACGTAAAAAAAACAAACAGTACATACTTACATTCCGGTGTCTGTCCCCGGCGTTCTGCTTCTCTCCACTGTGTAAGCGCCATAGCCGGAAAGCACAGCGGTGACGTCAGACGTCACCGCTGTGCTCGCTTTCCGGCTGGCAGACGCTCACACAGTGGAGAGAAGCTGAGACGCCGGAGGACTGACACCGGAATGTAAGTATGTACTGTTTGTTTTTTTTACGTTTACGCTGGTAACCACGGTAAACATCGGGTTACTAAGCGCGGCCCTGCGCTTAGTTACCCGATGTTTACCCTGGTTACAAGCGAACACATCGCTGGATCGCTGTCACACACAACGATCCAGCGATGTCAGCGGGTGATCAAGCGACGAAAGAAAGTTCCAAACGATCTGCTACGACGTACGATTCTCAGCAGGGTCCCTGATCGCTGCTGCGTGTCAGACACTGCGATATCGTAACGATATCGCTAGAACGTCACGAATCGTACCGTCGTAGCGATCAAAATGGTACTGTGTGACAGTACCCTTGGTTGTGTTCGGAACCACAATCTGTTCCAGAACGAAGATGTTCTGCAGTAAAGGGGAAGTAGGACTACAAGCGGTTGGATACACGTTGGAGAGACAGAAAGGTATCTAGAGATGGTTTAGAGCCAAAGCCCCCTCTAATTTTTCCTTGGCCACCCGGATGTGTTGGCAACCTCAATCTGTTCAAGAACAATATTCTGTAGTAAAGGGGATGTAGGACTACAAGCTAAAAGAGGTCACATAGAGATCGGAGAGACAGAATGGTATCTAGAGATGGTTTAGAGCCAAGTCTCCTAATTTTTCCTTGGCCACCTGGCTGTGTTGGGAACCACGCTCTGTTTAAGACCGACACAGGACTACAAGCTACAAAAGGTCTGAAAGGAAATCCCTTTGAAGAGAAACCTTGGTCTTGGGTTCCTTCTTCTGGGACCTGTCCTCAGGTTTGCTGACAATAAATTGAGAAGAGAATGGATCCTCTAGTTCACGTGAGGAATGAGTTTGGATTGATGTAGGATCAAACCCTTATTTAAGGCTGGCTGTTTCATTGGGTATTGCACCTGTGCATTTGCTATTTTATTTGGGTCCGCTGCACCCTGCTTGTGCATTTGTATTTGAGGCCCATTCAGACAGGTAAGCATCTCTGCCTGTTTTTGGTGTTTTTTCTTGAATTTTTCCTTTTTGGTGTTTTTGATGTAGGATCAGTAATGGTCACGGCATGGTGAGCTTGATACTATAGTTGTAGAGCTGTGATCTGTACGTCAGACTTTTCATTTAGCAGCGTCTTACGACTCAATGAGCTGGAATGAGTTACCGAAAGATGATGCTGGACGTGCGTGCATGGCTCCTGTCAAAAATGAAACGAAGCGCATCCTATGGCACATACCCGCTAATAAGCTAGATTCAGATGTCTGGTACGAGTTTTTTTGTTGCTTATGAATGTTTTCTTTAAGCTATTTCTATGAACATGTGTTGCCTTATTCGTTATCTAATATATACCGTATATATATATATATATATATATATATATATATATATATATATACTGATGCACAAAAGGACACATTGTCAGGTTTTTCTATAAAATTTATTAAAAATAGAATTATTTTCATATCACAATCTGTATTTAAAAGAATGAGAGCTTGTAACTGGTTTCTGCTTTTGTATTTTTTTTTAGACTCATACTTGCATAGTTTCCAGAAGTCTCATTATTATCACAGGCAGGAATACAATGACATGCAAAAACGTCTATATAAAGTAGATAATGCAGGATCCATTATATGCAGCAGGTGATGTCTCAGCTCACCCCTAATTCCATCGATAATTGACAGTAACTACACACACGCTCATTAGATGCTTCAATACTAAAGATAGGGTCTAAATCAGTCTATTGCTGCTAATGTACATGTGCATGTGCTGATGAAGAAGAATCGCTAATTCAAAAAGACAGATCCTGGACATAGGATCTTTATACACAATTTTTGCAGTGTAAGTACATTATACATATTTAGTATTTGCAGTATTCAGTTTTATTATAGATTCATTTTAATAATGAAAAGATTGGTTGTAAAAATGTGCATATCTTTTAATAAAATATCACAGTAATTGACCTACAAAGGCTATAGGCACCTTTGAAATGTAAAAAAAGTTTTTTTTTCACATATGTTGGTCAATAAAATTGCAGATTCAGTCTGCAATCTTCATTTCTTTATCCATTTTTAGACTCCATAGTATGCAGTTTGCAGCCTGCCCTACGTTTCAGAATTTTTTCTTGTGGAAGTGTCTCTTCTAGTAATATAGTCTGGATGTATTTATCCTTGGCTCTGATGTCTTAATTACCTTATATAGCAGCACAGTTTCTATCCTGTACATATTTCCTCTTCATGCGCTTTCTTCCTTTTCTGTAACCTACTTTATCTACCCTCCCTGAGACTGTATATGCTTTCTCCACATTGTGGAGACCTGTGCAAAACCCTTCATTTTCCCTTCTGCTATCTCTAACACCGAGTAAAGGGAGGGGGAGAACAGAGAGCCATCAGAATAGATCAGAAGTTTTTCCGGATTTGTATTTTTTTTTGTAAAAGCTCTGAGCTAGATAAATTACTTACAGCCACTTTGCAGCACCAAGATAGTAGGACATTTTTTGAAGAAGACTATTTAGAAAGCTGGTTAGCTTTGCATTTAGGATGTAAATCAACAATGATTTTTCTTTAAGTAAATTAAAACCTTTGCAACAAGTACATATTTTGACTCTCAGGTAGCCTCATGTTATGGGTAATAAGCCTCTTTGCTCTGATGTTGGAAACAAATTCTGCCCTCGATTATAAAAAGCTTTTACCGGCACTTTAAAACCGATCTAAGTGATCATTAAAATAAGTTGCTTTTTCTGGACAGCAGCTGCCGTTTGATGTAAAATCAATCTGTTGATGAGGAAATTAAAAGTGCGCAGTGTTCCCCAGCCCAGAAATCTGTTCCAAAAATATTCGGTAAACGCATTAAATCTCCCCTGACTTGATTTTCGTGTATAATTAATAATGACTAGAGCAGTGGGCACAAGTCGCCTAATCTGCTGCTATATTTGTTTTTGGCGTCACTGCTTTAAATATGTATATCAGAATTTGAACGCAATGTAACACCTAATTCTTCAGTTCATAAATATACAGGGTGGGCCATGGATACACCTGGGAGGGCCATTTATAAAGTTGGAACCAAAATGGCCGACTTCAAAATGGCCGCCATGGTCACCACCCATCTTGAAAAGTTTTCCTCCTCCCATATACTAATGTGCCACAAACAGGACGTTGATATCACCAACTGTTCCCATTTTATTTAGGTGTATCCATATAAATGGCCCACCCTGTAGAATGTAGATGGAAGAATTGACCTTTATAATGTATAGGGAGGAGCAATAGTGAATGTAAAAGTTTGGGGTTCGTACCGGACAGTTAGTGTCCAGAGCTAACAGCCGAGCATGGACTTCTCCCTGAAGTCAGTTGCAATGTTCTTAGTTCCGGGGAAAGAGAGAGATATTTTTTTCCAGATTCGAATTTCTGGTCTCCATTGTTTTCAATGGGGTTCAGGTTCTGGTTCAAGTTCGGGAACCGTTCTGGTACCCGAATCGAACTTTGAACTAAAATTCAGGACTGGTAGCAGAACCCAAACTTCTGCTTGTCCGTTCACCGCTAGTGATGTACAGTCGATATAAACTACTCTGTGGACCTATGTGCACACAATGTCTTTTTCAGGGGGTTTGCACCTGGAATCCCCCTGAAAAGGCGCTGCGAAACTGCCGAACATTGTGCAAAGCAATGTCAAAATGGAAGACTTAAAGCAGTTAAAAGAAGTAACAGAAGTAAAAGAAGTTTTTTTCGTTCTATATATTTGGAAGTATAGAGCAAGAACTACTGCAAAACTACTGCGAAACGGCTAGCGATGGCGCTTCAGGAAAACATACACCTTCAAAAGCTCAGTGGTTCCGCGGGTGTCTTAAAGACAATGTGGAAACATACCCCCCATAAAAGGTTTCTAGTATTAAGAAACAAAACTCTGGGCTGTTTTTGCAGCTTAGCTCCATTGAAGAGAGTGGGATTGAGCTACAGCGCCACACACGACCTGTGGACAGATGTGGCATTGTTTTGGTAAGAAAGCAGCCATGTTTTTCTAATCCTGGAAACCCCATTCAGCAGTCGTCATTTTACACATTGGTTTTGTGTAATTATCCATATTATTGTCAGGTCTGTAGTATAATGCAAGGTATGAAATAGTGCATGGGAGAAAATGTAAATGGGCCCCTTGGAGGTGGTAATTCATGTAGTTACTAATCTTGCATTCTAGGACTAAACGGAATGTTAGTGTTAGTTCAGTCACATCAATCCCATTCCGCTATAGGAAAAAACTGTAACATGCCCCTCTAGGCCATTTTTATTCTACCTTGCGAGCTTTTATTGTGGTGACTATGGGGGTCATAGTCTCCAGAGATTCTGCTAATGTCTGTACATGGTGGATAAAATGTACTGGGTCACCTACTGCTCATGTTGGGAGTAAGTGGCTTAGTACTGCACAGGGGCCCACCGGAGGATTCATCTGTCTTGCTGTGGGCCAGTCCATCCCAATGGGTTCCTCAGCAAATAACTTTGCATCCGAATAAGCAGGAGCATATACTGTAGGCATGCGTCTCCATCGCATTACTTAGTGCACTTAAATGAAGGTATTCAGCTCAGGAAATAAAATCAAAAGTCTTTATTTGGACAAATTTGAAAAAGTAAGCTGCTTGACAAACCAGTGCATACAGGGGGAAGGAATGTCTTGAATAACTGGATGAGTTTCGAGCACGTATAGTGTTTTTTTTTCACAATGGATCTCTATGGTGGATAGATGCTTTGGCGTCCATCTTGGCTGGGACCACTATTCAGCACATGCCTTTTGAGTGTATGCATTCACAGTGGGCACAGGTCTAGTGGATACCTAGCCTTTAAAGGGATTGCCTCATCTTCTTCTGCATGAGTGTGCCTTTCCCCTGCCTCCTGGTTTACTGCTTGCCTGAGAAGGGTGGGTGGTGATGACAGTGCACTCTTAAGTTATTGAAAGTTCTGACCAGTGGTATTGTTGTGCCTCTGGCGTTGACTGTGCACTCTCCGATGCTGCAAGCAGAGACAGCCTTGCATCTGCAGCATCATTGGAGCGCAGAAGCAGTGACGATTTCTGGATGCAGTGATTCTGCTAGTTTCAGCGCAGAGCTTACAAGCTCTATAGAAGACGAAAATGTAAAGTTGTTTGTTTTTACAAACACTTTGCAATGTTAACTATATATAATGATGAAAATAACCCTTTATACAGAGTAAGTTTCCGCACTTAGGTAATGTTTAGAAAGCAGAGAATGGGCAGAGCGCAGCAGCCCATGATGATTTGACAGTGCTGCTGCGCTCTGCATATTATAGGTATCTGGGAGTGGGTTCCTCTTATGAAGTCCAAAGAGCAGACGATGGAAACATATTGGTAGGATATTCAGGCTGTACGTTTAAACCCTGAATTGTGAAATGCGTGGCCTGAATGTCTTACTAATAAAGGAACCTTCACTACGTCTATTCTCTGGATGGTCGTTATCAGCAGAGCCCGTGTCCTGAATTTCCCCTTCTCTATATATTGTGAGTTAACAGAATAGTTAGCGGTGATACACTGCCACTATGAGCTGACGAGGAATGTCTCTCAATTTATCAACCTCACAATGAAATCCATGGGGAGCACCAGACAACAACGGTTTTCTAATTAACTGTAGGGTTTCAGAGAACTGGAAAATGTGTTTATGTGAAAGTTTCCTCCCTGGTATTGTAGCATAGCCCCATTCAAGTCAAATACCCTGAGTTACAATACCAGGTACGGCCACATGGAGAAGAGTGGCGCTGTTTCAGTAAAAAGGATCAGGCCATTTTCTAAGAACTTTAAACTTATACATCCATTTAAATGATGTTTTAGTTTAGTTCTGTATTTAATGAGTAGTAGTAGTAGTAGTAAAACATTACTAAAGATGCAAGGTAAGCATTTTCTATTTTATTATAGGTGTTTTGCTTGACTTTGATCTTGATGGCTCATCCTTAGGTTTCTTTTACACTGGCTAATTATTGGGAACAAGCAATAGAGTGCATTGTAAACAGGCTGCTCTTCACCCAACAAAAAAGTAAAATGCTAGTAGGTCGGGTGAAATTATTTTTAAGCTTGCTTAAAAATAATCATTCTCAGCAGCACATCGTGCTGTGTAAACAGGACATGTGCTGGCGAGAACAATGATATCCTCTGCACACAGAACGATTGCATTAACAACTGTTCTGTGCTCAGTCTGTCTACCAGACATGGTATTAATGACCTGTGCTAAGAACCAGAGTCCTGGAAACCCCAGTAAGCGGAGATAGAGTATCTTCATCTCCGGCTACAGAATCTTTCCCTGATCCCATTGGGATTATTCTTAATGGAAATAAATGTCTGATATTGAAAACCCAGTTTTCATCACGGAAATCGCTGATCTTTGCATCTAGTCATAAGGCCACATACACACAATGATACTGCAGATCCTTGCTATTGTAATACTGCACCAATGCTATGTGGATTTAGGATATAAGGATTTCTATACTGTAATGTTGTATTCTTGTGAATGGTGTCATTATAGTGGACGGGAAGAAGGTGAGCTGTGACATCACCTATTGCGAATGGTGGATTCTGTTATCTACTGTATATAGAGGTGTTATCAGTCATTGTATAGGAGGAGGAGGTGAGCTGTGACATCACCTATTGCGAATGGTGGATTCTGTTATCTACTATATAGAGGTTATCAGTCATTGTACAGGAGGAGGAGGTGAGCTGTGACATCACCTATTGTGAGTGGTGGATTCTGTTATCTACTGTATATAGAGGTGTTATAAGTAATTGTACAGGAGGGGGAGGTGAGCTGTGATATCACCTATTGTGAATAGTGGATCCTGTGTTATCTACTGTATATAGAGGTGTTATAAGTAATTGTACAGGAGGGGGAGGTGAGCTGTGACATCACCTATTGTGAATAGTGGATCCTGTGTTATCTACTGTATATAGAGGTGTTATAAGTAATTGTACAGGAGGGGGAGGTGAGCTGTGACATCACCTATTGTGAGTGGTGGATCCTGTGTTATCTACTGTATATAGAGGTGTTATAAGTAATTGTAAAGGAGGAGAAGGTGAGCTGTGACATCACCTATTGTGAATAGAGGAACCTGTGCTATCTACTGTATATAGAGGTGTTATCAGTCATTGTACAGGAGGAGGAGGTGAGCTGTGACATCACCTATTGTGAATAGAGGAACCTGTGCTATCTACTGTATATAGAGGTGTTATCAGTCATTGTACAGGAGGAGGAGGTGAGCTGTGACATCACCTATTGTGAGTGGTGGATCCTGTGTTATCTACTGTATATAGAGGTGTTATAAGTAATTGTACAGGAGCAGGAGGTGAGCTGTGACATCACCTATTGTGAGTGGTGGATCCTGTGTTATCTACTGTATATAGAGGTGTTATAAGTAATTGTACAGGAGGGGGAGGTGAGCTGTGACATCACCTATTGTGAGTGGTGGATCCTGTCATGATTCTCAATGGCGAGAGAACATAGCCCAGCATATATGAGAACTAGCTCTTGGAAGATGGAAACTATACTGACCATGAACTAAACCTGCCGCACAACTAGAAGTGGCCGGGTAGCATGCCTACGTTTTTTAACCCTAGATGCCCAGCGCCAGCCGGAGAACTACCTAATCCTAGCAGAGGAAAAGACAGTCCTGGCTCACCTCTAGAGAAATTTTCCCAAAAGGCAGACAGAGGCCCCCACATATATTGGCGGTGATTTTAGATGAAATGACAAACGTAGTATGAAAATAGGTTTAGCAAAATCGAGGTCCGCTTTCTAGATAGCAGGAAGACAGAAAGGACACTTTCATGGTCAGCAGAAAACCCTAACAAAACACCATCCAGAAATTCCTTTAAGACTCTAGCATTAACTCATAACACCAGAGTGGCAATTTCCGATCACAAGAGCTTTCCAGACACAGTAACGAAACAGCAGCTGTGAACAGGAACAAAATGCAAAAACACACAAGGACAAAAGTCCAACTTAGCTGGGAGTTGTCTAGTAGCAGGAACAAGCACAGAAGGCTTCTGATTACATTGTTGACCGGCAAGAAACTGACAGAGGAGCAAGGTTATATAGCGACTCCCACATCCTGATAGGAGCAGGTGAACAGAGGGGATGATGCACACAAGTTCAATTCCACAAGTGGCCACCGGGGGAGCCCAGAATCCAATTTCACAACAGTACCCCCCCCTCAAGGAGGGGGCACCGAACCCTCACCAGAACCACCAGGGCGATCAGGATGAGCCCTATGAAAGGCACGGACAAGATCGGAGGCATGAACATCAGAGGCAGTGACCCAAGAATTATCCTCCTGACCGTATCCCTTCCATTTGACCAGATACTGGAGTCTCCGTCTGGAAACACGAGAGTCTAAGATCTTTTCCACAACGTACTCCAACTCACCCTCAACCAACACCGGAGCAGGAGGCTCAACGGAAGGCACAACCGGTACCTCATACCTGCGCAACAATGACCGATGAAAAACATTATGAATCGAAAAGGATGCAGGGAGGTCCAAACGGAAGGACACAGGGTTAAGAATCTCCAATATCTTGTACGGGCCGATGAACCGAGGCTTAAACTTAGGAGAAGAAACCCTCATAGGGACAAAACGAGAAGACAACCACACCAAGTCCCCAACACAAAGCCGAGGACCAACACGACGACGGCGGTTGGCAAAAAGCTGAGTCTTCTCCTGGGACAACTTCAAATTGTCCACCACCTGCCCCCAAATCTGATGCAACCTCTCCACCACAGCATCCACTCCAGGACAATCCGAAGATTCCACTTGACCGGAGGAAAATCGAGGATGAAACCCCAAATTACAGAAAAACGGGGACACCAAGGTGGCAGAGCTGGCCCGATTATTGAGGGCGAACTCCGCCAAAGGCAAAAAAGCAACCCAATCATCCTGATCCGCAGACACAAAACACCTCAAATATGTCTCCAAGGTCTGATTAGTCCGCTCGGTCTGGCCATTAGTCTGAGGATGGAAAGCAGACGAAAAAGACAAATCTATGCCCATCCTAGCACAGAATGCCCACCAAAATCTAGACACGAATTGGGTCCCTCTGTCAGAAACGATATTCTCAGGAATACCATGCAAACGAACAACATTTTGAAAAAACAGAGGAACCAACTCGGAAGAAGAAGGCAACTTAGGCAAGGGAACCAGATGGACCATCTTAGAGAAACGGTCACACACCACCCAGATGACAGACATCTTCTGAGAAACAGGCAGATCTGAAATAAAATCCATCGAGATGTGCGTCCAAGGCCTCTTCGGGATAGGCAAGGGCAACAACAATCCACTAGCCCGAGAACAACAAGGCTTGGCCCGAGCACAAACGTCACAAGACTGCACAAAGCCTCGCACATCTCGTGACAGGGAAGGCCACCAGAAGGACCTTGCCACCAAATCCCTGGTACCAAAGATTCCAGGATGACCTGCCAACGCAGAAGAATGAACCTCAGAGATGACTCTACTGGTCCAATCATCAGGAACAAACAGTCTACCAGGTGGGCAACGATCAGGTCTATCCGCCTGAAACTCCTGCAAGGCCCGCCGCAGGTCTGGAGAAACGGCAGACAATATCACTCCATCTTTAAGGATACCTGTGGGCTCAGAATTACCAGGGGAGTCAGGCTCAAAACTCCTAGAAAGGGCATCCGCCTTAACATTCTTAGAACCCGGTAGGTACGACACCACAAAATTAAACCAAGAGAAAAACAACGACCAGCGCGCCTGTCTAGGATTCAGGCGCCTGGCAGACTCAAGGTAAATTAAATTTTTGTGGTCAGTCAATACCACCACCTGATGTCTGGCCCCCTCAAGCCAGTGATGCCACTCCTCAAAAGCCCACTTCATGGCCAAAAGCTCCCGATTCCCAATATCATAATTCCGCTCGGCGGGCGAAAATTTACGGGAAAAAAAAGCACAAGGTCTCATCACGGAGCAGTCGGAACTTCTCTGCGACAACACCGCCCCAGCTCCGATTTCAGAAGCGTCGACCTCAACCTGAAAAGGAAGAGCAACATCAGGCTGACGCAACACTGGGGCGGAAGAAAAGCGGCGCTTGAGCTCCCGAAAGGCCTCCACAGCATCAGGGGACCAATCAGCAACATCAGCACCCTTCTTAGTCAAATCAGTCAATGGTTTTACAACATCAGAAAAACCAGCAATAAATCGACGATAAAAGTTAGCAAAGCCCAAAAATTTCTGAAGACTCTTAAGAGAAGAGGGTTGCGTCCAATCACCAATAGCCTGAACCTTGACAGGATCCATCTCGATGGAAGAGGGGGAAAAAATGTATCCCAAGAAAGAAATCTTTTGAACCCCAAAAACACACTTAGAACCCTTCACACACAAGGAATTAGACCGCAAAACCTGAAAAACCCTCCTGACCTGCTGGACATGAGAGTCCCAGTCATCCGAAAAAATCAGAATATCATCCAGATACACAATCATAAATTTATCCAAATAATCGCGGAAAATGTCATGCATAAAGGACTGGAAGACTGAAGGGGCATTTGAAAGACCAAAAGGCATCACCAAATACTCAAAATGGCCCTCGGGCGTATTAAATGCGGTTTTCCACTCATCCCCCTGCTTGATTCGCACCAAATTATACGCACCACGGAGATCAATCTTAGAGAACCACTTGGCCCCCTCTATACGAGCAAACAAATCAGTAAGCAGTGGTAACGGATATTGATATTTAACCGTGATTTTATTCAAAAGTCGATAATCAATACACGGCCTCAAAGAGCCGTCTTTCTTAGACACAAAGAAAAAACCGGCTCCTAAGGGAGATGACGAAGGACGAATATGTCCCTTTTCCAAGGACTCCTTTATATATTCTCGCATAGCAGCGTGTTCAGGCACAGACAGATTAAATAAACGACCCTTAGGGTATTTACTACCCGGAATCAAGTCTATGGCACAATCGCACTCCCGGTGCGGAGGCAGTGAACCAACCTTGGGTTCTTCAAAAACGTCACGAAAGTCAGACAAGAATTCAGGAATCTCAGAGGGAATAGATGATGAAATGGAAACCAAAGGTACGTCCCCATGAGTTCCTTTACATCCCCAGCTTAACACAGACATAGCTCTCCAGTCGAGGACTGGGTTATGAGATTGCAGCCATGGCAATCCCAGCACCAAAACATCATGTAGATTATACAGCACCAGAAAGCGAATAACCTCCTGGTGATCCGGATTAACACGCATAGTCACTTGTGTCCAGTATTGTGGTTTATTACTAGCCAATGGGGTGGAGTCAATCCCTTTCAGAGGTATCGGAGCCTCCAGTGGCTCCAAATCATACCCACAGCGTTTGGCAAAGGACCAATCCATAAGACTCAAAGCAGCGCCAGAGTCGACATAGGCGTCCGCGGTAATAGATGACAAAGAACAAATCAGGGTCACAGATAGAATAAACTTAGACTGTAAAGTGCTAATTGAAACAGACTTGTCAGGCTTCTTAGTACGCTTAAAGCATGCTGATATAACATGAGTTGAATCACCACAATAGAAGCACAACCCATTTTTTCGTCTAAAATTCTGCCGCTCGCTTCTGGACAGAATTCTATCACATTGCATATTTTCTGGCGTTTTCTCAGTAGACACCGCCAAATGGTGCACAGGTTTGCGCTCCCGCAGACGCCTATCGATCTGAATAGCCATCGTCATGGACTCATTCAGACTCGCAGGCACAGGGAACCCCACCATAACATCCTTAATGGCATCAGAGAGACCTTCTCTGAAAATCGCCGCCAGGGCGCACTCATTCCACTGAGTAAGCACAGACCATTTGCGGAATTTTTGGCAGTATATTTCAGCTTCATCTTGCCCCTGAGACAAGGACATCAAGGCCTTTTCCGCCTGAAGCTCTAAATGAGGTTCCTCATAAAGCAACCCCAAGGCCAGAAAAAACGCATCCACATTGAGCAACGCAGGATCCCCTGGTGCCAATGCAAAAGCCCAGTCTTGAGGGTCGCCCCGGAGCAAGGAAATTACAATCCTGACCTGCTGTGCAGGGTCTCCGGCAGAGCGAGACTTCAGGGACAAAAACAATTTGCAATTATTTTTAAAATTTTGAAAGTGAGATCTATTCCCCGAGAAGAATTCAGGCAAAGGAATTCTAGGCTCAGACATAGGTGCATGAACAACAAAATCTTGCAAATTTTGTACCTTTGTGGCGAGATTATTCAAACCTGTAGCTACACTCTGAAGATCCATTTGAAACAGGTGAACACAGAGCCATTCAAGGATTAGAAGGAGAGAAAGAGAGGAAAGCTGCAGTATAGGCAGACTAGCAAGTGATTCAATTAAGAGCACACTCAGAACTAGAGGGAAAAAAAAATAAATTGTAGCAGACTTCTTTTCTCTCTCCTTTCTCAGCCAGTAATTTAACCCTTTTTTGGGCCGGTCAAACTGTCATGATTCTCAATGGCGAGAGAACATAGCCCAGCATATATGAGAACTAGCTCTTGGAAGATGGAAACTATACTGACCATGAACTAAACCTGCCGCACAACTAGAAGTGGCCGGGTAGCATGCCTACGTTTTTTAACCCTAGATGCCCAGCGCCAGCCGGAGAACTACCTAATCCTAGCAGAGGAAAAGACAGTCCTGGCTCACCTCTAGAGAAATTTTCCCAAAAGGCAGACAGAGGCCCCCACATATATTGGCGGTGATTTTAGATGAAATGACAAACGTAGTATGAAAATAGGTTTAGCAAAATCGAGGTCCGCTTTCTAGATAGCAGGAAGACAGAAAGGACACTTTCATGGTCAGCAGAAAACCCTAACAAAACACCATCCAGAAATTCCTTTAAGACTCTAGCATTAACTCATAACACCAGAGTGGCAATTTCCGATCACAAGAGCTTTCCAGACACAGTAACGAAACAGCAGCTGTGAACAGGAACAAAATGCAAAAACACACAAGGACAAAAGTCCAACTTAGCTGGGAGTTGTCTAGTAGCAGGAACAAGCACAGAAGGCTTCTGATTACATTGTTGACCGGCAAGAAACTGACAGAGGAGCAAGGTTATATAGCGACTCCCACATCCTGATAGGAGCAGGTGAACAGAGGGGATGATGCACACAAGTTCAATTCCACAAGTGGCCACCGGGGGAGCCCAGAATCCAATTTCACAACAGGATCCTGTGTTATCTACTGTATATAGAGATGTTATAAGTAATTGTACAGGAGGAGGAGGTGAGCTGTGACATCACCTATTGCGAATGGTGGATGCTGTGTTATCTACTGTATATAGAGGTGTTATCAGTCATTGTACAGGAGGAGGAGGTGAGCTGTGACATCACCTATTGCGAATGGTGGATCCTGTTATCTACTCTATATAGAGGTGTTATCAGTCATTGTACAGGAGGAGGAAGTGAGCTGTGACATCACCTATTACGAATGGTGGATCCTGTTATCTACTGTATATAGAGGTGTTATCAGTCATTGTACAGGAGGAGGAGGTGAGCTGTGACATCACCTATTGCGAATGGTGGATCCTGTGTTAGGCTACTTTTACACTAGCGTTAACTGCATTACGTCGCAAATGCGTCGTTTTGCCGAAAAAACGCATCCTGCAAAAGTGCTTGCAGGATGCGTTTTTTCTGCATTGACTAACATTAGCGACGCATTTGCGATGCAATGACACACGTCGCAACCGTCGTGCGAAGGTTGCGCCGTGCTGTTGCCGACTGTCGGGAGCAAAAAACGTTACATGTAACATTTTTTGCTCCCGACGGTCCGCTTTTTCCGACCGCGCATGCGCGGCCGGAACTCCGCCCCCACCTCCCCGCACTTCCCCGCACTTCCCCGCACCTCACAATGGGGCAGCGGATGCGCTGGAAAAATGCATCCGCTGCCCCCGTTGTGCGGCGGGGACAACGCTAGCGTCGGGGACCTCGGCCCGACGCACGGCGACGGGCCGAGCCCGATGCTAGTGTGAAAGAAGCCTTATCTACTGTATGCAACCACAGAAAGAATAGTGGAAACACGTCCATAAATTAGCACAAAGTAGCACAAATTTTATTGTTAAAATCACATACAAAGGAGAAAGACAGGGGCATAACTGGAAACAAGCGATGGAACAGATCACAACATCACTAGTGGACGACCGATAGCAACTGGTCACCAGCGCAAGTGCGCCACGCAATCATTTACAAAAGGCACATAAGGCACATAATAGCGTAACCTACCTAGTGGTATATGGACCAGACACGTGTGGGCTCCCACCCTCCCCCAGTCATTGTACAGGAGGAGAAGGTGAGCTGTGACATCACCTATTGTGAGTGGTGGATCCTGTGTTATCTACTGTATATAGAGGTGTTATCAGTCATTGTACAGGAGGAGGAGGTGAGCTGTGACATCACCTATTGTGAATGGTGGATCCGGTGTTATCTACTCTATATAGAGGTGTTATCAGTAATTGTACAGGAGGAGGATGTGAGCTGTGATATCACCTATTGTGAATGGTGGATCCTGTGTTATCTACTGTATATAGAGGTGTTATCAGTCATTGTACAGGAGGAGGAGGTGAGCTGTGACATCATCTATTGTGAATGGTGGATCCTGTGTTATCGACTGTATATAGAGGTGATCTCAGTCATTATACAGGAGGAGGAGGAGAGCTGTGACATCAGCTATTGTGAATGGTGGATCCTGTGTTAGCTGCTGTATATAGAGGTGTTGTCAGTCATTGTACAGGAGGAGGATGTGAGCTGTGATATCACCTATTGTGAATGGTGGATCCTGTGTTATCTACTGTATATAGAGGTGATCTCAGTCATTGTACAGGAGGAGGAGGTGAGCTGTGACATCATCTATTGTGAATGGTGGGTCCTGTGTTATCTACTGTATATAGAGGTGTTATCAGTCATTGTACAGGAGGATGAGGTAAGCTGTGACATCACCTATTGTGAATGGTGGATCCTGTGTTATCTACTGTATATAGAGGTGTGATCAGTCATTGTACAGGAGGAGGAGGTGAGCTGTGACATCACCTATTGTGAATGGTGGAGCTTGCGTTATCTACTGTATATAGAGGTGATATCAGTCATTGTAATCCTGTTTCTGATGTTATTTTTATAGCCACAAGGCCACCAAGACGTGAACATGCGGCGACACTTACTTTCGGCTATGATGCATAGCCCATTATCTAGATGATGCGGTGCACTGAGCCGCCTCTTGGCCTTTGTCTACCGCACAGAACTTCAGGCTTGTACATCTAGAAGGAATATCATTTAGTCACGTTTTCTATCAGGTCATCATGATGTGCGGATTAATGGTGATGGTTTTAAACTGCAACACATTTGGGGGTTCTTGGTTGGGATCATTGCGTTCTTCAGAAAGCAAACAAAGACTGACGTGACCAGTAAAGGTCTGCTCCTGGCACTGGCAGATATTGCTGTACCCAAATGATTTGCTCATGCTCCTTTTGTTAAACATCTTTATGTTTGTGTCTTTCCACCATCAAAGCATCAGAAATGGAACAAGACACAAGGGACTCTCAATAACTCATCTGTACGTAGACTGAAAGAGTAAAAAAAGGAATAAAACTAATTAAAAGTCATCATGCTTTTATCAAGTGGGAAATACGTGCAAGAAAAGAAACAAAAAAAATACCGTGAAGCCTGTACAAGCAGCAAATAGCTCCATACCCTACATATAGGACTCCCTAACAAGAGCCATTCCCAATCTGTGTCTTACGTCCCTCTGTGTCTCATTATTGCGCTCCGTAAAACATCACCGATGTATTTTCCCCCATAAGAATTGACATCATGACGTCCATTCTTCATTCCATTGGTGCCAATCAAATTCCACACTTTTCCCCTTTCTACAAATCTGATAATTTAGGGATAAATAACAAATTTCTAGGTGTATTCGTTAACTGGATTTAGGACATTTTCTTGTTTGTATCATTAATATTTTGGAAAAAAGAAATTAGGTCTTGGGAGAAAAAAAAAATCAGTGTCCTGATCTTTCAAATATAAAAGTCCTCAACTTTTTCCATGGAAAAATAAAAACTTAGAGAAATGCCAAATTGTAACGTTCTGAAAAAATGTGCAGTTAGGCTACTTTCACACTAGCGTCGGGAACAACCCGTCGCCGGGCGTCGGGCCGACGTTCCCGACGCTAGCGTGGTCTCCGCCGCACAACGGGGGCAGCGGATGCATTTTTCCCACGCATCCGCTGCCCCATTGTGAGGTGCGGGGAAGTGCGGGGAGGTGGGGGCGGAGTTCCGGCCGCGCATGCGCGGTCGGAAAAAGCGGACCGTCGGGAGCAAAAAACGTTACATGTAACGTTTTTTTCTCCCGACGGTCCGCTACCACACGCCCAAGCGTCGCAAAACGGACGCACCGTTTGGCAATGCGTCGCAAATGCGTCGCTAATGTTAGTCTATGACGAAAAAACGTATCCAGCAATAACTTTTGCTGGATGCGTAGTTTCGGCAAAACGACGCATTTGCGACGTATTGCAGTTAACGCTAGTGTGAAAGTAGCCTAAACTGCATGTGGTTTTATATACAGAAAAACATGACGCAGCGAAAAGTTTTTCATGCCAGTATGAGAATTAAAAATGAAAAATCTTTATTTGACTTCATTGACATTTGTAGTAGAAGCATGCAAGAATTTTTTTTAACGCTTTTCGAGTTTTGATAAGTAACAAACCAGTGGTATAAAAAACACAACACCAAACAATCTGATAACATCACGTCCGGTTATTGTTGTTTTGATTTTTCATTTTGAAAGATCGTCATGCTGGAGTGGAAAATTTTTCGGCATGACTTTGATTACAGCCGCTTGAAGCGTCACAAGCCACGTTCATCCATTCAAGAATGGATTGCCTCTAGACCGGACAAGCAACATATATACGTTGGATGGAGCTGTATGTATATAGTCTTTTATGCCATAGAATCATATGCCATGATAGTGCATTTTTTGCCTTCATGACCCAAATATTCCATGTTCATTAATTGAACCTTATTACAACTGTGGTAGTTACCCCGTTAAATATCACACAGTCAAATACTGCACTGTCAACGCATGTTTTTCTATGCAAAATTCAATCTGGCCAGCTTCAGAGCAGCACTCTGAAGCTATTAATCCAAGAACTTGTAAGTGCTGATCTCCATGTCTAGGAGGTTGACTACCTCTAAAAGACTCCAGATGTGGCCGGTAACCTAGCGAATGAGCAGTAATCTAAAATTAAAAATCCAACTTTTTTTTTTTGTAAAGAGAAGATTTTTAGTAAGACTTAAATTGTGAAGTTATTTTTAACAATCACTTTGCAATTTATCTTTTTATAATTATGATAAAGCCTCTTTAACATGTCACAAATACAACATGTTGATTGCTGTAAAAACAAAACCTTGAGCGCAAAACTCCCAAAATTGCTGTATTTTTTGTTTGTTTTTCGTTTCCCCAAAAAGAGTAACATCATTTTTTAATACATTATTTATATCTTGAAATAGTAGTAATTAAAAGTAGAACTCTTGGACAAAAAAATAAAGCTCTTTTACGTCTACACTGAAGGAAAACCTGAAGAAGTTAAGACTAGAGTGGAGCAAATTTTTCAAAATTTGGTTCCGATTACGATCGGCGAACGCTATTGCAGACAATCGGGAGTAGAAATTACCGAATATGCTTGGAATCGATCATCAAACATAAAGTCGGCACGACTAGGTTACCAATATGGCAAATTCAGATTCGCCGACCGATTCCGAACATATTCGCTCAACTCTAGTTATGACTCTCAGGACGCAAAGATGCAAAAACTAAAAGGAAAACACACGATGTAGCGTCAGCACCCAAAATGGTGAAATTCTTAAGGGGTTAAAGAAAAGACTGAAATAATTAGTGGCAGCCAATTAAATGTCAATACTTTCATGTCTGAAAAATAGTTCCCATTAATGTCTTCATTCATAGACGTCTCTGAAGATCCTTGGTAGATACTCACTTCGAAATGCTAGGTCTTTGGGGTTTTTTTACGACGGTGGAAGCGCATCACTGTTTTCTCCTAATGGGAAGTGTAATGGTATAGGTAAAAAAAATGAAGTTACATAACAGAACAGAGTTTTGCTTCAATTTACATTTTCATCCACGAGAAACTGAAGAATAGCATCAAATAAAACGTGGGAAGAGTCTGTGTAGAAACCCACTGGGATGCGGTGAAACGACATGAAAAGACGAGGTTGAAAAAACATAATCTTTGCTAAGCAATCATGGAATTACTGTGATATACCAGTAGTGCATCCCCCTCATCAGTATTTAGGGGAAATCAGAGGGTTTTATGAAGGTCCGGATTCATGTCACTCTCTTTTACTTGAACGTCTTTTGAAGGTCATTCGGTTTATTAATATTTATTGGATATAATACATAATATATCCAGAATACATATTGAGCATTAATGTACGATGTCTACAGGAGTACAAAGACTTTTTTCCATTACTGTTAGGGCGTATTTTGCTAGAGAGCCATAAGTTGCCGATTTTTGTTAAGGAGCATTTATTATGCCGTGTATGGTTTACAAGGTCCATTTTCAAATAGTTTAGGGTATGTGCACGATACACCTTTTTCAGGTGGATTCTGCAGGGGAAACCTCCTGAACGAGCATCCAGAAACCTTTAATCAGAACGAACTACTTTGTTATTATGCTCACTTATATAGCGCCGTTATATTCCGCAGCACTTGACAAACATCATCATCGTTGACCCCATTGGGACTCACTATCTCAATTCCCTACCAGTATGTCTTTACGGTATGGGAGGAAACCAGAGAACATCATATGTTCAGGCTATTGAGAGTCTTTTAACCAGTTCAGGTTTCCAAAGAAGCCAAGCCGAAAAAAGTATTGAACTGACCCTTCTTCAGGTGTCTTCAGCTCTGAAAGTGCTTTACGATACATCAACACAAAGGCTCACAAGATTCCCAGAACATGCCCTGGCATCCTTTTTAAGCGTTTTGTCAGCGTTTTTGGCTTCAAAAACTACTAGCGGTTTCTTCATTGTGGAATGGAGTCAGTAAAATTTTATAAAAAACAAAACGGACACCTACACACCTACCCTTATAGTCTACGTGTACATTGTTATTTATTCTAATCCCCCAGGCACACATCTATTAGGCAAAGCCTAGAACAGCTGTACAGAGCGTCTTTCGCACTGGAGGACCTGATATGTCTGTACATTACGCAGACAGCACATTGATTATTATAAGGTAATGCCTTGTTTCTCCTGAGGTTGCGCTGTAGAGGAATTTACGACTTGCTGTCAGGTTCTCCAGCCGCAGATGATTGATTGGGTCCTAGAGGCGGTTAACATAGATAGGTCACCTAATTAGGAAAAATTGTCCAAAGCAGACAACCTCTTTAATCAAGGTAACTATCCGTGATTTGATTTGTGTCTTCCTAAAGGATGTGCTTTTTTACGCTAAATATAACCAGATACTGATTAATATTCTTTTTTTTCCAGTGGACATATGTAAAACTTAATTCTATTTTTTTTTAAAACTCTGTTTTAAATCAGAGCACTAGATTGTCGGCACTGCACATAATGTAGATAAAAGACTTACTATTATTTATCCTTGACATCATCTTTTGTCTTTTTAATTATGTTTGAACATGCTTCTGTTTGGTTGGAGGAAGCCTAAGGACACTTGTCCACAATATGTATTACCAATTCTAAATCATCTTTTATTACAGCTGAACAAAAAACATTCTCCGCACGCTTGCCCATTGGCCATATCAGTATTTCTTGGCTGCTGGGCCTGCAAACACCCTTCTACCTGCCTGTAACACCGGCAGCTCTTCTGATTAGTAAGCTCGGCGCTACGTCATAGGTCACGCCACATTGATCACATTTCACTGGTCCTACTAATCAGAAGAGGGGCTGGGGCTATCAGCAAACAAGAAGGAGGCTCGCAGTGCTCTTGTCCATCAACCACAGACTTCTGGTAGAAAGAGGCTTGCAGTGCTCTGGTCCATCAACCATGGACTACTGGTAGAAGGAGGCTCTCAGTGCTCTGGTCCATCAACCACGGACTACTGGTAGAAGGAGGCTCGCAGTTCTCTGGTCCATCAACCACGGACTACTGATAGAAGGAGGCTCACAGTGCTCTGATCCATCAACCATGGACTACTGGTAGAAGGAGGCTCGCAGTGCTCTGGTCCATCAACCATGGACTACTGGTAGAAGCAGGCTCGGAGTGCTCTGGTTCATCAACCACAGACTACTGGTAGAAGGAGGCTTGCAGTGCTCTGGTCCATAAATCACGGACTACTGGTAGAAGGAGGCTCGCAGTGCTCTGGTCCATAAACCATGGACTACTGGTAGAAGGATGCTTGCAGTTCCCTGGTCCATCAACCACGGACTACTGGTAGAAGGAGGCTCGCAGTGCTCTGGTCCATAAACCATGGACTACTAGTCTTTTGAATATTTTTACTCAACTATAATCATGATGGATACAAAGTATGCTATCCTAGCGGGATCACCATGAATAATGGTTCTTCTTGGTCAATAATTAAAGTAATTAAAGGGGTATCTTATCCATATGACATAGGTATTGCTGAGGATCCATCCACTGAAAATGAGACTTTGAATCTTGATGTAGGGAGATGTTTTGGCTCAGGGAATATTCCTTTAGGTCAAACGAAGTCATTTTACAAGATAAAAAAACAGCTATATACATTTGTTTGCTCCCAAATATAACATGAAAATGAAGACTGTTTCCAATGGGGAGAGAGTAATAAGCCACTGGAAGAATATCAACATCTTATTTCCCATGAGAACAAAAGATCAGTGTGTTGGAACCTACTTGCCTGATGCCTATTTTCCTGAGTCATCCCTATTACATGTGGATTGGATAGTTGATAACTTGTTTTCACCAAACAACCCCTTTAGTCTTGAATTATAGTTTAATGGGGGGTGTACCTATCGAAAGCAACTCCTTTTAAAATGAGGCCAACCTGGCACCCCTGACAAACTGCTGATTTTGCCGAGGGTAGCTACAGCCAACCAAGCATTTTCACTGCAGTGGACACTGCTATGGAAATGCAGTATTACATGGCGACCATTCAGATAAATAAACATAATGCATGCTGGCTCAGTGGTTAAAACTGTAGCTTTGAAACGCTGGGGTCCTGTGTTCAAGTCCACCAAAAACAATATCTGCAAGGAGTTTGTATGTGTATATAGCGCCATCATATTCCAAAGCACTTTCCAGACATCATCATCATCACTGTCCCCATTGGGACTCACAATCTAGATTCCCTATCACTATGTCTTTGGAGTGTGGGAGGAAACTGGAGAACCTGAGGAAAACCCACGCAAACATGTGGAGAACATACAAACTCCTTGTAGATGTTGTCCTTGGTAGGATTTGAATCCAAGACCCCAGTGCTGCAAGGCAACGGTGCTAACCTCTGAGCCACCATACAGTGCTAACCACTGAGCCACCGTTCTGCCCGATGTTCTCCCTGTGTTTGCTTGGATTTCCTCCTGGAATTTATACTGTGATGTTAATGTCTGTAAGGTGTTGCAGAACAAGAAAGCACAAATAAATAAATGTTGGTATTAAAAGGCCAACTTGAGGCTCTCTGGTTTATAGACAGTGGTCTACACTGTGCAGCCCCTCTTTATGCCATATGATATCCATGGGAAAACCCCTTTAATTTGCGCTAAACCGAGAAAGCATGAACGTTTCCCCTGGTCACTGTGTGACATTGAGCAAATTAAACAGCTGAAGACTCCATCCATATTGATATAAAAGAACATTATTGAAAGAAACGTCTACGGTGCACATTCCGACATCCCCCAGAAATAAACCCCTAATATACGGTATTCATATAAGAAAGACTTAATGTACAGCATTATTGCTAAGCCAGGTTTAAGTAATTCATGACTAATTCTGTTTGACCTCTGCCTTACTATGTCAGTAAAGCTCCTTTTATGTAGAGTCAAGTTATTGAATTCTGAATATAAGTAGGATGAAAAGAATTTGTAATCATGTTTACTAAAATGCCCATAACCTGGCATGCAGGAACAGGGCAGTGACTAGATTTTGCAGATTATCTCAATATAAACTATGAACTAACCAAATAAAATACCTGTGAAATTCTTAAAGGGATTGTCTCCTAAAGGCAACTCAAGTCCATTTGCCATCTGACCAGGCTGGGTCTACCCCTCTAGTGGACCTATACTGGTCAGCTTTTGACACTATGCATATCTTAAAGCCCGTTGGACCTTCCAATAAAGATAATGGCTCATCACTCTGGGTTCCAGATTCCAGACCTTAACCTCAATATACTGTATGTCCCAACCTCCAAGACCTCCAGGGGAAATCGGGAATAGTGAGATACTAATTATTATAGCAATGCTTGGTAATGCAGGTGTATCCCAGTCAAGTGTTCAAAAAAGTGCCATCAACATATTAAAAGTCCAAAAGTCCAAAAATAATCCCTTTATCTCATCATTATGATTGTGCGTTAGGCCAGTGATCCCCAACCTATGGCTCTCTGGATGTTGGGTGAATGCAATTTCCATATATCCATAAAGTGGTATCCAAGTTCTTCTAGGCAGGTATGGACTGGGACTGAAACTCAGACTTGGCATTTGAAATCACACAGGCCCATGTTGTCCCCGTCCCCAAGCACCAGGCGGGATATATTACTAATATTACCCTGGATGGAGACCAATATTTCTAATCATTCCTGTGGTCTGTTAACAACATAGCAGACAAGGTGGTTCATGACCAGATAGGCCCTTCTGGCATTTGCCAGATTTGCCAGATGGCCAGTCCGGACCTGCTTCTATGAGTTGTAGTTTTGCAACAGTTGAAGAGCCACAAGTCTGAGATGACTGCATTAGACCAACGTGTGCATTTTTTAGACATTTAGTTAAAGTCTTCATTGGGTCCTGATGCACGAGCTGGAATGTTCTTTTTTTATCGATCAATGTATTTATTAAAATGTATCGGCATAAGCTTATATTGCACCAGGACGTTATTAACCCTTCACAGCTATGTTTTTGGCTTTCATATTTGTAAGGCATGTCCTTATGCACTAGAAATAACTTTGGCATTTCACTTGTAGCATTATCTGTGTACATAAATTAGCTGCCTTCCAGGCATACCGGCCAGCGCTGGCCATGTTTGTCCGGTATATCTTATTAGCTTAGCCTCAAGGAAAGCATTTCTTGAAGATAAAGGACTTTAGCATACAAAATAGCAAGCTGAAAAAATAATCTTCGTGGGAAAATATATTTTTGTTGTCCGTAAAACAGGGCGTGACAAAGTCAAGATAACGGGTCTGAGTTACAATGTCAAAGCTCAAAAATTGTATTTTTGCTGAGAAAAAAATATTACAGAATTTTTCTGACATTTTGCCCTATCTCTGTCACTTTGTATCAGATCATTTTATCCCCAACCTCATTAAATAGATCTCATCAGATCTAAGAGATCTATTTAATAATATATCTGGTTTATATTGTGAAATCTGGTGACGTATTTGATGATATTTTGCTAAAGAAGTTATTGCTCTATCTTAGACACTTTGTACCGGATAATTTTTAATGAATGTAAGCCAATGTATGCCTATGAGTGTCTAGGGCATAAGTAGCAATCGCACATAAGTCCTGGCGCCTGAAGAAGCTCAATGATCCATTACAATAGGACTTGTGATCCATTACAATCCATTTTTATAGGGCCTATGTTTATGATCTGATTTTTTGTTGGTTACAACTGTATCCTAATTTAACCCCTCTCCCTCTTGGTCCTGAAAGTTAATAATCTATTGGTTACCTAATAAAAATCACATGGCTCCTCTTCCATGGCTACATAGACCGTTCACATTAACCAGCTGGTATGTTCTTCACAGAAGGCAAAGGATCCTGCAAATTAAATATTACTTGGAACTGAGTCTTTATCATATTAGCCTCAATCAATACTTCAAGGCTACAATTTTCCCTGCAGTGTCCGGACATTTCTAGGAATTGTTCTTGTGTTCCAAATAGATTATTAGGAAACAGGAATCAGAAATTTACATAAATCCTTGAGATAACACTGAAGATAACTTCTTGGAAGAGTCTCCCTGGCGAAACATTACGTATGTCGTTTAGCAAGACTTAAATAGGCCCAAGTATGTGGAGCAGAAAGAGATTATCCGTCGTTATTCTGAAATGTGATGGTGTTTGGTGAGAGGCCAAGGTGTGATCGTCGGGGACCTTATTATGCAGTGATTAGGAGGAAAACTGGTACATTATTAAATTAGTAAGGCGATGCCAGGGGTATCCATCGGCCAAGTGCTCTATGTCCAATATGAAGCCATTGGACAGGTAGGAGGACAACCTCTTGTTTATTCCTTCAGTGATGTAAGGATTAGTCAGGTTGGGTTTTAGCTTGTCTGACCCATCTATGCTCCCAAGTTTGGTGGCACCAGAGAGAGTCTCCACTTGAACTAATTTTCACCTTGGTCTGGGCTGAAAGAATAATTGTTTTAATTTTTATTTTATAAAGAAACTGTGCACATGAAAATATGTAATGTTCTATTGTATCAGAGAAATCTGCTTCTTTCTCCTCCTGGACTGATCTGTTGATCGCATTTCATTGGTCAAATCTGTAGTCGGTGAAGACATTACTGAGATGAAGGCCATTTTGGGAAACCTTCCCTGAAGAAACCCTCCCTACTTGCCGAGTGAGCACCACACTCTCACTCTGACAGTCCATGTATTATCTGGTGGCCATTTGTTACACCTGTGCCGTTTCGTGCCTCTTCTGTTTCCGCTTTGGCCGCTGGGCAGCAGTGCACCTTTGTTGCTTGTGACAAGTCAACACCAGTCCTGTTTTCTGCCTAAGACTTTTGGTGCTGCTTTATAAGGGAGCTATAGGGTTTATTTTGGTCTAGGTTTTGATCACTTCTTCCTGAGAGGCCTGGGATGGGCAACCAGCTATTTAAACCCCTGAAGCTCTGACTCCACTGCCAGTCAGGAGTATTGCTGTCCTGGTTAATACTGCTATGCTCTGATCCTGCTTGTTGTTCTGCTTGATCCTGTTCTTTGACCTGGGCTTGACTTCTGACTACCCACTTACTTTACGTTTTTGCCCCTAATGTGACCTCTTGGCTTCGACCCTGCTGCTTGAAAACTCTTCTTGCCAGCTTGTGCCACTGAACAGCAGCTGACTCTGTGGTTCTTGCCCAGGGACCCCTGTGAAACTTCAGATTCCTGAACAGGGGTTAAAGAGTTAAAGCCAGCAACCCCTGGTGTCTGGGAAATGTAGTAGCTTTTTTTCCAAACCCGGAAACCACTTTCATGGATATTTGTGAAAGTAGTGTATCTAACCTTGGGTGCCTGTGATTGCTGTCAATGGTAGATGTTGGAGAAAAGATGGATAGGCCATGTTGGATTTGGAAACCGAATATCTTTATTTGAAATTGTCGTTTTCCAAAGGAGTTTCATAGAAACCTCAAAGATTTGGGAAATGACTTATGGTGGAGGGCACCCAAAAGACTGTTTACCTTATAGATTGCCCACCCAGACTAAAAGGTGAAATAAATTAGGAGTATGAAGTTAACAACACTTAACCCCTTTCTGATCTCGGATGGGATAGTACATTCGAGGTCAGAACCCCCGCTTTGATGCGGGCTCCGGCGGTGAGCCAGAATCAAAGCCGGGGCATGTCAGCTGTTTTGAACAGCTGACATGTGCCCTCAATTGGGGCGGGTGGAATCGCGATCCACCCGCCGCTATTAACTAGTTAAATGTCGCTGTCAAGCGCTGACAGCAGCATTTAACTAGCGCTTCCGGTCATCGGGCCGGGAATGAGCACATCGCTGACCCCTGTCACGTGATCGGGGTCAGCGATGTGTCGGCATGACAACCAGACGTCTATTGAAGACCTCTTTGGTTGTTGATGCCGGATTGCTGTGAGCGCCACCCTGTGGTCGGTGCTCATAGCAATGCAGTAATTCAGCTACATAGGAGTGATCTATGCTTCGCTGCTATGTAGCAGAGCCGATCGAGTTGTGCCAGCTTCTAGCCTCCCATGGAGGCTATTGAAGCATGGCAAAAGTAAAAAAAAAATGTTTTAAAAAATCTGAAAAAAAAAATAAAAAAAATTAAAGTTTAAATCACCCCCCTTTCGCCCCATTCAAAATAAAGCAATAAAGAAAAAATCAAACCTACACATATTTGGTATCGCCGCATTTAGAATCGCCCATTCTATCAATAAAAAAAAGAATTAGCCTATGCTAAACGGCATAGCGAGAAAAAAATTGGAAACCCCAGAATTATGTTTTTTTGATCGCCGCGACATTGCATTAAAATGCAATAACAGGCGATCAAAAGAACGTATCTGCACCAAAATGGGGTCATTAAAAACGTCAGCTCAGCACGCAAAAAATAAGCCCTCACCCAGCTCGAGATCAAGAAAAATTGAAAATCTATGGGTATTGGAAAATTGCGCAATTTTTTTTTTTTTAGCAAAGTTTGGAATTTTTTTTCACCACCTAGATAAAAAATAACCTAGACATGTTAGGTGTCTATGAACTCGTAATTACCTGGAGAATCATAATTACAGGTCAGTTGTAGCATTTAGTGAGGCTAGCAAAAAAGCCAAGCAAAAAAACTCTCTTTTTTGCAATTTTACCGCACTTGGAATTTTTTTCCCATTTTCTAGTACACGACATGGTAAAACCAATGATGTCGTACAAAAGTAGAACTTGTCCCGCAAAAAATAAGAACTCACGAGGCTATATTGACGGAAAAATAAAAAAAAGTTATGGCTCTGGGAAGGAGGGGAGCGAAAAACGGAAACGCAAAACCGAAAAAAGCTAGGGCCATGAAAGAGTTAAACAAAAGCAAAATCCAAGAGACGGGAGCCCTGAGCAACATGCAAAATATCCAACAGAAGCCCCAACAATTAATGGTCTTTAGTAGTACTAGTTTTCTTGTATGGACCAAAGGAACCTTTTGGGCCTCTCTAGGATGCAACTACAACCCCACACTCACTGTAGTTACACCCATGCGTAGAAATGCTACTATACTACGGATGGGGACCAGTTTTGGGTTGTATGGTGGTGTAATATTGCACTTATAGATGTCCAGTCCCTAGAGCTATACTGTACCTCCATATACCTCAGGTTTTATGCTAAGGCACCCGGTGGTCACTCCAACCCAAAAAATGATGGCATGATATCTGTATGAGCGTAAAGATCCTGTGTGCCGTCTACAAGCATTGCATGGGTGATGAGGCATTGATTGTAGGGTATCTTTTTTGTGCCAAATTATTATCGGAGTGAGGTACTAACCACAGGTGCATAAGGCTTACATCAAACATGCTCCCTGAATGGCTTCTTTTTATAACCGAACAAAGACTCCTCGCACCATTACCATGGTATAAAGATTGTTCTGCGTCCTTTGCTTATGTTATAATTTCATGTCCTCGTGTTTTGCATTTTCCAGTTGATCTGATCTGTTCTGTACATCGAAGAACATTGCGAATTAGCCAAAAAGTAGATTGTAAAAAAACATCAAATGGAGTAGCCATAAAAGTAATGTTGATATTGGTCATACTAAGCTAGCGGCGTCTTCTTGTGCTGAGCTAGTCATGCATCCAAATCATGTCTTATCGGTTCCTTATTTTCATGTATGTTTGGATGATGTCCCACACGCCTATGCCATTTTATGCAAGTGGAAGAAGTTGGGGTAGGGTTGGCCGTTGGCGTAGACAAGTAAATCCAACAATTTAGAAAAATCTTAGGCGCATTGTCAGCTGTGTATAGCCATTGGAAAAGGAGGTCTAGTACCAAATTTAAAAATTGGTAATAGTTTTATTGGAAAGTCAAAAGGCTTTTCTCAACAAGGTGGATGAGACTCTTGAGAAAAACTGTCCTTTTTGATCTTGGGATTGATAGTAATGATGAGACCCTTATTAGTCAAGAAGTGACGGCATATCTTGACAATGAGGATACAACCAGTCAGTTTCTAGACAGAATTAAAAAAAGACAGAAGTCTTCACGGTATGTTACAGTTGGACCAATGCAAGAGTCTATCGGTCCGAATTATCTGCTTACGCCTACCCCCTGGACTGTCTAGGACAGTCACTAGCAATAAGTGCACCATTTTATAAGGCCCCTTTCACACATCAGTTTTTTGCCATCAGTTGCAATCCATCGAATTTTGAAAAAAAACGGATTCGGCGACTGATGCCGCCGGATCCGTTTTTTTCTCATAGACTTATATTCGCGACGGATTGTGACAGATGGCCTCACGCTTCATCCGTCGTTCGCCAGATCCATCAAAAATTGTCTGTCCAAATTTTTGGACAACGGACAAAGTAACGTTTTTTGTATCCGTCGAAAAAAACCGGATCGTTTGCTAGAGTGGAAGCCTATGGTGCCGGATCCGTCAAATGATTCCGTTTTTTAAACTGAGCATGTACTAGTATCCTCTTAGGCTATGTTCATATGATGAGTTAGAAAAAAAACGCAAGTAGCCTATTTTACTTAATAGGTGCTGAAATGGTGCAGAAAATCTGCAACATAAAAAATCACCAAAATCTCAGGGAATGCAACCTAAAAGGAGTTTTAAGATTTTGGAAAACTTCTGTACCTAAGCTGCAGTTTGCTTTTGAAAAAAACAAAAACAAATGTGGTTTACTCACCTTCCCCAGGTCCAACACTGAGTTTCCGCCACTGCTCTAGGTGTCTGTTATTGTATTGAGCTCAGCGGCTCTGCCTATGTTGACGGCATGAGCTGCGACGAGCAGATGAGCTGACTGATTTAGCTGCAGCTCTGTCGACATGACATCAGTGCTGTAGACAATAACAGACACCGGTGACTGGGGACTCTGTGCTAAACCCAGGGAGAGTGAGTAAGGCACGTTTTTTTTTAACCAACTGCAGCTGGGGGACAGGGGTTTTCCAAAATAAAAAAAAAAATAAGTTTTTGGACTCCTCAAGTTCCACGGGCCGATGTGACTATTACTTCTTCACTACATATAGCTAGGACACTTCAGTGGCTCTCAGAGATAACGAATGGGTACATGTCAGGCTAGGGTCGCCATATTACAGATTTTGTATAGCTATGGACCCGTGAGTTTCTTGGAGGCTCCATTGTTACTGCTTTGAGCTAAGATGCTAGAAAATGCGCATCAATTATATTTTAAAGCAGATTTATCTAGGAGGAAGTTACATACATTTTTTCTTCATTCTAAGCAGTGTGAGAGCATTAAAATTCCTTCTACACAGAAAAAAAAGTAAAATTGGCATAAAACCAGCAGAGAGAAAATCTAGGAAAACATTTCTAAAAGAAAATCCGGTGCTAGCAAAAGCTGTTTCTTATTTATAGATGGTCCATTAACAGAAAAAAATGTGTTAATTGCATATTCAAAAGATAGAAAAGACTGCAAATAATAATTCAGTTGAATATAATCTTTAATTTCTTAATAGTTGAGCCTCCGGTTTATCCGAGGTAATGAGTTATTAGAATTTCAGATTAGTGGGCAATAAATCAGACCGGTCCTGATCTTTTGGGGTTACATACAGTTGAAACCAGACGTTTCCATCCACTGTATAAAAAGACACATCTGCATGTGTTTCTCAATACCTGACATGAAATAGGAATAAACATTTCCCATTTTAGGTCAATTAGGATTACCATAATTATTAATATTTCCAAATCCCAGAATAATGAGAGAGAGAATATGTTAAGGCATTTTTATTGCTTGCTGCAAAGTCAAAAGTTGACATACATCTCATTAGTATTTGGTACCATTGCCCTTAAACTGAATGATTTGGGTCAAGTGTTTGGGATTTCCTTCCACGAGCTTCTCACAATAGTTGGTCGGAATTTAGGCCAATTCCTCCTGACAAAACTGGTGTAACCGATCCAGGTTTGTAGGTCGCCTTGATTGCATCGGCCTTTTCATCTTTGCCCATACATTTTCAATAGGATTGAGATCAGGGCTTTGTGATGGCCACTCCAAAACATTGACTTTGTTATACTTAAGCCACTTTGCTACCATTTTGGCAGTATGCTTCGGGTCATTGTCCATTTGGAAGACTCATTTCCGCCCAAGCTTTAACTTTCTGGCTGATGTCTTGAGATTTTACTTCAGTATTGCCACATAATCTTATGTTCTCATGATGCCATCCATTTTGTGAAGTGCACCGGTCCCTCCTGCAGCAAAACAATCCCCCAACATGATGCTGCTACCGATGTGTTTCACAGTTGGGATGGTGTTCTTTGGCTTTCAAACCTCTCCCTTTTTCCTCCAAACGTAACGATGGACATTATTCTAGAATGCTGTAGATAAGCCCCCTATGTAACCTGAAAGAGAAGAAAAACAAGTTATATTATACTCACCCGGGGGGCGGTCCAGTCCAATGGGTGTCTCAGGTCCGGGTCCGGCACCTCCCATCTACATGCGATGTCGTCATCTTCCTTGCATCAAAGGTTTTATTAAACTTGAATCAGCGAATATTTGCCAAGCACCATTTTCTCTGATTCAAGTTTAATAAAACCTTTGATGTTTGCAACTTTAACTACATGAGTGCAGTGATTACTTGGAACTTCAGGATTGCATCAGGATTTGGTCAGGATTTTGCTCTGGTAAAATCCTGACCAAATCTGCACCTGAGGTCACTGGCAGGTCACCTGCGTTGTTCTTGCGTTGTTTCAGCATTGTAAGGACATGCTGCATTCTGAAAAGACGCGCCGCATGTCCGTTTCCGCGGCTCTGCCGCATGCGTCTTTTAATGCATAGTGGAGACGGGATTTCCTGAAATCACCTCCACTATGCTATAACATCTGGACGCTGCGTGTTTGACTCTGCGGCTCTACGCAGCGTCAAACACACAGCGTTTCCTGAACGTGGAAACATACCCTTAAAACATTCTCTCTCTCATTATTCTGCCATTTGGCAAATATTAATAATTATGGTAATCCTAATTGACCTAAAACGGGTAAGGTTTATTCTGATTTCATGTCAGATATTGAGAAAAACAAGCGTATGTGTCTTTTTATATAGTGTATGTAAACTTCTGGTTTCAACTGTACTTTCCGGAAGTCAAATTCCTACACTACTGTAGAACCCTCATGGATTTTTTTTACTATAAATGACATTTCTGGGAATATTTTTCATGCATAATGGTATTCTAGAGTCAGTGAATTACTTGATGCTAGATTAAGCTCAATATCATCAAAATGATTCAACACGAAGAGGGAACTTCACTCCTCTACTCAACTACTCCAGAAAATCTACGTATGTAAGCAAGACTACACTAAGACTCCACGTTCCCAAATTTGTAGCTTTTATTATAGCTAATTCATAAACCTAACAATACTAAGGCAATGTTGTGTACAGATCCTGAGACTGTGTGGGATTAGGCTAGGGTCACATTGCGTTATGTGACCGCGTTTAACGGACTACGTTACACCGCGGCATAACGCGGTGTTAACGTAGTCCGTTAACGCCGCCATAGCCTGTAATGATGAGCGCGTCGCTAGCGCCCGCCCACATTGGGCGTGCGCTAGCGATGTCGCGTCATTTGAGTGACGGACCTCGGACGCTGCTTGCAGTGTCCGCGGCGCGCCCGAGGTCCGTTCCTCGCTAGTGCAGATCGGGGATCTGCGCTAGCGGGGACACCGAACGCGGACCCTAGGGAAGCATTGCGTTAGCGCAACCCGCTAGCGCTATGCGCTAAACGGATTGCCCTAACGCAATGTGAACCTAGCCTTAGAGATGGTCCCTGATGTTCTGTAGGTTCCCTGCTATGAACATTTAGGTACACCATGTTCTGCTGTATGGTGGCTCCATAAGCAATGCTTGCAAGGAAATAATTGTAGAGCACTACTGTTTTTCACATCACAGTATTGGCACTATCTAACCACTAAAGAAAGAGGCGGTGAACTGTCTATGTTGTCTTTCCTGTATTAGTTTATGATGCCAGTAACAATGTTCCTGGATGTCATTCTGTAGGAGAAAGACAGTGGTTTCATTGTTATGGTGCTCTGGCTGAGGAGGACCTTCTCAAAATGTGGGTTTTGGTGTCCTGTGTAAGTGTGTACAGCAAGTTCTGGGCCTAGACAGCCACCAAGGAACATGTTGCTGGGCTGAATAAGAGGTAAAATGTGGTTGAAGCTTAAGACGACTTGAGATTAAGTTGATGGCCAATGTTGGATGGAGAGGGGGAGTAGAGATGGGGTTTGTAATATGGAAGCTTTCACTTAATACTCCACTTCTCTACAAAATGTCAGCTTGCACTGGAAGTGGCTGCCATCATTTACTTGCTCTTCAAAGAGCTGTCAGTCTCTGGAAGACTACCCTCTTGTCACAGCCTGTTCTTGTGGGGTTACACTAGCAATTCTGTATAGGGCTTCCATGTGCTTCCATGGGGCTTTGTGACCAATAAGACATTATTTTTTGCAGAATTGCTACTGAGCACCTCCAGTTTTTCTTTTGTTTTCAGAGCTGTGGTCTTATACAGCTTACAAATTATTGGCAACTCATATTGTTAAAGTTTCTACACAGCCCAAAGCATCTCTCCAATTCCATCTATTTTAGTGTTGACGTTCTCACCCAGCTCACACCGTCTCTTAGAGTTTCCTCCATCCATGGGTGACGTCAACCACCATAGTGAATAATACATCTTCTTGTCATGTTATTGATTATCTTTCAGTGGTAACACTCTATCTTTGGTGCACCACGCCTCTCAGACATCTTTGGAGCTCTTCGTCCCTATCTATAGTCCCCTCTTTCTATGACAATTCTCTGACATTTTTGTCTTTAACACTTCACCCCACTGTCCTCGTGTTTTTTTAATGTCCATGCTATATTCTTCCACACGCCTTTCATTCTATAAGGAAGTGTTCACCAAGTTCGGTCCTCAAGAGCCACCAACGGGTCATGTTTTCAGGATTTCCTTAGTATATCATCTAGACAGGCAACAATTCCATCACCTGGGCCATACTAAGGAAATCCTGAAAACACGACCTGTTGGTGGCTCTTGAGGACTGGAGTTGTTCCCCAAGTTGGGTCCTCAAGAGCCACCAACGGTTCATGTTTTCAGGATTTTCTTAGTATTGCCCAGGTGAGAGTTCCATCATCTAGACAGGCGACAATTCCATCACCTGGGCCATACTAAGGAAGTCCTGAAAACACGACCTGTTGGTGGCTCTTGAGGACTGGAGTTGTTCACCAAGTTGGGTCCTCAAGAGCCACCAACGGGTCATGTTTTCAGGATTTCCTTAGTATTGCCCAGGTGAGAGTTCCATCATCTAGACAGGCGACAATTCCATCACCTGGGCCATACTAAGGAAATCCTGAAAACACGACCTGTTGGTGGCTCTTGAGGACTGGAGTTGGGGAACACTGCTCTAAGGCATGTCTCATGGGATTGAACTGAAGACTGCAGCAATCAATTCACCAATATCATGCCTTTCTGTAGCAGCTTACCAGACTTATCTTCCTTTGTAAGATCCTTTCTTCAAAAGCCACTCCATGCTCCCAGCTTAGTTCTCTTTTTTCTTGAGCAACCAGGAACCACTGCCTCCAATGTGGCTTCAGCCACACACTAATTCACTTCCCGCTAGCAGCTCCTTGTATAACCTATTGCTGTCATTTGCTGTAACAAAGCCATCTAACAGTACCAGATAATATTACAGCATAACATAGCAGCTGAAATGCAGCATGATGGTAAGGCTTCCCTCCCCCTTTAAAGGAACGCACAATCAATATTACTGACAAAAATACTGAAGTCTAAATCACACACTTTTATGGCTTTGCACTTTTTTTATTTCCTTAATTTATGAAAATATAGTGTGATAAGAATGCTCAAAAACTGAGGTCAGCTTGGTTGAAGACTGAAATATGCGATAAGAACGTCATCAACAATTGTGATCTATTACTATAAAAAAAAAGGCAAAAAAAAGCCTTGTAACGCACCGATCCCCACATTGGTATTTCAGAGCTCAAAGACTGTTGATGCCAAAAACTGCTTGCTTCATCTGTGGCTTATGTAAATGTAGAGTGTAAAATGCGATTGATTCGTTGTCACTAATTATCATATTAATAACTTATTTTAACACCCAAATAACTATCAGCTGTCAACAGAAATATTTTCTGGCTAAAATTTGTTAAAAATGTGTTAAAGCTAAATCAAAGCCGTATAAATCAAAGCTATGAGAAATGTAAGAAACGCTGATCCTGCCTGATTAATTTCATTAGTCTAATTCCCCACATTGCAGATTTGTTATGAAAATTTCTGTGACAGGGGTTTGGTTTTTTTTTTTTCTCATGTGAAGACACTAATATGAAGATTTTTGGAAAATCTATTACTTTGCAATAAAGAGTGATTTCATTTTCTCAAAGCTATTTGCTAGACTCCTGATCCCCAACCTATAGCTCATCAGAATTTGGGAAACGGCAAATCTCAGCAGGATCACACATGGTCGGCAAGCTTTGGGTTCAGTAGTTCCTTACCAGAGTACAGGTCCCTTATAGGGAACCTGACAGGTCCCTCATGCTCCCCGAGCCATTGGCAGCATGATTCAGAGTCCGGCGGTGTTATTTTAGCCTGGTTTGTTTTACCATGAAGTGTTCCATCGTTTCAGAGAAAGCATACTGTACATGTGGCTTCTCCTTACTCAGTTCTCCTTAATCAACAGGACTCTTAGTCTCTCCCTATGTGTATAGGGAGGGACCTGTCACTCAAAGGGAGCAGGGCAGGGAGAGTAATAATATTATTAATGCACCCACTACATATTGGGATAGGATCTTGGAGATGGGGACTCTCCTGCACTCTAAAGTCATGTATCCGCTCCTAGACGGCTCCTCTCCACCATTACAGCATGATGCACCTTTCACGTCCTCATGTGACGCGTTGCTAATCAGGGGGACAAGCGCTGTGTGTTAATAGGTCACATGATAGTGTGAATGACGTGAGTACGTGAGACATCAGGTCACATTATATGACTCATTAGCACCCTCCCATTTCTGTGGAGAGTGGGTGCCATGTGAGTACCGAACACGTTGTTTCTTTATCGGTCCCCTTAGTGCACTTCACAATTCAGCACCATCATGATTAGTTGGATCTACGATAACGCACTAGAATTAGATGATATATAATGGCTAAAAAAGAAAAAGCTTTTGTTGCCTAAAGTCCCCCATACTCTTCGGATAGCTGTTTGCCAAACGCACTCGCGGACACCAACAGAAAAGGGCCCCTGTGCAAGAACAGAGCTTTATAAATGCTAAATTGCACCTGATTTGGAGGTAAATATGGGCCCTTTAGCATCTTGGACCCCTGTGGTTGCACCAATAATATATCCGTCCCTGGCCAAACGATGGTTCAGGTGATCGATCATTGGTCCTGCAGTCATCTCGGCCATCTCTGCCAAACACAGGAGCACTCCGAGCGCTCCTGTGCTCTCTATGAGTGACGCTTGCCAGATATTTTTTATGGTGACTCATCTCTTAGGGAACAAAAGGACAAGCAGTCCGAAATCAGATATGCCAGATCCTTATATCTCCCATTATCATCTGTCTGTTAAGGTACCGTTACACTAAATGACTTACCAACGATCACGACCAGCGATACGACCTGGCCGTGATCGTTGGTAAGTCGCTGTGTGGTCGCTGGGGAGCTGTCACACAGACCGCTCTCTCCAGCGACCAACGATCAGAGGAACGACTTCGGCATCGTTGAAACTGTCTTCAACGATGCTGAAGTCCCCCTGCAGCACCCGGGTAACCAGGGTAAACATCGGGTTACTAAGTGCAGGGCCGCGCTTAGTAACCCGATATTTACCCTGGTTACCATTGTAAAAGTAAAAAAAAAAAAAAAAAACACTAGATACTCACATTCCGATGTCTGTCATGTCCCCCGCCGTCAGCTTCCCGCACTGACTATGTCAGCGCCGGCCGTAAAGTAGAGCACAGCAGTGACGTCACCGCTGTGCTCTTTTTACGGCCAGCACTGACAGTCAGTGCGGGAAGCTGACGGCGAGGGACATGACAAACATCGGAATGTGAGTATCTAGTGTCTTTTTTTTTTTTTTTTTTTTACTTTTACAATGGTAACCAGGGTAAATATCGGGTTACTAAGCGCGGCCCTGCGCTTAGTAACCCGATGTTTACCCTGGTTATAAGTGAACACATCGCTGGATCGGCGTCACACACGCCGATCCAGCGATGACAGCGGGTGATCAGCGACCAAAAAAAGGTCTTGATCATTCCCATCGACCAACGATCTCCCAGCAGGGGCCTGATCGTTGGTCGCTGTCACACATAACGAGATCGTTAGCGGGATCGTTGCTACGTCACAAAAAAGCGTGACGTTGCAACGATATCGTTAACGAAATCGTTATGTGTGAAGGTACCTTTAGACTGTTGGCTGAACTCGTTAATATATGCAGGTTTAGCCGATGACAGCCCAATGTCTAGGGGGGCAGGCCTTCACGAGGGAATGTCACACCGGTTTTGCTCCCGGAATTATGGCGTCGGGTGACATAATATATGATAGCTGGACCCTCTAATCTTCATTCCAGGTACGTTTACAAGTTGGCATTACATTTGGTGCTGGAACCAATGTATAGAAATTTCTCCAGAGTATCCAAAGAACCATGTTTCTACATAACAAACCCATTCTGCATGCTGCTCCTTCTACTGTGAGCACACTGTGTGGTTTTAATGTGCTACCATGGCCTGCAGCTTCTCCAGACTTGTGTCCCATCGAACACATCTGGGACATCAATGGCCAGGAATTCCAAAGGTTGCTGCCAGCAGCGGATCTTGATGATTTGCCCAAGTGCATTCAATGTGGCAGATCATTCCTCAGACAAACATTAATAACCTCATTAATAACATCCAATTCTGCTTGGATTTCTGCTCATACTCGATACTGAATAAACCGAGATATTTTGAACTTTTTGTTTCCATTTTTTCACCATTTCCGCATCTGTAACATGTCTACCCATCCGGTGATCTCTGCTCATACTCGATACTGAATAAACCGAGATATTTTGAACATTTTGTTTCCATTTGTTCACCATTTGCACATCTGTAACATTTCTACCCATCCGGTGATTTCCAGAATTCCACCACTTTTCCTTCTTGGGGTTGCAATTTCCTTGTTGAGGAGGGTAGATAAGGTGAGATGCATCCTAGAAATGGTTGACTGCATTGTATTGTGTCGCATTTTTACTCTCAGTTTACCCTACATATCTGCACTTTCCCTGTTCTTCCCGTTCTGGCGACACATGCTGTTAGTCATTGCGGCCTGCCAGCAGTATGGGATGTGAGTGGGGGAGGGCCCATGTTACATGAGCGAGCATCTGTCACACAGAAAGAAATTCACCATTCAGCTCCATGACAGAACATCACGTAAAAAGCAGAGGGGAGGGGGGCAGCAACACTTTTACTTTTAGATTTGTCGTATTCCACTGGACCGTCGTCTTCTTTTTCACCCCTCTAATCTGTAAATCCTCAGGGTAATGTTAATTTTGATTTGGCAGATTTTTTTTATTTTTTTTACCAGCTGACCAGTGAATCTTGACTTCCTTTTGGTTTGGGTATAACAGAGATAGAAGGAAAATAAATCCATGGCAGCAAGATGGATTTTCCTGTGACAGTGACGAGCTGAGAGATGCTCTCGTTGGCCGAGGCTGCGTAGCTCTGGGCACTAAGCCGACCCTGTTCAGAAAGCATTAACGTTACCACCGAGCAGATATCGGGGGGCTTCGCAGCGCAGATCTTTTTTAAGGCCAAGTCACATACGAACACAATTTTTTTTTGTTTTCACATTTTTTTTATTTATTTCTATGAAATCTCACAACAATAGGAAGATAAATGGGTCTCGGACATTGTACGGAGATTACAAATACAATTGATAGAGGCTTCTGGTATTAGTGGAGCCATGCTGTCTGCAGGCAATGACGTGTTCCAGGCGCTGTGTCACCAGGTAAGGCCTATTGGATTTTAGCTGTTTTTTTTTTTTCATGTCACTTTATTTTTTTTTTTTATTACATTATGAAATTTCCCAGGCCGTTACAGGTGTAATATATTAGACATAGGGGGGTGTAAATATTAAAATGCAATGATAAATGTAAAAATAAACAAAATTCACATATAATATATCTATTGAAAATGTGTAATTAAATATATTAAATATTTACGGTTTGTTCATTAGTAAATGTAAACAGGTAAAAATATGGAGATTAAAGGTCAGATGACGACTTGCTTGGCTGATCCACTTATTATGACATTTGATGGGAGACCTATTTTTTTTTTCTGGAATATTTAGGTGATACTTTCGTTACTAGGTCACCCCGTTACAGCCCTCTCGTCATAACAGTGTTAACTAATGCATGCTCAAACATCGCCAAGTCTGTCACGTTGTGTTAGGTGCCAGACCGGTGATGGCGTCGCTCATTCATTATACATATTGATATTAACAGTCATTGTCGGAACGTTTCTGTTTCTGAACCATTGTTTCATATTATATATTTTATTTTAGATAATTATATAATATTTATTATATATATATTTATTTATTATATTATAAAATTATATTTATATATTTTTGTTATATAAATATGACACTGTTATACAATTAATCAAGGTCTTGACTTGTGATTGCGTTTTGTCGTCCATTTTATCCATTTTATCCATTTTACAGTCCCTTTTTGAACAGAAATTAGAGCAGAAAATAGATTATCTATTGCATGTCTATGCTCATCTCGTTTGATAAAGGCCATATGGCCAAAACGTTTCTACGTTGTTTTGCTACTATTATTGTCTGCAAGACCGGATTCGGATGGCAGAACTAAAACGTGCGCCAGTCGCGTCTACAAATTGCACACGTGATTGCCTCTGATTTTGCAAAACTGACGAGCGCAGCGCAGGAGCCGTCTGCTATCAACATACACTAGTCCGGTCCGTAGATCAGACAGATTAGTGCATGGTGCGATTTTTTTTTTGGTTTTTTTACCGACCATCATTGGTCTGAACAGGCACACTGGCTATTTTCGGATCAGTGTGTTATCCGTTGAGCATACGGACAATATATTGGCCTAAAAAAACGACCTCCTGACCGAGGTTTTAGGGCTTGTGCGCACTTTGAGTACTTGCGTTGTCTTTTCAGTGTGTTTTTCGTGCATAAAAGTGCTACGTTTTACAGCACCAGCGAAACGAATGAGATTTCAGTAATCTCGTGCACATGCTGTTTTTCACCAAAATTAAATGAACGTATTAAAAAATGCAAGTAAAATTGTGAATGTTGAACAGAAACGCATTTTTAGTGCAGAAAAATCCGCGGGACAGTACTCAACAAGCGCACATACCCATAAACGGATGGAATAAATAAAAGATGATGCTTTAATCTACCTCTCGTGCCTGGGCACCTCGGCCATTATTGGAAATTAAATTACTGTAGATCCCCAAGGAAATCAATCTTGTTGGAATCTGCATCTACCCAAATACAGATGCTAAAATATACATTATGGCTGTCTGAGGAGGGAAATGTTCAATATTCTGCTCCAAAAGCTAGTAGTGACTAAACATATTAAACAATACATGTTACAAAATAGGGAATTATGGCATGTGTGTCATTGGATAGTCGGTTGTGTGAAACTGGGACTTACATAGGTGAATAATAGGGGCAGAAGGCCAAAAGAAGGTACAAAATAGTAATGTTTATTTTGGGTTGTTGTGATGACTGCAAGCAGTCTCTGCTTACAGTTACTCACGTCCCACCAGCCCAGACCACCATAAAGCATCCTTCCAGCGAAAACTCCTTGATGCAAATTTTCCAGACTTTTTGACTCGGCTCCATAATAATCCTTACAGTTAGGTCTTATTCAGACACCTGTATTTTTCATGTGTAGAACATTACAACATTTCACGTGTACCCATTACCATCTATAGACTTGTTCACATGTCTGGTTTTTTTTGCGGGGTCAGTGCAGATAAAAAAAAATTGCAGCCCTTAGTTTTTGATCCAATTCGCCGATCAGACTCACTTAGTGAATTGGTTTGTGAAAATGCAGATACCATTCAGGTTCCATGTTTGTGTCTTCCCACTGTTGTCTGTTTTGTTACTGTTTACTTGGTAAGAGAAGCTTGAAAATGTCTTTATTTTTGCATGTGATGCCACAAACTGATAGTAAAAATTACCACACAGACACAAAAATGGAGGAAAATTGTATCCAGCAAAATTATGAAAAACTGTGTTTTTTTTTGTATGTAAAACAAAATGGATGTCTGAATGAAGCCCAAGGGTCTGTTCACAAGGTAATAGGGCTCCTCATACAAAGTAATGCTTCCCTTCATATGGTAATAATGTCTTCCATTAAAGGGAATCAATGAGTAGGATCTACCCTCCTAAGCCGTCTATATGGGGATGTAGGTCATGTAAAGCTGAATAAAATGATATCTTGATATCGGCGATCTGATGTGTTATTGCAGAGAAATCTACGTTTTTCTTAATATGTAAATGAGCTGTTAAGATCTATGGGCCGGACGTAGATCTCCCTGAGAATCTGCCTCCAGAGCTTATTATAAATGAAAGGGGGCGTTACCAGTGAGAGACATGTAATGACTGACAGTCTGCTCTCCTGATCTACATGTCTCACACTGATAACGGTGGTATCATCTTTCTCAGCAGCCTGATTACCCAGGACAATGCACCGCCGAGAACAATGATCTTTTGAGCTGCACCAAAGATCATTTCACCCCCTATGAACGAACGCTTTGCTAGATTACTGGTTCATCGGCAGCTTTCTTAGAAACGCTCGTTCACAATTATCTTTGTGTGCATGCAGCTTAAAGAGGTTGTTTGCAACATTGATGGCCTCTCCTTATTATAGGTAATCAATGCATTATTGGTGGGCATGCAGCACCCCCCGCTGATCAGCTGTTTTGACGGCGGCGGGAACTACTCAGTCATGGAGCTTCACAGCTTCGACAAGGTATAGTAGCCGCGGCCGGGTAATTCAGCATACACAATGCCAAGACAAGTGCTGGGAGCAGGCAGGAAGCGTGACCACAAGTATGTGATTTTCTTACATGAGGTCACCCCCTATTCAAATCAGTATGGGTTGGACGTGCAGTACCCAGGCGCAGCCACTCTACATTCAACGAAGCTGTGCAGCTCCACAACTGAGCAGTTCCGCCTATTGACACCAGGAGCAGCTGATCAGCGGGGGCACTGGATGTCACCCCCCCATGGTAAGGTATTGATTACCCATCATAAGCATAGGCCATCAATGTTAACGTCACTGACAACCTCTTTAAGCTTCTACAGATAGGTCATCAAGGTCATTAAGACTTGTTCCTTTTGGTAGTGTTCCCTATTTGCCAACAAAGAAAAAATCTCAAAACTTTTGAAACTTATGTAACTTGTGCATTTATGGCTGGATCCTCTCTCTACTGCCTGTTGTACGTGGTCCTGCACACAGCGAGATGCAATTCAGTCATTGCACGACCTGTGCGGGGACAGTGATGGCCGCTCCCGACCACTGGTCCTAAGCAGCCTATGGTTAGCGAGAGCCGTGTACGAGGCCGTGTAGGAAGCCAGTGGCGCCTCCTGCGACCGCAGTCATTATTCCTCTGCTGCTCAGTGCCGGGTTCCTTTAGTAACTGTTTGTCTTCTAGGTGGAATGATGCATCCAAAATACATAATGACATTTTTAGGTACATTTTACTTAGTAAATCTCCCCCGTAATTTCCATACAAAAGCAAAAACGATGTGTATTAGCTTATTCTTTACCAATTGATATTTGAAACTTGTTCTGTAATATCTCGGGGTGAAGATCAGTCCTCGAGGAGGGTTGTTACATCGAAGGACCCGCTTTTCTTTCTACAGATGTGAAATCATTCATCAATAACTCTTGTCTGTATGGAGAGATGATATAGATAGAAGGCAATGTGCTTATGTGTTCTTTAAGAAAGGTTGTAGAGACAAAGTTCCAGGGGTAGATCATTTGTGCAAACATTTAGCAAATTATTGAAATGTTGCAATTGATGAATCGGCCAAAAACATTTGGAAACACCAATGAGACAGTCGTAGGCCACGTTCCCATGACGAGCTTTTGTTGAGTTTTTAATGTTTAGAATTTCTGCACCTATTATGTAAATTAGGTTGCTTGCAGTTTCTCATTGCGTTTTTCTCGAGCATTTTTTAACATGCATTTTATCGCGTTTTTGACTCTGTTTTTTTGACTCTTTTGGGTTGGCCATTCTTTAAATAAAGCTGCTTTGTTTTTGATACTTCCTTGTATTTGGCATTGACAAAGCGTTATTGATATACTTAGTGCAGATTACATGTGTTTTTGATGCGTTTCTACAGCAGAAATACACTTAAAACGCATGTGCGTTTTTTACCTGTGGATTTTTTGCACCTAATACAAGTCTATGGAGAAATTCCGCACAGAAAACTCAGCGTACCCGCAACAGAAATTGACATGTTGCGGATTTGAAACACGCACCGCAGGTCTGGTTAACCTGCCTTAAAAAGAAGAAGCATGAGATTTCTATAAATCTCATCCACTTTGCTGGAACTGTAAGACGTTGCGTTTTCGGCACAGCAAAAATACACAGCGTCAAAAACGCCCTAAAATGTCATGGTGGAAGCGTAGTCTTAATGTTTTGGGGGATAAGCCACCTTGACCTATTTTGGACCATACAACCTTCTCTTCTTCTGAATCTCTGGATCCGTCAGTACCTCGTCTGACTATGACATCTAGATTTTACCCAGAAATTAGATTACGTTATTAAATGCGAACACTCTAAGTGAAGGACTGAAGAACCAACAACACAACTAAATCATTTAACATTTATGAAATTCTCAGCTTTAGTTTCTGGTATAAGCTCGGCCGTGGATGTGATATTGTGATCACAATGACCCTCAGCGGCTTCAGCATAAATTCTGCTCATATCTTTTCGTATCTCATCAGTACAAAGGGTGACGATGAGGGTTATAGAAGTTGGCTCTAACCTTGGAACTGAGCGAGTTTTTCATTATTCTTTGTTTCATGAAAAAAAGAATTGTACTTTAGTGCACTGTTAGAAGTCTGAGCAGGAGGACTGTGGAATATAACATAACTTATATTAAAAATTAGAGGTATAAAAACCCTGCAGCATGGAGACGAGATTTTATCTGCTGCTGAATTACTTATAGATCCCAGAATCTTTAGCGTTGGAGATTCTTCCCCTTGTTCCTTCTCTTCATCCCTCTTGTATATTTTTCTCTTTTTTCCTCCTTTCATGCTTCCATCTTTCTATTCTATTCTATTCTATTCTATCTATTCTATTCTATTCTATTCTATTTTTGTCTGTTTTATCAATGCCTTTTTCATAGAATCCAACAACTCTACAAGACACCCAACAATCAGTGAGTAATCTGTAACAGGAAGCCTGAAGTGCCCACTTTCCCTGGAGCGACAGCGCTCGCACAGGGGGAATGAAATGTTACTCTGATCTATGGACTTCGATGGGCTGCTGGCATAATGCATGGAAAGGTTGGGTAGCTTTCGCAGTGAAATATGATCTTTGTATCCATTCTTCACTGTGACTGATAGATGACGGTCTAAATGAGGGACCTCTATCTTTTCACTCAGAATTGCCTAAGAGGATGATCACCTAACTTGTTACAGTTCAGAAATATTGTATATTACTATTCCAAGATTGTGTTTTCATCACCATCATTAACAAGAGTGGATCGTTTTGTAGACAATGGTAATTATGACTAGTTAGAGCTGAAGACTTGGACTTAAAACGGTTGTTTAACTGAAAAAAGACACTGGAATGAGAATAAAATAGTTGTACAACCTACTAATATAGTACAATCAAATATTTCTCCGAGGATGTGTTTATACCAAGGAAGGTGACGGTCACAAGGGGGCATTCTCTGCGTCTGGAGGAGAGAAGGTTTTTCCACCAACATAGAAGAGGATTCTTTACTGTTAGGGCAGTGAGAATCTGGAATTCCTTGCCTGAGGAGGTGGTGATGGCGAACTCAGTCAAGGGGTTCAAGAGAGGCCTGGATGTCTTCCTGGAGCGTAACAATATTGGATATTACAGTTATTAGGTTCTTTACAAGGACGTAGATCTGGGGATTTATTCTGACGGAATATAGGCTGAACTGGATGGACACATGTCTTTTTTCGACCTTGCTAACTATGTTACTATGTTACAAAGGTGTCAATAGAAATGAGTCAGTCAGTTATGTTGCATAAAATACTATTTTTATATCCTTCTTAATTGCTAAGTCTACCCCCGCTCCAACCCACCCAAAAAAACTCATATACTCACCTCTCAAAACTCTCGGACTGTCACAAGTCCTGCAGCGTGGACTCTGTCTCCTGGCGGCCATGGGACATTCTGTCAACATTGTCTCTGATCAGCTGTAGCCTTCACAGCTCCGTCAGACATCGGCTGTAGCCTTCACAGCTCCGTCAGACATCGGCTGTAGCCTTCACAGCTGCATCAGACATCAGCTGTAGCCTTCACATCTTCGTCAGACATCGGCTGTAGCCTTCACAGCTTCGTCAAACATCGGCTGTAGCCTTCACAGCTCTGTCAGACATCAGCTGTAGCCTTCACAGCTGCATCAGACATCGGCTGTAGCCTTCACAGCTTCATCAGACATCAGCTGTAGCCTTCACAGCTCCGTCAGACATCAGCTGTAGCCTTCACAGCTCCGTCAGACATCGGCTGTAGCCTTCACAGCTGCATCAGACATCGGCTGTAGCCTTCACAGCTCCTTCAGACATCGGCTATAGCCTTCACAGCTTCATCAGACATTGGCTGCAGCCTTCACAGCTTCGTCAGACATCGGCTGTAGCCTTCACAGCTTCATCAGACATCGGCTGTAGCCTTCACAGCTTCATCAGACATCGGCTGTAGCCTTCACAGCTGCATCAGACATCGGCTGTAGCCTTCACAGCTCTGTCAGACATCGGCTGTAGCCTTCACAGTTTAATTAGACATTGGCCGGAGCCTTCACAGCTCCATCAGACGTCTTCTGTAGCCTTCACAGCTATGTGAGACATCGGCTGCAGCCTTCACAGCTCTGTCAGGCATCGTTTGTAGCCTTCACAGCTCCGTCAGATATCGGCTGCAGCCGTCACAGCTCCGTCAGATATCGGCTGTAGCCTTCACAGCTCCGTCAGATATTGGCTGCAGCCTTCACAGGTCCGTCAGACAGAACAGTTCTGATGGAAGTGTGATGGTTGCAGCCAATCAGAGGACATTAATTGACTTTAGTCAATGTCACATGACAACCAGAAGACAGAACTCCAACATCGCTGGAGCAACACTGGTTTGGGACGTGAGTATGTGTTTTTTTTCTTTTGTTCATTTATCTGGGGGAGGCTTAATCATTTAAGAAGGGTTTCGTCCAGTAGTGGACAACCCCTTTAAAAAAAAAGTAAGTATATTTTATTGTAATTGGACAACCCCTTTAAAGCATACAAGACCTAAAGCAGTTTTACAGTCTTCTCACATGCCATTTAATCACCCCTAATTGTCATCAACAGAGGGGTCTACAGACTCTTCAGTAAGTGGACGTTAGCCTTCAGCTCTGGTTGGGTCCTGTTCATAGAATGAGCCGTAAGTGCATTCACTACTGCATTCAGCCATTGAAAAATGAGAAACCTATTTAGATCCATTATTCATAAACTATGTCCAGTATGCGGGCTCACTGTACCCCATAACATGTACCAAACCGTATTCACAGATTCCCTCCTATTCCTATTATTACGAACAACTTTAAATCTTCTAATATTTTAATGAAACTTTTAGTTTCCAAGTTGTGCCTGATATTTTGTAATTTAGCATTTTCTCCCATCTGCTTATCCGGCTTACAATCTTTATTTAATAGGAACAGTCGGATATATTAGTTTAGAAGCAGACGCAGTTTACCTTTTCACTTGCACAAAACCCAGCTTAATCTGCTGGAATGTATTCACCGTATTGTAATGTATTAGTTTCCATGAGTACATTCTGTTACTTGGCCTTGAAGTGAAATTCCTGTCAGTACATATTCTAATTTCTCTTTTTCCAACTATTGATGACTTTAGAAAGATTCAAACCCTCTGGATGCATAGCAAAATGACAGATTATTCACTGTTCTTTGGCAACCACCACCATTAGCAACTCCACAACAATTGCATGAAAAAAAGTTTTTATTTGTTATAAAATGTTTAAAATGTTATTTCTTAGATTAAACGTGTTCAAAGTGTTAAGCGAGCCAAAAAACGTAGGACGACAAAAAAAACATAACATTGACTACAAAGCAGTGCATATTGCATTATCAGATGGGTACAATAGACATCAACTTCTAGAGTTTCAGAATAATAGAAACAGTGGTCATAACCTCCATAACATATGTACAAAAAATTTAGTACATGTACCTATTTATATGTATCTGGCAAACATGCCCTTATGCATGATGGCTTTCACTATGCAGAGTTACCACACGACACGCTCCCCAATGCGCGTTTCGCATTTTTGATCTTGCTTCTTCAGGGGAAATTGATGAATGTTAGAAAGTATCATATAGTAACAATCTACACTACAAGTAACATAACAGTAGCTCTCTGACTCGTAAGTTTTCAGAGGAATCAGCACATGTCAAATATATTTATATAGACCTGTGACAAAGTGACTTTTGTATGTTTACACCCACCTGCAAGTGCAGACGGGCGTACCCTTAGAAGAGAGAGCCCCAATAACAGTACCAGTTGACTTTCCCCGATCCAAAAATAATAATGCTCGTGTGACACAGAGGAGGTGCCTTAAAGTCAGAGATGTTTCCACAGACAGTTTTTGAGGAAGGATCCAAAAAAGACAGCTGAGTATTTACTACATTCCTCTGGTGAGTAGTTGGTCACTAGCCCATTCTGCCGTACATGCAATTTATTAGGTGGGAATGATGGCGCTAAAATGACTTAGGTAGTGAGGTGCTTCACCAGGCAGTATCCGTGGTACACCAAAGGAACCTGAAAGATAAAAAATAGAGGTTATGTTGGTGCACTGACAATAACATTAGGGAGGATGCAGTAATTTAAGGTGGTTGTCCACTATTAGGACAACTCTTCACGATCTAAGTCTTTGGGATCAAAAATATAAAAAGCTTATACTCCCTTCCTGTGCCGGCGCCGTTCCAGTGGTGCCAGCACTCGCATTCCTGAGCTTTTGTGCGGTTGTTATAACATGTGAGGCTGGCACCCAATCAGCACCTGTATCACTGTCTCTGTAGTGAGAGTAGCCGCAGCCCTGACTTCCTCTTGATGTTCGTTTTTCACGAGGACAGATGTTTTTGGGGACAGTGATTCCAGTGCTGATTGGGTGCCAGGCTAATGTGTCATAACAACCACACAAGAGCCCTGGAAACGCAAGTGCCGACACCGCTGGAATGGTACTGGCATCGGCGGTGAGTGTAAGTGTCACGCTGCAGCTCTGCAGATAAATGCAAACTTCACTAAGAAGCGGCACGGTGGAGAGAGGACTGCAATCCTGTTCAGAGCAGACCAGCAAAACTGCAGCAAGGCTACCACCAGGTGGAAGCAGAATAGTCAAACAAGCCTACCAAAGAGTAGCAGAGTACCAAGTGGAAAATCACATACGGAGTCAGAGGAAAGCCAAGAGGTCAGTACCAGTCTGAAGCAGAAGTACCAGAAGGAAGAGACAGAGTCAGGTCAGTGTCAAAGCCGAGTCAAGTACCGGGGAATCCAGACACGAAGGGAAAACAGTCGGGGCGGGATGAGGAATGAACACACGAGCAAGGTCAGCTAAATGCAGCAGGACAAATCAGGGTTTCACCAGAGGCAGCTACTCACGCAGTAGGCAGGAAGTATAACTGATACTGCTTGCAGGATACAAAGCAGAGAAATAGCAGACCTGAAACCAAAATGAGGCAGAAAGTTAACTCCTGAAATGCCCAGACTGGGGAAAGGAGATACAAAACCTGGTCCGGATCATGACAGTAAGCTTTTTTATTTTATCAGGGCCAAGCATGGGGTATGATAAGGGGTTGTGCAAGTAGTGGACAATTTCTTTAAAAATAAGTACCTTTTTTTTAATTTAGGATCAAAATCACAAACCAGTTGTTTTCTCCGAATCGGAGCCTTCATCAGGTAGTGTATTGTAAGCGTGCAAAGACGCTGTTTAAATACACATAATATAATTAACATATGTAACACGATGAAGTATTTAGTAAAAAATACAGAATTGAGTATGTTCAAAAAGGAAAATTAGAAAAATTAAAAGATAATTAAGATATAAAATAAAATTCTAAAAATGGATGTTTTCAGTAAATATAGATAATGTGTAAGTATTAAAAACTGTACATATCATGAAAAGTTCATTTTTAATATTAGTAATGGTCTTTTTATGAAACATATATAATTCACTTTCAGTTCACTGTTGAGATGAGTCCAATGATCTCTGCAGAATTGTTGTAATTCGGCCACATGGGAGGGTTTCCAAGCCTTTTAAGGTCATGCCTCGGCATCTCCATCGGATTAAGGTCAGGACTTTGACTAGGCCACTCCAAAGTCTTAATTTTGTTTTTTCTTAAGCCATTCCGAGGTGGACTTGCTGATGTGTTTTGGATCATAGTCCTGCTGCATAACCCAAGTGCGCTTCAGCTTGAGGTCACAAACAGATGGCCGGACATTCTCCTTCAGGAATTTTTAGTAGACAGCAGAATTCATGGTTACTTTTACCCCAGCAAATTCTCCAGGTCCTGAAGCCGCAAAACAGTCCCAGACCATCACACAACCACCACATTTTACTGTTGGTATGATGTTCCTTTTCTTAAATGCTGTGTTACTTCTACGCCAGATGAAATGGGACATGCACCTTCCAAAAAGTTCAACTTTTGTCTCGTCAGTCCACAGAGTATTCTCCCAAAAATCTTTGCGATCATCAAGATGTTCTCTGGCAAAATTGAGAACTTTATGTTCTTATTGCTCATCAGTGGTTTTCATAATCACCAAGCTTAACTGAGGCAAGTGAGACCTGCAGTAATTTCTTTGTTGTGGGGTCTTTTGTGACCTCTTTGAGTCGTCACTGAGCACTTGGGGTAATTTTGTTTGACCGGCCACTCCGGGGAAGGTTCACCACTTTTCCATGTTTTCACCATTTGTGGTTCACTGAAGTACCAAAGCTTGAGAAATGGCTTTAGAGCCTTTTAAAGACTGAAAGAACTCAATTACTTTGTTTCTGATTGTTCCAGAATTTCTTTGGATCACGGCATGATGCCTAGTTTTTGGGTATCTTTTGGTCTACTTCACTTTGTCAGGCAAGTCCTATTTAAGTGATTTCTTGATTGAGAACTGTTGTTGCAGTAATCAAACCTGCTTGTGGCTAGAAAATTTGAACTCTGCTTCCCAAAGATGTGATAAACCTTAGATCATTTTTGTTTTAAGTGGGGTGGGGCGCAATCGCTTTTTCACACAGGTCCCTATAGGTTTGGCTTTCTTTTTCCCTTAATAATAAAGTCCTTCATTTAAAAACTGCATTTAGTGTTTACTTGTATTATCTTTGTCTAATATTTAAATTTGCTTGGTGATTTGAAGCATGTAAGTGTGACAAACATGCAAACGAATAGGAAATCAGGAAGGGGGCAAACACTTTTTCACACAACTGTAATAGATCATTGTATTTTATTGTAGAAAATGAGATGATTTAAAGACAAATCTTAATAATTTCCACCTAAGAATATACTGTAAGTGCCTTTTATATGTGTTTTGGTTTTTGTAGGCACATGTGCCATTGAAACTCATCTTTTTCTCCGTCTTGTATTTGCTGAAGGCTATGATGAACTGTCAGCTATTTCACATCCAATCCATTATTATTCTTTGTTATTCTCTCAGTTATGTAGTCACTTTTTTCCAGTCCAGCAATCAGTAATTTTTGTCTGTGAGTAAAGCTTGCTTTTGGGCATTCTTCACATAAAACAACACAAGCTGCAAAGTAAAGTAGGCAGTTGTTGACATCCACTTATATATTCCAAACCTGGCCTGCAGCACCACTACTGTGACCTGGGAATAGTATATGGTTCTCGCTCTTTCCACATCTCAATGTGTCCCTAAACTCCTTTGCTTTATCTGGCATATATTTCATTGTACCATAATAAGGTCCCATAGGCACAAACCTGAGGATTTTCAAACACCTTCATTGACTTTTACTGAACAGGGCACCTGTATATTTTGTGCATTGCATCAAAAAACGTACCATTAAGACTGGGACAACACGGTGACTTTAGCACATCACAGAATAATGCAAGTGAAGGAGTCACAATGAGACCGAAAAGATACCACGACCATGACAAGGAAGTGGCCAAAAATCCAACTAGTTCCAACTATTTGAGATTTGTTACGTTGTAGCTCTGAATGTGGCCCCATAGCAGTGACATACAACAATCTGTCTCCCCATGTAGTCCCAGGATAAGTGTCAATAAATCCTAGGCTTTCGGTCTAGCCTGGATTGTGAGGAAAGAATTAACGAGACCACATATGGCATGTTAGGCACTACTAACATTATGAGCGCACTAGCGCCTACCCTACTTGTAGGACCTACCCTACTTGTAGGACCTACCCTACTTGTAGGACTTGTGGAAGAGTTTCGTTGGCCGAATATGCATGAAGAAAAAGTTTTATAACAAGATGAGTATGCAATATGTTGTATCTGTAAATGAGCTAATATGCCTTCATTTAGTCTGTGTGATTCTACTAACAGGACGTATGTCACTATGGAACCATATTGGTTGGGTCTACCCATCCATAAATGAGTTTTAAGTTCTATAACATACTAATATAGTACAATTATTCCAGATGCTCTGATTTTCAGGTCATTAACTAAGCCAATCTCCTTCTTTGTCATGGTCAATACATATAGAATGAGGTTGGCTTATCTATTAAAATTAATTAGTTACCCACAACCTTTACACTGGGCGACTCTTCAGGTGCCAACACAGGAAGCTTTCTGTTATTGTCGACCACAGGACAGAAGTGGAGCTGCCAACTAGAACAGAGCCTTAAAAAATTGGAGCACCTAGTGTAGCATCCTCTGCCCATTAATGGGAACTGATTCCTCTATTGAAACAAGCTGATCTCTTAGGTTCAGTGAAGATGGATTGCTAAATATTACCGTCTCTACTGATTTGTGTGATTAAAGGTAGAGGATTAGAGTATCTGTGAAGTTACATTCAACTCCTGATTAGGTTTGGCGCTGTAACAACACTCTGCATTTGAAACCGGTTTAATATCCTACATATCAGACTTATCAACTCTTCCTGAGTCTACGGAGGAAGTAGAGACTTCCCGAACTCCTGGAAGAATCAGTAAGTCTCCCAGAAACATTGAAATCTCTAGAGATTCTAGAGGTCTTCTTGTGCGCTAGTATGTCACAAAAGTGGAAAAAGGATGTGCAGAGGGTGAGAGAGTGGAATATGAATCGGTGTAGAGTTAGGGTGGCCATAAAAAGGGGCAAAACTATGTAAAAAATGTAACTGGTATGCAACACTAAGCTGTCAATCTCTTGGGTGGCAATCTTATACTTAGCAAATATGCTTAAAATGTTACCTTCTTAAAGAAGCAGTCCTCCTCCTCTCATCAAATTTTTTATTGTCTTAATATATTGCAATCATCATATTACCGTATACAACACTATGTACTTACAATTGCTCATTTTGCCTTTCTACCCAGATAATTCTTCTCCTTTCCATTAGGTTTATGTCAACATGTGATTAAAAACTGACTAGCTAAATTCTTCTAAGCTCTTTGTAGAAACAAGAGGAAAATTGTATCTGCACAAGTCATGAGTCACTGCAAAAGTCTATGGCGGGGGGAGGATGGAGCAGCTGGGTCATGAGTTGAAGAGGGGAATAACAAATTCAGGGACAGGAGACTTCCTGTTGCCACATAGAGCAGAGAAAAGAGAAGAATTAACTGAGTAGAAAGGCAAAATGACCAATTGTAAGCACACAGTGCTATATAATATGACGATTGCAATATATTAAAGGGAATCTGTCAAACCATTTTTCGCCTATAAGCTGCGGCCACCGCCATCAGGGGCTTATCTACAGCATTCTGTAATGCTGCAGATAAGCCCACGATGTAACCTGAAATATAAGATCAACAAGTATGATTATACTCACCCAGGAGCGGTCCCGGTGTGGTCCGGTCTGATGGGCGTCACGATCCGGATCCGCCGCCTCCCATCTTCATACGATGATGTCCTCTTCCTTGCTTTGTGTTGCGGCGCAGGCGTACTTCATCTGCCCTGTTGAGGGCAGAGCAAAGTACTGCAGTGTGCAGGCACTGGGAAAGATCAGAGAGGCCCAGCGCCTGCGCACTGCAGTACTTTGCCCTCAACAGGGCAAATCAGTATGCCTGTGCAGGAGCAGTGACAGAAGCAAGAAAGAGGACGTCATCGCATGAAGATGGGAGGCCCCGGACCGGACCGCGACGCCCATCGGACCGGACCGCCCCTGGGTGAGTATAATCTAACTTGTTTTTCTTATATTTCAGGTTACATCGGGGACTTATCTACAGCATTACAGAATGTTGTAGATAAGCCCCTGATGGCAGCGGCAGCAGCTTATAGTCGAAAAATGGGGTGACAGATTCCCTGTAAGAGGATAAAATCTTTGGTGGGAGAATGATTGCTTCTTTAAAGCTACGTGAAACTGACCTTAAAGAGAATCTGTGATGCGATTAATTCTGCTAAATCATTGGCAGCATGTATCAGATCCTGCTTTGATTATTGCATCCAGGTATATTTTTCTTTGAAATGCTCTGACATTTCAGAGAATGTATATTTTGAAGATGCCCGCATTGCTCCAGGTGATTGACTGATCTCTCCTACTGTGGGAGACCGGTCAGTAACCTGGAGTGGCGCAGGAAGAGGATGGCTGGGGGAAACGCAAGATTAGGCTTGCCTCTCCCTATTGTCCCCAACATCAATCTATATTTTCATGGAAATTCAAGAAGGTTTTTGCGAAAAATATACTTGGCGGACAGGATTTGATTCATGCTATTAATGGTTTGAGCAGCATGAATCACGTTTCAGGTTCCCTTTAAGTTCATAAAGGCATTGTCTCACAAGAGACATTCATCACTATTCCATAAACAGAAGTGAGGACCAACTCTGGGTCTCATATTTTTCACCAGAACAGTGGTCCTCGAGCCATGTTCCAGCTGGTAGAGAAGTGGTGGCCACGCTTGTGCCATGTGTCTAGAGATAGCTAATAGGTCCCACCTCTGGAACAAACTTCTAGACTTATCAGACAGACATAACGCTTTTTTAGTTAAACCTGCTAAAATCCCTTTTCAGAGATCCACCCCACAACACATCTTTTTTTAACGGTTCCCCTATTTCTTAGGTCAACGTGTAATCTCTCTTTTCCAAAAAATGGTGTGGTCAAGTTCAGAAACATCATTCAGAAGTGACCCAATTCTGGCAAACATTTAGCTTTCTTACCAATAAGGTTTAACAAAATCTCATAAAAAATAGTTACTAGAACAGTCCAGAAAACAAGGAGTTAAGCAATTAATTGCATTAGTAATCCACCCTGAAGGGTTTCATCTACAATGTGTAGAACTTTCCATGGCTTGTCCATCATTTAACACTCTCATGCCCTGGGAGTAGTGATGAATAACAATGAGATGTAATGATGGATGGTCGGATCTAAGCGGACGGACGTTCATTATTGTGCCCACCGGTTTGGGATTTTCTCTATCGGTTGCGGTAGCTTCCCCATAGGCTTCAGATTGATTCCATATGACCTTGGCACTGGGACATGACCACGACGTACGATTATCCTATAGGCCACACATGTCTATAGCATTGATGTAGAAATACGAAGTCATGACATCTATCCCAATCATCTGTGAATTAATTTTCTCTCCCTAACCTACATCTCCAGCAATGTCACAACCCATTTAACGTTAACTATGAAAAACCTCATTATCTATATGTACGCGGATGTGTGAACATGTCATGTATGGCCCCGAGGACAGAAGGGAAAGGAGGGACGTGATCAAAATCTTTAAATATGTGAAAAGTTTAAGTAGAAAGGAAATATTCTTCATAGGAAACTAAGAACAAGGGCGCCTAATGTGCATAATATGGAAATTTATCGGGGGGGGGGGGGGAAGTAAGAGCTATGTCCAACATTTTCCGAAAGAGTTGAAGATGGTTGGAATAAAGTTCCAGTCGAAATGAAAGTCGATGTGCTTGAGACATATATCCATCCGGAGTGAAAAGTAACCGGATAAGGGCGGAGTAAATGTCGTCAATCTTCTATTTTCCTTGCGTATTTCTAGATCACATTATTTATCAATAGAAAGAAAGCGGCAAAGAATAATATAGAATCACAATGCGTAGACCTTTTTGGTATTTTGAAGGGAATGAGTCTATAGTGTAAATCATTTTTATGTTAAATGCATTTTTTATTTTTTTTACGTTTTGATATATTTTTTTTGTTTCCAATATTATTATCTATAAAAAAAATAGAAATCTCACACACTGGCTACTAGACCTAATATTAGACACACACTTCTTGTTCTGCACAGAATACTTTTCAGATGTCTCATTATCATCACAGACAGCATTTCAGTGAAAGGTAACATCTCTAAATAAAGCAGATAACACAGGACCCACCATTTTTAATAGGTGATTGTCGTAGCACGCCTCCTCCTACACTTGTACAATGACCTTTGCCCAGATTAAAGGTCAGATTGTGTTTCTGTTCAAAAGATAGGGTCTGAATTAAGACTTCGGTACCTATTTATATAAAGTTGGCCGAAACTGCTGTTATCTGGGGAAACTGACGTTAGTCTAATGTGTATGGGGCCTCCGGACTGTTGGGGGTGATAAGTGTTAGGCTGTTTGAATTTTCACCCTTGACCTATTTATTATTAAAGGGGTGTTCCCATCTCCAAAATCCTATCCCAGTATGTAGTAGGTGTAATAATAATAATAATATTAGAAAATATCTTCAATTAGAAATGTAGTATAGTTTTTCTGATTCATTGTGTCTTTCTCATGTGCAGGTATTGCAGGACCTTAGGTAGCCATGGTTACGACCACTAGCAACTAGGTAACTGTCACTGTATCAGTGGTCGTAACCATGGATACCTAAGGTCCTGCAATAACTGCACATGAGGAAAAACTATAGTACATTTCTAATTGGCGCTAATTGCTAATTTTATTATTATTACATCTACTACGTGTTGGGATAGGATCTTGGAAATGGGAATACCCCTTTAAGGAAATAACCTGCTGCCAGATCTGTTTGGCAACAACTTTCTCCACACTCCACTTTGAAAATACATAAACTTTTGAGCCAAAAGATATGAGGTACAGTAGTCAGGGTAGCTGTCAGCCGAGCAATCATTTTTCTGACATCTATTCAATGTGTATGGAGGCCTTTAGTTTGTTGCTGCTAATGTTCATGTGCAGAATAGGAATATTAGACCTAGTAGCCGGTGTAAAAATTGCAAGATTTTTATTTCCCATAAACTTAGAACATGATTCCAGAAATAAAAAAAAAAAAAGCATTATCAAAATTTTAAAAATAATCATTTAAAAAAAATTGTTTTAAACCATATGTAATATCCTGCTGACACATTCCCTTTAATAGTTAAATCATATTAGGCAATTGGCAAACCTTCTAGGTCTTCATAGGCAACGTTATGATAGGCAAAGGACATTACCAATGCTACGCAGAAAATGATAGAAATTAAAAATACTGTGACATTTCATCAAAAATATTGGTATTGTACTACTCAGCTTATCTTCTATTTGGATTCTGACCGTAGGTGTAAATACTGTAAATCAATACAAATTTCCAAGACAAGTGAAATCTTCTTAAGATGTAACTAGAAGTTCTTTGCTGAGCATAAAAGCAAATGACAACGTTTAGGCCTCCAAGGGCCTTTTTCAGTGTGAACACTAATCTCAACCACATACAGATGGGCACTAATTACAATATTTTATGTTTCACTCGCCCATTTTGGCAAAAGATATTATAAATACCGTACAGTATATTATATATCATTCTATGTATTTTTCTTCTTTATTTTGCAGAGAAATGATGAAGAAGCTGTAGTGGACAGAGGAGGGACACGCTCGCTTCTCAACACACAATTCGAGAAAGAAGATTTGGAAGGTAAGAGGAATGGTCATCTTTTGGTCTGGTCATAAAGGAGGCATTACAACAAATCAAGTGACGTGATGTCTCATTTCTAACAGGTGATATTACCAGTAAGATATATTCATCACTTTTTTTGCTGCACTGCAGATCTAGCTTAAAGGGAAGCAGTCGTAAACTTTTACACCCCCAAACCATTTATAGGATTTTGCAGCTCTTTAAAGGATAAGCAAAGTTGATCCATTTATTAACCCGAAATAATGCTCGATCAGTGAGAAATTGTATTTTGAAGTTCTGCATAAATGTATCTGGAAGTGCACTGGGACGTGACGATGCACTTACAGCAGGGAATACATGAGGCTGAGAAGCTGTAAGTGCATCGTCACGTCCCAGTGCACTTCAGGATACATTTATGCAGAGCGAGGCTGAGAAGCTGTAAGTGCATCATCACGTCCCAGTGCACTTCAGGATACATTTATGCAGAGCGAGGCTGAGAAGCTGTAAGTGCATCGTCACGTCCCAGTGCACTTCAGGATACATTTATGCAGAGCGAGGCTGAGAAGCTGTAAGTGCATCCTCACGTCCCAGTGCACTTCAGGATACACTTATGCAGAACGAGGCTGAGAAGCTGTAAGTGCATCGTCACGTCCCAGTGCACTTCAGGATACATTTATGCAGAGCGAGGCTGAGAAGCTGTAAGTGCATCGTCACGTCCCAGTGCACTTCAGGATACACTTATGCAGAACGAGGCTGAGAAGCTGTAAGTGCATCGTCACGTCCCAGTGCACTTCAGGATACATTTATGCAGAACGAGGCTGAGGAGCTGTAAGTGCATCGTCACGTCCCAGTGCACTTCAGGATACACTTATGCAGAACGAGGCTGAGAAGCTGTAAGTGCATCGTCACGTTCCAGTGCACTTCAGGATACATTTATGCAGAACGAGGCTGAGGAGCTGTAAGTGCATCGTCACGTCCCAGTGCACTTCAGGATACATTTATGCAGAACGAGGCTGAGAAGCTGTAAGTGCATCATGACGTCCCAGTGCACTTCAGGATACATTTATGCAGAACTTCAAAACACGATGTCTCAATGGTGGAGCGTTGCTTTGGGTTAATAAAGGGATCAAACTGCTTATCTTTTAAAGGGCTACACAGACATAAAAGGTTTACGGGTGTAAAAGTTTCTTACAAACTCCTTTTAAATACTTATATACATGGTTGATTGATCGACAATTAGAGTGCAAAAAAACTGCTCCTCTCATATTGCTTAGGTCAGGCCCAATGATGTAAAAAAAAATCCACTTGGTTGGCTCCTGTTGTCATTGGTCGCCCATTGAGTCGTATGGAAAAACTACCCCTCTGCTGGTAATGTTTATTGCATGCAGGAGAGCGGGGGCATAAACTAAGTTAGAATGGGATGAAGTCGCTATGAGATGAGTCTATTTCATTCTGCAGTTTGTGATATATTCAGTTGGGGTTTACGGAACATTTTCAGTAATTTTCTTCTGTATCTTTTTGTATAAATGTTCTGCGCCATTAGAGTAAATTGCATGTGCGGTACATTATCTCTGACACATACTTGCGGTATAGAGACAGAAACAATGATCTTGTCAAACCCTATACAAATGGCCCCACTGCAGAATGACATATACAATTAGATCGAAATGTGATACGGCTGGGTAATAAATGACTCTAATTTGCGTGTGATTAAAATTACTTTTAGCATTGTGGACAAATTGTATTCGTGACAGATACTTTTATTTCTTTGATTTTTTTTATCTGTTGTATTTTAGTTGATTTAATTGATTAACTCCTATCACACATCTATAAGAATAGTGGAAAAAACTCATGGCCAAAGATAGTGATATTAGGTCTGCTGTGCAGCACTATAGTAGGGAGCAATAATACAGCTCTTATTGAAATCTATGGGCTTCTGTTGGATTTTTCTCCTGCTGGTATGGGGCATACTATTGTTATATATTACTTTGTAAGAATTACAATATATGCTTTTTTCAGCTTTGGACATAATCTTGCAATTTACGTATTGAAGTTATGTGCATAAAAAGTTAATTATCTTTGTAAAAACATTGCTTTACTTATCTTATGCTGAATTGAGCTCCAGAGCTGCAGTCATAGATCTGCAGTCTTCATTTCTGAAACCTTCCAGCATTTTCCTGTTTGGCCAATATTTGTACAGAGTTCACACTGGTGAAGTAAAAGAAAAAGTTTATGAACTACAGTTTTGATAGGTTTGTTAGATTATTATTGACCCCTGGATGAAGCATTTCAGTGCGAAACGCACGTCGGGTGTGATGGGTCCCTGGAACAACTATTGAAGTAACTACATATGTGTTTAATGGTTACATTGCTCTCCCTTATGTTGGCTTTAACAAATGGACATATGTTTTTGGGGTATTTGGCAGAGCTACAATCATAACACTGGGGTTATTATTATACATTTTGAATACTTTTTTCTTTAATTGTAGCTACTTTGCCTTGTTCTAAAATATGACCTAGTGTTCGACTGTGGCTCTGCTGGATACCCCAGTGTATATTTCTGATAATGAATACAGGGCTTCTTTAAATTCTACACAAAATGTCGCTTTTTCTGACTACTACAGTCTCAGAATTTTTCTTTCCCTTCGTGATAAGCATATTTTGTAGATAGTAGAGCCCCTCTAGCTGTTATGACTTGCTATAGACATGAAGCATAGCCAAACACCAGCTTATTGCACTCTTTATGTAGGATTTACCCATTCCTAATGGACATTGGCCTCCAATTGACTAGTATTCTTGGGTTGTCAAGGTCCAAGAAGTTAAGGCCCCGTCTCACATAGCGAGATCGCTAGCGAGATCGCTGCTGAGTCACAAGTTTTGTGACGCAACAGCGACCTCAGTAGCGATCTCGCTATGTGTGACACGTACCAGCGATCAGGCCCCTGCTGTGAGATCGCTGGTCGTGTCGGAATGGCCTGGACCTTTTTTTGGTCGTTGAGGTCCCGCTGACATCGCTGAATCGGTGTGTGTGACACGGATTCAGCGATGTCTTCACTGGTAACCAGGGTAAACATCGGGTTACTAAGTGCAGGGCCGCGCTTAGTAACCCGATGTTTACCCTGGTTACCAGCGTAAATGTAAAAAAAAACCAAACAGTACATACTCACCATCTGATGCCCATCAGGTCCCTTGCCGTCTGCTTCCTGCTCTGACTGAGATCCGGCCGTACAGTGAGAGCGCAGCACAGCAGTGACGTCACCGCTGCGCTCTGCTCTCACTGTACGGCGGCACTGTCAGAGCAGGAAGCAGACGGCAAGGGACCTGACGGACATCAGATGGTGAGTATGTACTGTTTGTTTTTTTTGGTAACCAGGGTAAACATCGGGTTACTAAGCGCGGCCCTGCGCTTAGTAACCCGATGTTTACCCTGGTTACCCGGGTGCTGCAGGGGGACTTCGGCATCGTTGAAGACAGTTTCAACGATGCCGAAGTCGTTCCCCTGATCGTTGGTCGCTGGAGAGAGCGGTCTGTGTGACAGCTCCCCAGCGACCACACAACGACTTACCAACGATCACGGCCAGGTCGTATCGCTGGTCGTGATCATTGGTAAATCGCTATGTGAGACGGGGCCTTTAAGAGAAGAGATAATTGCCTTGTACAGACAGGTAAGACGATCTAAAAAGATACAAAGGTATTCCATTGTCCTGGAAATGCTAATGTAGGGAGAGTTCTCAAGATCAAAGCTAAAGGACTACACTACCTAGATATGGCAAAAAGAGGAATCTGCTTCCGTCTGCCTTTAGATTCCTGGGGAGACAAGTGATCAAAAACCCTCGTGTCACGGAGTTACCACAACGGAGTGGAGCCAGAAGACCGTAGCGCCTGGTTGCTCCTACTCTGCCACTGAGAAGAAGCACTTCTCTGGTGTATTAAACATGTTTATTTCTTCCAGCAGAGCAGGAGTTAATCGGCCATTTTGGAAATCCCTGTGTTCAGCTGTGCTCAGTTAGCCACTTCTTTTCCCTATAAAATCTGGACTCTATTAACAAGTCCTTGTCAGAGTTAGCGCTTGCTACCTGACAAAAGGAGTTGGTATGAGAAGGAGGACTGGAGGAGTTATAAGCGACTGTTGTTTGGTTTGTACGCTTGATAATCCCTTATCCTTCCCTGTTTTGCTTTCTTCCCCTTCCTGCACACCCTGGTGGATTGCTCTGTTACATGTGAGTGAATATTTTGTGTGTGTGGAGTTTTCAGTTTCCCCTTGTCTTTGTTGCCCTGTTTGTCGGTTTAATATATCTTGGTGCACAGTAGGGCCCCCTCTTCCCTGGGTAGGGGAAGGGGACAGACGAAGGGCTAACTTAGGAGCTAAGGCAAGGGCAGTATGTAGCAAAGCCACGTAGTATATTGCACAGCTGAGGTAGTATATTGCACAGCCCAGGTGGTATATAGCACAGCCATGCAGTATATTGCACAGCTGACGTAGTATATAGCAATGTGGGCATCATATCTCTGTTAAAGAAAGAATTAAAATAAAAAATAGTTATATACTCACCCTCCGTCGTCCCCCCGGATCCAGGCGAGGTGTTTACCGATGCTACTCGTGACGCTCCGATCCCAAGAGTGCATTGCGGTCTCGCGAGTAGATGACGTAGCGGTCTCATGAGACCGCTACGTCATCATTTTGCGATATCACAATGCATGGAGCGGTCACCGGAGCGTTGCGAGTAGCGGGAAAGGCCTGTTCTGGATCCGGGGGGCTGACGGATGGTGAGTATATAACTATTTTTTTTTTTTTTTAATTATTTTTAACATTAGATCTTTTTACTATTGATGCTGCATAGGCAGCAGCAATAGTAAAAAGTTGGTCACACAGGGTTAATAGCAGCGTTAACGGACTGCGTTACACCGCGGCATAACGCGGTCCATTAACGCTGCCATTAACCCTGTGTGAGCGCTGACTGGAGGGGAGTATGGAGCGGCCACTGACGACTGGGGAGTAGGGAGGGACTAATTCTCAGACGGACTGTGCCCATCGCTGATGACGGCCGCAACCAATCAGCGACGCGGGATTTCCAGGACAGAAAGACAGACAGACAGACGGAAGTGACCCTTAGACAATTATATAGTAGATAAGCATTCCTATCAAAGTTTTTATCCTTTTAATATATTGCAGTTATATTACACAGCACTGTGTACTTACAATTGCTTATTTTTCCTTTCTACCCAGTTAATTTTTCTCTTTTCTCAGCTCTATGTAGAAACAGGAAGTCTCTTTTCTCTGCTCTATGTAGAAACAGGAAGTCTCTTTTCCCTGCATTTATCATCCCCCTCGTAAACTCCTAACCCAGCTGCTCCCTCCTCCTCCTGCCAGGGACTATTGCAGGGACTCATGACTCATGCAGAGAAAATGTACCTCCTGTTTCTACATAGAGCTTAGAAGGATTCAACTAATCAGTTTTTAATCATGTGATGTTATAGACCTAATGTAAAAGGGAAGAATTAACTGGGTAGAAGGGGAAAATGAGCAATTGTAAGTACACAGTGCTATATAATATGATTGCAATGTATAAGAGGGTAAAAAATTTTATGAAAGGAGGAGGAGGAGAGCTTCTTTTACTATATTGCATGTTTTACTTTAAAATGTCCATTGAGACCCACGTTGCTTCTCTGCACCATTGGTAGGACAAGCATAGCTAGATAGCCGCGACCATCTGTCAGCACGTCCTAGATTCTCTATTATTGCAAAATCTGCTCCGCTTATATTTCTACTATGATGAGAGCATCAACAAAACTCTAGTGAAGTAAACGCACCTCATCCTCCTAATTCTGTAATGTAAGCGCTAATACACATAGTAAAGTACGCAGATTATCTAGGCTGCTGGACAAAATGGTCCTGTCGTGACCACTATGGGTTTCGCTAGTAAAACATAAAACAACATTTCTTGTATCGAAACATTAGTACTGGAAATGTCCATTTTACCACCCTTCTATCCTATATTACTTATGGTCAGTGCAAGCCATGGTTACATTTAATCTCAGGATAGAATTTGTTTTTATTTTTATTTTTTATCATTTTTTTTACCAAAAATTAGTATTAGATGTAATAAAGATTAGCAGGACCCGGATCCCCGGCCAAATGTGTAATGCTGAATTGGCATTTGGAGAAAGCACAGATCCCCTAAATCCTCTAGTATTTCATTGCTGTCATCACGTTGCATCCAAATTAAAGGGCTTGTCCAGTTTAGAAAACTCCTTTCCATATACTCTATTATGAAATCTTGCATTAAAACAATGGGGTCTTCTGTTCAGGATTCTGGCCTTTTGGCTCGAGAATAGAACAGTTGTGAAGAGCACCTATGAGCATATGTCAGGAGGATTACACCCCCTAAACCACTTATCTGCAGATGTAGCTCTTTCAAAGTCCAACAATACCTTTACATGGCCACTCCGTTCTTTCGTTACTGACAAATTAATGTTTGAATTGATATGCAAATGAGGCTATAGATCTGAACATTCTGTCACTCCAGCTCTATTTCCCGCTCAGCTCCATCTCCTCCTGTTTGACAGACAGCTCCTTTGCCTAAAGTCTCACACCCTGCCAGTTAAGCAAGAGAAGACGGCGCTGAGCAGGGAATAGAGCTGGAGTGACATAGGCTTCAGATCTACCACAGCTCTTCAGTCTTCTTTGCATAACAATGCAAATGCTGATTTCTCAGTAATGGAGAAGGACTGACCATGTAAAGATATGACTGGACTTGTCTTTGAATGCTCTACATACACAAATAGTTTGCGGGGTGAAATCCTGCTGACAGATTCCCTTTAATCTCTGGAAGACCTTTCCTGTTGCATTACACAGACAGCTTATTGCTTTAAATGGGCACTGTGTAATGCTTTATGTACCCTGAGGTGACGCTGTAAGAAAATGGAACACTTACTGCCAAGTTCTTCACACAGATGACAGCTGATCGCTGTTGGTCCCAGCATGAATACACTTTCTGATACGTTTATTATCAAGAAAACATACTAAGCAACAGGGCTGTGGAGTTGGTAAGCCAAACCACCAACTCCGACTCTGACTGCTCAATTTCCCTGACTTCCGACTCCAACTCTGACTCCACAGCACTGGTCACTACTGAGCATGGACATAAAGTGCAGCACAGATTCATCTCAACTCCGACTCCACAGCACTGGTCACTGCTGAGCATGTACATAAAGTGCAGCACAGATTCATCTAAACTCCGACTGCACAGCACTGGTCACTACTGAGCATGTACATAAAGTGCTGAACAGATTCATCTAAACTCCGACTCCCCAGCACTGCCTCACTACTGAGCATGTACATAAAGTGCAGCACAGATTGATGTAAACTCCGACTCCACTGCACTGGTCACTACTGAGCATGTACATAAAGTGCAGCACAGATTGATCTAAACTCCGACTCCACAGTACTGGTCACTACTGAGCATGTACATAAAGTGCTGAACAGATTCATTTAAACTCCGACCCCACAGCACTGGTCACTACTGAGCATGTACATAAAGTGCAGCACAGATTCATCTCAGCTCCGACTCCACAGCACTGGTCACTACTGAGCATGTACATAAAGTGCAGCACAGATTCATCTCAGCTCCGACTCCACCGCACTGGTCTCTACTGAGCATAGACATAAAGTGCAGCACAGATTCATCTCAACTCCGACTCCACAGCACTGGTCACTACTGAGCATGGACATAAACTGCAGCACAGATTCATCTCCACTAAAAGCCGAGATCCTTAGATCAGGAACAGAACAGACATTTATCCGACATTTCACAACTTTCCCAAATTATTATGAAAACATTTACAGCACATCCTGCATTGTACTACTGTACCCAATTTATTATGTATTGTAGGAGTTGTAATCTGTCCATTTTATACCGACTCCAACTCCGACTTCACCAAAATGGACACCGACTCCGACTCCACAGCCCTATTAACCAGTAGTGTTGTTCTTGTTTTGGTCATTGCTTTACCCTGTTTTCTATTCAGTTTAGCAGCCATGTATAAGTCAGAATCAGAATACATCAGGTTTGGAAACAAATCCACAATTTACAAATTCTGATTTTTCCTTAACTTGTAAAAACAGTGAGGAGATTTATAACGCTTTAGGCACATTTAGACGTCTGTACAAATCGGTCCGAGATGAGACCGCAATGCACAAAATAGCTGGGGGCCTCCTGACCCAGGAGTGACAGCTCTATGGAAACAGCAAGGTGGAGACCATAATAGATTATTGGTAAAAAAAATGATAGATTGGACATGTCCGTGTTTTTGTAATTGTGTTTTAAATATTTCTAAACTGCACAATGTTTTGTATGAATCAATAGATGCATTTATGGATACCACGTGCCTGTCTTGCTTCAAAAAGGAAGTAGTATCACATAATTGTGAGCTGTAGAAGCGCTGGCGTAGCACAAAACGGCCGTCGCCCTCTCCGAGTGCAGTCTGATTTCCGCAGACTCACAAGATGGAGAAGATGGAGAAATTTTGTTCTCCATCTTCTCCTTCTTCTCCTCATCTGAAAGAATCGGATCTCACTATGCCAACACTCTGATCAAGCTTGGATCAGAGTTTGATCGGAGTGTCATTGCCATAATCAATCTGATTGTCTCGGAGGAGAGAATATACGCTTACATGACCATAGCCTTATCTGAATATTAAACTCCTCCCACACCACTGATTGGCAGCTTTCTGTGTACACTGTGTTATGATCCTAGTGGTAAAGGATCTCTGGTATTCCGGCTAAGTCTGCAAAAACATAGGAACTGCTCTAGGGAGGTGGAAACTGGGCTAACCGCATACCTGATCCTAGCACACAACTAGAAGTAGCCGGTGAACGTGCCTACGTTGTTTCTAGACGTCTCGAGCCAGCCGGAGAACTGACTACCCCTAGAGGGAAAATAAGACCTCGCTTGCCTCCAGAGAAATTAACCCCAAAGATATAGAAAGCCCCCAACAAATAATAACGGTGAGGCAAGAGGAAAACACAAACGTAGAGATGAACTAGATTCAGCAAAGTGAGGCCCACTAATCTAGATAGGCAGAAAATAGAAAGTGAACTATGCGGTCAGCAGAAAACCCTGCAAAAACATCCACGCTGAATATTCAAGAACCCCCGCACCGACTGACGGTGTGAGGGGAGAATATCAGCACCCTAGAGCTTCCAGCGAGCTAGAAAATCACATTTTGAGCAAGCTGGACAAAAAACACTGATAATGCAAATGATTCAAAGTATGCAAACAGGACTTAGCTTTTCTTGCATGAGACAGATGGCAAGGAATCAGGAGGAGACCAAATTGGACTGAATACATCGATACCAGGCAAGAGACTGAGTCCTAAGGAGGACTAAATAGGGAACACCCACAGCTTAATGAAACAGCTGAAGCCCAGGCCTGCAGAAAGACATGACTCATACAATACCATTAGTGACCACAATAGGGAGCCCAGAAATACAGTTCACAACAGTACCCCCCCTTGAGGAGGGGTCACCGAACCCTCACCAAGACCCCCAGGGCGATCAGGATGAGCAGCGTGAAAGGCATGAACCAAATCAGCCGCATGAACATCAGAGGCGACAACCCAGGAATTATCCTCCTGACCATAGCCCTTCCACTTAACCAAATACTGAAGTCTACGTCTAGAGATACGAGAATCCAAGATCTTCTCTACCACGTACTCCAACTCGCCCTCAACCAAAACCGGGGCAGGAGGCTCAACAGCAGGAACCACAGGCACCACGTACCGCCGCAACAAGGACCTATGGAACACATTATGAATAGCAAATGACGCTGGAAGGTCCAAACGAAAAGACACCGGGTTAAGGATTTCCAAAATCTTATAAGGACCGATAAAGTGAGGCTTGAACTTAGGAGAGGAGACCTTCAAAGGAACATGCCGAGAAGACAACCAAACTAAATCCCCAACACGAAGTCGGGGACCCACACCGCGGCGGCGGTTGGCAAAACGCTGAGCCTTCTCCTGTGACAATTTCAAATTGTCCACCACATGGTTCCAAATCCACTGCAACCTATCCACCACAGAATCAACCCCAGGACAGTCAGAAGGTTCAACCTGGCCCGAGGAAAAACGAGGATGAAAACCAGAATTGCAGAAAAAGGGCGAAACCAAAGTGGCAGAACTAGCCCTATTATTAAGGGCAAACTCGGCCAGTGGTAAAAAGGTCACCCAATCATCCTGATCAGCAGAAACAAAACATCTTAAATAAGTTTCCAACGTCTGATTAGTTTGCTCGGTTTGGCCATTGGTCTGAGGATGAAAAGCCGATGAGAACGACAAGTCAATACCCATCTTAGCACAAAAGGATCGCCAGAATCTGGACACAAACTGGGATCCTCTGTCAGACACAATATTCTCAGGGATGCCGTGCAAACGAACCACATTCTGAAAGAACAAAGGAACCAAATCGGAGGAGGAAGGCAACTTAGGTAAGGGCACCAAATGGACCATTTTAGAAAAACGATCACACACCACCCAGATGACAGACATCTTCTGAGATACTGGAAGATCCGAAATGAAATCCATGGAAATGTGCGTCCAAGGCCTCTTCGGGATAGGCAAGGGCAAAAGCAACCCGCTGGCACGAGAACAGCAAGGCTTAGCCAGAGCACAAATCCCACAGGACTGCACAAAGGAAGGCACATCCCGCGACAAGGAAGGCCACCAAAAGGACCTAGCCACCAAATCTCTGGTACCAAAAATCCCAGGATGCCCCGCCAACACCGAAGAATGAACCTCGGAAATAACTCTGCTGGTCCATCTATCAGGGACAAACAGTCTCTCTGGTGGGCAACGATCAGGTCTATCAGCCTGAAATTTCTGCAGCACTCGTCGCAAATCTGGGGAAATGGCAGACAAAATCACTCCCTCTCTGAGAATACCAGCCGGTTCTGAGACTCTCGGAGAGTCAGGCACAAAACTCCTAGAAAGCGCATCTGCCTTCACGTTCTTCGAACCAGGCAGGTATGAGACCACAAAGTCAAAACGGGAGAAAAACAACGACCAACGAGCCTGTCTAGGATTCAGACGCTTGGCAGACTCGAGATAAATCAGATTTTTATGATCAGTCAAGACCACCACACGATGCTTAGCTCCCTTGAGCCAATGTCGCCACTCCTCAAATGCCCACTTCATAGCCAACAACTCCTTATTACCAACATCATAGTTCCGCTCAGCAGGCGAAAATTTTCTGGAAAAGAAAGCACATGGCTTCATCACAGAGCCATCAGAGCTTCTCTGCGACAAAACGGCCCCCGCACCAATCTCAGAAGCATCAACTTCAACCTGGAAGGGAAGAGAGACATCCGGCTGGCACAAGACTGGCGCTGAAGTAAACCGGCGCTTCAGCTCCCGAAAGGCCTCCACGGCCACAGGAGACCAATTAGCAACATCAGAACCTTTCTTGGTCATATCCGTCAAAGGTTTAACTACGCTAGAAAAATTAGCGATAAAACGACGGTAAAAGTTAGCAAAGCCCAAGAACTTCTGAAGGGTCTTAACAGACGTGGGCTGAGTCCAGTCATGAATGGCACGGACCTTGACTGGGTCCATCTCCACAGTAGAAGGAGAAAAAATAAAACCCAAAAAAGAAACCTTCTGTACTCCAAAGAGACATTTTGAGCCCTTCACAAACAAAGCATTATCACGCAGAACCTGAAACACCATCCTGACCTGGTTCACATGGGACTCCCAATCATCAGAAAAAAACAAAATATCATCCAGATAAACAATCATAAATTTATCCAGGTATTTCCGGAAGATATCATGCATGAAGGACTGAAACACAGAAGGAGCATTAGAGAGTCCAAAAGGCATCACCAAGTACTCAAAATGACCCTCGGGCGTATTAAATGCTGTTTTCCATTCATCTCCCTGCTTAATGCGCACAAGGTTATACGCACCACGAAGATCTATCTTGGTGAACCAACTGGCACCCTTAATCCGAGCAAACAAATCAGACAACAATGGCAAAGGATACTGAAATTTGACCGTGATCTTATTCAGAAGACGATAATCTATACAAGGTCTCAAAGACCCGTCCTTCTTGGCCACAAAAGAGAATCCTGCACCAAGAGGAGAAGAGGATGGGCAAATATGTCCCTTCTCCAAAGACTCCTTTATATAACTCCGCATCGCGGCATGCTCTGGTACAGATAAATTAAAGAGTCGACCCTTAGGAAATTTACTACCAGGAATCAAATTTATAGCACAATCACAGTCCCTATGAGGAGGAAGGGCACTGGACCTGGGCTCATTAAATACATCCTGGTAATCTGACAAAAACTCAGGGGTCTCAGAAGGAGTGGAAGAAGCAATAGACACCAACGGAGTATCGCCATGAATTCCCCGACAACCCCAACTTGACACAGTCATAGCTTTCCAATCCAACACTGGATTATGGGTCTGTAGCCATGGCAGACCCAAAACGACAACATCATGCAAATTATGCAGAACAAGGAAGCAAATCACCTCCTGATGTACAGGAGTCATGCACATGGTCACCTGCGTCCAATACTGAGGTTTATTCTCCGCCAATGGCGTAGCATCAATTCCTCTAAGAGGAATAGGAAATTCCAACGGCTCCAGGACAAAACCACAGCGCCTGGCAAACGACAAATCCATCAGACTCAGAGCAGCACCAGAATCCACAAAAGCCATGACTGAGTAAGAAGATAATGAACAAATTAAGGTCACAGACAAAATAAATTTAGGCTGTAAAGTTCTAATGGCGACAGGATTAACAACTCTTTTTAAGCGCTTAGAGCATGCTGAGATAACATGCGTTGAATCACCACAGTAAAAACACAACCCATTTTGACGTCTATGATTTTGCCGTTCAGCTCTGGTCAGAATTCTGTCACATTGCATAGGGTCAAGTGTCCGTTCAGACAGCACCGCCAAAGGATTAGCAGATTTGCGCTCCCGCAAACGCCGATCAATTTGAATGGCCAGAGCCATTGAATCATTCAGACTTGTAGGGATAGGAAACCCCACCATCACATTCTTAATGGCTTCAGAAAGACCATTTCTGAAATTTGCGGCCAGGGCACACTCATTCCATTGAGTAAGCACGGACCATTTCCGAAATTTTTGACAATACACCTCAGCTTCGTCCTGACCTTGAGAGATAGCTAGCAACGCCTTTTCGGCCTGATTTTCAAGATTAGGCTCCTCATAAAGCAAACCAAGCGCCAGAAAAAACGCATCAACATTCACCAATGCAGGATCTCCTGGCGCCAGAGAGAAAGCCCAATCTTGAGGGTCGCCACGCAAGAAGGAGATAACAATTTTAACTTGCTGAGTGGAATCCCCAGAGGAACGAGGTCTCAGAGACAGAAACAATTTACAATTATTCCTAAAATTCAGGAACTTAGATCTATCTCCAAAAAACAGCTCAGGGATAGGTATTTTTGGTTGAGACATAGGACTATGAGTGACAAAATCCTGAATGCTTTGCACCCTTGCAGCAAGCTGATCCACACTAGAAGTCAGAGTCTGAAAATTCATGTCTGCAGCAGAGCTCAAAGCCACTCAGAGAACAAGGGGATGAAAGAAGCTAGACAGACTGCAGCAAGGAAAAACAACACCAAAAAAAAAAAAACACTCAGAACTTATTTTTAATCCCGCTTCTGCGATGCATTAAACATTTCCTTTAGGGCCTGGTATACTGTTATGATCCTAGTGGTAGAGGATCTCTGGTATTCCGGCTAAGTCTGCAAAAACATAGGAACTGCTCTAGGGAGGTGGAAACTGGGCTAACCGCATACCTGATCCTAACACACAACTAGAAGTAGCCGGTGAACGTGCCTACGTTGTTTCTAGACGTCTCGAGCCAGCCGGAGAACTGACTACCCCTAGAGGGAAAATAAGACCTTGCTTGCCTCCAGAGAAATTAACCCCAAAGATATAGAAAGCCCCCAACAAATAATAACGGTGAGGCAAGAGGAAAACACAAACGTAGAGATGAACTAGATTCAGCAAAGTGAGGCCCACTAATCTAGATAGGCAGAAAATAGAAAGTGAACTATGCGGTCAGCAGCAAACCCTGCAAAAACATCCACGCTGAATATTCAAGAACCCTCGCACCGACTGACGGTGTGAGGGGAGAATATCAGCACCCTAGAGCTTCCAGCGAGCTAGAAAATCACATTTTGAGCAAGCTGGACAAAAAACACTGATAATGCAAATGATTCAAAGTATGCAAACAGGACTTAGCTTTTCTTGCATGAGACAGATGGCAAGGAATCAGGAGGAGACCAAATTGGACTGAATACATCGATACCAGGCAAGAGACTGAGTCCTAAGGAGGACTAAATAGGGAACACCTACAGCTTAATGAAACAGCTGAAGCCCAGGCCTGCAGAAAGACATGACTCATACAATACCATTAGTGACCACAAGAGGGAGCCCAGAAATACAGTTCACAACAACACTGTACATAAGCAAAAAAGCTACCAATCAGTGATATGGGCGGGGTTGGACTACCTGGCAGCAGGTTCACTAGTCCTCTAGTGATAATCTCCTGCTGATCAAAGAGTGATTTTATCCATACTACCTATCGTAAAGAGATCAGGTGCACCACTATAATGTAATAATATAATAATATATAATATATTCTAATAAACATCAAAAACAGGGTGCTACTGAATGCATGGAGTATGTGATATAGGACCAAGAAAAGAGAAAGCCCATGCATAAAAAATGTGCACTCCTGTTCCAAGAATACTGAAAATATATAAATTTATTTGTATGAACACCAAAAAGACACATGAATATAAAACCAATTAAAACCACAACACTACACCCATCCCCATGAGAAGATGTACAATATAATGCTCTCTAAGTACATGCATGTTAGAGTTGCAATATGCAGGGAGATAATCCAAATTACACTTTAATATCAATCATGTACACAAAATTCCCCTGGAAAAATATACCAAGACAATTATACCAAAATACATAAATGACCAAATCCCTAATATTTATATAAGAGAGCAAAATAAGGGCGTCCCCAAATTTGCTAAAGGACAATGATCACAACACATGTATGTATAGGGGGAGGTAGATATAAGTAAAGTCCCGCAAAAGCACAATGCAGAGTTATGTCTAGCAATTACAAGACCTATGGAATACACAGGGACCTTCCCTGACGAAGCCACCCAGGAGCGGCGATACGCGTGGGATTCACCCACACCCTCCCTTTCTTCCCTCTCTCCCTTTCAGCCCTTATACTGGGGTCGGATTATCCAGAGCCCTCCTCTGCACATTAGCAGATCTTATCTTACTGCGGGCTCTGGGCTTTACGAGGACCTTGCATTCAGCACAGGCTGGTTAGTATTGCATGCCTAATCCAGAGCCTTTCTCTGCATATCAGCAGATCTCATCTTATTGCGAGCTCTGGGCTCTATGAGGGCTTTTGCACTCAGGACAGGCTGGTTAGTATTGTGTATCTAATCCAGTAAGATTATGCAGATACCATTGAATTTTAACACTGGTGTATTCCATAGGTCTTGTAATTGCTAGACATAACTCTGCATTGTGCTTTTGCGGGACTTTACTTATATCTATCTCCCCCTATACATACATGTGTTGTGACCATTGTCCTTTAGCAAATTTTGGGACGCCCTTATTTTGCTCTCTTATATAAATATTAGGGATTTTGTTCATTTATGTATTTTGGTATAATTGTCTTGGTATATTTTTCCAGGGGAATTTTGTGTACATGATTGATATTAAAGTATAATTTGGATTATCTCCCTGCATATTGCAACTCTAACATGCATGTACTTAGAGAGCATTATATTGTACATCTTCACATGGGGATGGGTGTAGTGTTGTGGTTTTAATTGGTTTTATATTCTTGTGTCTTTTTGGTGTTCATACAAATAGATTTATATATTTTCAGTATTCTTGGAACAGGTGTGCACATTTTTTATGCACGGGCTTTCTCTTTTCTTGGTCCGTTATCCATACTACAGCAGGCAGCCCAGTAAGTGATGCATCACTGGAATCAGGGTCATTGCCCCTACATTATGTTGCTCTCAGATTAGGTAGCAAAAACCTGTTAACAGATTCCCTTTAAGACTGCCTAGTCTATGTTTGCACTGACTTAGAACTAGACAGTAATGTCTACCTTTGCGGCTGTGAATAGGACTCTGTACTTGTACAGACCAGAAACGCATTATAAGGTGGAATACTGCACTTATCTTTATCAGGTTTCCACTCGCACAGAACACCCTGTGCTCAGCGTTATCTCAACAGCTTCCAAAAATCTATATGGAACATCATTTTGGATAAGTGTAGGAATTTATAAGCCTGGGTAGAAACAATAACAACTCTCTGCCTGCAAGTGTTATAAGTTATAACTTATAACTGTAATGTAATGTGAGAGCAGCTCGTTGTGTTTCTCTATGGCCTTGGAGGCTGATGCTAGATGATTACAATATGCATTGTACCATGTATTACATTACTTTACATATTTGTTCAGTAGAAGGGAAAGTTAAAAATATTGGTAACGGGGGTCCGCAATACAAAAACAATCCATTTGTCAGATACTTATCTAATTTTCCTTGACATGATGTTGTGTGGTTGCTTCATCTAGAGGCACCGGGTGGACATGACGTCACCAATCGTAACGGGGTTATCTGATATCGGACATTTATAACATATCCATTGGTTTCGCCAGAAATGTCTCATAGATTTGGAAGCCATCGTTGGCATCCTCATCTTTTTCGAGAACGAGGAATTGACTGGTTGCAACGTACGCTCGGCTCTCTCCATTCATTCATTGGAGCTCGGAAAATGGTAAGTGTCGCATAGGATACCAAGCAAGGAGGACCCTAGATGAAATTAAACATATTCTGCAGTGTTCATCGCATTACGTCCAAGATAATTTTCTATTTTTCTATTTTATTTTTTATGTCTTTGAAGGAAAGGAAACCCATCGAAAAAAAGGTTATAGAGCAAATGCTGTTCATGGTTGATCCAAACCCAACTTTCTAGTGTTAGAAAATAAGAGTATTAATCACTGCGCTACCATACTGCCCCCTATAGCTTAAAAGAGTAAGCGCCATTTTCTTAAAGGGAATCTGTCATATGTTGTGTGAGAGCAGTAGAATGTATGGGCAGTACACAGAAAGCAGCCAATCGGGTGTGTTAGGGTGTGGATATACAGGGCTCAGCATTTGAGATCTGCCGCAGAGAAAACTGTGATTGTATCAGAACGGCTGCACCCAGTAAACTAAGTGATACATCGTTGGAATCAAGGTCTCTTCCGCTACATCATGCTGCTGTCAAATTACGTAGTGAAAACCTGCTGAAAGATTCCCTTTAAGGAAATGTGTTGTCTTTTCGTTGTGATCGTTTTTGTGTTGGAGAGCAATGAGATAATATTGGAAAAAGGAATTTCTTTTATTTTTTTTTTATAATCTAAATGATTGATGAGTAATTGATAGAACTTTAAAAATGCCTTGTATTCCTGGAGAAAAAATTCTGAATTAGATCGATGACCTCAGTCCGAGGATACATGCCAAGAGCCAATCTCAAATGCCACAGACGAGCTGTGAGCAAAGTGTTTCTTCAGAAAGACCGATGATTATATAAATTCTGCAAACACAGCGAAGATTTCATGTCAGTGATGGTTAGAAAGAAAGACATTAGGGCTGCCAAGTAGCAAGTGCTTGGGAAATGACATCCAGTGCCAAGGAACCATCTGTGAGACAGGTAGCTATCAGAATGTACATGATGCAGTATATCATATGTCATATATACGGCACCTTCTTTCTACTGATAGGAGAAGTCTGCTATCACCTTTTCAGAGGACACGTGATGACTTCCAGATCAGTCAGAATCCGACCTCTGAGACCCCACCGATCTCCAGAATCAGGCACTTTTCTCCCCCCTCCCTGTTTACATGCTCCATTCATTGTTTACAGGATTGTGGAGGACGGCTGAAAGCTTTACGTGACTTTCTACAGCAGTCCCATAGTGAATGAATGAAGTGGAGGTTGATCATACAAAAATGTGCTTCATTTAGATCAGAGTTTCCCAATCTCCAGTCCTCAGGGGCTCCAACAGACCATGTTTTCTGGATTTCCTTAGTATAGCACAGGCGGGAGAGCCTGCGGCAATTCCTGATGCCTTGATGATAATCCAGTCACCAGTGCAATACTAAATCCTGAAGACCCAATCTGTTGGGGGCCCCTGAGGACTGGAGTTTGGGAAACACTGATTTTGATGGAGGACAAATATGCCTCATTCTGGTGGTGACCCCTGAGACTCCCCCTGATCCAGACTTGGGTGACCTCCGATTATTGGTTAGTGTTCGGAGATTTAGTTTTCATCACTGCAGCTGAATGATTTACAGCTACTAGCCAGCCTGAGTACATGTGGGGGTTGCCTGGTTGCTAGGGAACCCCCACATGTAATCAAGCTGGCTAATAGCTGTAAATCATTCAGCTGAGGCGATAAAAACTTAATCTCCGAGCACTAAAAAATACTCGGAGACCACCCGAGCGTGCTTGGTAAAACTCGAGCAACGAGTACACTCGCTCATCACTAGTTATCACCTAGCCTGCTATGTTAAATAGAAAGTGCTCCACTCTGGATATGGTTGAGGGTCTCAGCAGTCAGACGCAAACTGATGCAGAAGTTATTACTTATCCTGCAATGTGAAAGGCAATCTGTCAGCCATTTTTGCTATGTAATCTATCGCCAGTATGAGGTAGGGGTTTAAACACAGAATTCAATGATGTGTCACATGTCAGGCTGTGTGCAGTTGTTTACCCAGACTGAAAGTTTAATCTCCTGATTATCATTGCTGTGACAGTAGCTGACGCGTGCTTCCAACTCTGACTCCGCCCCCTCCTGTGTTAAGCAGCTCAATGTCTATAGACTATATACATAGAGCCTGCTGGGGGTGGGGCTAGCTTTCTTAGCTCTGCTGCATTGCTAAATCTAGAAACTCTGATTGTGTCAGAACCGCTACACCCAGTAAACTAAGTGATGCATCGCTGGATTCAGGGTCTCTTTGGCTACATCATGCTGCTCTCAGATGAGGTAGGAAAAAGCTGATGATAGATTCCTTTTAAATAGACAGAGCCCCTTTCTGGCCCCAATGGAATACCTCTTTAAATACAATTTTGAGATCGAAGCTTTACTTTCATATAATATTTGAAGATCCAGAGGATACGTATGCTTAGAATAGTTCAAAGGGAAAACATGGATCGGCTGATTGTTTCTGTACAAAGGTTCTGCAACGTTTTCTATGTCTGTGCTGCAAATGCCCGCAACAGAGATCATTTGGATCCCAGACGTTTGAAACCTTATATGTGATTTTATTCTGCAAAAACAGTAAAAAATAAAATTACTATTTGAATTTGTTATCATCATAGTCATATCTACCGCACAATTCATTTTTCCTGTTCTACATTATACCCTAGTCCATGAACACATACACGTAATAAAGATTCGGGATTGCTGTTTTATTTACATACATATCTACATTCCTCCAACAAAAAAAAAAAGAAAAAAGAAAAATTCTAAATTCTTCACCATTTAATGTTACAATACTTTTCATATTATTTTTTTTTTTTGTTAAATCTCATACAGCTATCTGGATAAATAACATAAAAAATGTGAGCTATTGAAATGCAGAAATGGAAATGGAAACATGAAAAAAAAAATGTTCTGCCTTTAAGTATCAAACAAAGGGTTGAGTCATGTTGCAGAGATGGAGGGAAGAGAGCGAGCGGCGGCAGGTCAGGGAAAGCCGGGATCCAGCCATCTTGTGCTAGGATCCTACAGCAGTAACATGAGAATTGGCCGCTGTCCCAGTACAAGAGAATTACATGAGGAAGGCAATCAGGGAGGACTCGCCTCCTCTCTGGAAAATCCCAGGCACTGATGGACAGAATATAAAATGGTCACGGTCAGCCTGCACACTCAAGTAGATAGGTGCTTTCAGAGGAAAAAAATAAGTCAATATTATAGAATAACCTCCAGCACCCTTAAAAATGAAAGCATATATCATATGTCTTGAATCAATGATGAAACTTTATTCTGGGAATCCACAGCCATGGAATAGTAACAAGATATTTATCCCCAACGTTTCGGCCGAAAAGGCCTTTTTCAAGGGTTCATTCTATATAAACAAAATATAATATACATATAAGAAGATATGAGAGAACAAAAAATACCATACATACAAAATTAATTAGAGTGACGTATGTCACCAACTGGTAACCCCCAGTATAATGTAATGACATACATTAAATGCATAGTGAATTCACCTAAATATCAAAATAATGGGAATCAACAAAAGAAAGACAGGTGCTAATGAAATACAATGCCAGTAATATGTTATACAATCAGTTGCATATGCAACAAACTACCAAAAAAATGGTGCAAGAAAATGTCCAAAATGTACAAAAATCTTTATTAAATAAATATAAAAGATATAACAACAAGGAATGCAGAAATGGTGGATAAAAGATGCAGGTAACATGTACCGTATCTTTTATCCACCATTTCTGCATTCCTTGTTGTTATATCTTTTATATTTATTTAATAAAGATTTTTGTACATTTTGGACATTTTCTTGCACCATTTTTTTGGTAGTTTGTTGCTTTAGCAATTGGTGTGTCCCTAGACATTCATTATACAGGCACTTGTTACCTCTTATATACAATATCTTATGCCATCATGATAGGAGGTTTTACTAGGTTGTGCTGTATTTGTTTTCCTTGTTTGTATCTAATCAGTTGCATATCACTAGCCTCCGTTAAGGGATGACATAGGATGGGTAATCCCTATATCTTTTGCATCGTGAATGTGAATACATATGCTCCCCATAGGAGATCAGTCTCATAAATTGTGTAATGAAGATTGATATATTAAATCAAGCAACCTGCAGTGTCTCGTCAAATAAGACACACTGAATTATCGTCAGTGACAAAATATATCCCGTATAGGAGAAGGAGCCCCACAATATAAGGAAGGTAAGTATTAAAGAGTTGAAAACGATAAAGAAAGCCATAAGAACAACGTGCAATGTTATAATCAATTACCTGTAAACGTGAGCAGCGTCATATGCGGCATGTCCCAGGAGAGTGATCTATCCCCCATGCACAAGGACCTTTTATAGAGCCGTGAGGTCATATCCTATGGGTCATGTGCACATGGTCGTATTATTGGCCCGACAAAACATCAGATCATGCTCTTACCAATGTTAGTCCATGGGGCCTTGCACATGTCCGATTTTTTTCCTCGGACAGATGGCATGCCTGAGTTTGATCCGATTCAGATCTCACTTGGCCGTGGAAGTCTATGAGTGCGTGGAAACCGTTGGACTGCACTCAGATGACGTCTGAGTGCTGTCCGATTTACGCGCACTCAGAAAGAAGAATATGGAGAACCTTTTATTTTTCCCCATTTTCTTCTAATCCGAGAGAATTGGATTATACTGTAATCAAACCCTGTAGAGAGTGGGATCAGAGTGTCATTTGCATAATCAACCTGATTCTATCTATAACCGTCTGCACCTAGGAGAGGCCGATAGGCGGATGAATAGGATAAACTTTGCAGTTTTTCTTTTCAGAAATGAAAAATGATTGGTGATACTCTGATGGCAAGAATTGACACACTGACCATACACTGATGGAAATTGAATTGATGAACAACAGTCCCTGTTTCTACATAGGAGAAAAATCTCAGACATCTTAATGAGGCCTTAGTTATGTGCGTTTTTGGAAAAGTTTGTATTTTGATCTGTACAGAGAGAACAACTACAGTATAAGCTGACAAAAGTGAATTTACTTTCCGTGCTACTTTTGCTGTATAGGCTGAGAAAAGTGAATTTATTTTCCATGCTACTTTTACTGTATAGGCTGAGAAAAGTGAATTTACTTTCCGTGCTACTTTTACTGTATAGGCTGAGAAAAGTGAATTTAGTTTCTGTGCTACTTTTACTGTATAGGCTGAGAAAAGTGAACTTACTTTCCGTGCTACTTTTACTTTATAGGCTGAGAAAAGTGAATTTACTTTCCGTGCTACTTTTACTGTATAGGCTGACAAAAGTGAATTTACTTTCCGTGCTACTTTTACTGTATTGGCTGAGAAAAGTGAATTTACTTTCTGTGCTACTTTTACTGTATAGGCTGAGAAAAGTGAATTTACTTTCCGTGCTACTTTTACTTTATAGGCTGAGAAAAGTGAATTTACTTTCCGTGCTACTTTTACTGTATAGGCTGACAAAAGTGAATTTACTTTCCGTGCTACTTTTACTGTATAGGCTGACAAAAGTGAATTTACTTTCCGCGCTACTTTTACTGTATAGGCTGAGAAAAGTGAACTTACTTTCCGTGCTACTTTTACTGTATAGGCTGAGCTGTCAGCAGTAATGCTCATTGTCCTTCTTAGGTGCACAGATACACGCTGGGCATAGGATATGATGTTGTGCGATCTTGAGCCGTGATCAGCAGCTTGTTCAGTCTGTGGAAAGAACTTTTCTAATTCCAAATGAAATGAAACCAGATGGTATTAACAATAATTGTGCCCTTATAAGTAAAGTAGTCTCCAATTATCATTGTTTTTCAGGAGCACCTGCTATTACCAGTGTATACAGAATCTTGGAACCACGCATAACTTGTGGGATGTTCGGGCTTCATTACACAAATCGTTTTTAATTAGTAACACTATATTACAGTATATAGTTAAAGCTCTGTGATTTCCATTACTTTACATTCCATTACTGAACGGTGCAGTGTAGTTATCTCTGCCTCCAATGGTCACCATTAAGAATCTGTAGGGTTGAATCTGTAATAGGCTTCACAGTGCTTTAGTCTCATTCATTGTCTTCTCCGATCCTAAATAATCCACAATCTAAGCTGAGGTGTCCAATGTGGACATTCCCATTAAAGTCCATAGGAAACTATTGTACGAGCTACTGCAGGGACGGGGAACCTCAGGCTCACAGGCTGTTTACGGCCCTTAATGACCTTTATCTGGACCCTGGCTTCTTTTTCATCAATTTTTCTCTGTTGACCACATCCAGGGAGATTAGCTCCAGTGCCTTAGATTGTAAACTTCTTGATTATGTTGCACATCATGCACAAAGGAACATCAAGATCTCTGGACATGGACTTGTGACCTATTTTTTCCAACAATTTTGGTTCTCAAGTCCTCAGACAGTTCTCTTCTCCTCTTTCTGTTCTCAATGCTTAATGTGGCACACACAGACACACAAATATTGAGTCAACGTCTCCCTTTTTTATCTGGTTTCAGCTGTGATTTTCATATTGCTCACACCTGTTACTTGCTACAGGTGAGTTTGAACAAGCATCGCATGCTTAAAACAAAGTTGTTTTCCCACAATTTTGGAAACATACCAACAGTTTTGTCCAGCCCATTTTGGAGGTTTTGTGTGAAATTCTGTCCAATTTGCCTTTTTTTCACTGCTTTTTTGTGTTGTTCCAATACACCCAAAGGAAATAAACATGTGTATAACAAAACATCTGTAATTGCAATAATTTTCTGGGATAAATAAGTCATTTTCTGAAACAATTTCAAGGGTGCCAACACTTTTGTCGATGACTGCATATGGGTTGGTGGGGAGTCAAAGTGGTTGGTCCAGGGGCGGACATGTCATTGGTTGAACCTTTTCAGATGTATGGTGGCCCAAGAGGTTAGGGGGCCCATTTATACCACCAAAGCAGATGCAATTGTGCCTTACGATGAACCACAAAGGGCCCATATATTGTTCTTGCACAGTCTTCTATATGCATCCACCAGTGGGTTGGTTGAATAATCACTTTTCCTGTAGCCGTCTTTAGGGATCTAGAAAAGCTTGGCTTTGGTCTTTTTTTCCAGAATGTTTTTTAAACTATTATCTTTAGAATTTTCATTGGTTTATATTGTTTGTGATATAAACTGACGATATAACACAGGATCCACCAATCACAATAGGATTTGTGATTTGTAATTTTTACTTTTAATAAAGATTGTGATAAGAGAAAAAAACTATTGCAAAAAAAAATAATATATATATATATATATATATATATATATATATATATATACAGTGGGGCAAAAAAGTATTTAGTCATTCAGCAATAGTGCAAGTTCCACCACTTAAAAAGATGAGAGGCGTCTGTAATTTACATCATAGGTAGACCTCAACTATGGGAGACAAACTGAGAAAAAAAAATCCAGAAAATCACATTGTCTGTTTTTTTATCATTTTATTTGCATATTATGGTGGAAAATAAGTATTTGGTCAGAAACAAAATTTCATCTCAATACTTTGTAATATATCCTTTGTTGGCAATGACAGTGGTCAAACGTTTTCTGTAAGTCTTCACAAGGTTGCCACACACTGTTGTTGGTATGTTGGCCCATTCCTCCATGCAGATCTCCTCTAGAGCAGTGATGTTTTTGCCTTTTCGCTTGGCAACACGGACTTTCAACTCCCTCCAAAGGTTTTCTATAGGGTTGAGATCTGGAGACTGGCTAGGCCACTCCAGGACCTTGAAATGCTTCTTACGAAGCCACTCCTTCATTGCCCTGGCGGTGTGCTTTGGATTATTGTCATGTTGAAAGACCCAGCCACGTTTCATCTTCAATGCCCCTGCTGATGGAAGGAGGTTTGCACTCAAAATCTCACGATTAGTGTTGAGCATTCCGATACCGCAAGTATCGGGTATCGGCCGATACTTGCGGGTATTGGAATTCCGATACCGAGATCCGATACTTTTGTGGTATCGGGTATCAGTATCGAAACAACATTAATGTGTAAAATAAAGAATTAAAATAAAAAATATTGCTATACTCACCTCTCCGACGCAGCCTGGACCTTACCGAGGGAACCGGCAGCGTTGTTTGCTTAAAATGCGCGCTTTTACTTCCTTCCGTGACGTCACGGCTTGTGATTGGTCGCGTGCCGCCCATGTGGCCGCGACGCGACCAATCACAGCAAGCCGTGACGTAATTTTCAGGTCCTCAATGCCTAATTCTAGGCATTCATGATTTTAAAATTACGTTCCGGCTTGTGATTGGTCGCGTCGCGGTCACATGGGCGACGCGACCAATCACAAGCCGTGACGTCACGGGAGGCAGGAGACGCGCGCATTTTTAAAATTACGTCACGGCTTGTGATTGGTTGCGTGCCGCCCATGTGACCGCGACGTGACCAATCACAGCAAGCCGTGACGTAATTTCAGGTCCTGATGCCTATTTCTGCATTCAGGACCTGAAATTACGCCACGGCTTGCTGTGATTGGTCGCGTCGCGGTCACATGGGCGGCACGCGACCAATCACAAGCCGTGACGTCACGGAAGGAAGTAAAAGCGCGCATTTTAAGCAAACAACGCTGCCGGTTCCCTCGGTAAGGTCCAGGCTGCGTCAGAGAGGTGAGTATAGCAATATTTTTTTATTTTAATTCTTTATTTTACACATTAATATGGATCCCAGGGCCTGAAGGAGAGTTTCCTCTCCTTCAGACCCTGGGAACCATCAGGAATACCGTCCGATACTTGAGTCCCATTGACTTGTATTGGTATCGGGTATCGGTCTTTTGGCTGTGCAGTGTTCGCAATTTCTGTGATTTTACCCATGTTGCTGACATTCTCCATATTCCTTAGGCTATGTGCACACGTTGCGGATTTTGCTGCGGATCCGCAGCGCTTTTGACACTGCGGATTCGCAGCAGTTTTCCCTGAGTTTACAGTACAATGTAAACCTATGGAAAACAAAATCCGCAGTGCACATGCTGCGGAAAAAAACTGCGCGGAAATGCTGTGTTGTTTATTCCGCAGCATGTTCATTCTTTGTGCAGATTGCGCAGCGGTTTACACCTGCTCCATAATAGGAATCCGCAGGTGTAAAACCGCAGGTGGAATCCGCACAAAAAACGCATAAAATCCGCGGTAAATCCGCAGTAAATATGCAGGTAAAACACAGTGCTTTTTACCTGCAGATTTCTAAAAACAGGTGCGGAAAAATCCGCAGAGGTTCCATCTACGTGTGCACATACCCTTATGATTGTCTTTTTTACTGAAATATTTACAATGCGAACTTCAATCTAGTCAGTGCTGAAATGGAAAAATAGATCTGATTTGGCCAAGAATCCCGATACTTATTTTTCTTGCTGACCTCTGTTAAGACAGCCTCTATCTCATAGAATGGAAGTCCTGAAATCTGAATTATGAGTGAAGTTAGATGATGTGCTCAAAGTACAAGGTCATCAAATGGTTAGGATCAGGGTTGCCAAATTCCAGGACAGTCCGTAAATGTAGGACACTTTTTTGTCCTGATCGTAAAAAAAAATTTGAGGTGTCCGTAATATTTTTGAAGTCGAAGAAACTTATACAGATTATTATTATGACTGTAATTATCATCATTTTCCAGGTCACTGTTAATGCAGTTAATGTCTTTGTTAGAATTATGGGCTGTAGACATGGATCTCTTATATCATAATCATTTATAGTGGTTTTCCAAAGTGTCCAAATATATATATATATATATATATATATATATATATATATATATTTTTTTTTTTTTTTTTCATAAATAGAAATGTTAATATAATGCTATTTTCAGAGATGTTTCCTCTCACTGTAACCTCCCCCTGGCACTGACTGGCAGCCGGCTCAGTACTGATGCACTGCTTAGCAGGCTGTCCCACATTTTCTCCTCTGCACTCCCTCTCTTTTTCCTTCATGCTCCAGTCATGTCTTTCTATACAGCAGTACCCTGCTTACTCTTGCTGACTTGGGAATAATGGACTTCTTGGAGCCCGGAACTTGCTGGACCCATGCATCACCATCCGATGTGTTGTGGCTCATATAGTACGCTGAAGAGAGCGGCTTTAGGTTCTGGAACTAGTAACTTGTCATGATGTTCCAACTGTTAAGGGGCACAACTCTAGGGAATTCCAAGGTAGCAGGCGCTGTCTCCAGTGGATGTCTAAAGACCTCCCTTCCACATGTGAAGACGCCCCCTGAAGAAGGACGATACCGAAACGCGCGTTGGGGTGGGTTCTAGTTGGTGTGGTTCCCTGCATATACCGGTATGTTCACATTGCTGCGCTATATGGCTTGTCTTCCACTTGGATTAACTCTTACTGTACTACTGGTTTTATAGACCTTGGTATCTATCTAGCCCATTATTTACCATCTGGCAGCACATGCCCCGTCATATGTAGTGGCTACCGCCTGACTTCTTGCTTCCATGTGTTATGTTGTTACGTACCCCCCATATTTATGTCCATAATCTTTGTTGTTTTGTAATTATAATAAACTTTTCATGATTTGCATTTACTTTGGACAATGGCACTAGTTTTTTTTCAGTGGTTTCAACATGTGAAGATAGCAGTGATTAGTTGTTGCACTGGGGCTCAGGAAGTTTAACAGCTCTGCCACTACTTTAAAGCCTGCAGAAGAAAGTGGCAATATCTCCCGGAAAGCACTAAGCAATTTTAGATTCTCTTGACTCTGTTCAACTGATTTGGAAGAATGCATGGTCGCATTCGACCATAAGTCTTTTAAATGAAAGCCAGGTTGAGCTTATGGGGCAGCAGTGGCAAAGAACATTCATGACATCATTGCCACATCGACAACTACCAATTAGTCATCGTTGCCATTATAGACTAGTTCTACGCCATCAATACCTGTAGTAAGACGACTCCTATTAACAGGCAACATGTTCTAAAAGTTAGAGACACTTTTAATATTTTTTTCCTTTAAACCCATCTAATCGTACACGCTGTACAGTTTGCACACTTTGTAAATGACCTTCCCATCTTTTGCCTGTTCATTATCCACAAATGAGTTAACACATATCTAATAATGAGACACAGTTCTGTTCATTACAAAGCAGCGTAAAGTTAATATAATCACTAAAATTATCGCTTTCTAACCATTACATTTGGAGATTTTTTTTTTTATTTGCCTCCGGACACATTACTCCAATTTTTACATGTTTTAATTATCTTTTTGTTCCCAACTTTTCAATGTAAATTGCTTCTCACATTTTACTTATTAACTATATAGTACTTTCATGATTCATTGAGTACAAGGATTAAAATCTTTTCACAGATTAATTATTTTTTTTCACTAATATGCTGCACGTAACATAGGCACCGCCATATAAAATGCTTTAACATTTACTGTAAAGTAAGAGCTGATGTACAAAGGATGACAGTTTCTTGCAGAGTTATTCTGGTTTCATCAAATAAAACATTTATTGAATATCCAAAAGTTATACAATTCTATCATATACTTTATGTATCAGTCCTTCATAGTTTTTAATCCCTTCACAAACGTGGGGTTTTAAGTTTTCGTGTTTCCGTTTTTTGCTCCCCTTCTTCCCAGAGTCATTCCTTTTTTATTTTTTTTGTCGATATGGCCATGCGAGCGCTTGTTTTTTTTGAGGGACAAGTTGAACTTTTGAAGTACACTATTGGTATTAAAATATCGTGTACTGGAATACGGGAAAAAAATTCAAAGTCTGCAAATCATATTGCAGATATCAAGTTATCATTTTATTCAGCTTGCTATGACCTGTATGATTATACAGACGGCTTAGGTGGGTTGATCCTACTGACAGATTCATAGGCCATAGGTCGTATGCCGGCACTCCACACGGGTTCCGGTACTGAGCCCGCATGTTTTCCGGCACATGTCAGCAGATTTTATCTATTTTCTATTTTATCTATTATTTATGGAGCATCATGTGTGGCCATTATACAGTATTGAGCACTATGTGTGGCCATTATACAGTATGGAGCATCATATGTGGCCATTATACAGTATGGAGCACTATGTGTGGCCATTATACAGTATAGAGCATCATGTGCAGCCATTTTACAGTATGGAGCACTATATGTGGCCATTATACAGTGTGGAGCATCATGTGTGGCCATTATATAGTATGGAGCATAATGTGTGGCCATTATACAGTATGCAGTATCATGTGTGGCCATTATACAGTATGGAGCATCATGTGTGGCCATTATACAGTATGGAGCATCACGTTTGGCCATTATACAGTATGGAGCACTATGTGTGGCCATTATACAATATGGAGCATCATGTGTGGCCATTATACAGTATGGAGCACTATGTGTGGTCATTATACAGTATGGAGCATCATGTGTGGCCATTATACAGTATGGAGCATAATGTGTGGCCATTATACAGTATGGAGCATCATGTTTGGCCATTATACAGTATGGAGCATCATGTGTGGCCATTATACAGTATGGAGCATCATGTGTGGCCATTATACATTATGGAGCATAATGTGTGGCCATTATACAGTATGAAGCACTGTGTGGCCATTATACAGTATTGAGCATCATGTGTGGCCATTATACATTGTATATGTTTGAGGAAAAGGTGTGTGTAAATGGGTGTGGCTTAAAAAATGGGTGTGGTTTTCCTACACACAAACACAGAACCTGTTGTTAAAAATTTGAATCCCATCCCTGCCTCTAATCTATTTGAAAGTTTGGGCTCTTTTGTTACCATTCATATTATCAGTCTCTTTGATTTGTCATCAATTTTCCTCTTTCAGCCACGTTCAGGAAGGTTGGCTACAGTTCCATAAACCTTAAACTTCTGAATAATATGCGCAACTGTAGTAACAAGAGCATAAATCTGTTTGGAGATGGTCTTATAACTTTTACCTTTAACATGTTTGTCTATAATTTTCATTCTGATCTCCTGAGACAACTCTCTACTTATCTTCTTTTTTTTTTTGTCCATGTTCTGTGTGGTACACAACATGATTCAAAACATCACAATGACTACTTTTCGCCCTATAAATAGACAACTAACTAATTCCAAGTTTGTAGACATCTGTGATGCTATTTTTTTTTACTTTACCAGAAGGGTACCAACAGGCCAACAATTTTCTCCACATATGTATATATTTTTTTAAACAGCTAACAATGGTGTACAGTAACTAATGGAGCAATGGTTGGCTTACCAATTTCCTGTCTCTTTTCTGGTCTTCCATCACCTATTCACCTGGCCCCTCCATTCACATGTGGCCTCGGCGTAGTCAACATGTCACTGCTACAGCCAGTGATTGGCCATAGTGGCCACATAGCATGTCAACAAGTCATCATTAGAACTGAGTATACGACATCCGGCGAGGGACAGAGGAAATAACGACACAGTTGCTTCACACAAATGATTGGACAACTTTTTTAAGGCTGTTGCAAAAGTTTTTGTTTGACACTTCTGCAGCAGATATCTGTGGAGTATTGCATCAAGACACTTTTTAAGAGAATTTTCATGAAGGATATGTGATTTCTCCTGCTAGAGGTCCTAGGAAACTATGATCACAGCTATTCAGATGGGTCCAAGAGCAACTGCACACACTTCATCGATAGGTGTGCGTGATGTGACGATTTACAAGTCTTCGGTCACCTAGGCTTGTCGCTTAAGACTGGAGAAGCCCTTTAAATTCAGACACTGTGTGGGTCTGTTGGTACCAGATTCTGTACTGGAATACGGGAAAAAAATTCAAAGTACGTTGAAATTGCAAAAAAATGCATTTCTACAATTGCTTCTTTTTTTTTTACCATGTTCATTAGATGCTAAAGCTGACCCGCCATTATGATTCTCCAGGTCATTTCTGAAATACGGCGATACTAAATATGTATATATTTTTATTATTGTTGTTTTATTTTGAATGGGCTGAATGGGGGTAATTTAAAGTTTTTACATTTTTTTATTTTTTTAAATATTTCTTAAAACTTTTTTTACTTTTCACTGGCTTCAATAGTCTCAATTGGAGGCGAAAAGCTGTGATCGGCTGTTCTGCTTCTAATCAGGGCACCTAATGTGTCCCTAATCGGCTGTTAGGGGCACATGTCAGCTGATAAAATCTGCTGACATGTGCCGGAAAACATGCGGGCTCAGTACCGGAACCCGTGTGGAGTGCCGGCATACGACCTATGGCCTATGAATCTGTCAGTAGGATCAACCCACCTAAGCCGTCTGTATAATCATACAGGTCATAGCAAGCTGAATAAAATGATAACTTGATATCTGCAATATGATTTCTTATTCTAGAGAAATCCACATTTTTCTTAATATGTAAATGAGCTGTTAAGATCTATGGGGCCGGACATAGATCTGCCTACGACTGCATCCAGAGCTTACTTTATATGAATAAATAGTCCAATACTTTGCTCTTAGCTATTCCTGCATGTTTTTATCTGTGTTTCGGGTCATTATTCTATGACCTGCAACTCAGACTAAACTTCCTGACGATGGGCAGCACATTTCGCTCCAGAAAGACTTGATTGTTTTGAAATTTTATTGTAGCTTGAGCAGATTCAAGACACCCTCTGCGAGATGTAGCACAACAGCCCCAGAACATAACCAAGCCTTCTCCATGTGTCACAGTAGCTACAATGTGCTTTTCTTTGTAGGCTTCACTTTTGCATCTGTGAACATAGAGCTGATGCGACGCCAAAAAGCTCCAGTTTTGTCTCATCCGGCCAAAAGGACATTCTCTCAGAAGCTTTGTGGTTTATCAATATGCATTTTGTCAAATTCCAGTTTCACTTTTTTATGATCTGCTTTCAACAGTGATTTCCACCTGGGTCGTCTTCCATGAAGTCCACTTTGGCCAAAACAACAGTGGATGGTGCGATCTGATACTGATGTAGGAGGTTTACGGAGCAGAGCCGCATGTGCAAGGTGTATGGAGCAGAATTGTGTGTGTGTACGAGGTGTACGGAGCGGAGCCACATGTGTACAAGGTATACGGACCGCAGCCGCGTGTGTACGAGGTGTACAGAGCGGAGCCACGTGTGTATGAGGTGTACAGAGCGGAGCCGCGTGTGTACGAGGTGTATGGACCGCAGCCGTGTGTGTACGAGGTGTACGGAGCACAGCTGCATGTGTACGAGGTGTACGGAGCGGAGCCACGTGTGTACGAGGTGTACGTAGAGGAGCCCCGTGTGCAAGGTGTATGGAGCGGAGTCGTGTGTGTGTACGAGGTGTACGGAGTGCAGCCGCGTGTGTATGAGGTGTACGGAGTGGAGCTGTGTGTGCAAGGTGTATGGAGCAGAGCCGTGTGTGTACGAGTTGTACGGAGCGCATCCGTGTGTGTACGAGGTATACGGAACAGAGCCATGTGTGCAAGGTGTACGGAGCGGAGTCTGTGTGTGTACGAAGTGTACGAAGCGGAGCCACATGTGTACGAGGTGTACGGAGCGGACGCTAGCTGTGTCAGATCGGAGCCGATATTTCTCCTCGCTCTGACACTGAATGGCACAGGAGACATGCAGAGGTCTTTATCAGTTGCGTACTTAAGCTGCAGTGACATGAGCAGTTGCTGCTGCGAGGGAGCATGTTGAAAGGAATGTGTGTGTGTGTAGGTGTGTGTAGTGATGGAGAAGGCAATGATGGGGGTGTGAGGGCAATGATGGGGGTGGGGTAACCATGTGTGGCCATTATACTGTACGCAGTATCATGTGGGGCCATTATACTGTACCCAGCATCATGTGGGGCCATTATACTGTACCCAGCATCATGTGGGCCATTATACTGTGCCCAGCATCATGTGGGCCCATTATACTGTATGGAGCATCATGTGGGGCCATTATACTGTACCCAGCATCATGTGGTGCCATTATACAGTATGGAGCATCGTGTGCCCATTATACAGTATTGAACATCATGTGTGGCCATTATAGAGTATGGAGCATAATGTGTGGCCATTATACAGTATGGAGCATCATGTGTGGCCATTATACAGTATGGAGCACTATGTGTGGCCATTATACAGTATTGAGCATCATGTGTGGCCATTATACAGTATGGAGCATCATGTGTGGCCATTATACAGTATGGAGCATAATGTGTGGCCATTATACAGTATGGAGCACTGTGTGGCCATTATACAGTATTGAGCATCATGTGTGGCCATTATACAGTATGGAGCACTATGTGTGGCCATTATACAGTATGGAGCATCATGTGTGGCCAATATACAGTATGGAGCATCATGTGCAGCCATTTTACAGTATGGAGCACTATGTGTGGCCATTATACAGTATGGAGCATCATGTGTGGCCATTATACAGTATGGAGCATCATGTGTGGCCATTATACAGTATTGAGCACTATGTGTGGCCATTATACAGTATGGAGCATCATATGTGGCCATTATACAGTATGGAGCACTATGTGTGGCCATTATACAGTATAGAGCATCATGTGCAGCCATTTTACAGTATGGAGCACTATATGTGGCCATTATACAGTGTGGAGCATCATGTGTGGCCATTATATAGTATGGAGCATAATGTGTGGCCATTATACAGTATGCAGTATCATGTGTGGCCATTATACAGTATGGAGCATCATGTGTGGCCATTATACAGTATGGAGCATCACGTTTGGCCATTATACAGTATGGAGCACTATGTGTGGCCATTATACAATATGGAGCATCATGTGTGGCCATTATACAGTATGGAGCACTATGTGTGGCCATTATACAGTATGGAGCATCATGTGTGGCCATTATACAGTATGGAGCATAATGTGTGGCCATTATACAGTATGGAGCATCATGTTTGGCTATTATACAGTATGGAGCATCATGTGTGGCCATTATACAGTATGGAGCATCATGTGTGGCCATTATACATTATGGAGCATAATGTGTGGCCATTATACAGTATGAAGCACTGTGTGGCCATTATACAGTATTGAGCATCATGTGTGGCCATTATACATTGTATATGTTTGAGGAAAAGGTGTGTGTAAATGGGTGTGGCTTAAAAAATGGGTGTGGTTATCCTACACACAAACACAGAACCTGTTGTTAAAAATTTGAATCCCATCCCTGCCTCTAATCTATTTGAAAGTTTGGGCTCTTTTGTTACCATTCATATTATCAGTCTCTTTGATTTGTCATCAATTTTCCTCTTTCAGCCACGTTCAGGAAGGTTGGCTACAGTTCCATAAACCTTAAACTTCTGAATAATATGCGCAACTGTAGTAACAAGAGCATAAATCTGTTTGGAGATGGTCTTATAACTTTTACCTTTAACATGTTTGTCTATAATTTTCATTCTGATCTCCTGAGACAACTCTCTACTTATCTTCTTTTTTTTTTTGTCCATGTTCTGTGTGGTACACAACATGATTCAAAACATCACAATGACTACTTTTCGCCCTATAAATAGACAACTAACTGATTCCAAGTTTGTAGACATCTGTGATGCTATTTTTTTTTACTTTACCAGAAGGGTACCAACAGGCCAACAATTTTCTCCACATATGTATATATTTTTTTAAACAGCTAACAATGGTGTACAGTAACTAATAGAGCAATGGTTGGCTTACCAATTTCCTGTCTCTTTTCTGGTCTTCCATCACCTATTCACCTGGCCCCTCCATTCACATGTGGCCTCGGCGTAGTCAACATGTCACTGCTACAGCCAGTGATTGGCCATAGTGGCCACATAGCATGTCAACAAGTCATCATTAGAACTGAGTATACGACATCCGGCGAGGGACAGAGGAAATAACGACACAGTTGCTTCACACAAATGATTGGACAACTTTTTTAAGGCTGTTGCAAAAGTTTTTGTTTGACACTTCTGCAGCAGATATCTGTGGAGTGTTGCATCTAGACACTTTTTAAGAGAATTTTCATGAAGGATATGTGATTTCTGCTGCTAGAGGTCCTAGGAAACTATGATCACAGCTATTCAGATGGGTCCAAGAGCAACTGCACACACTTCATCGATAGGTGTGCGTGATGTGACGATTTACAAGTCTTCGGTCACCTAGGCTTGTCGCTTAAGACTGGAGAAGCCCTTTAAATTCAGACACTGTGTGGGTCTGTTGGTACCAGATTCTGAATCTGTTCTTTGAGTACATGCATGAAGTCTATATTTGACTCTACTTATTCCCTAGCGCACATGTGTCATCCAGCACTGCACATTAAACCACGGCTGAAGCAGATTGATCGTATAATTCCTCTAGAATTCCATGTACTATTGCAGAAGCAATGCGTCGTCCATGGGCGAACAATAGCAGTTTTTAATTCTGTATATCGCAAGTCACTAGAAAATCAATACCAGATTGTCCTCAAGAGTTTAGTTTTAGAAAGCGAGTCGCTCATTGCACCACTAATCCAACTTCTTCACTTCCAGCAAGGAACATCTGTTGGATGTAATGAAATCATTATGGTAACATTTGCAGATAATATCACAGTGCTCTCAAATGTACCACCTTGGTCTGAATGCAGTAAATGTAGTCTACGACTTTGGTCTTAAAAGAAATGTAATGAAAGATAATTCTTTTTTTGGTAATTAAGTTACTGTCTTTTTCAAAATGGTCCCAGGCCGGGCTTGGGGAAATGTTTAATTTAGAACATGGGTCCCCAACCTTTTTTTCACCTCGAGAGCCACATTGCGCTTTGAGAGACGGTCATGAGCCACAATCTGTGCGAAGGAATTATTAAGCCATATTGTGACCAGTAATGGATAACCAGTTACTAAAGAGTTATCACTGGTCCTTAGAGGGTTATTGTGGGTAAGAGGGCAAGCCTATGTACAATTCTTTTTTATGTTATATTTAAACAATTGTTATAAAACTTTTCACAGTCATGTCCATTGGAGCTAATCATTTGCTATTCAGGTCCATTTCTTAGCTGAGAGATTAGGCTGCAAGATTGTTGCCTACTCCGTTACTTACCAAACAAGGCATTTGCTGCCAAGAAATGTGATCATGAGGAGGGGCAGTGACATACACTGTGAATATGTGCCAGGGTGAAGGAGGAGCTGCTGATAAGATTGCCAGCAGCCTGCCACACGACAAGTCAAGTGCGCAATGTACAAATAAAGTAATTGTAAGCACAATTGTTGCGCATATTATTTTTAACAGCTGCAACCCAATGAATAAAAAAAATAATTATTCCGGACAACCCATTTAACAGATTCGAAGGTTGTCAAGCAATTTATGTTTCTTTGTAAATTATTCCTTTAAGTGAGTATTTCATGAAGCCAATCCCTCCTCTGTAGAGAACTGACTGGGCAATGAACCAATCGCCAAGGTTCCAAAATCCCAATTCAAAATTATTTAATTGGCCAAACATTTTTTTTTCAGTTGGGAAAGTCTAGTCCGGTCACTGTGGGACCAATCTAACAGTACACAATGGGCATTCTAAAAAAAAATTGGGCAATTATCTCATCCAAGGCTTGGTCCACCATAGCAGGCGCTCTGGCTTGGAACGTCTCTAAACCCCCAAACAAAGAAATTGTGGATATAGACAGGTCTCGTCTATAGATCTTTCTTTTTTTTTTGTGATCCGTTAAAAATTGGAAAAAAAAATTAAAATTAAATTACAGTTTTTAACCTGCCAAAATTGTGAATTTTTAAATAAGAAAATAACTTGATGAAAAGAGCGCAGTAAACCTGAAGTGTTTTAAAAGCAGCTTATAGTCCCTGTGTGTAGATTTTACGTGAACAATATACTTTTGTCTCAGCTATTCTAGAAATGTGTTACCTGATTATAACCGTTCTGCTTTAATTACGCTCTTTAATTTGCAAGCGGTTGCTGAAGGTGACATGGTAGATTAGGTTAGTCGTTCTGATTAATATCTGAGTGTATTGTACAGAACGTATAGATTCAGTATTTGTTTACAATGTATGGAAAGATTATGAGACTTAAAAGAAATTACCAAGATTTCAAATCAAGTGAGTGTTTTTCAGATCCTAGGATATCCATGGTGGAGGCAGGGTGTACGATTCTGAGGATTAGGAGAGTATTACCAGTCACCTAAGGTCAATTGGAAAGCAGAAAAACAAAATTACCAACAGCAAATAAGAACCAATAGAAACTCATAACATTTTTTTTTCCAATTTTAGAGATCATCTGTAAAAAACTGTTATAAAGGGAAATATATAACAAAAGAAATTTCCGATGCCAGTTTTACATGGGGCTGCCTTGCCTTTATTTACGCTGAATTTGTCAAAGTTTTATAATGCAAATTTAACGCATCCTTATATACTTCTCTCTAAAGCTGCATCTTCCGTTTTTATGCCAACTGTACTAGAATAAAAATTGCATTTTTTTTACATTGCAATTCAAAAATCTGCCTTAAAATTAGTTTTATTATTAATATTTTATTATTTTTCACTATCATTTGCATAGCTAGCCACATCCATTTTCTCATGCAGTGTCTAAGGTGGTGCAAAATGGTGTATAAGGAGTATATGCTGCTAAGGGTGGGCTCTAAATAGAATCAATGTCCTCCTCCATCTGGCAGCTAGCAGTATACTGCTTTTATAATTTCCACCATAAGCTCTGCTCCTCTTCTGACAGGTAGGGGGACAATTATTTTTTTTTGGCTGCTCTGCAGTATAACATAGGTTTACTACGCCGAGATCTGTCTGTGGGGAAATAGACTGAGGACATGGGTGCACTATTATTTTGCTCTTCAGACGGTCCTTCACTTTGCTATACACCTTGAACGCCAGTAACTGTCCCAATGTATTCTAGGAGCTCAGCTTATGCATGTAAATGTGAGCATGCTTCTTGACTGTATCCAAAAACAACAGAGTTGGGAATTTAATTCGCATTTTATTCAGAATTTCTAGAATTATTTTGTACGGCTGCTAAAAAAAAAAAAAAAAGAGTGTGGAAAAAAACATGACAAAATCAGCCAAAATGAACATGTGGATCCTCCTGTAGCGATGAAGCTCCTGCTGCCACATGTCAACATGGTCGTTCTTATTCACCGCCATTCTCGGTCTCAGGTCACATAATGACAATGGCCAATTACCAAATGTTTTATTGTAACTCAGTTCAAATGCCAGAACCGGAACACGGAGCGCTAACTATTCGCAAACTTCTCAGAAAACATCTGGTGCGTGTGAGATCTCTATGTGGAAATGATCAGATAGTTGTTCATTATACAGTTGTCAACATCCGGATTATTATACTATCCCGCGGGGAGACCGTAAAAAAAAAAAATGTAATTATGCCGCGTTGTAAGTTTCAGTCAAGGGCTAAGAAATATGTTTCTATATACTTCAATACACTTCATTTAGAACCGTTAATGATCTTCCGATTTTCTTTTGCACATTTTGTATCAACAAGGGAAAGAAAATGTTCTCCCGACTGCAAAACTATTATTCTAGTGTATTTCCGGTATTACACAACTTGTAGAAATCTGCAATGTCATATATTGGATCATTTTCTCATTCATCTTAAAGGGAATCTGTCACCAGATTTTTGCCACCTCATCTGACAGTAGCATAATGTAGAGGCCGAGACCCTGATTTCAGCGATGTGTCACTTACTGGCTTGCTTGTTGTAGCTTTAATAAAATCACTGTTTTATCACCACAAGATCATCACTAGAGGACTAATTGTTCTGCAGCCAGATAGTCCAGCCACGCCCCCCACCACTGATTGGCAGCTTTCTGCCAATTGACAGTGTAACCAGAAAAGCTGCCAATCAGGGGCGTGGGTGGGGTTATACAGAGCTCAGCATTCAGAGAACTGATAAATCTACATCAGAGAGAACAATGATTTTATCAAAACTGCAGTATCCAGTGATATATTGCTGGAATCAGGGTCTATTTTCCTACATTATACTGCTCTTGGGTGGGGTAGCAAAAATTTGGTGACAGGTTCCCTTTAAAGCTTTATATGCTGTCCCCAAAAATAGCTGACAAAATCTTTGATGCCACTTATTGTGCTCCAGAGTCCAAACCATACAAGGTTATAGTGTGCTGCCTTATTTGCTTGACTGTATAGGAGTTGGTGACTCTAAGGTTCAGCACCTGTTCACACTTAGTCTATGTTTGGATGTGACGGTCAGTTTTTTGAAACATATAAGGTTATATACTACCTCTGTTAGGCAGAACAGAATCCATACTGTGTATATTAGGCCCCTCCCATGAGGATCTTCACAAGTAACTGAGTGGTCTAATGTGTGACTGGCGCCTGTACTAAGAAAGTGGAGCATGGCGGCACATTGACCTAATCTACCTCTAGATTTCTGCTAGGTTTTACACATCTTGAGGGCACTTTACACCTTCTCAGAGTTTTTTACTCACCTTTTTATCCCCACCCCTCTGTCCGGTGATCCATAGTGGTCACCTCTATCAGTTCCATACCATAAATGCATGTGTGACCGCCACATATAGTGATTACTCGCAGCACTCATGAAATTGGTAAGGAATAGATCTCATCTTAGTGTATAGGAACTCTGGATATGAGGCAACTTTTAAAAACAAATCCCAGACATCCCCTTTAACCATAGGTCTTGGAAATGGGAAGCCGGGGATTTTAAATGAATGTAACCGATGCAGACTATGAGGGAATGTCACTTTTTTTTTTTTTTTTTTTTTAAAGAAAAATAGATTTTAATGCAATAATTAATCTTCTGCCCTTTTTTTTTCACTTTTTTTTTGTAGGACATCGCACATTGTTTATTGGAGTTCACGTACCTCTTGGGGGTCGAAAAAGTCATCGTCGTCACAGTCACCGACATCGAGGACACAAACACAAAAAGAGAGACCGGGAACGGGACTCGGGTTTAGAAGATGGACGAGACTCTCCTACATATGGTAAAGCCAATTATCCCTGTGGATTGACGAGTCTGGATGGTCTCATTTCAGTGGCGAGGATTGTCTACTTTTGATGCAGAAATATAGGGCTAAAATTAATTTTTACAATTGAATTCCACTAAAAAAATGTGCCTTTTATTGCCTTTGTTCACACCGTCTATTGCTGACTACAAAATTAGTCTACTTTGTATCCCTCAGTCGCCCCGCTGTGACAGTCTAAGGCTGTGTTCACACGTTGCTTTTTTGCAGCGTTTTTTAAATGCAAATTTTAAACTGCGTTTTACAGTACCTGCAAATTCTATGAGATTTCAGAAATCTCATGCACACACATTGGTTTTAGTTTCCTGACTGATTTGGAAAACTTCAGCATGTCACTTCATTCAGCATTTTTTTTCTGTGTATTCTCACCCATAAGAAGCACTGGGTAAGTGCAAAAACTACAAAATTAGCATTTTATGACACTCACTAATGAGTGAGAAAGCTCATGAGACCAATCTTATTCAGTCTCCTCCCAGCCATCCTAACTGACAGCTGCAGCTTGTCCTGAGCAGTGTGAGATAGCAGCAGTAGCAGGGAGGAGGGACACTGAGGCGCTGTCAATCAGACTAGGTGGGATTGAGCTTAAACATTCAGAAAGGATTACACCGCCATTCTAACATGGATTATCATAGTTATTACACAGCCTCATCATGTCTAATAGATTATTTAATAATGTATGCAGTTTGTATTATTTATATTATGTATTGTGACAAATTCAATATAAGATTTAAGGGAATGACGGAAACAGCTGAGCAAGCTTGGTATATTACAATCTCATAAATACTAGGCCAGTTTGCAATTATAATCCAGCCCTTCAAACTTATTCTCATTCATTGACACCAAGCAGAGCTCTTGGCAATGGTGAGACACTGAAACAAAAAGTTGTTTTTTAGTATTCTGTAATTAGGCCATATTTGGATGTAACCCTTATTGTGTGCATACGACATAGATGTACCGCTGTCCATGGTGCTGACCTTTTTAGTGCTGCATATATTAGGATTGTATTTTTTTTTTTCTGTCCTTTACAATATATTTTCTACATTACATTTTATTTCAGAATATTTTTTTTTCCTGCTATCATCCCTCACATTTCCTCTTCCTGCTCAGGTCTGCAGCTCCTTATACTGTTGTATTTCATTTGTATTTAAAGAGTAACCTACATTTAATTTTTTTATTTTTTTTCATAACTCAATAATACAGGGTGGCCTAAAAGCCATTAGACCATTTAAAAATAGAAACTATTTTATGTATTAAAAAATCACATTTATTCTTTTATAAACAACAAATATACTTCAAAATTATTTTTGTAGATTATGTCTGTTTGGTCAGGTGAGTGTGGAGGCTGAATGAATTTAGAGTTTCGTGAAATTATCCGCAGTCTAAAAATTATCCTTACAAGTGTTTTGTGCCTCTTTCTCAAAGAAATAAGGATCAAGAACTGTTTCTCCACTTACGCCGCACCAAACCATTACTTTTATGGGTTGCAACTCACGTTGGTAGAGTAGTCTTGGGTTTTCTCTTCCCCCAAAAATGCATATATTGTTTATTGACAAACCCATTTAGATAAAGGTGGCCCTCATCAGCCATAATGAGATTGTTAATGAAATTATCTTCTTGCCTTGAAAAACCTTGGAGCTGGGCAACATGCCCTAATTGTGCCCCATCATTTTCCCATGATAGTACTCTGGTGCCTGATTTCATGATCCGTTCCAGGCTTTAATCCTGTCTGCCCTTTTTCCGGGCAGATCATGTCAAGGGTTAACTTTGCTCTGCCTCATTCTGGGTTCAGGTTTGCTATTTAGCTCCTGTGCATCCTGCTGGCGGTGTCAGCTATAGTTCTGCCTTTGGTGTGTGAACCGAACTCTGGTAGCTCTTGATTTGTCCTGCTGTGATCCCTGACTTGCCCCATGTCTGTTGACTCCCTTTGTCTGCCCTTTTCCCAGCATTTCCCTGTTTGTTGGTTTGATTCTCTGGTTTCTGACTTGGCTTGTATTCGGACTCGCTTCTGCCTTCTGTCTTTGTCTTATCTTCTTCTGACCGTTGCTGAACCTCCTGGCTTGTTCCTAACCACGTGTACTGCTGATACCTTTGGTACTTCTGCCTCTGACTGTTTTTTGACTCAGCTTGTTTGACCACTCTCTCGCCACTTGGTGGCACCTGTGCTGCTGCTCTGTGTACGTATTCTCATTTCCCTCTCAAGCTCCCTCTGATGGAGGTTGCGCTATACTGCACTGCAGCAGCAGCATGACACCTGGTCTGTTGAGGCCATCATTAGAAAAATTAGCTGTTTGTCAGGAGTGATTTTGCAGACTGCAGTTTGAAGGGTTCGTCTGTTATAAGACAACTCCTTTAAATGTTACTGGGCTATCATACTGGCCACGAAAAATCAACTTATTGTCCTGATCAATAAGGTATGAGAAAAAATTTATTTTTCATTATGTTCTACAGTTCAATAACCCAACTCTATGTATGCCAAAATCAGTCTGAGGGCTTAGAGGGGCTTTACGGGTGCATGCGCCTTACATTTTCCACTCTTTCCTGTTTTCCCGTTGGTTGTAGACACGCCATCTCAGAGGGTGCAGTTCATCCTGGGAACTGAGGATGACGATGAAGAACACATTCCCCATGATCTGTTCACAGAACTGGATGAAATATGCCTACGTGACGGAGATGATGCGGAATGGAGAGAGATGGCCAGGTCAGTATTCATGCAATACGTCAGGTATACTATAATTAATAAAGGAGTTTATAAACCTAGAGAATAAAGAAGAAGAGTAAGAACTGAAAAGAAATAAATATATGAAGGAAAAATATATGCAGGGCACCTCAGGGGCGGACCATTTCTACATCCAAGGCAAGAGCAATTTTGCATTTTTAGGAGGTCTTTGGCTGCGAAGGGCCCATAAATTGTTATTTCACAGGGGCCCTTTTCTGTATATGTTTGCCAGTGGTGCCCCTAGTGGTTTATTATGGTACTCTAGAATCATTGTGTGATTGGAGGGGTTCCAACTGCTGGGATCCTTCCAGATAATGAGAAATGAGTGACTTGTTGGAGATCCATCGGGGTGTACATATTATTTACAGACACATGCACTTGAATAGCAATGAGCTGAAATACATGGATGAGGGCAGTGCTACAGTCAGTAGTATTTGCCAGGTAGTTAGTGGGTATTTTAGTCTTGTGATTAATGTTGACCCTAGAAGTAAAATTCCCACAGATCGTAGAAAATAAGCAATGGTGTTAAAGTATAAAAATAGGAAGGTTCCTTTAAATTCTCTTCAATAAAAAAGTAAGGATTGGGGGTTCCCAAGTTTGGAGACTTTTTTTTTTTGTAGTTTAATGTATTTATTTCAGGATAAAAATAATTTTTGCAATTGGTTTCGGTAAAATTTTTTGCACCGTTTGGCTTTTACAGGCTCATCGTTTCCTGGCACATTCAACTTTGATGTGGTCTGTTGTTATAAATCAGCTAAGAGGAGCCAAGAAAATACAGATAAAAGAGTTACAAACTCTGCTATCACAGCGCCAGAATGACCTCACTGAAGAATCCTCAGTTAATTCATTCTGCAGCCCGCAATAGATATTGTAATACAGTGGCTATAGAAGATTTTTTTTTAATCAAGCCCAATTACTAAAGTTATTTATAACCCAAAATACAAACATTTAAGTAATAAAAAGAAAATTGTCCCCAAACATGGATAACTCTTTATTCTATCACATCAGTTAAAAATAAGGTCAAAGAGTAATTATAATTGTTTTTTTCATAAATTAATAATAATAATCATTAATAATAATAATAAAAAAGTTTGCAATATATTTTATCTGATAAATCTTCTTTCTCCTCCTGGATTGATCATTTGATCTCAATACATAGGTAAAACTTGTATTCGGCGAAGACAAATTTTCCCATTACCTAGGTAGGAAATGACATTTGCTGCTCATAAAATTCTATGGAAAGTGGTGGGTGGAGAAGGAGGGAAGAGCTGAAGGTAGACACAAGTTCTCCTGAAAATACAGTTTTTAAAGTTTTCCTCCTCTTTTATAAAACTTTCTGCCATACTCTGATATATAAAAAATTGAGTGTTACTTACTCTTCACAGGCCCAGTGCTGGGTCTCCACCGCTGCCCATTTCTTTGTTGTTTGACTGCAGCGGTGACATCACGGTAACAATGCTGCAGCCAATCATTGAGCTTAGCAGCTCTGACTGCCTAGATTGCAGAGCTGCTGAAATATGTGATTGATTGGTTTCGGTGCTATCAATGTGATGTCACCGCTGCAGCCAAACAACAAAGAAATTGGCAGTGGTGGAGACCCAGCACTGGGCCAAATACTAGAGATTAGGGCAATAGTGGAATGCTGGACCGGGGGAGGGTAAGTACTCAGTTTGGCTGTTTAGAACTTATATTAATGTACGGAAGAAAGTTTTCTAAAAGAAGACAAGACCTTGAAATGGTTTTGTTTGTACACCCATCACTTAGAGGGTGCCACCGCTTAAAGCATGTAATCGAAGTTCAACTGTAATAGAGTTGGTGCGAAGCGATTCGCTTGACTCGGTCATTGGATGGGAGCCATGAAAATCATCTCCTACCTCCCGGCATCCGCGGCTCTTCTTTGGATGTAGCCGGCCTTACGCGACATCACTTGTGTGTCATGCCACAACAATGACGTCCCGCCAGGACGTCTAATGAAAAGAAAAGCCGCGATTGCCATCCGGTAAGGAGATAGGTAACATCCATAATGTGTGGTTCATCTGCAGTAGTAGATGCAGTCTGCTATTTTGAGCAGCTTGTTAGGTAGAAATTTGTATGATTGATTGTGCCTCACCAACATTTGTTTCAACAGATGGTTGAAGTTTGAAGAAGATGTGGAAGATGGCGGAGAGCGGTGGAGCAAGCCCTACGTGGCTACATTGTCTCTTCACAGCTTGTTTGAGTTGAGGAGTTGTATTCTGCATGGAACGGTCTTGTTGGACATGAGGGCCAACACTCTGGAAGAAATTGCAGGTACCATAATATTACCCCTACTGGATCTGCGTGACCTCATGTGCAAAAAGTGATAAAACATTGTATTTCTTTATGTAGCTGTGATACCGTTGTATTCTAGAATCCTACAATAAGGTTGACCTCAGATCTGCCGTCTGTCCATCATTTCTGGTGCGAAGCTCGAACAGTCACATCAATGATGTTTACTCCATTCCCATTTATTTACTTACTGCAGGGTATTTTCTCATTATTTTTATCCTAAGTTTTATCTGTTAATGGACATTGTGAATGCGCACCTACACATTGCACTTATACCAAGAGGTGTGCCTAGGTGTGCCAGCTCATTTATTTGGTTTTGCTATCGTTTTTTTGTACATTGTACATACAGTACAGAGTTGTGCCACTTCCCACCCTTTGTGCTGGGTTCCTGGTTTATTTAGCTTTCCGTAGGCAGTTATTAAATAGTCGGTGTAGGTCTGTCTTATTTGAAGCCTGCTGGCACATAGCGGGGTGAGATACTAGAGTTAGGGTCTATCCTGACTGGGAACACCTTGTCGCGGTGCGATAGCCGTAACTCATTTTTTTATAAAACATTGCCATCTAAGTACCCTATGTACATGTACTACTATTTATTCACTTACTGCAGGGCATTTGCTCATTGTTTTTATCATAGGCTTCATTGAGCAGGGGGTTGGTCACGAGGACCCTGGAGGTCCCTTCCAACTCTAACATTCTGTTATTCTTTGATTTTAGGTTGCATAGATATAAAATCTCAAATGTATGTTTTAGAGATGCACATTAATTCTACTTTTAGTTTATTGTGGAAAGTGATCATTCTGTCTCTTTAAAATCAGATAAGATTCTGTTGGAAATTATAAGCTTAATCCGAAGAAAGCAAATTGAAAAATAACAAATTTCATATTTATCCTTTTTTTTCAGAAGGTTTTAATATGAGGTTAACTACTTTTTTTTTTTTTAACAATCCTGCATTATAGTTTGGTTAAGCCATATAACATATGACAAGATACAGATTCTACGTCTCCAATTAATTGGGCTCCAAAATGTCAACAATTCTGCTTTGACAACTGCTGTCCGTAATAAGATAAAACCACAGATGTTATACTTAACTGTTCCCGTCTAAAATGACTTAATCTGACAAAAGTTGTATCAACCAAATATGTTTTACATGTTTTCTAAAATTAATGAAATGTTAATTATTATAATATATTCCACAGCGTAAATGTTTTTTTTTCATCTTTGGGCTGTCCCTTTTTATCGGAAGGATTCCCTCGAATAAAGAATGACTAAATACTGCTTGGACCCCAAATAATCTGCTTTATTTTGTGATAAATCATGACAAAAAAGTGTTCAAATCCTCTGCAGCTCTTCCGCAGGTGAAATGAGGCATTACACATTTTGGTCCTCCAGAGGAAGAAAGGTTCGCTTTCCTTTAGGTAATGGATGAAGGTCTTCATAGGAGTATTCCCCTGCTATCTCCCCTCAAAATGCTCCAATAAAGTGTACCATCTTTTATTTATTTTTAAAATCGGACATATCCGTTAAAACAGCAGACGGGAAGAGATAGGAAGCGATAGAAAGAGCTGGATTTGTATGCCAAATCTTCTTGCCCTTGTTATGTCCATATGTCAGAGCTGAGAAATCTAGGACACATTGGTTGACAGGCTGCCTGACAACTTCTTAGATAATCGTTACTTAGATGTTCCATTCCAACCATTCTCCTGTATAACATTTAGGCTGAAATAACATGACCGTGAAATACGGACCGTACTCTGAATGCAATGTCCAGCCCAAATGGCGGGTCTCCTGACCTGAGCTAGCCAACAGATATATGCCTATGAAACAGGAAGCTCAGGTCAGGAGGCCCGCCGGTCAGACTGGGCTTTTAGATCTTTGCACGGGTCTTGTTCTATAAACTTGCGAATTTGACCTTCAATGGAACCTTAGTATTGATTCATGCTGCTTGAACCACGGACAGCAGGAATCAGAGACCGGCCGCAATATCGCATCCAGGTGTGTTTCACTGTAAAATGCTGGGACATTTCAGAGATACAGTGCCTTGCGAAAGTATTCGGCTCCCTGGAACTTTTCAACCTTTTCCCTCATATCATGCTTCGAACATAAAGATACCAAATGTAAATTTTTGGTGAAGGATCAACAACAAGTGGAACATAATGGTGAAATTGAACGAAATTTATTGGTTATTTTAAATTTTTGTGGAAATTCAAAAACTGAAAAGTGGGGCGTAATATACTAGGGACAATATGACTAGTCCAGGAGACATGTCCCATGGGTTCTGCCGGCCCCTGTCCCCTACACTGACTGGTCTCCGTGTATACATACACGTATAGAGGAACACCTTCAGTCTAGGGGAGTAGGGCTGAGAGAAGCTACTGAGGACCGCTCTCTTGCATTTGTTTGCATAGTTCAAAATGCAAAATGTTTCATCCCTAAGAGTTTTGTCCCCAGGCAAGCGCCCAGTAGCTCCATGTATTGTGACTGGAAAGACATGAGCTGTGACCACATTCTATCGTTTTTGTTTTTTTCATCCGTTATACAATTCAAGAGATATGGGCCTTTTTATTAAGGTATTCAGGTCTTTACTAAGGGGGAGTGGTTGACAGGGTTCCCTGCGGCGTGTCGTTAGGCTGCTCTGCATGATTATCCTGTGAGCCACGTCCCCTAGGTAGAGATTAGTAAAAAGTAGCATTAAATATAATGCCCATATCTTTGGATCAGTATGGCAGATTAGAAAAAAAAAGCAAGAGCAATAAGGGCAAAAATGCCCACTTTTAAGCTGGCGACAGGTCCCCTTTAAAAATTGTATTCTAAGTAAAATAGCAATATACAATGCTAATCCGAACCCAGGGTCCAGAGGAGAGTTTCCAACAGTCCAGAAATTCCCAGACATACCATTAAAATAGGGCTCTTTATTTTACCCGATCCATAAAAAAATTGCCGCGTCCCTGATTTTCTTGAAGCTGAAAAAACTTCTACTCATTACTATAATTATAATTTTTGCAGCTGATGTCTTCATATCAGAATTATGGGCTGTAGACGTGGATCACTTATAATCATAATGGTTCTTAAATGTTGCCTTTCCATAATTTTTTTAATAAGCTGTCCAGAAAAAAAAAAAAAAAAGTTGCCAACTCAAGATCCAGAGTGGGTTTTTTTTTGGGTAGAAGCAAACAAACCTTTTTTTTTTTCAAATCCCAGAAAATCCTATAAGTCCCCGTTCACCTTGTAATTAGGAACTTCAAGTGACTGATTTCAGAGTGAAAAATAATTCAAAGTTGTTTTTAACATTTCATTTCATATCACATTTTGATTATAAAAGTTAATTATTCATAGGCCAGAAATACACATACCTTTGTATCATCTTCAAAGTTTCTGAGAGTCTGTGATCATGACAGCTTTCTATTGAAAAGGATTGGAAGGAATGAGGACAATGCTGCGACTTTTGGTATAATTAGGTTAGAGTCAAAGGAACGGGACTGAACATGTTCTCATATTATCATTCATATTCAGCCATGTCTTCTGCCACACAAAGATGGTCTTTATCCCACCATGCTTATCATGGATAATAAAAACTGAATTCTTTACAATTGAGGCTGCGTTCACATTTGCGTTGTAGAACCTCCATTGTAGATCCCAACAAAAGTACAGGACAAGTCCAGTGACGGATGCAGTCCCTGTACCAGCCAATGGGGTCCACTGGGGTCTTCAATCTTCAGGTTAGCAATACTCCACCGCTGGCCATCAGGATGGGTTAAATATCAAAGTCCTTCCCCTCCATCCAGCTGATCCACCAATCCTGAGATTCCTGGATTCTGGTGGAAAAAGACTCTCCAGCCGTGCCCAGCGACAAGATACCGCCAAAAACTCAGCAGGGTTAACCCTTGAAAAAGCAAAAAAAAAACAAACAGCATTAGTCACACTGATCTTATCTAGTGATAAGTGAGTGTACTCGTTGCTCGGGTTTTCCAGAGCACGCTTGGGTGGTCTCCGAGTATTTGACTGCTCGGATATTTCGTTTTCCTTGCCGCAGCTGGATGATTTGCGGCTACTAGACAGCTTGATTACATGTGGGAATTCCCTAGCAACCAGGCAACCCCCACATGTACTCAGCCTGGCTAATAGCTGTAAATCATCCAGTTGCGGCAAGGAAAACTAAATCTCTGAACAAATACTTGGAGACCATCCGAGCGTGCTCGAGAAAACCCGAGCAACGAGTACACTCACTCATCACTATTCTTACCCCTTTACCCTTTGCAAACAAAATGCCTTATAATCCCATGTGCCCCCTTAATTTATTACATGGGGCTAACATTTTGGACAAACCAATTTTCCTTTGTTAGGGTTTCCAGACAAAGTAGCATCTGATAAGACCATATGAATAATGGGTATCAGTGGGTAAATACAACACTCAAAGAGGACCTGTCACCAGGTCAAATGTGCCCAGTTTTCAGGATTATATTATTTCCTCTGCTGCCCTGAGTATTCCACAATTTTTTTTTAAATCTGCCATACAGATAAAAAGATATGGGCCTTCTTTAGAGAAAATTTTTATCATCTTTATTAAGAGGGTGTTGCTCAGAAGGTAACTGTCCAGAACTGCCTAAAGACACGCCCCAGAGGATCTTATGAGTCATGCCCTCTTGATAAAAATAATAAACAGTAGCACTAAATACAAAGGCCAAAATCTCTGGAAGCGAACAAAAAATGGAATGTTCACGGGAGCAGCGGGAAGAAAATAAAGGCAAAAACTTGAGAACCACAGGATTTGATAAAAATGTCCAACAGATGTTCTCTTCATGGCATGAATAGAGAGGTGGATTGGCATGTGCAGCTCTCTGCAATCACTGCTATCTGAATTCTGAAAAATACTTTTACAATTTTCACTATGTTGAATGTTTATCCATGGGATAAGTGTGATGTTACAACTTTTTTTTCATTCTCTTCAGTGGAGGTGATTTGCAATTCCAAACAGAACACATATGGACAAGTTTGGGTTTTGGAAGAAGACCTCCATGTTTTTAATAATATAATGGATAGCCCCTTAAGAGTGTATTGCGTGCTCTTTAATTATTGATTGATTTTAATGTAGTAAACGTTTTCAAAGACTTTAGATTAAATTTGTCCAAACTCATCTAATATATATTAGGGCCCTACCATCTATCTCTAAATAACAGGTCTAAAAAGAGAAGGATCAGGAAGCTGGATTTCATCATGGCTGATTATTTTCCTTCCAGGAGACCAAATGTCAGGTAGTGACTTATTTTTCTCTTCCTATGGAAAACACATCAGACGTTTGGTCTCCTGTGAGCAAAAGGAACAACCATTGTGAAATCTAACTGCCTGATCCTTCTCTTTCTTACCACCTGCCAATGATGGATAGTAGCTGTCTAAGGTGTATGGGCACCATAACAGTTTGCTCCTTTGCTCTCTGGTGGTACTGGTCGTCATTAAACTCTATTTCTGCTATAAAATTAATCAGCAGAGAGTTTTTGACCCATTTAGAAGAAAAAAAGTAAATTCTGATGAAGGGTTCGCACTAGTTTTTTTTTGGCCTTTAATGAGGTTTTCCAGGACTTGGTTATTGATGACTGTAGGGGTCCATTCTCTCAGGTGGGCACTAGAACGCATACAGACATCAGGTTCTTGTCTCCAAACAGTGTGAGGTTTATTAAACGCCATAAACTTTCACAGCTCTCAAATGAAAAACAGACTTTTTCCAGCACAAATAAAATAACAAAAATCACATTGTAAAGCAACAGCAGGGTCTCAGCCAGACAACAATACTGGTCCTGCTTTAGGTGCAGTGTGATCACCATTACTGGTGGTTACTCTCCGATTCCAACACGTCACACCCACCTAAGCCAACCCAGCTGCCTTTTTATAGGACCTGCCAGCCCCTGACTAGAATGCATGGGAGCAACCTTTCCCACCCAGAATCTTTTGGTTGCTCCTAAATCCTGGACCCAAACTCCGTTCCCAATAAAAACCTTCTCATCAACCTACCATTGCTAGAGCCTTCAGTTTTGGGATTTACATCACAAAGGCTAGCCACCTCAGTGACACATACCTACCATCCAGGACATTTCCTCCTGCTCCTTTACATGACCGATTGAGTGGATAGATCAACAGCCATACCTGACTCCCCCACTGCTCAACTCTTTGCAACTCAAGTGGCAGCTGGATGTGCAAAGTTTACAGAGCCCCAACAGCGCCACTCCATACAGTGTCTAGTGGCCATTTTCAGGCACTGCAGCTCAGCTTTTATTCACTTCCATAGGAGTTGAGCTGCAGCATCCAAGAATGGCCAAAATATCTGTGTTTTTTTGCAAGCTTTGCGGCTCATTCTATTTTAATAAATTAGAGTTAATTTTGATTTAGTTTTTGGGGCCAATAACTACTGTGTGTTTGAAATGCGGCTTGGATATTTTACAATTATTCAAGGTTTTAATAATTGAAACATTATGAATTTGCTAGAAGGAGATTGGTGGAATGAAATACATTGTGGGCAGAATCTTATAAATCAGAGCGCTGAAAACTGACAGCGACTGAACAACACGTTCTACAATCCGTGCTCAGGTTCTCTGTTGACATGTAACAGGGTTTTTCTTTAATCTCCATATTTAATGTCGTGGATCAAAATAATGGTCCTGGCATTATGCAAACGGCACCACATTGATTTTGCATGACATTTATTTCATAAAACATTTTTGCAGAAATGTAATAAAAGCCACGTTTTAGTAATAAAATCCCCTTTGACTAGCCACAGTTTATTGTGCAAATGTGAAGAAATGCTGACTATCTATGCCGGGGGAAATATGCCATGACTGCAATGTTGTGACCAAGCCTGGATTAGCTAGGGTTGGGTTTGCCATGTGTTCCGGTTTTTCCAGGACAGTAGGTCTTTAGCTGGTGGAAATCCATTACTGATTTTTTTTTTAAGGCTATTAATGTATTGCAATATTCATAGCATACTTGGATTTACAGGACTTTGTAGCTAAATACAGAAACGAAATGTCAAATCTTCAATCTTGGAACATAAACAACGTTTTTCAGCAGTCCATCAGATTGTTGATAAATATATGATCACTGGGGTCCCACTGCTGAACCCCCATTGATCACTTGTACTGGAGCAATAGTCACGCATGCATATTACCACTTTATTCATTATCTATTGGACTGATGGATATAACACTGGCACCTTATTAATTATACGTTTATCATCTGTCATGTGATGTTTATGATCCAACCCCCTTAAGTAAGAAAATTGAAAAAACTTCTTGGCTTAAAGAGGACCTGTCTCCAGGTCAAACGTGATCAATATTTGCTCTAATTTTATTCCTGATGCTGCCAAGTATTTATTTTTTTTTTTACTTTTAAAATTAGTCATATGGGTTCAAGAGATATGGGCCTGTTCTTTGTTCTGATCTTTATGGTATTTACTATGGGGTAGGTGATCACAGAGGAATAATGCAGATCAGTCTAAAGTCACGCCCCAGAGGATCCTGTGAGCCACGCCCCTGTGGTAAAGTCAATAAATAGTAGCACTAAAATAAAAGTGTCCATATCTCTGGAATCATACAGCGGATTTATAGGAAACAAAAAACTACATACCGAGAGAAGTAGAAAAAGTAAAATGAGAACAAAAACTGGACACCTGTGACCTCATGAACATTTGGCAGAGCTTGGTGGTGCGCAAAGTTTTGTATGCTACCAAGAACGCAAGCTAGGCAAAACACTGAAAAAATGGAGAAGCCATAAACCACTAATAAAATAAAAAAAATTCATTGAAAAAATTCATGAAACACAATTACCATAAGTTACAAAGGTGTCAGATAAGAATGAATAAAAAATGGATCCAAAATATATCGAATAGTATTCAATGCGCAAATCACCTTTACAGAAGTCTTTGAACACCATATGTAATGACAAAGCAAAGATAGCTATAAACAAAGGGGGAAACAGAGAGCAGAGATTATAGGTGATATTACTTACTCATGGTAGGGGAGGATCAAGATGGCCCTGACAGCACAACCCCGACGCGCGTTTTGCTTGTAGTTTTCTCAAGGGGAGGTGTCGGAAGAATGCAAGCTGTTGTAGCAAAAGTGGACATAGTTACTAAAACTGAGTGCCAGATCTTCTCTCCAGGTCCTCTAGAGGATATCATTTATGGGGCTGAAGGCTTGATCTAAGACTGATGCCATATCTAGAGGAACATCTCCACTGCATTTCTTGGAACCCCTGATATGCTAAGTTTTATGTAGTCCTGGCTAAACTGACAAATGAGACAGGTTTATGAAGCTATTTAAAAAAATATTCTTAGCTGCCTATAACACGTTTTTTCATTTTACATTCTGGAATTAAAAAATGAAACTTTGCTTTGGGCAGCAAAGACCCATTTTATTTTAAGACCGTTTTCTGTGTCTGCCCCCTTGACTTTCAATGCAATCAGTGATATCTATTCAAGTCATCCTCGTCCATGTGCATATAAACATTAAAGAAGAGAATCTAATTTTTACAAAAATTAAGGCCTGATAAACCTTTTTTATGGCACTAATTTAAGGATACTTTCTCACCAGATTTAAGCCCCCTTTCCTGACTCTTTCACAGGCTTCAACCTTAAGCCTCAAAAAAACGGGGATCCTCCAACAAGGTCAATGAAGCAAACAGATTGCAAAGTATAAAATGTTCGACTACTGCTTGTTTGACCTCTTTTCCAGCAGTCTCCGTCTTTTAAGCTGTACCCAATACTGCCATAGACCATGCTATTGTGTCCAGCTCAAAAGACGCCACTAAAAAAAGGTCAATCTAATTCTAAAGTTGCAGTTTTTTTCTCTCCATTTGCCTACTGTTACATATCTACCTGGACCCTCTTCAGCAATGACTGTCACCGAGAAATTCTGTATTCATACTGCAGGTGATGCTCGTGATGGAGGAGACATCATGGCCCAGGTCCTGGCTGGCACAAGCACTGTCCAGCAGGGGATTAGTGTGGCTGCAGCCTGTGGTGCTAACCAGCAGGGCTAATCGGTGTGTGTGCTGTCAGCCACCCAGAAAATGTACCGTAGTCAACACCTTTCTGTGGTCATTAGGGCAGTAGCACACCCTACTTAATGGAAGTTGCCAGTTATTGTGCCTGGATTACACCCTGGACTCTGGTGCTTTTTTTGTGTGCACCCTGATCTTGATACAGATCATACTCCCTTATTACATCTGTTTCTGCCATACCCACCTTAGGCTGGTTTCACACTTGCGTTTTTGTCCGCTGCGTTTTAGCGCTAAAAAATGCATGCGTTTTTTTTTCTATACTTAACATTAAAAAACGCATGCGTTTTTATAGAAAAACACAAGAAAACACAAGAAAACCCTAACCCTAAACACAAGAAAAAACAAGAAAACACTAACCCTACCCCTAACCCTAACCCTGACAAGTCACCCCCCACCATCAAGGTGATAAAGGGATCCAAACCCTAACCCTAACCCTATATGACAGTCAATACTCTACGAGTTTATATTTTTAGTACTCTATAGCAATACCGTATATCTTGGGGTGTCCACATTGAACAAAGCTTTTTATTAGAAGAATGTCCTGGTCACCAGGTCAACATAATAGCCAATTCCTATGGATCCCTAGGATCCCTAGGGTTAGGGTTAGGGGTAGGGTTTGGATGCCTTTATCACCTTGATGGTTGGGGTTGGCTTGTCAGGGTTAGGGTTAGGATGCCTTTATCACCTTGATGGTGGGGGGTGTCTTGTCAGGGTTGGGGTAGGGTTAGGGTTAGGGTTTGGATGCCTTTATCACCTTGATGGTGGAGGGTGGCTTGTCAGGGTTAGGGTTAGGGGTAGGGTTAGGGTTTGGATGCCTTTATCACCTTGATGGTGGGGGATGGCTTGTCAGGGTGAGGGGTAGGGTTAGGGTTTGGATGCCTTTATCACCTTGATGGTGGGGGGTGGCTTGTCAGGGTTAGGGGTAGGGTTAGGGGTAGGGTTAGGGTTTGGATGCCTTTATCACCTTGATGGTGGGGGGTGGCTTGTCGGGGTTAGGGGTAGGGTTAGGGGTAGGGTTAGGGTTAGGGTTTGGATGCCTTTATCACCTTGATGGTGGGGGGTGGCTTGTCAGGGTTAGGGGTTAGAGTTAGGGTTAGGATCCCTAGGGTTATTGTCATGGTTCCCAATGGCAGGGGAACGTCAAAACACAAAAATAACGGACGAGCTCTGGGTGATGGAATCTCGAGCTGACCGTGAGCTAAATCTACCACACAACTAATAGCAGCCAGGGAGCATACCTACGATTATCCCTAGATGCCACGCGCCAGCCGGAGGACTAACTACTCCTGGTAGAGGAAGAAACAGACCTGGCTTACCTCTAGTGAAATACCCCAAAGATGATAGAAGCCCCCCACATATAATAACGGTGAGTTCAGAGGAAACTACATACACAGTATGAAAGTAGATTTAGCAAAGAGAGGTCCACTTACTAGATAGCAGAAGGATACAAAAGAGGACTTCACGGTCAACTGAAAACCCTTTTAAAAAAAACCATCCTGAAATTACTTTAAGACTCCTGTGTCAACTCATGACACAGGAGTGGCAATTTCAGCCCACAAGAGCTTCCAGCTACAGAGAATAACAAAACTGCAAACTGGACAAAGATACAAAAACAAAAGGACAAAAGTCCACTTAGCTGATCAGCAGACTAGTAGCAGGAACATGCAACCGAAGGCTCTGGTTACAATGATGACTGGCAAGGAAATGACTGGAGAGCAAGGCTAAATAGGAAACTCCCAAACACTGATGGGAGCAGGTGAACTGAGACCGCAAAGCACACACAAGTCATCAGTACCACCAGCAACCACCAGGGGAGCCCAAAAGCGGATTCACAACAGGTTATTAGGGATCCTAACCCTAACCCTAACCCTAGCTATTTCTGTTTATAGTGGGTTTTCTAGTTGATTTTGATGATTGGCAGCTGTCACACCCTTCTCAGCATGCATTTAAAAAACGCAAACGCTGGAAAAAACGCATGTAATCGCGGCAAAACGCCGCGTTTTTTTTTCTGCATGCAAAAATGCATGTGTCTAAAAAACGTGGCGTTTTGCCGCGTTTACATGCGTTTTTTCACCACATGCGTTTTTTTTTTAAACGCAGATCAAAACGCAAGTGTGAAACCAGCCTTATCCTGATCATGGCCTGTCTGACTACGCTTTGACTGATCATCTAGTATTCGATCCTGGCTATTTCCCTGACTATGGTGTTGTCTTCTGATTCTACACCTGGCTGGTACTATCCCTCAAGTTACTGACAGTTTTGACTATCCTTCCCTAAGGTTGCGCATCTGGATAGCAACTAATCCGTGGAGACAACCCAGAGGGCCCCTTAGTAAGTCCAGATCACTATATAGTGATTAAAGGGTGAAGGCCAAAGTTCCTCTGGGATCTGTTATAGAACAGTTATAGCCCAAGTTTGTCTCAGCCAGCTTTTTTGAGCTGATGGGTTCAGCCAGACTTGAAGTCTATGACTCCATCAGGAGCATGTCGAAATCCCAATTTTTCAAGGAGACAGGCAGAAATCCCTGACAAAGTTGGGAACAAAAGCTCCAACGTGCTCATCCTTAACCAGTCAAAGTTCTTTTGTGTAGCCTTTGGAGTCAGCTTGGCGCACTAGATAATGAGAGTCAATGAGCATAGAGCCGTGATAACTAATGATATAAATAGTAATAAAACATTATAATGTCAAAGACATCTATTTATATAATGAATTTTGTGCATTTATTTTCATTCGCATGACTCAGAATCCTGATGAATCAGATTGCCAGGATTAGTGAGAACATCACTCCTTTACCTGCGTTACTGTGTTTGACTTCTCGAAGATAAAATAATTGACTTTACTAGACTGTAAGAAACTACTGTGAAAATAAAATGCCGTAGTTGCCATTTTTAGCATTTCCACCCACATCATATTTAGACAAACAGCAGTTTATTATTAATATGACATTTTACCTTAAAAGCCCTTTTAATGGTCCTGAAATCCAGGTCACTGCTGCTATCAGTTATTGAAAGTGTCGTAGCCGGGATAGGTTTATCCTGGACTAGTAGCACTTAGTTCCTGCTCTTTTTTTCACAATGACAAGCTTTCTGTGCACATTTTTGGGGTCTACCTAAAAACAACAACCACCAAACTGCAGACCTTCTAGGTCAGGGGCTCCCGGCCTTCTTTATTTTGAGAGCAACATTCAGTTTGGAGACATAATTGTGAAGACATCTCTGAAGCGCGTGTTCTTTTGAAGGTTAAAATTCCCCAAGTGCCCCCTTATACAGATATCTATGTTTTATGGCACCCGAGGCAAGAATTCTGTTTGGCGCCCCCCCCCCCCCTGGCCGTTTGCGTAGTAGTCATGTGACTGCTCATTCATATGCGAATTGCTTACAAACAGTACATGTACATTCCGACTAGACGTGTCCGGCCTTGCTTAATTCATTTTCAGAGGACGAGGTCACGCACGTCTAGTCGGCACGTGACCGAATGTATATAGATCACATACTTGTGATTTCATGACCTCCCCCTCTCACCGCCGGCACCAGAGAATCCTGACAGCATTTAGTGTGCGCTGTGAGAATTCAGAAGTCTGTAGTCACATAGACTTAATGGGTAGAAAGGCAAAATGAGCAATTGTAAGTGCACAGTGCTATATAATATGATGACTGCAATATATTAACCCCTTAATCCCATATGACGTACTATACCGTCGAGGTGGGGTGGGCCTTAATTCCCGGTGACGGTATAGTGCGTCATACGCAATCGGCCGCGCTCACGGGGGGAGCGCGGCCGATCGCGGCCGGGTGTCGGCTGCATATCGCAGCTGACATCCGGCACTATGTGCCAGGAGTGGTCACGGACCGCCCCCGGCACATTAACCCCCGGCACACCGCGATCAAACATGATCGCGGTGTACCGGCGGTACAGGGAAGCATCGCGCAGGGAGGGGGCTCCCTGCGGGCTTCCCTGAGACGATCGGTACAAGGTGATGTACTCACCTCGTACCGAACGTCTTCTCCCTGCAGGCCCCAGATCCAAAATGGCCGAGGGGCTGTATCCGGGTCCTGCAGGGAGCACTTCCGGGTCGGAGCAGGCTGCAGATGAAAGCTGCAGCCTGCTCCGATGAAAGTATGATCGCAGATCTGATAGAGTGCTGTGCACACTATCAGATCTGCGATCTGTGATGTCCCCCCCTGGGACAAAGTAAAAAAGTAAAAAAAAAAATTTCCACATGTGTAAAAAAAAAAAAAAAAAATTCCTAAATAAATAATAATAATAAAAAAAATATTATTCCCATAAATACATTTCTTTATCTAAAAAAACCAAACAAAAACAATAAAAGTACACATATTTAGTATCGCCGCGTCCGTAACGACCCAACCTATAAAACTGGCCCACTAGTTAACCCCTTCAGTAAACACCGTAAGAAAAAAAAAAAAAAAACGAGGCAAAAAACAACGCTTTATTACCATACCGCCGAACAAAAAGTGGAATAACACGCGATCAAAAAGACGGATATAAATAACCATGTTACCGCTGAAAACGTCATCTTGTCCCGCAAAAAATGAGCCGCCATACAGCATCATCAGCAAAAAAATAAAAAAGTTATAGTCCTCAGAATAAAGCGATGCCAAAATAATTATTTTTTCTATAAAATAGTTTTTATCGTATAAAAGCGTCAAAACATAAAAAAATGATATAAATGAGGTATCGCTGTAATCGTACTGACCCGACGAATAAAACTGCTTTATCAATTTTACCAAGCGCAGAACGGTATAAACGCCTCTCCCAAAAGAAATTCATGAATAGCTGGTTTTTGGTTATTCTGCCTCACAAAAATCGGAATAAAAAGTGATAAAAAATGGTCACGTGTCCGAAAATGTTACCAATAAAAACGTCAACTCGTCCCGCAAAAAACAAGACCTCACATGACTCTGTGGACCAAAATGTGGAAAAATTATAGGTCTCAAAATGTGGAGACGCAAAAACTTTTTTGCTATAAAAAGCGTCTTTTAGTCTGGTTTCACACTTGCGTTTTTATCTGCATGCGTTTTTTAAAAAAACCGCATGTGTGAAAAAATGCATGTAAACGCGGTAAAACGCATGCGTTTTTATAGAAAAACACAAGAAAACAAGAAAAAAACAAAAAACCCTAACCCTACCCCTAACCCTACCCCTAACCTGAAATACGTGGCACTGAAATACGTGGCACTGAAATATACGTTTATATACGTATATACGTATATAAGTGCCACGATATTTCAGTGGCCACGTATATAAGTGCCACGTATTTAAGTGCCACGTATTTAAGTGCCACGTATTTACGTGCCACGTATTTACGTGCCACGTATTTTTCAGTGCCTGAAATACGTGGCACTGAAATACGTGGCACTGAAATATCGTGGCACTGAAATATCGTGGCACTGAAGTATTTACGTGCCACGTATTTTTCAGTGCCTGAAATACGTGGCACTGAAATACGTGGCACTGAAATACGTGGCACTGAAATACGTGGCACTGAAATATTGTGGCACTGAAATATCGTGGCACTTAAATACGTGGCACTTAAATACGTGGCACTTAAATACGTGGCACTTAAATACGTGGCACTTAAATACGTGGCACTTATATACGTGGCACTTATATACGTGGCACTTATATACGTGGCACTTATGACTGTCAGAAAATGTTCAGTAAACGGTTAGGGGTAGGGTTTCAGGTAGAATTGGGGAGTTTCCACTGTTCAGGCACATCAGGGGCTCTCCAAACGCGACATGGCGTCCAATCTCAATTCCAGCCAATTCTGCGTTGAAAAAGTAAAACAGTGCTCCTTCCCTTCCGAGCTCTCCCGTGCGTCCAAAAAGGGGTTTACCCCAACATATGTGTTATCAGCGTACTCGGGACAAATTGAACAACAACTTCTGGGGTCCAAGTTCTCTTGTTATCCTTGGGAAAATAAAAATTTGGGGGGCTAAAAATCATTTTTGTGGGAAAAAAAATATGTTTTATTTTCACGGCTCTGCGTTGTAAACTGTAGTGAAACACTTGGGGGTTCAAAGTTCTCACAACACATCTAGATAAGTTCCTTGGGAGGTCTAGTTTCCAATATGGGGTCACTTGTGGGGGGTTTGTACTATTTGGGTACATCAGGGGCTCTGCAAATGCAACGTGACGCCTGCAGACCAATCCATTTAAGTCTGCATTCCAAATAGCGCTCCTTCCCTTCCGAGCTCTGTCATGCGCCCAAACAGTGGTTCCCCCCCACATAGGGGGTATCAGCGTACTCAGGACAAATTGGACAACAACTTTTAGGGTTCAATTTATCCTGATACCCTTGTGAAAATACAAAACTGGGGGCTAAAAAAATCATTTTTGTGAAAAAGAAAAATAATTTTTATTTTCACGGCTCTGCGTTATAAACTGTAGTGAAACACTTGGGGGTTCAAAGTTCTCACAACACATCTAGATAAGTTCCTTGGGGGGTCTAGTTTCCAATATGGGGTCACTTGTGGGGGGTTTGTACTGTTTGGGTACATCAGGGGCTCTGCAAATGCAACGTGACGCCTGCAGACCAATCCATTTAAGTCTGAATTCCAAATGGCGCTCCTTCCCTTCCGAGCTCTGTCATGCGCCCAAACAGTGGTTCCCCCCCACATAGGGGGTATCAGCGTACTCAGGACAAATTGGACAACAACTTTTAGGGTCCAATTTATCCTGATACCCTTGTGAAAATACAAAACTGGGGGCTAAATTTCATTTTTGTGAAAAAAAAAAAAAAAATTATTTTCACGGCTCTGCGTTATAAACTGTAGTGAAACACTTGGGGGTTCAAAGTTCTCACAACACATCTAGATAAGTTCCTTGGGGGGTCTAGTTTCCAATATGGGGTCACTTGTGGGGGGTTAGTACTGTTTGGGTACATCAGGGGCTCTGCAAATGCAACGTGACGCCTGCAGACCAATCCATTTAAGTCTGCATTCCAAATGGCGCTCCTTCCCTTCCGAGCTCTGTCATGCGCCCAAACAGTGGTTCCCCCCCACATAGGGGGTATCAGCGTACTCAGGACAAATTGGACAACAACTTTTAGGGTCCAATTTATCCTGATACCCTTGTGAAAATACAAAACTGGGGGCTAAAAAATCATTTTTGTGAAAAAGAAAAATAATTTTTATTTTCACGGCTCTGCGTTATAAACTGTAGTGAAACACTTGGGGGTTCAAAGTTCTCACAACACATCTAGATAAGTTCCTTGGGGGGTCTAGTTTCCAATATGGGGTCACTTGTGGGGGGTTTGTACTGTTTGGGTACATCAGGGGCTCTGCAAATGCAACGTGACGCCTGCAGACCAATCCATTTAAGTCTGCATTCCAAATGGCGCTCCTTCCCTTCCGAGCTCTGTCATGCGCCCAAACAGTGGTCCCTCCCCACAAATGGGGTATCAGCGTACTCCAGACAAATTGGACAACAACTTTTGGGGTCCAATTTATCCTGATACCCTTGTGAAAATACAAAACTGGGGGCTAAAAAATCATTTTTGTGAAAAAAAAAAATAATTTTTATTTTCACGGCTCTGCGTTATAAACTGTAGTGAAACACTTGGGGGTCCAAAGCTCTCAAAACACATCTAGATAAGTTCCTTAGGGGGTCTACTTTCCAAAATGGTGTCACTTGTGGGGGGGTTTAATGTTTAGGCACATCAGGGGCTCTCCAAACGCAACATGGCGTCCCATCTTAATTCCAGTCAATTTTGCATTGAAAAGTAAAATAGCGCTTCTTCCCTTCTGAGCTCTGCTATGCGCCCAAACAATGGTTTACACCCACATATGGGGTATCGTCGTACTCAGGACAAATTGCACAACAACTTTTGTGGTCTAATTTCTTCTCTTACCCTTGGGGAAATAAAAAAATGGGGGTGAAAAGATCATTTTTGTGAAAAAATATGATTTTTTATTTTTACGGCTCTGCATTATAAACTTCTGTGAAGCACTTGTTGGGTCAAAGTGCTCAACACACATCTAGATAAGTTCCTTAAGGGGTCTACTTTCCAAAATGGTGTCACTCGTGGGGGGTTTCAATGTTTAGGCACATTAGGGGCTCTCCAAACGCAACATGGCGTCCCATCTCAATTCCAGTCAATTTTGCATTGAAAAGTCAAATGGCGCTCCTTCCCTTCTGAGCTCTGCCCTGCGCCCAAACAATGGTTTACACCCACATATGGGGTATCAGTGTACTCAGGACAAATTGCACAACAATTTTTGGGGTCCAATTTCTTCTCTTACCCTTGGGAAAATAAAAAATTGGGGGTGAAAAGATAATTTTTGTGAAAAAATATGATTTTTTATTTTTACGGCTCTGCATTATAAACTTCTGTAAAGCACTTGTTGGGTCAAAGTGCTCACCACACATCTAGATAAGTTCCTTAGGGGGTCTACTTTCCAAAATGGTGTCACTTGTGGGGGGTTTCAATGTTTAGGCACATCAGGGGCTCTCCAAATGCAACATGGCGTCCCATCTCAATTCCAGTCAATTTTGCATTGAAAAGTCAAATGGCGCTCCTTTGCTTCCAAGCTCTGCCATGCGCCCAAACTGTGGTTTACCCCCACATATGGGGTATCAGCGTACTCAGGACAAATTGTACAACAACTTTTGGGGTCTATTTTCTCCTGTTACCCTTGGTAAAATAAAACAAATTGGAGCTGAAATAAATTTTGTGTGAAAAAAAGTTAAATGTTCATTTTTATTTAAACATTCCAAAAATTCCTGTGAAACACCTGAAGGGTTAATAAACTTCTTGAAAGTGGTTTTGAGCACCTTGAGGGGTGCAGTTTTTAGAATGGTGTCACACTTGGTTATTTTCTATCATATAGACCCCTCAAAATGACTTCAAATGAGATGTGGTCCCTAAAAAAAAATGGTGTTGTAAAAATGAGAAATTGCTGGTCAACTTTTAACCCTTATAACTCCGTCACAAAAAAAATTTTGGTTCCAAAATTGTGCTGATGTAAAGTAGACATGTGGGAAATGTTATTTATTAAGTATTTTGTGTGACATATCTCTGTGATTTAAGGGCATAAAAATTCAAAGTTGGAAAATTGCGAAATTTTCAAAATTTTCGCCAAATATTCGTTTTTTTCACAAATAAACGCAAGTTATATCGAAGAAATTTTACCACTATCATGAAGTACAATATGTCACGAGAAAACAATGTCAGAATCGCCAAGATCTGTTGAAGCGTTCCAGAGTTATAACCTCATAAAAGGACAGTGGTCAGAATTGTAAAAATTGGCCCGGTCATTAACGTGCAAACCACCCTCGGGGCTTAAGGGGTTAAGAGGATAAAAACGTTGATGCGAGTGCTTCTTTAAGTGCTCCCTTAATTTTGCCTTATTAGGTAGTATTATCCTGGGTGACCCTAATAAATTAAAAATACCTCTTAATAAGTAATAATGACCCATGTGGACACCGATATTTACTGCTCTTGATTAAAAAATGCAGCCAGTTGGAAATCGGATGAAATGCGTTTGCAGTAGAGATGAGGGGATCAATCCACAGAGGATCGAGTTTGAGTTGAATTTCCTGAAATTCGTGGCTCCACACGAATTCAAACACTTTGATTTACGATTCGTAAATAAATGCCCAGCTGCCTTTTTGGTAAACTATTTAGGGCTGACAAATGGTAGAAAAAAACAACCTAAGTCTAATATCATGTCTCACCTCTACGGTCACCCCTCTACTCGCTGGTCTTCTTCTTTCTGCAATCACGCTCCACATCTCCAGCCTCTTCCCTACTGGACAGAACTTCCAGCCATGATCAAGCCTTGGGGGCTGCTACCTTACATCGCTCATTGACCAAGTCCTGGCCTTTCGTGAAGCATTTCGACTTTGAGGAGTACCTGGGTTATTACCTGGTATTCTGTCTATTGAGATCAGAAAAAAAATGATAACTAACATATATCTAACTTTTTCTTACTCAGATATGATTCTGGATCAACAAGTCGCATCCGGGCAGCTAAGTGAAGACGTCCGTCATAGAGTTCATGAAGCTCTTCTGAAGAGACACTATCACCAAAACCAAAAGAAGCTCAGCAACAGGATCCCAATAGTGCGCTCATTTGCTGACATTGGCAAGAAGCAGTCAGAACCCCACTCTATGGACAAAAATGGTAAGTTTTCCCTTCATCTTAGTCACATTTTTAGGGAAGGAATTGAAGCGGTGATTGAGAATGGTAACGTTTTAGATCAGATTTTGGACCTGATTCTTCATTTGCATATTTTTTTTATTCAGTCTTCTTTTTATATCTTGTGGTTTTATTAACTCAAATTCTTTAAGATGGCAGACAGGGTTCAATAATTTTATGCAAAATAAATAATGTTTTTTGTTTTTGTCTTTAACCATTTTAGCGACAATAAGTAACATGTTTTGCTAAAATCACTTCAGGAGGAGGGGAAAGTAAGGGGGGGTGGGCTTGAGTAAATTTACTGAAATATGCTGTGACTTCTTAAAAGTCGCATTTCGTGAATTAGCTAAAAACATCCTCAACACAATGATGAACATGAAAAAAAACAAACAGGTGATCATATATGAAAAATAGATTTTGAAAAATCGACAAATCAAGAAAATAAAGTGCCGTAATGCTCACACATAGCCTTGTTTTTTGGCTGCATCTTTTTTTTTTTTTGCAGAAAAGAATCTGTGTTTTTTCCATTAAAAGCTATGAGATTTCAGAAATCTCATGCACACGTTTGGGTTTTTTTCCTGACTGAATTTGACAACAGCAGCGCTTTTGAAATTTGCAGCATGTCAATTCTTTCAGCATTTTTGCAGTGGTTTTCTCACCAATAGAAAGCAAAGAGAAACTGAAAAAACGCAGCAAATATGGTGAATAAAGCTAACTTTATTAAATAAATATAAAAAAAAAAATGTCATGGGTCCGTCCCATTTTTGACAACCAGCCAAGCTAAAGCAGACCGCTGGGGTATGGTATTCTCAAATATGGATATTGGCCCTCCCCAGCATAAAAATAGCAGCCCACAGCTGCCCCAGAAAATATGCATCTAATAGATGCGCCAATTCTGGTGCTTTGCTTTCCCGCTTGCTCAAGGATAGTGAGCAACAGCCAGGGGGAGGGGTTGAGAATAACGAAGCCACGCCCATCGGACCAGAGGGACCCGATTAGCATACAGCGCTGGAGAAATTAAAAAATTTATGGGGACTTTACAGGGGGAGTTAGGGGGCTATATAAGGATTTAGGGAATGCAGCGCAGACGCTGAGTAAGATGACATTTTTAGCTGCTATGTGACAAAACTGGTGACAGGTTCCCTTTAAGAAAAATAAGCATGCCAATAGAAAGGGATCACCTCCAAATTGTCAATATTTATTTATATAAAGAGATAAAAGACCACAAATATAAGAAGAATAAAAAATGTCATCAGGCTATACTGTATATACAGAAAATGCGCATGCCAACAATAGCGCAAACGTCTAACCTCCTCTGCCTATACAATACAAGATACACAGGAAACTCGAGATGATAGATTAACTAATTAATATTTGTTCGATATCTTATATCAACATAAAGTGATAATAATGAACGCAATTATATTACAACATCAAAAGACAGAAAAAAATGTGAAAGCAAAAAAAAAAAAAATCCACAAGAATAAATTTGAAGTACTAATAAATTGCCAGCACAAACTAGCCAATAGTTCAAATAAACAGTTAGAAAAAAAAACAGATGACATGATGTAAAAGCCAAGAGGAAGAAAAGGATGAGGGAAAGAGAACCCCATGCGTATGGCCACACAAAATGTGGCTTCCTCAGGGGTGAAGTACAGCGAGGATTTGATTAGTGCTACCTATAGTTTGGGTCTCATGAAACAGCTGAAAGGTTCACTTTAATTGTTATTGTAACCAGGGACCAGGGACCAGGGAATGGTGCTGTCTGCCACTGAGCTTTAACACATTTGAAAATATTTATCGTTTCTGAGGTTAAAAAAGTTATAAATTATTATTATAAATTTTTTATTTATTTTTTTTCTCACCAGCCAAGATAACTCTGATAGCCAGGGGCTTCAGCCTGCAGCTGTCAGCTTTACATGTGCAGGTTATCAAGAATCGAGGGGACCCCACGCAATGTTTTTATTTTATTTATTTATTTATTGCACAGGTGCCGGTGATGAATACTCTCATCAGTCTCACCTGTTTTCGCTTCTCGCTGATATATATTTTACTTCTATAGCGCCTTCATATTCCACAGCGCTGTATAGCCAGTTTATTCTCTTCCCAAGAAGAAAACATGGATGCCGGGTCCTCCCGAGCATACTCACTGCAAGTTTATGGAATTTTCGGGAGAAACAGCTAGTGGACAAACAAGCTTTTGCAAAGTGGCCAGCTTAAGGATTCACAAGACGCCTGTAGCATTTTTTTCATTTCCGTATTGTTGTCATCTTTTATTATCGGCAGCATTCCATCATAATAAGATCAGTCCGTACAATACAATCTGGAGGAGACGTTGGTGACATTTTCTTCTGATGCGACATTAAGGTTGATTAGCAGTTAGAATAATTCTCAGTGTTCCCCGGTAACATCGATCTGCCGGTCACTGCGCTCAACCATGCGATTACGATGATTGATGATGGATTGTGCTCTTTGGAGTCGTTCAATGGAGAAATAAAAAGAAAAGAATATTGTTACCCTGAGGAAATAAAGACTGTTTTTCAGTTAGAAGCTTGATGGGTGCAGAGATATCCAGAATTAAAGGGATGTTATAATTGTGTCCATTTATCACAAACCCTTAGATGAGAAGATGGAGAAAAAATGTCTCCGTCCTCTGCATGCCGTCAATCCATAAAAATCAGTGAGGGTCCGACCACTGTGACCTGTTCTCTGAGCACCAGAATGGGGAATGTTTTTTCCTCGACGGGGCACCTTTATCTCCATTAAAATGAAGCCGAGAGCATAAACCCCCATAGGGAATGAGTGAAGAGGCGGACGACGAGCCTGCGCATTGCCGCTTGATTCTCAGGGGATAAAAGTTGCCCAATGTGCAAATTCATGCCGTTCCCAGCAGTCGGACCCCCATCGATCGATAAGTTATCACCCCTACTTTGATTTTTCTTTTTCTACAGGCCTCCCCTTTAAGCCTGGAAAACCCCTTTAATCTGATAAAAAATATACAGTATGCTTCTAGCCAAAAGACAAAAGTGATGTATGTAGATAGCTAAGATGATATTTGCCTTTGCATCAGGATATAAATAAAAAATCTACTGGCTGACCGACACGTGAGGGATAGGAAAATATTAACAATTATTATTTTTTTTTTAACGCCTGCTAGTTATATTTATTAGAAAGACTCTTTAAGAGCTGAACATCCGTTATATGAATTACTTATAATTGCACTGGATGTTAAGTGTTAATTTGTGTTGGACACAGTTCTTCAGGAGCTCACTGTCCGCTACACACTGTCCGCGGCACACTGTCTGCTGCACACTGACCGCTGCACACTGTCCGCTACACACTGTCCGCGGCACACTGTCCGCTACACACTGTCCACGGCACACTGTCCGCTGCACACTGTCCGCTACACACTGTCCGCGGCACACTGTCCGCTACACACTGTCCGCGGCACACTGTCCGCTACACACTGTCCACTGCACACTGTCCGCTGCACACTGACCGCTGCACACTGTCCGCTACACACTGTCCGCGGCACACTGTCCGCTACACACTGTCCGCTGCACACTGTCCGCTGCACACTGACCGCTGCACACTGTCCGCTACACACTGTCCGCGGCACACTGTCCGCTACACACTGTCCACGGCACACTGTCCGCTGCACACTGTCCGCTACACACTGTCCGCGGCACACTGTCCGCTACACACTGTCCGCGGCACACTGTCCGCTACACACTGTCCACTGCACACTGTCCGCTGCACACTGACCGCTGCACACTGTCCGCTACACACTGTCCGCGGCACACTGTCCGCTACACACTGTCCACTGCACACTGTCCGCTGCACACTGACCGCTGCACACTGTCCGCTACACACTGTCCGCGGCACACTGTCCGCTACACACTGTCCGCTGCACACTGTCCGCTACACACTGTCCGCGGCACACTGTCCGCTACACACTGTCCACTGCACACTGTCCGCTGCACACTGACCGCTGCACACTGTCCGCTACACACTGTCCGCGGCACACTGTCCGCTACACACTGTCCACGGCACACTGTCCGCTGCACACTGTCCGCTACACACTGTCCGCGGCACACTGTCCGCTACACACTGTCCACTGCACACTGTCCGCTGCACACTGTCCGCTACACACTGTCCGCTGCACACTGTCCGCTGCATACTGACCGCTGCACACTGTCCGCTGCACACTGTCCGCTGCACACTGACCGCTGCACACTAACTGCTGCGCACTGTCCCCTGCACACTGTCCGCTACACACTGTCCGCTACACACTGTCCGCGGCACACTGTCCGCTACACACTGTCCACTGCACACTGTCTGCTGCACACTGACCGCTGCACACTGTCCGCTACACACTGTCCGCGGCACACTGTCCGCTACACACTGTCCACGGCACACTGTCCGCTGCACACTGTCCGCTACACACTGTCCGCGGCACACTGTCCGCTACACACTGTCCACTGCACACTGTCCGCTGCACACTGTCCGCTACACACTGTCCGCTGCACACTGTCCGCTGCATACTGACCGCTGCACACTGTCCGCTGCACACTGTCCGCTGCACACTAACTGCTGCGCACTGTCCCCTGCACACTGTCCGCTACACACTGTCCGCTGCACACTGTCCGCTGCACACTGACCGCTGCAAACTGTCCGCTGCACACTGTCCGCTGCACACTGACCGCTGCACACTGTCCGCTGCACACTGTCCACTGCACACTGACCGCTGCACACTAACTGCTGCGCACTGTCCCCTGCACACTGTCCCCCGCACACTGTCCGCTGCACACTGTCCGCTGCACACTGACCGCAGCACACTGTCCGCTGCACACTGTCGGCTGCACACTGACCGCTGCACACTGTCCGCTGCACACTAACCGCTGCACACTGTCCGCCGCACACTGTCCGCCGCACACTGACCGCTGCACACTGTCCCCTGCACACTGTCCACCGCACACTGTCCGCCGCACACTGACCGCTGCACTTCATGCGTCCAGACTGTAATAAACATTTCATTTGTGCAGATCCTCTAAGTGCCTATGCAGCGCCACCTGGTGTTCACTAGTGGTACAATGTCTTTTGTTTGCATTTATTCTACATAACAAATTCTAGGACATTTTTGTCACTTTCACATCATCCATGCAGAGTCATAAAGTCTTTCACAGTACATTGCTTTTTAGAAATGCTCTTTACTATATATAATATTAATATGTACAGTATATATTCAGTACAACAAATAACAATTACAGAATGTACCTATGGAAATCCATAAACCCTCCAAGGATTTCCAGCTCTGTTCGTCTTATAGATTGTCTCGGAGTATAAGTCATTTTTTTAATATTTGCATTAACTTTCAGTGAAGTTGACAATCCTCGTCCCTACGGTCATACGATTTATGACGAGATCGCTGCCAGTACGCGTCACAGATATAATTGGCAACTATCATGTGTCTGCAGTGTGGCTGATGTAGGACTGTCATTTTAAATTGCTTTATTATGCACCACTTGTTCCTTATAGGGAATGTAGTTTTTTTTTTTTATAATATTGTTAAGCAATGGTTATTGGAATTATATGAGTTAATGTACAAAGATTGAGCGAGACTTGTCTACCAATAGGGTCTCTCATGTGTGGAGTGCTCGGCGATCCTCCACAGTGCTCAGACAGACAGCTGATGTCAGTAAGCCGGGTCCTATACTTTCCCTGTGGTGTCCCTGCACATGTTCCCGCTGACCGCTGCCACTCACAGTCACGGCACATCCTATAATCAGCTTATTGTTTAGGGACCATCACGAGAAAGAAAGGGAAAGGCCAAACTCCATAGAAGACTGTATGGCTATATCTGATTTAGTGACTTAATTAAAGCACATTTTGCTAACCTGACTTTACACATCTCCCAATTTTTGGCTTCTTCTATTAGTCAGAATTGAGTTCTCCAGCGGTAACAGCACTGTCCTCGTTTGCAGTAATTAGGCACAACATCTCTTCCACTTCCCTAGTAGTCACAACATCTTTTCCATTTAACCAGTAGTCATAACATCTCTTCCATTTACCCAGTAGTCACAGCATCAATTCCACTTCCCCAGTAGTCACAGCATCTCTTCCACTTCCCCAGTAGTGACAACATCTCTTCCATTTCCCCAGTAGTCACAGCATCTCTTCCACTTCCCCAGTAGTCACAGCATCTCTTCCATTTCCCCAGTAGTCACAGCATATATTTCACTTCCCCAGTAGTCACAGCATCTCTTCCACTTCCCCAGTAGTCACAGCATATATTTCACTTCCCCAGTAGTCACAGCATCTCTTCCATTTCCCCAGTAGTCACAGCATCTCTTCCACTTCCCCAGTAGTCACAGCATATATTTCACTTCCCCAGTAGTCACAGCATCTCTTCCATTTCCCCAGTAGTCACAGCATCTCCTCCACTTCCCCAGTAGTCACAGCATCTCCTCCACTTCCCCAGTAGTCACAGCATCTCTTCCATTTCCCCATTAGTCACAGCATCACTTCCACTTCCCCAGTAGTCACAGCACCTCTCCCACTTCCCCAGTAGTGACAACATCTCTTCCATTTCCCCAGTAGTCACAGCATCTCTTCCACTTCCCCAGTAGTCACAGCATCTCTTCCATTTACCCAGTAGTCACAGCATCTCTTCCACATCCCTAGTAGTCACAACATCTTTTCCATTTAACCAGTAGTCATAACATCTCTTCCATTTACCCAGTAGTCACAGCATCACTTCCACTTCCCCAGTAGTCATAGCATCTCTTTCACTTCTCCAGTAGTCACAGCATCTCTCCCACTTCCCCAGTAGTCACAGCATCACTTCCACTTCCCCAGTAGTCACAGCATCTCTTCCAATTCCCCAGTAGTCACAGCATCTCTTCCATTTCCCCAGTAGTCACAGCATATATTTCACTTCCCCAGTAGTCACAGCATCTCTTCCATTTCCCCAGTAGTCACAGCATCTCCTCCACTTCCCCATTAGTCACAGCATTTCTTCCATTTCCCCAGTAGTCACAGCATCTCTTCCATTTCCCCAGTAGTCATAGCATCTCTTTCACTTCTCCAGTAGTCACAGCATCTCTCCCACTTCCCCAGTAGTCACAGCATCACTTCCACTTCCCCAGTAGTGACAACATCTCTTCCATTTGCCCAGTAGTCACAGCATCTCTTCCACTTCCCCAGTAGTCACATCTCTTCCATTTCCCCAGTAGTCAAAGCATCTCTGCCACTTCCCAAGCAGTCATGGGATCTCTTCCACTTCACCCGTAGTCAAAGCATCGCTTCCAATTTTGAAATTTGGTTACGCCTACTGTACAAAGTAATATGATGTTTATGGCTTAGTTGCTGGTATATTCCCCCTATTGATATATATATATATATATATATATATATATATATATATATATATATATATGTATATATATATATATATATATATATATATATATATATATATATATATATATACAGGCAAATTGCCTCTTCAGAGACGAAGGATCTCTAGTGGCATCTATTGCATGTAACAATCCTAAACGTCAATGTTCACACTTTAAAGTTTCTTGCCACATGACTTAGAATAAAAGAACCATCCAGAAACTCCATGTACAGACAGGTGTTTCAGGGTCTTTGCCCTTCATTGGTGCTGGTTTGGCTACGGTACAGTGCTCAGACAGACAGCTGATTTCAGTAAGCCGGGTCCTGGGTGAGATTCCTCAGACAGGGGAGTCTAGGGATTAATGAAGTGAACGGCAGGTGGTATATATACATTCTAATATTGTTGCTATGCTTTTCATACATAACAAAGTCAGAACAGGCCATTTTAGCATGCTCATCAGGTGAATGAAGCGGAGGACAGTATATCTTCCTTCACTGCGTATCTTTCTTTAATAAGAAAGCTGCTGGAGCAATTTTTTGCAGAGTCAACATGAGTTGAGTTTTGGAATTTATCTTATTTCTTGTAATATACTTTAATTCTCATTAGTGCTTTACATTCAATTTTTAACACGTTTGTCTACCACATCAACCATTGTGACAAAACCCTACTGTGTCCAACATTAACCTTTTATGTCCATTCTCATTAAATTGATACCTAGAAAAGTTGAATAAAGCGATGCCTGGGCCCTATGTAATAAGAAGTCACGCAGAACCATCTACAAGGATTAGGATCTTCTTTGCCGGCCTGATCTGTATACTATGTGGGCCGCTGTCTTCAGATTTCCTCTCCTGAACGACATCACTCATTGTATTAGTATCGTCTCTGGAGCGATATTATATTTCATTACATTTCTACCTGGACAAATTGGAAAACTCAGCCAAGCAAATCATTAAATAACAAGTCTTAGATTGGTGATGGGTATTATGTATCGGGAGATTCACCTTGGCTGTATTTTGTAAACTGTTTTTAAAGAGATAAAACAGAAGATTCTTCTTAAAGGGAACCAGTCATCAGATTTATGCTGCCTTAAACACGGGAAATCTGAAATCCTGGCGGGCTCCTTCAATTGAAGGAACGATGTTTTGCTCTGAAACACTGTGGCGTGTTAGTGAATATATACTTTTAAAAAGATGCAGTTGTGGAAGAAGAGTCTGCTGGGCACCTTCCCTCTGGCTTCTCCCTGCCCGGCTCGGTTTGATTGACAGGAGAGCAACCACTGGTTGGGAACTTGTCGGTATTTCATACTGCACGACATGAATGATACAGATACCTCCAAGTTTCACTTCAATTTAAAGAAACGAACAAATGCCTTTTCCTTTTAACACCTTGAGAAAGGCATCAGCCGAAACGTGCGTCGGGGTGGGCAGGAACTGGGTGCACATCTATCCACACGTTTAACTTATGGGTATGTACCACTATACGTATATGCAAGTACTTTTGACACTTCTCTGTCTGCAATATATATTAACTATTTGGCTGCACTACTTATATACATGTCAAGTTGGTACTGAGAACATCATGAATAATGGATATTAGTATGTGTACCCACCTATGCCCTGTTCTTTCGTGCTGAGGATATCATGGGGGATCCTCTCTCTGCCGTTTTTCACCTGCTATTTTCAATAAAAGTTCTTCATGTGATTTGCATACAATTGGACGTATGACTGCTTTTTTATTGTTTTTTTTTTTTACATGAATGATACAGATACCTCCAAGTTTCACTTCAATTTAAAGAAACGAACAAATGCCTTTTCCTTTTAACACCTTGTAGATCAATCAGACAGTACCAAGAGGATCACACAACCTGTCCTCATAGCGTCTTCATAATCTGGAGGAGCTAGTTCATACATACCTGTCCCAGGTATCTCGGGTTCTGCTTCCTTCACCTCAGTCCGCTGCACTCTATTGTGCTCCACATTGGGTTTTGCCTTTTGCCCGGCATGACTCAATGACACCATTTTACTAAACCTATTTAAGGCCCTTTTAGACACACACCTGTGTCTTGGGATTGAGACTCTGACCTCTAGGTTTGGTGTCCTCCACCTTCTGTGCTGACTGTGCTTTTACTTGCTTCCTTCCCTGCTGGGTTCCACTTAATCTATCCTGCAATTCTTGAGGGATGCGGTGGCTTAGACAGGACCGGAATAATGTCAGAATTTTTACATTTCCTGGATATCTAGATGTCGGATATCCAATATAAAGTCTTTTTATATAAAACATTTTCCGCTCATGTAATAACTTTGTCAGATCTGTTACCAATTGTAGAGTTTGAATTTGATCCCGTGCATCAAACACGTCCGATCATTGATGTAATCTGCTATGTGTTGTGTCATTCATCGTTCTCCTTCTTTATTTTACTCTGTCTTTGTTGTATGTGTCTCTAACAGGCTCATCATCTCATCTCTGTTCCTCTCTCATCTTCCTTCCTTGGCTTTTGAGGTAGTGTAAAAAGTAGACATTTGGACTCTAGATGTCTGTTACTATATGTATTCTGCATGCCACTAACTACAAAAGATAGTCACCAATGTTACATTTATCAGATTGGTAGATATACAGTGGGTACGAAAAGTATTCAGACCCCTTTAAATCCTTCACTCTTCTCTTTCATTGAAGTTATTTGGTAAATTCCAAAAAGTTCATTTTTTCACATTAGCTTACACTCTGCACCCCATCTTGACTAAAAAAAAATGTTGAATTATTTGCAAATAATAAAAAAGAAAAACTGAAATATCACATGGTCATAAGTATTCAGACACTCATATTTAAGTCACATGTTGTCCATTTCCTTGTGATCCTCCTTGAGATGGTTCTACTCCTTCATTGGAGTCCAGCTGTGTTTAATTAAACTGACAGGACTTGATTTGGAAAGGCGCACACCTGTCTATATAAGACCTCACAGCTCACAGTGCATGTCAGACCAAATGAGAATCTTGAGGTCAAAGAAACTGGCCAAGGAGCTCAGAGGCAGAATTGTGGCAAAGCACAGATCTGGCCAAAGTTACAACAGAATTTCTGCAGTACTCAAAGTTCCTAAGAGCACAGTGGCCTCCATAATCGTTAAATGGAAGAAGTTTTGGACCACCAGAAGTCTTCCTAGACCTGGCTGTCCAGCCAAATTGCGCAATCATGGGAGAAGAGCCTTGGTGAGAGAGGTAAATAAGAACCCCAAGATCACTGTGGCTTGGCCGAAGGTTCAACTTCCAACAAGACAATGACCCCAAGCACACAGCTAAACCAACAAAGGAGTGGCTTCAGAACAACTCTGTGACCATTCTAGACTGGCCCAGCCAGAGCCCTGACCTAAACCCAACTAAGCATCTCTGGAGAGACCTGAAAATGGCTGTCCACCAACGTTCACCATCCAACCTGACGGAACTGGAGAGGATCTGCAAGGAAGAATGGCAGAGGATCCCCAAATCCAGGGGTGAAAACTTGTTGCATCATTCCCAAGAAGACTCATGGCTGTACTAGCTCAAAAAGGTGCTTCTACTCAATACTGAGCAAAGGGTCTGAATACTTATGACCATGTGATATTTCAGTTGTTCTTTTTTATTAAATTTGCAAAAATTTCTACATTTCTGTTTTTTTGTCAGTCAAGATGGGGCGCAGAGTGTACGTTAATGAGGAAAATATGTACTCTTTTGAATTTACCAAATGGCTGCAATGAAACAAAGAGTTAAAAATTTAAAGTGGTCTGAATACTTTCTGTACCCACTGTATAAATAATTGGACAAGACATCTAATTTCTTCAAAACTATTGAAAAAAAAAATCACAATAAACAATATAACATATAAGCCCTTTATTTGTTCTCATTCCCTAAAAGGATTGTCAGGATTAAAAAATGGCCAATTTTCCTGGATTCACTGGTCTGTATTTTGTTACATGAGGTCAAATGGGCCATGAATCCAGGACAGACTTGATATCTGTTCCTTTGTGTGAGGAAGTCTAAAAAACTACAAAATGTCCTCCATTGGGCTACTGGTGTACGTGTTGTGACTCAACTGTCTTTAACGGACTCCATGAGGGTGGTATTAGGATCCGACAATCCTGCAGCAGGACCATGGCTCACAGCCTAGCACTGTGCAGACTGATTGGCATACGCCTCAGTCTCTTCACTGATGAGAGCAGGTTCACACTGTTCACATGTGGCAGACGTGAAATCATGACCAATTTGGTGGTGGGTCAGTGTGGGTCTGGGGAAACATATCCTTAGAGGGTTGCACAATCCTCCATGTGAAATCTTCATAGCCATTGTCAGACCTAACCCTTGTGCAGTCAGCCCTTAGTTCATCCTAGTGCAGGACAATGCCGGTCTCATGTGGACAGAGTGTGTAGACAGTTCGTGGATGACAAAGGCATTAATGCCATTCACTGGTCTTCACGTTCCTTGTTCCTAAATCCAACTGAATACCTCTGGGACATTATATATTAGTGCATCTTATGTATGTAGTACTACCACAGACTGTCCAGGAGCTCACTGATGTCCTGATCCAGGTCTTGTATCAGATCTCCCCAGGAGCATCATCCTCCGTCTCATCAGGGGCATATACAAGAACGTGGAGGACAAACACCCTACTGAGTAAGATTATGAGCTCCCATGATGACATTCGCAGTGATTGGATCCGCCTGTGATAATTTTTTTTTTACTTTGATTTCGGGGGTAATTTGGAATCCAGCGTCCTATTGGTTGTTGACTTAGGTTTCCGTTGACCATTGATAACGAATGATACAATTTATATCTGCAAAGATTTTCACCTTGAATCTTTCGTTCATCGAGATCTGATATCTATTTCAGTCTTCCCTTAATTTTTTAAAGCAGTAGCTATGACTTGACCTTCACGATTTTATCATCTGTACCAGAGTGCCCCATAAACAATGAGTGCCTTCATCCCTAGAGTGTAAACCTTACCAGATAGCCCCTATTTACAGTACCCGAGATCTCCCATGATCAACGCCAGAGTGCCCCCATAAATGGCTCAGTTAGCAGTAAATTTCATTGCGTTCTGCTGCATTGCCCACTCGGAGCCCCAATATGTCCTCATGTGGCAATGGGCACTAGGAATCCTGTTTCATATCCATCATCTAAAATCTCTATGGGCGTCTCGTTGCCCTTCTTATTTGTAGTGATTTCAGTAAGCCACGTCAGAAGCCGCACTTGTCTTAGGATGAAGGACCACCACCATAACATCATTAGAGCTATTGCTATGTATATTTCCGGGATTTTCTTGACATTTATGTCATGTTTCTAATCTACTTTACCTTATAGCCTTTGTATTGTAGCAGAATATAATGTGTTTATAGGAGGAACATTGCTCTGTATTCAGATGGCTTCTCGTAAAAGTGCTTTGAACACGATGGATTGGAAAATAACAGTGTGTGTTCTTTAGCAGGTCAGCTCGTGTCTCCGCAGTCTGCTCCTTCCTGCATTGAACATAAGAATGACGTCAGCAGAGAAAACAGCACTTTAGATGTTTCCAAGGTGAGTGATGCAGAAGAAAATCATTCCAATGGCACATGAAATTCTAAAGAGCAAATACAACCTCTGTGTACTACTTATCAGGGGTGAGATATTGGGAATTCTCAAAGGGTTTGTCTCTGAAAGACCACCACTCTTGTCCATGGCACTTGGTATTGGAGGTCAGCCTCGTTTTCCAGAATGGCACTATCCATGAACAAGAGTGATGCATTTTTGCAAAAAATGATTATTTCTTCTCCCTCCAATCTTAGACAATAATTTTATGCAGTCATAAACACATTACAATGGACATATTGGGTGACAACTAGTGAAAAGTGAACTTACTCGGGTAAGGTGTTATCCGGACCATTCTCGGGTGCTAACAGAATGACTTTGGCGTGCTTGAAAAATATGTTCAACTCCTCACTGCTACATGTCTCACTGCTGTTCAACAGCCATAACACATGCAGGGATTGCCTAACGAACAGGAAATCCCTTCATGTGCGGGCGCAAGACATGCAGCCGTGGGAAGTCAAACATATTTTTCGAGCATGCCGAAGTCACTCTGTTAGAACCCGAGAATGGTCCGGATAACACCTTACCCAAGTACGTTCACCATTTACTGCAGCCGTTATTCTATGAGCGGACCACTCACTTTAGCCGTGCCTCCACAACCATGCGTCTTCTTGGAAGAATATGGTGTGCTGCTGATGGAGATGAAAAAGAATACAAGAGAAACACTTAAAATGCTAAAACTCTGGTTGGTTGCAGCCACAACTAGTGGACAGTGTAAAAAAACAAAAGTTCATCAGCTCAGCATAGCTTTTTGGGTGTTGTACACGGACAAGGGTGTGGGCCGGTTCCAAGGAAATTAATAAGATAGATTCGAAGGATCCAGCATGCTCAAATCAAAAAATTAAAATAATATATTTATTTGTTCACGCTAAGATTCCAAAACATATAAAAGACTCACTTGTCGTACACGTTCAGGCCCATATATAGCTTTGATAAAGGGCTCTATATGGGCCTGAAATGCGTTGGTCAAGTGTTTCTTAATGATTTTGGAATCTTTGAGTGATCAAGTAAATATGTGATTTTAACATTTTAATTTGTGGATCCTGGAGCCATTGACTCTACTTTACCTACTAGTTGGAGCTTGCTGCATAGTTTTTGCCAGTGAACATAGGTTATTTTCTTAAATAAAAACAAGCCGATAATACAATAACATTTGAGTAGAAAACCCCTCTAAACATAACCCGACAGGATGATTTTACTACTTAAACTAGAGTTATAGCTGTATTGTAGGTCTTAATGCAACAATAAAAATGATACCTGTTTTGTACTAATCCGATGCACCAACGCTGAGAAATCAAGAGTTAAGGCGACATGAAAATTAAATACCAACAAAAAATGAGCAGCAATGAAAAAACGTTCTAGAGACACAATCTAGGATAAATCTGTAAACCAACACGAGCGACAAGAGTTTAAAATAAGTCTCATAAAATTTAACACCAGCCCCTATGCGCGTTTCACCCGTAGCTTCATCAGGGGGTGATGAACCTGATGAAGCTACAGGTGAAACGTGCGTCTGCGGTGGTGGACCAGTGCACATTTACTCTATCCCCATTGTGTGCATACCACTTAGGTGTAAGTATTACCTTTGTTTTCTAACTACACTGTTTAGGAATAGTCATAGCACCAAGCTCTCTGACTAGGGGTATTTATTGTAGGTTTTTAACCTTCTTATGTCTTTTACATTTTTTTTTACATTTTCTACGTTGTCTATGTATACTGGTACCATTTTTATGAACATTCTGTTTTTGTCGCATGTATGTTATTCATATTTTTAATTATATATTAACAAAATGTTAAATTTTACGAGTCTTATTTTGCACTCTTGTCTCTCGTGTTGATTTACCGACATGTAAATTAGTCTAGAAGTGCATTGGGGGCGTGTTTGTTGACGCACTCCAAGAACATCACCCCTAATGCACTTCCAGAGTAATTTGCAAGTGGTTTTACAACTCTATTTCTCAGCACTGGCACTTGGATTACTCTATTTGTCAGCACTGGCACTTGGATTACTCTATTTGTCAGCACTGGCACTTGGATTACTCTATTTGTCAGCACTGGCACTTGGATTACTCTATTTGTCAGCACTGGCACTTGGATTACTCTATTTCTCAGCACTGGCACTTGGATTACTTCAAGGCAGGTATAATTTTTTTGGTGTACTAGGACCTATGCTTTTCTGTAAAGGGAACCTGTCTCTAGAGTTTTACAGAAGAAACCAACACCATTGTGTTATAATGCTTTTTAATACCTTTATGAACATGTCCCTGTTAAAATTGCCCATTTCGCTGGATAAAACGGTAACAAAAGAGCATGCACATGCAGCACTCACCAGGAGTCATGTGGGCGGTGCTATGGCACAAAGAGTCATAATACCCTGGATGTGAGCATGCCCACCCTGTCTTGATTGACTTCCATTGGGAATAAGGTGAAGTTGTTCAGTGCAGCTTCCCACCTACTTGTTTTCCTCTTTTTCTGTCTTCTTCTGGCTGCCAATCAAGAAGTTGAGGCAGAGATACTGTAGATGAAAAACAAACTGGTGCGAACTGATGGCCATGCCAAGGACATACCAGGAGTCTCTGATTGGTTTGAACAGTAATTTTGCGCTGAATGTCTCCCTTTAAGAAATTACAATGGGGGGGAAAAACAGGTGGATGGACATGTAGATAAATTGAAAGCAGTTTATTTAAAAAATGACACGTTTCGCCAGTCTTCATCAGGTAGCGCTGCTGTTCTTCTGTTTCTCCCTCTTAGGGAGATCACCTCCATTTAAGAAATTAATGAGAACAAAATTAGGTAGGAAAACCCCCAGGAAAGTGAAAATGGTCTCTGGTTTTCCTGCAAAGAACATCACCACTCCTATTCACGAGCTGCATCTGGAGCCACAATTGATTGATTTAATGAGTAATTAGCTGCAGTAACAAACGACCCAATTTCTAGAGAAATCTTTGCTCCAAACCAGGAATGTAAAAAAAAGCACAAATTATATTTTTCTTTTGAAGGGTTTATACTTAATACCTCTAACTGCGCTGTGTGTATATTGTTTTATTTTTTTTTGGAATGCCAAATGTATAAATATTCACAAACTCTGGGGAGATGCCAGCAATATTTGCATAGATAATCTTGTAAATGTTAACACAGAATGTGTGCCGATATGTAAGTTACCAGATGGCTGATGGAAGACGCTAATCACGATGTCCGTTCGCATAGTGTATCCGGGAATGTGGTCAGTGTAGCTCCTGCCTCGATACATTTGTCCTTTACACCTGATGAGGTTGGTGTAATTACTTCTAAAAATAATATAATTTCCTTATAATTTGTTTTAAGAGTTTTCTTGCCTGATATTAAGATCAGCATTCTATGATTCCAGCTGATCCTAATGTCAGGATTATAGACAATGCTGAGATGGATTTTCAAGGTAAGTACACCTGCCTCATCAGGTTACAGAGCTCAATCTTCATTTTGTATCTGGTGACAGATCCTCGCCCTCTCATGAAGTAGTGAGCCAATTTTTATTCCGTTACATTTTTCGGAACTGTCTGCTTTTAAGAAGACAACTTTCAAAATGCGAACCGCCAGAGCATGCAACATGCAGAGCCAGCAAGGAATGCTGGGAGATTTCAGCTCTGGAGCATTCGAAATCGCGAATACAGCTTTGTAATATTTTAAGGCTGTATCAAATTGTTAATACAATGTATTTAGTTTCAGTTTTTATGTAGATGGATTCTCCATGTAATGGGGAAAACTGAGTTGGAAGCTGAATAGGCTATGTTCACGCATTGCACCTTTGCTGCGTTTTTTTTCCCGCAGGTAAAGAACCTGGTTACAAAAAGAAGTGACACGCTGCAGTTTTCCAAATCAGTCAGGAAAATAAAACCAACGTGTGTGCATAAGATTTCTGAAATCTCATAGACTTTGCTGTTACTGTAAAATGCAGCTTAAAATGTGCATTAAAAATGCTGCAAAAAAAAGCTGCAAAAAAAAATGCTGCAAAAACGCAACGTGAACATAGCCTTGTATATGAAATTTGTTGTTGTAAAATTACCGTACTACGCACGACCAGTTGTAACTAAAGGAAGATACTGAACCTGGATCCGATTTTTTTCCCCTGTTATAGTTTGACTTGCATTTCATGAAAAAGATCCCTCCTGGAGCTGAAGCATCAAACATCTTAGTTGGTGAACTGGAATTCTTAGACCGCGCCGTAGTCGCGTTTGTCCGGCTTTCTCCGGCAGTCATGCTTTCTGGTCTTACGGAAGTTCCCATTCCTTCAAGGTATTAAACGGAGTACAGTATATACTATATAAAATGAAACCTTATGGCATGTCCTGAATATGATAGTATTTGGATGCTTTGCAAAAAAAAATACGTTGATTTTATTCACAAACAGTAAGAAACAGCTAACGACGTTTCGCTTAGTTATGGACCTTCATCAGATGTTCGCTGTACGGTTGTGATTTATTGTGAATGTTAGTGGGGGTAATGCCGACTGTGCTTGCTATGAAGATATATGTTGTCTTCTCTGGAGAATAGTGACGTGGTCACTGTCAGGAAAAGCGCTGTACCTCTACTAACACATCACTGGAGTCAGGATTTCTGCCCATACATCATGCTGCTCTCAGATGGGGTAGCAAAATCCCGACGACACATTCCCCCATCTTTCATTTCTTTTGCAGATTTTTGTTCATACTTCTGGGGCCTCTTGGAAAAGGACAACAGTATCATGAGATCGGACGCTCGATTGCTACATTGATGACAGATGAGGTAGTTATCATTCAGCTATTGCAGAATTTATTAACCCCACAATATGGCTTATGTGATTAAAAGGGGTTTTCAGATTCAAGATAAATTTATGCAGCCACTCCATGGGACTGCAGATTGCCAAATCGTGATGGTGTGCAGAATGTACACTGTCAGGATTCTCCTCTATTTCCAGTGGGCAGTCACATGTCAACTAGATTCTCATCCTGCTTCTCTCAAAATCTGCCCACTCATGCTTAAAATATAGAGGAATCCTGACAGTGTAGATATTTTGCTAGTCTGCTGCCAGATATGTCAAGCACTCCTGTGTATAGTGGACTCGGGGATCGCTGTCTGCTGAACGAACATTTTCCCGACAGCTTTCCCATGTGTAAAGCCAGATTTATTTAGAGTTTCTCCGCATAATGGAGTTGGATCCTGAATGGGAGATCCTGCTCTAAGATGTCTACATGTCCAAATGCAAAGTATGGAAAAACATAGTGTTTAGACAACCCTTTCTGATTAAAAAAAAGGAAAATAAATGCCTTATTTTGTTGTGATTATGGTATTAGGTGAGTATCCTCTACAAATTCTCACCACCAAGACTATTTCTTTAATGTAACAAAATATATGGACTGGGGTGTCAAGGGCCCACCTGTGAGATTGATTCTGGGGGCTCCCGTTTAGCTACATGCCGTACTACCTGATCCTTGTTCACAAATTTGCCTATGCGTCAATATAATAATAAACTGTGTAGTTTGTTAAATGAGTGATGAGATACTGGCCTTGTCTGCACATGTTGCGTTAAGTGTACTGTGCCAAACACAGATGATGTATGGGTGTGGTGGCCCACCAGGAGATTTACCTGCCCGCCTGTGGGCCAGTCCAAGCCTGAAAGGCACACATCTGTACATTCTGCTTATTTCAGTTGTGCTAGATCTGCATTTGACTAGATATAGGGCATGTGAAAACCCCGACAATCTAGTTTTCCAGCTCTTAATGGAAAAAAAAAAGAATCATCCTGCAGATACAATGTACCCTGCAGTAAATAGGTTAAGAATGATTCTCATTAATAATGAATGACAAGCGCATTGAAGCTGCATATTCCTAAATCCACTGGAGAATGGTGCTGTGAATACCGAGCCTGAAAATTCTTAAACTCTGGAATTGTGTTTTGTACCTATATTATATAATAAGCTTAATTATGTAGATTGTCAATTTCTTGATTGTTCTTTATTCCTTAATCTCATATTAGAAAGATGCTGAGGAACGAACCCTATAGTGAACATTAAAAAGAGGACAAAATCTGTACTTTCTTATATTAAAGGAATTGATCCTAGTGACATTTTGCCCATCTCTATGGGAAAAAAAGAAATAGCTAATGTGACCTCTAATGCCCCACCTCCTTGACCTGTGTGGTACACCCAGTAGAGTTTCACTCCGCCCACTTGACTTAGTGCCTATCACATCTGAGTGCTGATTTGGTTTATGTTTTAGCCAAGCGAGTATAATTTGTGAAGAACTTTCTTGGCAGCTGGCATCTAACTTACCTGTTTCCTTCCAATAGAGGAAAAGAGTACGTAGAGTTGAGTAAAAAAAAGTTGCAGGATCTTGATTCGACAGCCACTTTGGTGCTTCATGTGAACTTCCTTATGGCGCTCGAATGCTGAAATCCTGGCTCCTCTTGCGATTACTAATCCAGTAGGCCTCACACAATGTCATTGTAACAAGGAGGTTTTTGCAAGTATCACCAACTGACGTGGTGGCACCAGAGTCTGTGGAATCCACAGATTCTTACACTCTTCCTTTTAACTCCACTGATGGCTATGATCAGCGCAGGTTGACTTGGGCGTCGACTCAAAAAGCTGCAACTCCTTGGCAGGTTAGCAAGAGGTAAATCTTTGCAGAGCTAAGGTTGTTAATCTCGTTTAGTCACATGCTATGGGAGAATCAGTCATGTCTTCTTTCCTTCTATATATGATGGCGTTGCTATGCAGGAAATGCCAGCTATAGTTAGTTTTTCCTAGTCTGGAGAGGTGAACACATCCTGGTTTACTGGTGGTTATTCCAAAGATGTTGTGAGTGATGTTTGGTGAAGCCTTTCCTTTTCCCTTGGTATCCCCATACAATTAACAGATTAGTGCTACTTAGGAGCTTAGTGAGGAACGAGACCCAGGCGTCCCCACCAACAGGGGTTAATCCTTGGGACAGGGATAGCTAGGGACCCCTTGCCTGAGGAACAGTATAGGAGCCCATTTGCTATTCCACAGTCACACCATCTTTGTGTGGAAACTTCCTGAAGAAGAAGCCATGAGCTTCGAAACGCGTTGAATAAACCACCTGAATACCTTACAACTATATCTGGATTCATTATTTGTCACAGCAGCGCAGATTTTATCCACATTCATCTATTATAACAGTCACACCATGACAGTCATAACATGCAACCAAAAATAGAGACAAGGAAGCTGGCACTCAAGGCCGAGGAAGTTCACACTGGATTCTTTTTGCTCGACTCTAGATAGGTGTCTTCTGACTCGGAGCATCTTCCATCTGACTGTAGGTCAGATCCCAGCCAATGTTTGTCATGAACAACCAACGAACCTGAATATTATGTTATTAACTGTTTATTATTTGCTACTAAGGCTTATTAATAAATTACAACAACCACAGCCCAGTATTGGAGTTTTCAGGCAGCTGCTGGAATAGCTTGCCACAGTACACCCATAGATACCCCAATTTATAGGAACCCTACAGGAGAGGTGCCATGTCATTACAAAGCCATTCCTTATTACCATTGATGTTGAATATTTTATTTTCTATCCAGCTATTTTGATGGTTAATGCAGTCTTTTATGATTTCTGTAACAGGTATTTCACGATGTTGCGTACAAAGCTAAAGATCGGAATGATTTGGTCTCCGGAATAGATGAATTTCTGGACCAAGTTACAGTCCTTCCTCCAGGAGAATGGGATCCATCGATTCGCATTGAACCACCAAAAAACGTCCCATCACAAGTGAGTTACACCGTTCTGTTTTTATCCCTATTACTTTCCAAGCATTTAGATCAACCAAGGCTCAAATTCTTAATATTTTATCAAATAGCCCTAAACTGTGACCCTTTGGAACCCCAAAGATTTGACATGGGGCCAAAGTAATAACATTTTTGCCATCTGCTGGGAGGAAAACGTAAAATGTTAACAAACATTAGTCCTATATGTCTGTACATCTAGTAGGCATGGGAAGCATACAAGGGCTTGGAATTTAGAAACTCGACCACCATGGACACTTGACCTGGATGGACTCGACCTAGCCATAGTCATGGGTTCGCTATGGGGTGGATGTGAGGATGTCTTTTCAGTAAAAATTCCTCCTCTTCCTGAATTGACAGCTCTGACATTACATGAGCCAAATGAGGGTGGAGATAGATGGGAAAAAATTAGGTGGGAAGGTGCACTGAACAGTTGGCACCCCAAGGGTACGCCAAGTGCCTATGTCACGTTGTGTCTGTTTGTAAATATGGAAAGGGGCTCTGCACTGTCCCTGGGGCTGGGACTCTAACTATCCCTGCTCCCAAAAGTACCTCTAAAGGTGAGGAGGTTTGGGCCACCAATCTTACTGTTCTCCTGTTATGCTCTAAGCAGTCCCTTCTCACTCCCCAGTAGGCCTGGGACAGAAATGCTAGTGTATAAACACATAGGACAGACAGAGATAACAAAAAACAACTACATATAAATAAACTCACCAAAGGTAGAGAGGTACATAGGGAAGGGTAGGAATGTGCAAACTAAATGGGAATAGGATAATGAGGAAAGCATAGACCCAAAAACAGCATGCGACAATCTCCAGCAGCAACAACGACAATCTCCAAGTCAGAACAAGGACTCCAAGAAGCTAGGAAGTAAAACTTTCACTGGCGAGGAAGAGAAGGTCTGGCCAGATTTTATAGAGAGAGGAAATGACCAGGTGAGGAACAGCTGTGAGATGGAGCTGCAAGTTTCTAACCTGCATAGAAAGGGTTGTTAACCTCTTCCGCATTAAAGGAAACAAAATCAATATAATATGGAACGCAAACACTCAGGTTAAATGGAAGATTTGTAATTCCTACTGCGTAGTGATTTTCTAACCCCGGATGTCACAGGAGGACTTGACTCACTCATGACAGCCTGTGATTGGTTGAACAGTCATTTTGTTGAGTTCTTGGACATGGATCACAGCTGGTTCCTCTTTGTTGGTTTTATGGTGTTTTTTAGGGTACTGTTAACTTGTACTAATGGTTATATATTAGTAATTAATGCTATAATTTTCACTCCTCAGCCCTTGAAGTGTTAGGATTGAGGGACTTTTCTAATATAGCTGTGATTACTGCCCTCTGTGCGGTTTACAGACATTGGCAGGGTTGTCGATATGGTGGTATTCTGTGAAGGGAAACTGCAGTTAAAAATCCAATAAGAAATCGAAAATGTATTCAGCGTCATGGACAGTTGGTGTATTAGTAGTTGTCAGAGTCATCATGGGATCGTGGTGTACTATGAAACCGCAGGAACTTTGTGTGGTGGATAATGCTGCCACCGTATTCTGGAGATATTCTCCGCAACCTAAAGGACTGCTTCTATAGAAGAATGCCTCCATTATATGGCACTCAATGGAGCAGGGCACTCCCTTATTAAATCAGAGGCATACTGGATCCCATATTTTTACATTTAAAGGCAAGCATTTCCTTTTTTCTATCATCTAAAGTAAGAACTTTGTACATATTTTTGTGAAGCAAAGTCCCTTAAGCTCTGACACTTTTGGCTTAAATGGTGGTCTCTCCTAACACCCTTAACCCCCCACCATACACATGTACAAGCTGCTTGGATGAGAGTTCAGATATTCCTGATAGTTGCAGGATGAGCCGGAAATCTAATGTGTATGGTTGGCCTCTCAACTACCTCCCAAACGATGATATTGTGGGGAGAGGATTGGCACTTTGGAATTCCAATGGCCGGTACTTTTGCTCTTATCTGGAGATAAGCCGCCACTAGAGGAGTCTGGCCACCATATTTCCATTGCAAACACAAGAGGGCTCAAGTAGAACTGAGCATTCCTGTGTATTGGGGAGTCAGGAGAGGTAGTTGTTGGCTGAACGATCGTTTGGCCGACACCTATCTAATATTAAAGAAGGCATTAAATCTCAGCCAGACATCTCTAATGAAGCTTATATCACAAGGATTTAGCATTGTAATTCAACGGGCCACCAGTTTCTTTGCTCCCTCGAGATCATCTGTTGGGGAAAGTTTGGATACCCCCATTAACATGGAGCCTGTCACACCGTATTTGGCAGATTCCGCTAAGAATAATCTAATATATATGGAGGTCTTCAGGCTAAAGTGATCTTTCAATAAATTAAACCTATCATTTTGCAATTACATATAGGAAAAAAGAAAAACCCCGGGAGTGCCCAATGGGACAGCGTCATTAGGCGAGTCAGAAGAACATGGGGGTCACAGCGGACCTGAGCTACAAAGGACTGGAAGGTTGGTTTTATTTCATTATCAATTATTTTGGGCAGCTCCGTTCATGGTTCAGATGCCGTCATTGTATCAGGGTCACAAAATAAAATTTTCAGTGTGGAGTTTCCATACTCTCCCAGCATTCACAAGTATGTGCTCCAGATTTCTCCCGCACTCCAAAAAACACATTTCTAATCAAGCGTCAAGCGTAAAGACTGGGTCCGAAGAAAATTGGGTCCGATCTGGGTCCGATGAAAGAATCAGATATGTGCACATCCCCATAGAATAACATTGGTCCGATATTTTGTGTGATCACTGATCACACTACTATGACCAAAAATATGGTCGTCTGCACAAGCCCTGAGAGTAGACCATCAATATCGAACTCATAGACAACCCCTTTAAGTAGCACATGTTGAAGTCTGTCTCTAGATTTGGAAATGTTTTAGCGTAGTAAAGCAATAATGTTCAGATGTATAGTGTGGTGTGGCAGTGCTTGAGAGGGGGAGCAGGCATGTCTTTCTAATTCTAGACACTCTCTTTGATGCCTTTTTGGTTCATTCAGCTCATTTGTATTGTTTCTTCTTTCCAGGTTTTTTGGTGGCTTGATCCTAGATGTCAAGAGGAAAGCTCCTTTCTTCTGGAGTGACTTCAGGGACGCGTTTAGTCTGCAATGTTTAGCTTCATTTCTGTTCCTGTATTGTGCATGCATGTCCCCTGTTATCACATTTGGTGGTCTTCTCGGAGAGGCAACTGAAGGACGTATAGTAGGTGTTGTACCCTATACAATTATAGCGTATGGTATTCTTACTTACAGTCATTGTTTAGTTTATTGAGTTGAGCAATGGACCCATCTGTGCTTTATTCTGCTCTGCCTAGAGTGCAATTGAATCCTTGTTTGGAGCCTCGATGACGGGGATAGCATTCTCCCTGTTCGGAGGACAACCTCTCACCATCCTAGGAAGTACGGGACCCGTGCTGGTGTTTGAGAAGATTCTGTTCAAATTTTGCAAGTAAGTGATAAAACCTAGCGTACTGGTATAATGTCTGCAATATATACAGTATTTATCTATCATCTATCTATATATGATCTATCTATCTATTATCTATCTATCTATCCATCTAACTATCTATCTAATATCTATCTACAGTATACAGGTCCTTCTCAAAAAATTAGCATATAGTGTTAAATTTCATTATTTACCATAATGTAATGATTACAATTAAACTTTCATATATTATAGATTCATTATCCACCAACTGAAATTTGTCAGGTCTTTTATTGTTTTAATACTGATGATTTTGGCCTACAACTCCTGATAACCCAAAAAACCTGTCTCAATAAATTAGCATATCAAGAAAAGGTTCTCTAAACGACCTATTACCCTAATCTTCTGAATCAACTAATTAACTCTAAACACATGCAAAAGATACCTGAGGCTTTTAAAAACTCCCTGCCTGGTTCATTACTCAAAACCCCCATCATGGGTAAGACTAGCGACCTGACAGATGTCAAGAAGGCCATCATTGACACCCTCAAGCAAGAGGGTAAGACCCAGAAAGAAATTTCTCAACAAATAGGCTGTTTCCAGAGTGCTGTATCAAGGCACCTCAATGGTAAGTCTGTTGGAAGGAAACAATGTGGCAGAAAACGCTGTACAACAAGAAGAGGTGACCGGACCCTGAGGAAGATTGTGGAGAAGGACCGATTCCAGACCTTGGGGAACCTGAGGAAGCAGTGGACTGAGTCTGGTGTGGAAACATCCAGAGCCACCGTGCACAGGCGTGTGCAGGAAATGGGCTACAGGTGCCGCATTCCCCAGGTAAAGCCACTTTTGAACCATACACAGCGGCAGAAGCGCCTGACCTGGGCTACAGAGAAGCAGCACTGGACTGTTGCTAAGTGGTCCCAAGTACTTTTTTCTGATGAAAGCAAATTTTGCATGTCATTCGGAAATCAAGGTGCCAGAGTCTGGAGGAAGACTGGGGAGAAGGAAATGCCAAAATGCCTGAAGTCCAGTGTCAAGTACCCACAGTCAGTGATGGTGTGGGGTGCCATGTCAGCTGCTGGTGTTGGTCCACTGTGTTTCATCAAGGGCAGGGTCAATGCAGCTAGCTATCAGGAGATTTTGGAGCACTTCATGCTTCCTGGCACCTGCTCACAGTGCCAAAACCACTGGTAAATGGTTTACTGACCATGGTATTACTGTGCTCAATTGGCCTGCCAACTCTCCTGACCTGAACCCCATAGAGAATCTGTGGGATATTGTGAAGAGAAAGTTGAGAGACGCAAGACCCAACACTCTGGATGAGCTTAAGGCTGCTATTGAAGCATCCTGGGCCTCCATAACATCTCAGCAGTGTCACAGGCTGATTGCCTCCATGCCACGCCGCATTGAAGCAGTCATTTCTGCCAAAGGATTCCCGACCAAGTATTGAGTGCATAACTGAACATTATTATTTGATGGTTTTTTTGTTTGTTATTAAAAAACACTTTTATTTGATTGGACGGGTGAAATATGCTAATTTATTGAGACAGGTTTTTTGGGTTATCAGGAGTTGTATGCCAAAATCATCAGTATTAAAACAATAAAAGACCTGACAAATTTCAGTTGGTGGATAATGAATCTATAATATATGAAAGTTTAATTGTAATCATTACATTATGGTAAATAATGAAATTTAACACTATATGCTAATTTTTTGAGAAGGACCTGTATATGATCTATCTATCTATCTATCTATCTATCTATCTATCTATCTATCTATCTATCTATCTATCTATATATGATCTATCTGTCTATCTATCTAGCTATCTAATATCTATCTAATATCTATTTATCTACTGTACAGTACAGACCAAAAGTTTGGACACCTTCTCATTTAAAGATTTTTCTGTATTTTCACGACTATGAAAATTGTACATTCACACTGAAGGCATCAAAACTATGAATTACCACATGTGGAATTATATACTTAACAAAAAAGTGTGAAACAGCTGAAATTATGTCTTATATTCTAGGTTCTTCAAAGTAGCCACCTTTTGCTTTGGTGACTGCTTTGCACACTCTTGGCATTGTCTTGATGAGCTTCAAGAGGTAGTCACCAGAAATGGTCTTCCAACAGTCTTGAAGGAGTTCCCAGAGATGCTTAGCACTTGTTGGCCCTTTTGCCTTCACTCTGCGGTCCAGCTCACCCCAAACCATCTCGATTGGGTTCAGGTCTGGTGACTGTGGAGGCCAGGTCATCTGGCGTAGCACCCCATCACGTTCCCTCTTGGTCAAATAGCCCTTACACAGCCTGGAGGTGTGTTTGGGGTCATTGTCCTGTTGAAAAATAAATGATGGTCCAACTAAACGCAAACTGGATGGAATAGCATGCCGCTGCAAGATGCTGTGGTAGCCATGCTGGTTCAGTATGCCTTCAGTTTTGAATAAGTCTCCAACAGTGTCACCAGCAAAGCACCCCCACACCATCACACCTCCTCCTCCATGCTTCACGGTGGGAACCAGGCACGTAGAGTCCATCCATTCACCTTTTCTGCGTCGCACAAAGACACGGTGGTTGGAACCAAAGATCTCAAATTTGGACTCATCAGACCAAAGCACAGATTTCCACTGGTCTAATGTCCATTCCTTGTGTTATTTAGCCCAAACAAGTCTCTTCTGCTTGTTGCCTGTCCTTAGCAGTGGTTTCCTAGCAGCTATTTTACCATGAAGGCCTGATGCACAACGTCTCCTCTTAACAGTTGATGTAGAGATGTGTCTGCTGCTAGAACTCTGTGTGGCATTGACCTGCTCTCTAATCTGAGCTGCTGATAACCTGCAATTTCTGAGGCTGGTGACTCGGATAAACTTATCCTCAGAAGCAGAGGTGACTCTTGGTCTTCCTTTCCTGGGGCGGTCCTCATGTGAGCCAGTTTCTTTGTAGCGCTTGATGGTTTTTGCCACTGCACTTGGGGACACTTTCAAAGTTTTCCCAGTTTTTCGGACTGACTGACCTTCATTTCTTAAAGTAATGATGGCCACTTGTTTTTCTTTACTTAGCTGCTTTTTTCTTGCCATAATACAAATTCTAACCATCTATTCAGTAGGACTATCAGCTGTGTATCCACCAGACTTCTGCTCAACACAACTGATGGTCCCAACCCCATTTATAAGGCAAGAAATCCCACTTATTAAACCTGACAGGGCACACCTGTGAAGTGAAAACCATTTCCGGTGACTACCTCTTGAAGCTCATCAAGAGAATGCCAAGAGTGTGCAAAGCAGTCATCAAAGCAAAAGGTGGCTACTTTGAAGAACCTAGAATATAAGACATATTTTCAGTTGTTTCACACTCTTTTGTTAAGTATATAATTCCACATGTGTTAATTCATAGTTTTGATGCCTTCAGTGTGAATGTACAATTTTCATAGTCATGAAAATACAGAAAAATCTTTAAATGAGAAGGTGTGTCCAAAATTTGGTCTGTACTGTATCTATCTATCTATCTATCTATCTATCTATCTATCTATCTATCTATCTATCTATCTATCTATCATCTATCTATCTGTTATGTATTTAGTAAGTTTCTCCTTCTACCTTTCCGTGTGTAGGGAATATGGGCTTTCGTACCTCTCGCTCAGAGCAAGCATCGGTCTGTGGACGGCTTTTAATTGCATAGTCCTGGTGGCCACTGATGCCAGTTCCCTGGTGTGTTACATTACACGGTTTACTGAGGAAGCGTTTGCGGCTCTCATCTGCATCATTTTCATTTACGAGGCCTTAGAAAAGCTGATTCATCTAGGTGAGAACTATCCAATCAACATGAATAATAATTTGGAACTTCTAACACAGTATTCGTAAGTACAGTCTCTTTTTCCTCAAAGTTCTGAATTCAGGAGGCAGGGAGAGGTTAGGAGTCAGTAATATAAGACTATCAGTCCTCGTCATAGTGCTCTTATATGATCATATAGTAAGTACTCCCCAAAATCACAAACCTCTTCCCACTGATTACAATGGATGATTTGACAAAAAAAAGATTTATTAAAGTCTGAATTGGGAAAATGTAAGATAATTTGACCCAAAACATCAATAAAATCATATGTGAGCAGACTGGTTACTCATGTTGTCCAATTGTTCGTGCCTTCTTTAGTTATCCCTACACTTGATATAAAAGTTGTCTTATTCATTACAGGAGCTTATGATTATAAAGGGAATAAAAGGAATCTGTCACCAGTTTTGTGCTACCTAATCTGAGTGCAATATGATGTAGAGGCCCTGATTCTAGCAATGTGTCACTTACTGGGCTGCTTGCTGCACGTTTAATAAAATCACTGTTTTATCAGCAGGAGATTATCACCAGAGGACTAGTGAACCTGCTGCCAGGTAGTCCTTCATATTCATGAGCTCTGTATAACCCCACCCCCATTGCTGATTGGCACAGTGTACACAGAAATCTGCCAATCAGCAGTGTGGGCGGGTTTATAAAGAGCTCAGCATTCAGAGAACTGCTAGATCTACAGCAGATAATAGTGTTTTTATCAAAACTGCAGCAAGCAGCCCTGTAAGTGCTATATTGCTAGAATCAGGTTCTCTGTCCCCTTTTCAATGGGGCAGAAAAAAACTCCTGTTTAATTTCCTTTAACAACAAATTTTTGTTATCAGCTACTATCCTTGTGCAGGTTTTCAATTCAGACTTTAGTAAATTTACATAATCAAAACACATTTAGAATATATTTTTTTTCTACAGTTTTGATAATTAGAAATGCACTTATTATTAGTTCTTCATTTGCTGTTGAGAAATATGTTGCGTGATTACAAGGTCGTCCTATAGTAGATGGAGATTATTTATTAGTGGCGGAGTAAGGAAAATCCAAAATAAAGGAAGTGTAACATATGTCACAATGCAGCAAATGAATCCGAGTCCTAGTAAGCGCAGTGTCTTAGAGTTTCCTTACTATATCAGCTTTATTTGATGAAACCAATTCAGATACTGTACATTAAAATGTTCAGACTCTTACTTCTGCTTCCTCGGTCAAACTATCTCCCAAAGATCTTGTTTTGGTCTTGTGTCTTTGCCAGGTGCAGTTGTGCGGAGCCGGCTAACCCCACCAACGAGACTCTGAAATATTGGGATGAAGCCAATATAACCACGTCAGACATAACCTGGACTAATCTGACTGTCGGTGTAAGTACTAAAAAATGAACTTAGATTCCGAAGGTTTAACTGTAGTCCCCATCCTATTTGTTGTAGACTTGTAAAACCACAGCGTGGCATCTTATTTTCAGTTATTTGTGTCTACAAGCTGCAGTTATAGGGGTTTTTAGTGCTTAAAGGAGACTTATCACCAGGTCAAAATTAACCAGTTTTTACTCTCATTTTATTCCCGCTGCTCTCCTGGTTATACACTTTTTTGTTTCTCAAAAATCTGCCATATGGTTCCAAAAATATAGGCCTTTTAATTTAATGCGAAATGTTGTGGTCTTTATAAAGGAGGCGTGGCTCATATGATTCTCTGGGTGTGGTCTTCATACTAATTGTAAAGAGAGCCACACCCCTTTAGGGAAAACCATAAAAATCAACATTAAATAAGAAGGCACATATCTTTGGAACCATATGGCAGATTAAAAAAAATAAATATATATATATATCTATATATCTATATATACACCTCTCTCTCTATATATATATATACAGTATATATATATATATATATATATATATATATATATATATATATATATACTAGACTGTGGCCCGATTCTAATGCATCGGGTATTCTAGAATATGCATGTCCCCGTAGTATATGGACAATGATGATTCCAGAATTCGCGGCAGACTGTGCCCGTCGCTGATTGGTCGAGGCAACCTTTATGACATCATCGTCGCCATGGCAACCATTATGACATCTACGTCGATACTGTGCCCGTCGCCGATTGGTCGAGGCCTGGCGGCCTCGACCAATCAGAGACGTGGGATTTCCAAGACAGACAGACAGACAGACAGAAAGACAGACAGACAGACGGAAAAACCCTTAGACAATTATATATATATAGATATATATATATAGAGAGAGAGAGAGAGAGAGAGAGAAAAACAAAGTATGACAAAAAGCAGCACAAAAAAAGATTGTTGGGTGAAAAACCTCCCTGGCATGTACCAAACCTTATAGATGAATCCAAAAAATTGAAGGCAGCACACCAGTTGGTAAAGATTCATATGCAGTTTAATGGCCCATGTGTGACATTTAGGTCTGAGATGTGGACCTTTTTTAAGCCAAAAGGTCTACATCTTGGACCGAAACGTCGCACATGAGCCATACTGTTATATATTGCTCATGGGAGTGGTGGGGATAATGCAGAGATGACCAGGTCCTCTTTAGAATTGGTGGCATATATCCTGGAGTCAACTCTTGACACTTCTGACAATCAGCTGTTTGAAGGGACCAGGGATCCACTTCATTAATTACCAAGCAACTGTATTTGTTATTACAGATCAGAGGTGCACTGTAATGCCAGGTATAGCAGTTGCTAAAAGTAGTGAGTCGTTTTGGGGAAACAATGAAGGATAAATGGTGCATGCCAACGTCTTCCAACCCCTGATTGTTAAAAGCACCAAGCATCAGGCCTCCAACAATCAGATTTGAAAATATATAGAAAACCCCTTTAATTTTTCAAGTAAATTACAGCTCTGGATATCCATGAAAATCTGCTTTCAAAATAAGGCACATCTTTCTCGTGGACCCATGTACAAAGGCAAAAATCTTCCACCATTGCTCTCCTATGGCAAAGACAGGGAGTAACTTCCTGGTTCCTGGGGATTCGACTGATGGAACGTCCACACCTCCCGAGAGCAGGGCTTTACAGAACCCCATCTGAATGGAGCGGAGGATGAACAGGTTAAAAAAAAATCTTCCGTACTCAGCTTTTTCCGACAGTCACGTAGTCAATGAATAGCATGGAGGAGAGTATGATAAACTTCTTCTAGGCAGGGCCACCTTCTCGAGATCACTAGGGGTCCCAGCAGAAAGACCCCAAGTAATCAGCAATCCTATGGATAGGGGATAAGGTACCATGTTAGGAAAAACTCGTTACGGTTGGTGAAGCCTCCATCCCAACAAAGGGACTAGGACGCCAAGGGACTAGGACCCCAGCTGACACCTTGTAGCTGCCAAGTAGTCTGTAAGTTCTTAATAACGGAAATAATTGAGCCATAATTTGGCTACAAATGACGGCGTGGCCACCTTTCTCTTGTTAGAAAGATAGGGTCACTGATAAGTCATCGAGAAGAGATGATGATAAAGTCTCAATCTGGCCCCATTTGCCCTCCCTGTAATTCCGGCCTCTACTTTACTTTCATTGGGATCCCCAAAAAAACTAATCCTCACTCATATTCTTAAATAAAAAAGAGTGGATTACCGGCACCTACCTCTGTGAATGTGCAGCTATGTTCAAACTTTTAACCTGTGTTACCTGGCACCAGACAACTAAGGGAGTACAGGGACACACCGAAACCAGTAGTTCCAATAGTATCCAAAAAGAGAGAAAAGGTGGCACTCACCCTCCAAATTAAAAGAGTCCTTTATTCAGTCCATTGGCTGGGGGTGAGTGCCACCTTTTTTCTCTTTTTCTCTTTTTGGATACTATTCTCACTCATATTCTTATCCGACAATTCATTGTTTTCTCCAAGATTTCTTGAAGTTGTTTTTTTCATTTTTCTTGTTTGTCCCATTAAGAATCTGCGTTGTCTTCAATTATTCAGCTAAAATAAGGAAGATCAAGTGTTAATTGCCCCTTAATCCTTCATTTAATATCTAGTGATTTCTCAAAAGATGTTGTTTATGTGAAATTTCCATTTGGGGTGAAAGCCAAAAAGTTTACCATCTTGTGAGCTCCTTTCTGTCAAATAAAATCATGATTTAAATAGGGGTAAAAAATAAAAAATATCCACAAGTATCTGATGCGTGACATTTTATGGCTATCCGTTCTCAGATAAAGCTAAAGCCCCGCCAATAAAATATGTTTTAGTGTTTTTATTTTATAAAATCAACTTATACACATCATAGAACAAAGAGGATTTCTGCTGATGCGCGACAGATGGCACAGTCAGACTATTCTAAGACGTCTCCAAAAGCTCATATTTCCTCTAAAATATTTTTTTTCTCCAGCTGTTCAGGATATGAATTGAAATATAACATTTTTTTTTTATGTTCAATTCCTATACTTTTCATAAGCTCAGCTTCCTATTTAATGGCCGGGTGCTATCAGCATATCAGTCTTATCTGTCATTTTTAACAATAATTTTCTTGTCTATGATTTGGATGCACGATGCTCGGAAGGGGGTTAAATGGGAAAATTCTAAACGAATCTAGAAAATCTAGAAATTTAAGATGGAGGAGAGGAGATTAGTTGATTGTTGATTAGTAGGGATAGCCAAGTGTGGGATAATGGGATCCCCAAAATTGGATTGCCTAGTAAGGATAGCCAAACCAATTTTGGCATGCTTTGACCTTGCTATAGCCACATCCAAAAAAAGGTACCACGCTGTACCCAAAAAAAACAAGTGTCACACAGTGCCCAGCTAGTAATGCAATATAACTAGAGGTGCATTTAGATTGCCCCCGTGATCGTATTCAAGCAGTCGTAGGATTACCCATTTTCCTATAGTCTTGTAGTAGGATTACCCATTTTCCTCTAGTCTTGTTGTAGGATTACCCATTTTCCTATAGTCTTGTCGTAGGATTACCCATTTTCCTATAGTCTTGTAGTAGGATTACCCATTTTCCTCTAGTCTTGTTGTAGGATTACTCATTTTCCTATAGTCTTGTCGTAGGATTACCTGTTTTCCTACAGTCTTGTCGTAGGATTACCCATTTTCCTATAGTCTTGTAGTAGGATTACCCATTTTCCTATAGTCTTGTCGTAGGATTACCCATTTTCCTATAGTCCTGTCGTAGGATTACTCATTTTCCTATAGTCTTGGCTGCCGATCACCCAACAAATAAGCAAAATGCTCTTTCTTCGAGTGACATGTTCTTTTGGTTTCCACAAAATATCATTCTCAGCAGCGCATTGTAAACAGGACATATGCTGCCAAGATCAATGGCAGTCTGTGTCGGCTGAACTCTCAGTCAAACCTTGAAAATCACATGCCTGTCTATTTTTTCTGTTCAGTATACAAATTGCCTTTTCGAAGAGAACTTGAATTCTAGCGCCACCTGTTGGAAATAGCGATCCTAAAAGTCAATATCGACCCTTTAATGAGTCTTGCAATATGACTTAGGATAAAAAGCCAAACCACAATCTTAATTTGTAGACAAATGTTTCAGGCTGTTGCCCCTCTTCAGTGCAAAGCATGAGATCTGATTGGGCGGTATGAGAGGCCTCTGATCGAGGTCTAAAGTGTAATATTCCTTTTCCTATCTGAAGAGGCAATTTGGATTATGCTATTCCTGAGGAAGGTCAGCAACCCGAAACGCGTGTCTGCAAATTGAGATTCCATTTTATATTTTAAGTCATGTGGCAAGGCTCGTTAAAGGGTTGATATTGACTGTTAGGGTACCGTCACACAGTGAAATTTCCATCGCTGCGACGGCACGATTCGTGACGTCGCAGCGTCGTATGAATATCGCTCCAGCGTCGTAGACTGCGGTCACACTTTGCAATCACGGCGCTGGAGCGATGCCGAAGTCCCCGGGTAACCAGGGTAAACATCGGGTTACTAAGCGCAGGGCCGCGCTTAGTAACCCGATGTTTACCCTGGTTACCAGCGTTAACGTAAAAAAAACAAACAGTACATACTCACATTCCGGTGTCTGTCCCCGGCGTTCTGCTTCTCTCCACAGTGTAAGCGCCATAGCCGGAAAGCAGAGCGGTGACGTCACCGCGTCACCGCTGTGCTCGCTTTCCGGCCGGCAGGCGCTCACACAGTGCAGAGAAGCTGAGACGCCGGAGGACTGACACCGAAATGTAAGTATGTACTGTTTGTTTTTTTTACGTTTACGCTTGTAACCAGGGTAAACATCGGGTTACTAAGCGCGGCCCTGCGCTTAGTTACCCGATGTTTACCCTGGTTACAAGCGAACACATCGCTGGATCGCTGTCACACACAACGATCCAGCGATGTCAGCGGGTGATCAAGCGACGAAAGAAAGTTCCAAACGATGTGCTATGACGTACGATTCTCAGCAGGGTCCCTGATCGCTGCTGCGTGTCAGACACTGCGATATCGTAACGATATCGCTAGAACGTCACGAATCGTACCGTCGTAGCGATGGAAATTTCACTGTGTGACGGTACCCTTAGATTTGCTAATTACCTTGGCATGTCTTCTGTTCAGTCGACATCTGAAGCAGAGACTTTCTGTAAAAACAGGCTATCAAACAACCATTTAGTGCACCAGGTCAACGGGGGTAAACAGACCTTTGGTGATGTTGATGTACGATGTCATTAAGTGCCTGACTAATACTGCCATATAGTGCCTATAGGATCTTTTTAAAGCAATTAGCTCATAAAGACAATCCCAATTCTTCAGCAAACCTTGGAGATAGTTGGAAATCACATGCCCCTGCTGTCTTTCTTCTGATCTCATTAGCCAAAACTGAATCCGAGAAACTCTTGAGTTGGAGTGATGTCTACTCTAGCAAATGTGTATGTAATGCTGATAAGTTGTGCATTAATACTGTCATACAATGGTTTCACAGTATTGGCATACAGATGGATCAACAAAATAAAAGCCATAAATTAGGATAAGCTTGCTATACTTATTCATAACAAATAAAGGGCGGACCTATTATTGGCGCATCCCAAGAGTTATAGGGGCCACCACCACGCCCAAAGCTGGTTGAATTCTGCGTTATGATGAACTATTGTTCTTGCACAAGGCCCGTCTTCTGTGTCCTCCAGGGTTACAAATGAAATTCTACCAGTAATGTATTTTCCTTAGGAGCCACTACACAATACATCAACGCCAACCACTTCCGGTTAACGAAATCTGTGTGCAACCCTGGTAATAATAGACCACATTAACGAGATGTCTGTTCTAATTGTAAAACTCAATTGTGTATTCACAGGCATGTCATGAATATAAAGGAGTTTTTGTGGGCAGTGCCTGTGGTCATGAAGGCCCTTATGTGCCCGACGTCCTCTTCTGGTCAATCATCTTATTCTTTTCGACCGTCATACTTTCATCAACCTTGAAACAATTCAAAACCAGCAGATATTTCCCTACAAAGGTACAGACCTTGCGTCACATATTAACCAATGGACCCATGGTTGCCCCTGATGGAGTATTTTATCTCAAATTAATTGTTTTTCTTTACATAATTTTAGTAATTTTATTGCATCCATGGAAATCATTAAGCTGCAGATTAATTTTTTCCACCTTTTGTTTTACCTACAGGTCCGCTCAATTATCAGTGACTTTGCTGTGTTCATTACCATCATGTCAATGGTTTTGATAGATTACGGCCTAGGGATCCCATCTCCAAAACTGCAAGTTCCTAGTGATTTCAAGGTAATATAAAAGAGCAATAAAGAGTAATATATGTTCAGTGTTTGACCTGTTAAAGGATTTTTATAGAATATTACATTGACAATTTGGGGTCCCACCATTGGGATTCCCGTCATATAGAAAAAAGAAGGGTCGTGCATTCCTTTTACCCAGCACAGTAATAACCATACAAGTGTGAATGCAGCTCAACCATAATCCCCATTCACTTAAATGCTCTGAGATGCAGTACAAGTCTCATTTACAATTATATGGATGAATCTATGTCAGAAACTTCAGATAAGGAACTAGTTTGTTTTGCCAATTAGCAGGAGTTCATGGGGTAGAGTCAGCACCAGTCATCCTAAGGCTTGGGTCACACCATTGTGTATCCTCTCATCTGAGAGTATCGGGCCGATTATTCTAATCATACTCTGATCAGAGTGTGATCTGATTTTTTCAGATGAGAAGATAGGGAAAAAAATGTCTCCATTCCGTGATTGGACTGCACTCAGAAGTAATTCGGGGGTAGACCGATTTATTTTGCATGGCCAAGTGCGATCTGATGAGTAGATCCCACATGGGCATGCAACAATATTTTCCTTGGGTTGGCCCGGACATGTGCACAGCTCTATAGAATAACATTGGACCAAGTGCGATGTAATGTTTTGTCACATTGCACTCAGATTGAAAATACTGTACATGCATGACCCCTAAGGAAAAAAATCATCAATGTAATATTCTAAACTGACCACCTTGGATCAATGAAAGTGATTGAAGGTTTCTTGGTAATTGTCCATTGTGTCCTTGCATTAAATTCTCTAAAAATATAATTGTACATTACTTGTTACATTTCTCGGTCTAAGTAACACCTCTAAATACTTATGTTGCCCTGTTCTCGTGGGCAGGTAGTGCTCACGTAATCCAGTCTTTCAGCTTTCTGTGACGTTCTGCCCAATGGTTTCCCCTTCTTCCCCAACTTGATTTGGAAGTTGAGCTGTGGAGTCGGTAAGCCAAACCACCAAGTCTGACTCCGACTCCTCAATTTCCCTGACTTCCGACTCCAACTCTGACTCCACCGCACTGGTCACTACTGAGCATGTACATAAAGTGTAGCACAGATTCATCTAAACTAAAAGCCGAGATCCTTAGATCAAGAACAAAACAGGCATTTATAGGACATTTCATAACTTTCCCAAATTCTCATGAAAATATTTACAGCTCATCCTGCACTGAACTACTGAACCCAATTTATTATATATTTTAGGAGTCAGAGTCAGTCGATTTTGTACCAACTCCAACTCTGACTCCCCAAAATGAACTCCGACTCCACAACTCCAACTCCACAGCCCAACGTGGAGTATCACCATGATGTCACTCTAGAGGCTGCCCCTATGGGACACACATGCACCGCCATCTGCAGTCCCAATGAAACAGCATCTAGAGTGATGTCAATGACACTTTCCATCTAAGGTTGTAGGAAGGAGATAAAAAAATCGGAACGTCAGACGAAGTTCACTGGCAGGATCACGGCACCACTAAGAAATAGGCCATCATTCGTAAATAATTTTATTTAGGAAAGGTTCTTTTTGCAAATGTTAAATAAAAGGGGACAATTTAAAAGGCAGTAAACAACCCCTTAACCAAAATATACAAATATTCCTGTATTTACCTGTACATTAATATAAAAATGTAATATACTGTAGAATATTCCGACTTATTAATCCAGTTATGGGTTCACTTCAGGGCTGTTGTTTCGATAGAAGTATCTAGTTCAGAATATAAATGAATTTTGCCTTCAGATTGTGTTATTCCATCCTGAGACATGAAGCTGAATATGTTAAAGCACTTGTCACCGTATATAGTTATGCATCCGATTGATTTTATAATAAGCTGCTTTGTAAACTCCTGCAGGGAACTATTCATCAAGCTGGACACATTTTCTAACTGTAATAAGTAAGCCTTGAAGTCATGGAGACATCGGGAAAAATGAATCTCTAAGTAGAGATGATCGAAAGTGCTGCAGAATAATCTGCCGAGAGTGTCATTAAGAAGCCTTCTTGCTTCCATTTCGAGTGAAAAGCCTTTTTTTTAAGCTGCATCCTATTACTTATACCTCATTCCTTCAGTCAGCTCAAAAGTGACAACCCTATAACCGTTTTCTAATAAACTCTCTGTAATTTTTATGGTTTCGGAATAGAAAGTCATAATGGCATAGCTTTATTGGACAAAACCAAAACTGTAAAGAAGTCGAAAATAAGCTGTTGTTGTCAGTAGGGGAAATAATGCAAAACAAATTTGCCTTTACTGTATCTTGACATACTTATATGTGCACACAGATGATTACTAAAAACTAGGCTTTAAACACACATTCGCATTGTTTTTTTTAATTGTTCATTGCTTCCTAAAGGCAAAATTAAGCAACTTTCTACATAGTCTTCTTTAAAAAAAACCATCATTTTGCTGATGTAGAGACTGTGTAACTCCTTCACATAGCTGGCTGTGCTGCTACTATTAATATATCCACCTGCACACTGCACTTTGCTGTGTAATTTTTCTGCTCCTCTCTCACTAAAAGAGATACCAGAATGAGGGTAAAAAAAACAGCTAGATCTGCACTCAAGTCCTTAGGTGGGCAGATCACAGAAAATGTTGTATCGCGTGTAGGTATGTAGGAAAATGGACACAAGGCAGTCTCCAGTTGGAGGAAGTTTCTCACCTAGTCTGTGTATTGGTGTACAGAGAGAGGACATAATCTAGGCTCTGCGGGAGGTGGAGGACAATAGATGACTGTCACGACAAATGTAGAAGAGATCCCTCAAAGGTTGGAGAAGGACAAAGTTCTCCAGGAATGAAGCTGATGAGATAGTGAAAGCAGCAGCCCCCTGGATGGATATACAGACTTCATATCCAGTATGTGTTACCGGGAGGGACACAACCATGTGAGAAAGGTCAGAAATTAGGAACAGGTTGCAAATTGTACATAAGTAGGTCTGAAAATGAGGTAACAAAAACAACAGTCTGAAACTTAAGGAACGTTTCTAAATTCAAGGTAACCAATAACATATGTAGAATAATTTTCTCTGTCAGAGGTGTCTATAACTCCTAAAAGTTATGTATTGTCCTCCTCTCTAACCATAAAATTTGCTCCACAGTGTCTAGAAAGAAAAATGAAGCAAAGTTTGCAAATGGCCTTATATAACAACCTCATATCCTTTATGTATTCAGCTCACGTGCAGATCTATGTAGCTCCACAGTAAAAAACTACAAACTCTGTGTTGTTAGATCCTAAAGTCACATGCTTTGCCCCCCACTTCATTCTTACTTTTATATATTTGGCGGGCGTGCAAGAATTAAGGACATTTTGGTCATGTGACTACAGTAAATGACTACACAGGGTTTGTTTGTAGTCTGTCACCATGGAGATACATAGTTCTGCATTGAAGCTGTAGGCATAAAATGACAGGAAATTTTAAAATGAAAACTTTTTAGGAAAGTTGCTTCATTGTAAATGTTAGCAGTGGAAACAGAAAAAAAAAAACGTTGTGAAGGTGGACCTTTCCCTTAGGCTGGTGCTAACAAATGATAAGTCCATGCCACACTGTCACGCACAGTGTGGGAAAGACTAAGTGCAACACGAAGGGATGAAGTGAAGGAAGGCCAGACACTAGGGAAAAGGTGACTGGAGACCCCTAGGCAGATCTATTAACACCCTACCTGCCCTACTATCTCTAAATTGGTTCCTCACCAATCGCTGGGCAGGAAACCTAAGCCCTGTATCTCCCTAGAGGTAGGCCCTGAATAGGGAGGGGGAGGGGATGAGCACTGGTCAGTCCCAACTGTAAACTAAAGACAAAAAGGTAGACAGACAAGGGGAATGAACTTAGCTTGAGCAGACTCAGAGAGGTAACACCAGACGTCCTCAAATAGCTCCAGAGAGGAAGTTAGCCGACTTCTATAGCTCCAAGCCTTCACAAGGTAAAAATATTAATATCACTGGCGATTCTCTGCAGAAGACTGGGGATTTATAAACACCCAGGTCCTTGTGTTTCAACTAGAGCCGGACGGAGGTTGTCGCTTGGTCCAAGAGTAAAGATTAAGGAGGCATTTTTAATGTAAAATGCAGAGACCTTCTGCAGCCACCCGTGACACACACAATGGAATATGTAGAAACAGACCTTCTGATGAGCGACACCATTAGAAAATATATTATAACAATATGGTTGCCAAATAAATGTTGTTCTGTTTGGTTTAATTTTGTAGCCCACTAGAGACGATCGAGGCTGGCTTATTAATCCCTTGGGACCTAACCCTTGGTGGACGGTGGTTGCAGCCGTTATTCCATCTCTTCTCTGCACCATTTTGATCTTCATGGACCAACAAATCACAGCTGTCATTATTAATAGAAAAGAACACAAGTTGAAGGTAAAATGAATATTAGTTAAGTGACAGAGACACTAATAGTTATGATGATCGCTCTCGTTTTTACATTTTGGACAACCCTTAGGACATTATATGTGAGTTGCTCTTGCAATTCTGTATAGTCCAACAAATTCAATATAATTTCGGATCCTCAAACAAGATGACATTTTGGGCACATGCTACTGAAATGAGGTGCAAACCCCAAAATTTGGCAAGTTTCGGGGTTCTGGAAGCCATTGGTGGGTCATAGCAAATTTATTACCATCGTCAATCTACCTGAATACAACAAGGATACCATTAAATGACTTAGCTTAGGTTTTAATAATTCATATTTGTACAAATCACCAGTGGCTTTAAGATTAATGCAGAACGTTCCTGGTGGTGTGGAGAGGCTTGGGTGTTACTGATGATTATTCCTAATGAGATAAGATGCTATAGGGATTTCGACATATTATCTGTGGCTGCCTAGAGTAATTTATGAGTCACATTTATTATTGATGGTAATTTAAGGACAAATATATGTTTTCCCAGCATGTTAATAAAGAAAAAGAGTATCCCTGGTGGTCTAGAGTGCTGGAGAGGTTAATGAAAGCATCTTAGGAGGTCTTGGCTTTCGGAATGTCTAATTGGGTCATACCTAATGTCTAGTGAGTTTCTTACTTTGATGAACACAGACCAATCAGCTTTTTTTCAAGATGATCATGTTCAGCTTTCTCTTTCTTTACTGCTTTGATGAAAGTGCTGGGACCATAGAGAATTCTCACTGCTACAGAAGTATCTGCTGTGAACTTGATAGCTGAGCTAAAATTTGCCCTTGCCTAGAAAGTTGAATTATATAAACAATATTGTAATGTTAGCCCACACATAGAGCATTAAAATCTTTCTAGTATTAATACTTTAATGGGAATCTGTCAGCAGGTATTTGCTATGGAATCTGAGAGCAGCATGATGTAGCGGCAGAGACTCCGATTCCAGTGGTGTATCACTCACTGAGCTGCTTGGTGCAGTTTTGATAGAATCCCTGTTTTTCATTGGCTGTCGATGTTCAGTGGGCAGATAGCTGAGCTGTGTAGAACCCCGCCCACACCACTTATTGGCAGCGTCCTGTGTACATTGTTAGCAAGCTGCCAATCAGTGGTGGGGGCGGGGTTACACAGATTGACTGGACTGCAGGGCACATGACACCTAGTCCTGCATTGATAATTTCATGCTGCTAAACCATTGAAACCAATTACAAAAACAATTTATTTCATCCTTAGGTACAATTTATGGAGTGTTATGTTATTATCCTGATATTCTTCTCAGTTTTTACTAAGGAAAACATAAAAAAGGGTCTTTTTGTAAAAAAAGGCTCCGTTTTCATAAAAATAAGACTCTTATGAAATGGCTTCTTTTCTCTGTGGAGTAAATAATTTAATGGTTTAAGAGGTGCGTATTAACGTGGTGTCAGGATCTGATACTCAACATATGAAATGTTTTTGAGTCGATCAGTAATTATGGCAAAAAAAAAATATTTTAATAGAAGATTCACCCTGGTTCTTCAAACTAAAACTAATGGCATCAATAAACTACTAAGATTTTTTTTTACATTGTTGCTACAGAAAGGCTGCGGTTACCATCTCGATCTTCTCATGGTTGGGGTTATGCTTGGCATATGTTCTGTCATGGGATTGCCCTGGTTCGTCGCCGCCACTGTCCTGTCCATCACTCACGTGAACAGTCTGAAATTGGAATCCGAGTGCTCCGCTCCAGGAGAGCAGCCAAAGTTTTTGGGAATTCGGGAACAGAGGGTGACGGGACTTATGATTTTTGTTCTTATGGGATCATCAGTTTTTATGACGAGGATTCTTCAGGTTTGTAAAATGCAATTTTTATTTGTTGTAACTTAATTAAAAGATGATTTTAATATTTCTTATCTAAATATTGAGAAATAGATCTATTTGAAATATTTAATATTACATGCAAAATGATTAAAGCCATAATAATGCAGTATATAGAATAAGACAATGTTGTGCAATTGGCATAAAAAAAAGAGTAAATTCACTGATTCATTAAACAATTAACTTTAGTAACAACAAATTTGGATTCTTAAGGGGAATCTGTCAGTAGGATTAACCCTCCTAAGTGATCTATATGGACATGCAGGTCATAGGAAGCTGAATAAATGAATACCTTGATATCTGCGATCCGATGTCTTATTCCAGAGAAATCCACATTTTCCTTATTATGTAAATGAGCTGTTAAGATCTATGGGCCGGATTTAGATCTCCCGGAGAATCTGACTCCAGAGGTTATTATAAATGAAAGGGAACATTACCAGTGTGAGACATGTAATGCCTGACATTCCGCTCTCCTGTTCTACATGTCTCACACTGGTAACTCCCCCTCTGTCAGTCTGGAGGTTGATTTTCAGGGAGATCTATATCCGGCCCATAGATCCTAATTGCTCATTTACAAATTAGGAAAAACGTGGATTTCTCTGGAATAAGACATCGGGTCACAGATATCAAGGTATCATTTTATTCAGTTTTCTATGACCTACATGTACAAAAAGATGGCTTAGGAGGGTTGGTCTCACTGATAGATTCCCTTTAAGGGTCTGGTCATGTGGACCCTGTAGCTATACATACAAGGCCTCCCAGTGGATGTCTCCATCTTCATGCGACCCAATTGCTCAGCGTGCTTCATTTTGCTATTTTGCAGACTACTACTTTAAAATATGTACTTTTGAAGGCGTTAGAAAGTAGAAAAACAATTTGAGATATTGAAACTTTTTCAAGCATTATGTATAAAACAGGAAAATAGTGAAGGGTATAGTTTAACTGAAAAGATTTAAAATGTAAGATATTTTATTAAAATATCTTTAACAACTGACCCTTCAAGACAAGTATGCATGTAACGCTGCTTTCACACATCAGTTTTTTGCCATCAGTCTCAATCCATCGAATTTTGAAAAAAACTGATCCGTCGCAGATTGTGAAAATGCAACGGATCCGTTTTTTTGCTGGATCCGACTAGCTGATCCGGCTAATTGGATTCTAAAAAAAATCGGAGCATGCTCAGTTTAAAAAAACGGAATCCGTCGCCAGAATCCATCATTTGACGGATCCAGCGCCATAGGCTTCCATTCTAGCAAACGCTGGATGGCTCCGGATCCGTCGCTGTCCATTTTTTCGATGGACACAAAAAGCATTCCTTTGTGTGTTGTCTCTGGCTGCTGGACTGACAATTTTCGATGGATCTGGCGAACAACAGATGAAACGTGAGGCCATCCGTCGCAATCTGTCGCTAATACAAGTCTATGAGAAGAAAACGGATCCGGTGGCATCAGTCGCTGGATCCGTTTATTTCAAAATTCGACAGATTGCAACTGATGGCAAAAAACTGATGCGTGAAAGCAGCCTAATCGAAAGTATGTTTTTGTTATTGTAGAACTGTAAAAATATGTAGTGTGTTTATGAAAATAGAAACACTTCTATTTAATTTTTTACATACATTTTTTCTTCTTTCTGGTAACCAGTTTATTCCTATGCCCGTTCTTTATGGCGTCTTTCTCTATATGGGTGCCTCGTCACTAAAGGGAATTCAGGTAATATTTTTAATTGTTATAATAAATAAATATGCAATAAGTATGAAACTATTTTTTTTTATTTCTCGCTTTTACATTCAAATGCCCATTAGGCTTTTTTTTTTTAAAAATATTTTTAAACTATTTTATTGATTTACAAAATACTTGAAGAGCTTAGCTCTATTAGTATATTTAATGTCTAGTTTTACATTATTGACTATGTAATATAATTGAAGCGTTTGGAATACTTGATAGCAGTAGACCTTGCCTGGTAGTGATGAGCGAGTGTACTCACTGCACGGCTTTTCCCGAACATGCTCGGGTGGTCTCCGAGTATTTGTAACTGCTCGGAGATTTAGTTTTCATCCCGGCAGCTGAATGATTTACAGCTACTAGAAAGCTTGATTACATGTGGGGATTCCCTAGCAACCAGGCAACCCCCACTTGAACTCAGCCTGGCTAGTAGCTGTAAATCATTCAGCTGAGGTGATGAAAACTAAATCTCCGAACACTAACAAATACTCGGAGGTCACCCGAGCGTGCTCTGGAAAACCCGAGCAACGAGTATACTCACTCATCACTATTGCCTGGGCCTTAGTTATTTTTTTAAATATATTGACCAACCCAACCATCCATCCCTGAGCCCTCCATATCTAGGTACACCCAAGGCAGCCAAATCTTTTGATCCAAATCATTGGCCAATGTATTGGCCAACTCAACCATCTATCCCTGAGCCCTCCATATCCAGGTACACCCAAGACAACCAAATCCTTTAATCCAAATCATTGGCCAATATATTGGTCAACCCAACCATCCATCCCTGAGCCCTCCATATCCAGGTACACCCAAGGCAACCAAATCCTTTGATCCAAATCATCAGTCCCCACATGGTAAGGATGGTAAAACTACCCTCATTTAACGTCCAAAATTCCGACTCGAACCTTAATGGTCTTAGGTAGTTTAGATACAAATAGAAAATTCAAATAAATGAAGTAAATGGTTAAAACCAATTGTGTTTTCTAGTTCTTTGACCGAATCTTATTGTTCTGGATGCCAGCAAAACATCAGCCAGACTTCATCTACCTGAGACACGTTCCCCTGCGGAAGGTTCATCTCTTCACCGTGCTGCAGCTAAGTTGTCTGGTTCTTCTATGGGTCATCAAAGCCTCGCGAGCCGCCATTGTGTTTCCTATGATGGTGAGAAGCTATACTGGTTACTTTATAAAAAAGAATGGAAACAAATAAATGTTGTTTTGGAGTCTAAATCCATAACAAGATTTTTGTGATTTTGTGGCCCCAAAGTTCCAAGTTTTTTAATCTTAAATTTGATTAAAATTCCATGTGGATTTTGAAACAAATCTGCTTTAAAATCCACATGAAGGAATATTGAAGCTGTTTTTGATATGATATCTTCAAAATCTACAGCAAAAATCTATGTATGACCAAAGTGATAGGAATCTGGAAAAGGAGAAATTTGCCAATTGAAGTTGAATTCAAATAGAAAATCTAATTAAAATCTTATTTTAACTAAAATATAATTAAAATCTCTGAAAAAAGGCTCGTACTGTTCATTTTGTCACTGTTCTTCTACATTTTTTCCTCTTCTTTGTCTTTTCTGTGTTTTCCCCCTTTTCGCTCTTTTACTTCACCTTCCCCCCAGGACTAGTTTCACGTGTTCTACATTTTATTGCTATTTGCTCTTATTAATCCACATTTTGCATCATTACTTCTGCCGTTTGCTTTTTTCCCATAAGGTCCTGGCATTAGTGTTTGTAAGGAAACTTATGGACTTTTTCTTCACAAAACGGGAATTGAGTTGGTTAGATGATTTAATGCCGGAAAGTAAGAAAAAGAAATTGGAAGATGCTGAAAAAGAGGTTTGTTAAGTTTTGCTCTCAAACTTTCTCACGTACTTAGAGCCATATTATATATGTCGACATTGCCCTGTAATTTTCTTTTCCAGATAGATTATGGTGGGCTAGCTATAGGGAGTTTTTGTAACAATTGTTACCGGACCTTTAGGCCACAAAAATAATAAAAAGTGACACTATATGAAAACAACTAGAACTAGGGTCTCTTTTTTTTCAAGGGGACATTTTCATTAGGGACATACTTATGACTCTTATACCAGGATCTCAAGATGTCTTTTTGACGTCATGCCAATTTCAATCTCATTTTTGCTCTTGGGTAACCACTATAAAGTGAAATGCTCAGATTTCGAAAATATAAATTTCAAGAATAACTTTTTTTTTTCTAGAGATTTCCACTCATGATTGTCAATTTATAAATAAGTAATTCTCAAGAACAGTGAACTTTAATCAATGGTCCACAATGTGTAGAAAGAGTACAAATACCAGCAGGTCCTTACAGGTGCAGACTGTAAGGATATGATTAACGTTGAAGTTTTTTTTCAGCCAGTTTAGAGATCGCGGCTCTAGGAAGCCTGAGACATGGGTCATTGTAAGCATAAATAAGGAACATGCCCGAGAAACAAAAATGTCCTCCATTGACCGGCGATAACGTGTTTAGTCAAGGAGAACACAATTCTGCTCTCATCCGTCGAGCCATCAGCTCTGACCTCATTCAGTCTGAAATTATTTCTGTATTGTGTCTCTTTAGGAAGAACAAAGTATGCTTGTGCTGGAAGATGAAGGAACAGTACAATTACCAATGGAGGGGAATTGCAGGTAATCCTATGATTATACATGTTATGTGTCGTCTTTTATTATATTGACGGACCCCAAATAATACAGCAGAGTTTACGTGAGGGCATCGAAAGTTATTCTCTAAATGTAGACCCTCTGGCGATGACACATATTGCCAAAATGTACTCTGCTGCCCCATACAACAGAGCCGTGTGGCCTCTATGTAGTGCTCCGTCGATGCCGTATGTGAAAGTCTATCCTACAAGCAATGCAATATTTCTTTTTAATGCATCATAATTGCATGTGGACTCAGACACATTTCTAGGTGGAGGGGCCATCTGCTATAACTCCGTATGTCTGATTTTACAGATTTCCCTTAGAGATCAGCAAGTATATTCAAGCGGAATTAAACGCTATTAGAAATTTATAAAAATGCATGTTTTTTCTAATTAGCTTCAGATCGGATTTAGATAAAAGGCCACCATTTTGCTGAATCGTAAAGGGCCGTCAGCAAGTTAAAAATAAAAAAAAATACTTATACTCACCTTACCACTCACCTCTCTGGACCATCTGCTCCTCACTGTCCCCCATCCGATCCTTGTTGCATCTTCTCATCACCAGCGCTCATGCTGAAATCCTGGGCCTCTTCACAGGAGGTAGGGACTTCTGCCTCTGATGAGTCCTGGGACAGTTCTGCGCATGTGCGCCCAAGGTCACGGCATCACAATATCACGGTATGTGCCATGAGTCATGACCTTATGTGCATGCACACAACCGTCCTGGGCCTAATCAGAGCCATAAGTCCCAGCCTAGTATGAAGAGACTACGGATTTCATTGCGAGCAGCGGTGATAAGATTCTACGAGGATCGGACAGGGAACATGGAGGAGCAGAGGTACTGGGGAAGTGAGCGGTATGGTGAGTATGAGGATTTTTGTTTATTTTTACATTTTACGTTATTATGCTTCGGGTGTCTAAAAGAACTTAGAGCATACAGTAATAACATGTACGATCTTGTGAATTTTAATTTTGCCTGATCCGCTCATCTTGATTACCGTCCCCTATTAAAGCTCTGTGCAAATGATGAGCGTATGCATGAAGCAAAACAAAGGCTGGTCTTAAGTAGAGATGAGTGAACTTGTTCGGAAACCATTTGCCAAATCCGAACGTGCCATATTTGTACCGAATTTATGTTTGACGATCGTTTCCGAACATGTCTCCTCATCTCTACTTATATGAACAAATATGTTCAGAAAACAATCGGCAAACATAAATTCGGCACAAAATATGGCACATTCGGATTCGGCAAAACGGTTTCCGAACAAGTTCGCTCATCTCTAGTCTTAAGCGGAGGACCTGCCCTCTATGGTGTCCATGTATTATAGCCAATCAATGGGGTTTGTTATGTTGGAACAACCCCTTTCAATGAACATTCCACTCTTGATGATAATGTACAACATCCGCTAGTAAAAACTACATGAAATGTTAAGTGAGACCCCAATTACTTTTATTGCTATTCATTTTGATTGCACTTTCCTCTTTTGTTTATGTTTACAATTCAATTCATATTTCAGTTTTTTTCTTCGCCAAGAGAGCAGTGCATTGTGGGAGATAAGAGTTACATAAAGCTAAGCTGTTAGGTCACATGACTGTCAGCAAAGTAGCAGTCTGTTTCCAAGGGCAACCACACAAATTTCAGAATGACAGTAATTCAAAGGATTTCCCCAAAACTCATCTGCCTGTTTATAATATGGAAAAATGTTCAACGCAGATTTATATTTTATTATGTGAATTTTTTTTTCCTTGTGAGGATGAAACATATATTGTGTTATTTTTGGATATCGTTGTGTTATCAAAGTAATTTTGGCTTTAAAATGCCAGTCACTTCAATTAAATAAAAAAACAAATCAGAATGTCATAAAATATACCTTTCCAAATCTGTATCTATTCCCGTCCGATGCAACTTGGTCCTCCATTGATCTCTACTTCCTGCTATAGTAATGGTTCTCGGATACAGGGCCATGTGACCAGGTGGAGCCAAACAGGAGCAATGGAGGGTTGCAACGTGGGCCAGTGATTGACTAAGTGGTCACTTCCTGTGTCCCGAGAGAAACCATGAAGTAGAGACCGAGTGACGAGATGAGCAATGCTTCTTTTTTAAACATTGTGATGTTTTAAGGAATATACATAAATTGTGCCCTTAGAGATGAACAAATATATTCAAGTGGAATTAATTTCTATTAGAATTTTATAAAAATACGTATATTTTTTCCTAATTTGCTTTTTCTTGGATTAAAAAAAATTGGCCACAGTTTTGCTTAATGATAAAAGGCCATCAAAAGGTTTAAAATAAAAAAAATACCTATACTGACCTTACCACTCACCTCTCCGGACCCTCCGCTCCTCACCGTCCCCCATCCGGTCCTTGTCGCATCTTCTCATCACCACCACTGGTGCGGAAATCCTGGGCCTGTTCACACTCGTCAGAGACTAGTCGGTACTACTTATAAATGAAAGGGGGGGCATTACCAGTGTGAGACATGTAGATCCGGAGAGCAGACTGTCAGTCATTACATGACTCACACTGATAATGCCCCCTTCATTTAAAATAAGCTCTGGAGGCAGATTCTCAGGGAGATTTATGTCATGCCCAAAGATCTTAACAGCTCATTGACATGTTAAGAAAAATCTAGATTCCTCTAGAATAAGACACCAGATCACAGATATCAAGGTATCATTTTATTCATTTTTCTATAACCCACATGCCCATATAGACGGCTTAGGAGAGTTGACCCCACTGACAGATTAAGAAAAACATACAATGGAATTCTCAGGGGAGAGAGTTCACGTTATAGACATTTAGCTTCCATCAATAAAAAAAAAATCTATGTTTAGAATGACCTGAAATTTCCCTAGTGACTTCTATGGTCTGGCAGAACTTTGGGCTCAAAAGCATAAAAAATTCTCAACATTGAACATTTACTTTAATCAAATTAAACCTTGCATTTGCATTGCTCCTTCCATGTACAGATGTGTCCTTCCCTAGCTTTGGTTTGACATCACAAGATAAGTACAGGATGACCAGTTTTTGAAGAAAAAAAAATTAAAAATATATATATTTTTTTTCCGGTAAGGTTGGGATTTATTTATGGTATATGTGTCTATACAATGCGTAGCCACCTGGTTGTATGATGTGGATTGTCGCCTCTTGAGGCTTGTGCATGCACGTCACAATAATGTAACGAGCTTGTATTGTGAGAAATTGTAGTCGTTTCTGACATTTTTCGAGAGTTAAGAATGGACACACATCTGCACGTGTCAAAAACATTTCCACCCGTCTGTACTTTATGGAATAGTGAAATGGTCATTCCAGTTAGACCTAATTGTTATACATGTAGCTCGCTCAGTAATGCTTACAGCATTGGCATAAACCACTAAAATGATCCTTTTCTTTCTGTTGTTGGAAACAGATTGGTTTCATACCATAATATCCACATTTTTTGTGTAATTTTGCAAATATTTACAAATTTTCATTTAGAAACTTCTGGGATGAGAACGCTATAAAAAAAACAACTAGTCCAATTATTTATTGTGTGCATTATTGTGTTAATTCTGTCTAGAGAGGACCCATCAGTAATAAACATTTCTGATGAAATGGCAAAAACCTCTGTGTGGAAGACTCTGCTAATAACCTCAGAAAATGCAAAGACTAAGGAATCAAGCTTTTCTTCTAAAAGGTTTTAATTTTTTTCTTAGTAATGTCATTCCTCGTTTTGTATGATTTTAGTAGAATGGAACTTTTTTTTTTTGTCGTAGATCCAGAACATTTTTAGTTATTCAATCATATTGCAGATATAATAAGCTTACCGTCTTATTCACACCTCATTCTCAACATCCAGTGTATGTCATAAATGCAAACAGGTTGTAGTCCAGTAGTTGTGGCTTTCATGAAATCTCAGCATGGAAATGCCAATTGTAGCCAAAGACTGTATAACAAATAGAACATTTTTCAGCCGATTCTTGATTAAAATATTTAAAAAAACTTTTATTCCTTATTGTAAAAATTGGCACTCACATTAAATCCAAACATGATATAGTTTCCTACGCATTTCAGACTAAGAACTTCTCTTTGTCTGAAACTCGTAGGAACTATATCCTGCTTGGATTTATCATGAGTGCCAATTTTTACGAAATGTAAAAAAAAGTTTTTCAACTATTTTAAACCATAATTTGCTGGAATATATGTTATATGTCATAAATGCCTCATAGATGGGGTGGTCACATCTCTGGGACCTCTACCTGTCAGGATACTAATAGTCACCTAACTCGTGTTTTGATCTTGCAAAGTAGTATTGAATTCAGTAGATAAGTCTACGACAAGTTTATCACGGTTGCAAAATAGACTTCAATGGAGTATTGACGCCTCTTGTTGAAGCAGATGATTACTAAATTGCATTGGAAAATTGGTGTCTGGATACACCTGTCCTCCTAGTAAGTGCAAATTCAGATATCTCTTGAAACATGGTCCGACTCGTTGCTGGTCTCTAGTCCCGAACTCAGCAGCCTCATGGACATCAAGGACTAACACAGACCGTGTTTCTTGGATGGCTGATTTTGAGCTACGTTGTATAAGTATGACCTTTACCTATGGCATAAATGCATCAGGTGGGAAAGCCCTTTCACCTGTAGTTCTACCTTTGGGTCAACAACTTAGGATTACACTAGGGAGCTAAACAACTGAGAGTTTGCTTTATAATGTTATTATCAGACTTTCTCCCTCTATAGGAGGGTAGTAACTGAACTTGGAATTTCTGCATTATTGTATTTGAGTTAGCAGAATACAGGCTGCCATAACTATCTCCAGCATCCAAATTTCAACATATGGTATGAGTTGCACAGAATTCTTCTTAAAAAGTAACTAAACTTTTTTTTTTATTTAAGCACCACTCCAGTGGATTTTTTTTTATTTCTCTGTTGGAGTGGTGTCATTAATCTATGTCCCTACCCCTAGCAATATACTTACCAACCGCTGTCTTCAGCTTGTTCCTGGTTCTACTCCTGTCCCATAAAGTCATCTTGTAACCTCAGCTCCTGACTAACCGGAAGTCAGAAGTAACGGTCTCAAGCTCTCATTCTGGCTCCCTTAGACTAACATTGACAAATGATTTGTGGCTCGCTCACCGAACACTTGGAGTGATCCAGCAAGTCACAACCTACAGAATATGCCCAGAGGGGCGCTGAGAACAAAAACAAAAATGCCGGAGTGGTGCTTTAAAAGGAATCGGTCACCTCCAGGACATATATAACCTATTAATATGGGCATACAGGTGATAGAAATATTAAAATTATAATATTGCCGCGATGTCAGCCTGCATATAGGCTGTAACCTCTCTTCCTTTTTGGGTATCCAATACGATATTGGTAGCATTTTCCGGGCAGGCCTTATAGCCACTTGAACTTATCCATTATCCTATTATACTTTACTGATGAAGGTCACTTTGTGTGACCGAAACTTTTTCTGATTTGGGATACAATAAATCTTTCGTTCCTTCTCACTACAAAGTTGAGTGCCGGGTTTTGTATTGTTTATTGATTACGGTTTGGGAACCTACCCGTGCACCTCATTCGGTTGTGCACACGTTGATCTAACCAGAAATATTAAAATAGTCCTACCTGTATGCCTCCTATCTGTGATCTTGTTTTTGAAAAATGGTCTTTCATTTCTTTATTCTAATGATTTCTTCCAGGCTCCTGTCTTCATTTGCGTACCGCCCCTTCCCATCAGTGTGACAGTGCCCTGTGACATGTAATGGTGGCCCTGGAATCCCGCACCTGCGCCCTGCAATAGTGTGATTATACTTTCCTATTCCACCCTTCTATGGGCATTGACTTCAGCGTTCTTCTGCACAGGTGCAGGCGTGCTTGGCAATTAGGTGCTCTTCCCCACTTCCTTCTTCCCTGCATAGTTAGGAACCATATAGTTTGTGATGCCTCATGTAGGCATGGTTGGGAGAGAACCATATCGACCCACGCGCCGAAGGTCACTGCATAACTCGCCTGCGCACGAGAACGCTGGAGCCAATGCCCATAGAAGGGCAGAATAGGTACTGTATAATCATGCTTTCTCCTTCGCCTCATTGGGGGACACAGGACCATGGGTTATGCTGCTGTCACTAGGAGGCTGACACTAAGCTGAGACAAAAAAAGGTTAGCTCCTCCCCTGCAGTATACACCCTCGTACTGGCTTCCAGACACCCAGTTCAAGCTTAGTGTCCGTAGGAGGCACACTGATTTTTATTTTTACGGATTTTTTCTTTTTAATCCATTCCGGACGAAGGGGGCGACGGATTCTTTAGTGGTCCGATCTCCCCCGAACCAACAACAGGCGAGCACGGGAGTTTCACCTCTATCATGCTATTGCAGGGTGCAGGCGCAGGATTCAGGGTCCACTAATACATGTCACAGGGCATTGTGACTAAGATGGGAGGGGGGTGGTAAACAAATGAAGACAGGAGGCAGAGATTTCTTCCAGGCACTGCACACCCTGGAGCCTGGAAGAAATCATTAGCATACTGAAATAAAAGACAATTTTTCAATAACAAGACCGCAGATATGAGACATACTGGTTAGGACTATTTTAACATTTCTATCACCTGTATGCCCATATTAATAGGTTATATACGTCCCAGGGTGTGACAGATTCCCTTTAATTGTTGATTGGCATTTTTAAAGTTATGAATTTTTGTATTCCATGACCTTACTTTGCCTCCTTCTCTTCCAAGCACTGTGCTGTTTTAACTGCCTGGTTCAAGACTCTGCTTTCAGCTGCAGCTCGGCAAGGATTCCGCATTCTAGTACAAACAATCTGTGTAAGGATCTTTCCCTGTCTGCACCCGTTCCCTGTACTCCAGCAGTGGAATTCCTCTACTGGTTGTTTGTAAAAGAGTATAGGTTCTTGCTGAAAAGCTGCGGAAAGCAGATTATTAGGGAACATGAACCAGGCAGTTAAAACAGCACTGAGGTTTTTTGTTTGGAAGAGAAGAATATTAAAAAAAAAAAAATCATAACTTGCTATGGCCGATGAATAATTAAAGAAAAAATGTAGTTACTCTTTAAGACTGCAACGTATTAAAGAGAGTGATTTTGATAATAGTAGGATATATTGAGTTTTTATTTCTGCAGATCCCTGATAAAATCATTATAATGACTCTTAACTGAAACATGACATTACATGGATACAGATATTTTTATTTTAACGATCTAACGTGGTTGAGTTGTGATGAGCATCATTGTAATTAATTTTCCCTGCCAGACATAAATCAATGCAGTATTCTCCCATTCATCCTTAGGTGCTATGGGTGATTAATGGAAACATGCTATTAGTCAGTAATTGTTTCTTTTCGTTCACTGCATTTATTTTTCCATTGTAAGGATCATTTACCTTGTTCTAGTCTTCAAACCAATTTGCAATTGTTGTCTTATCTTCTTTGTCCTGATGAGAAATTCTCGGCCTATTTATGTTATGAGCAAATTACTGTTCTTAAAGGAGTTTCGCTTTTTATTTTCTCCAGAAACAGCGCCACTCTTGTCCACATGCAGCGTCTGGTATTACATCGCTATTGATAGGTATAGATGAAAAACAGACATAGACTATGGACAAGGAGGGGGACTATTTCTGGGAAAAAAAAGCAGATTCTTTATTATAGTCTTGGATAACCCCCGTTAAGAAAGTGCAGTGATTTATGTGTTGGATACAGGTGTAAAATACGAAACATACAGTATATAATATAAATATTAATCAACAAATTATAAAAGAAAAATTGAAATAAAGTATATTGCTATTTTTCACTAAGCAATTTGTTATTATTGTATAACACAGACCCCCAACCTCATTCACCCCTAATAGTCTAGTCTATATATTATCACATGACCGGACACCTAAGTGACTGATTGAAGAGATTTTTCCAAAGCGGACATTTATCACCTATACAAAGAATAGGTGGTAAATATTTGTTTGCTGGGGGTCCACCAAGCACTCAAACACTCTCACTCCCATTACTTCTCACTGCAGATTTCCATTGGGGAGGAGTTATAATAGATCGCCAGTTGAGCATACGCCGTTCCCTCCATTCAATGTCGGTCGGTCATTGACCTTGAATAGAGCTCCAGGGCGCATGCTCAAGTGCCGCTCAATTCGATCTGCTACTCACTGCGATCGTACAGTCAGGAGGAGCTGGGGATTCAGGAGCACTGCGTTAGTGATCATCGATGGTCCGGGTAGACATATGGTAACTGCTAAATTGGTGGAGATCTGCCTGCTGAGACTCCCTCCACTTGCAAGGACATGGGGTCTTTGTCTCTTGTTTGATTGGAGCGATGGTTGCACATGTGCACTCTAATTCTATTCTTTCTAAAGCAATGTACTTGACTTTTTCCATCTGTCCCATATACTTGGGATTGAGTGGTAGCACAAATGGTGGTCTCAGTGGTCTAACCCTCACCGATCTAGCAGTATCCCCTATCTATCGGATCGGGGCAGATATATAATTGGTGTAACCTTTGCTCCCGGTAATGGGGTCCTCCCTTTCACTTGAGTAGGAAAGAGATTTTAGGACCATTCACTGCTACTACGCTGTGTGGAGCTTGGTCACTTCCAGTGTCACTCGTCAATCCAATCAGCTGATCATTGGTGGTGCCAGGATATGGAGTCACACCAATCTGGTATTGATAACCTTTTAAAGGATACGTCATCAACAATAAAGTCCTGAAAAACCTCTTTAAACTTGGTAGTGAGTGTGCAGTTAGCCTGCGCTGCCTCCGCAGGTGAAATAAAGCAGTACACAGTTATCATATAAAATCAGTGCTTGGTCCCCCAGAGCAAAAATCACTCACTGGTCAAGAGAGGAGTCTGTCATGAATATAGTACCCTCCACCATTAAGTCAGAATTCTCTAGTAGGGTATTTAGAAAGGGGTTCAGTAAACCAGACAGTCCTTTAAACTAATCATTTTGGATTTGTTGTTTTTCTTTCAGCTTTGATTAATGTCGCCCCTTAATTTTTATTCTGGACATGTAGACTTGTGTTTGGCCTCTCTAAATAAAATAGAATTTACAAGTTGTATGCTATATTATGTAGGTAGAAGACCCCTATAGCCCCCACATCTTCATCATACATGTTACCTAATAGACTTAGTATTTTCTGAATTCCTATATCCATGCCGAACGACTGTATTTAATGCATTGCATATTACATTTCTATCATAAGCTCCCCTTCATAATCACTGTAGAAGCTGATCCCTAAAGGTAAGATCTCTCTGCATCTACATGCCATTAAACTAACCCTTGTAATAACAGGAGTATGGATGTCAACCTCCATATGCATTGATAAGTCTGCACCGGCTTTACCATTGGGACTACCAAGAGAAAATTGGCCTAAATCTACCAAATTGTGAATACCAAATCAATGACTTTGACTTTTAATTTTATAGAAATTTTAACTTAAGTAGAATTCGGATTCCGATTCATCACGCCACAAATACTCTAAAAAAAATTACCAGCACCAACGAGAATAAATAATATATTGTGTTCGAGTTTTGTGAAAATTGGCTTTTCTTTTTGTGGTTCTCCCAAAATTGGCATGCTGCTTCTATATTGTACCTGTCTGTTGTAAATAGTAATAAATCTGTACGAAAATAATCCAAGGGTTAGATCTCTAATATGCAGCTTCTACAGTTTCCAAAGAGCTATACAGATCCTTTAATAAAAAATGTTTTTAAATGTGTGTCGCCAATACAAAGCTAAAGTGGCAGCACGCCATCACATAGCAGGTACGTTATTTTGCAGGAACCCAATGAAATTCACATTTGACATATTTGATGAGCAGAAAGGGAAAGAGGAATAGTTGACATATCTAATGACACTTCTCTTTCGGGAGGGGAAGCGATATGGTTGGATAGGCAAAATCCAAACTCAAAAATCTATTTTTTTCCTAAATGGCACATTGGCACCTCTACATGGATGAGCAAAGTGCAGTTAGGTAATAGATCAGAACCCAGTGTCTATGGCCATCAATAGGGGCGATGGTCTATTGTAAACCCTTAGCTCATACTTCCATGAAACTTAAAGTCCTCAAAGGAAATAAAAACTATTAGGGTATGTTTCCACGGTCAGGAAACGCTGCTTGTTTGACGCTGCGCAGAGCTGCAGCATCAAACAAGCAGCGTCCAGATGTTCCAGCATAGTGGAGGGGATTTTATGAAATCCCGTCTCCACTATGCGTGGAAACCCGCACGCGGCAGCCCTGCGACTCCGGACATGCTGTGCGTCTTTTCAGATCGCAGCATGTCCGTACACCTTGCGGGGACGCAGCGTCCCCGCAAGGCATATCACAGGGCGCTATGGGAGAGAGCGATCATCCCGGATGTGAAGAGTTAACATATCCAGCATGATCGCGTCCCAGAAAGGGGGCGGGGCTTAGCGCCGAGCGGCTTCGCCGCTGCGGCGATACCGCCGGCCATCCTGACAGTGGAAACATACCCTCACACTGTAATTATGGTAGTCTCCACATGGTAATAAAAGCAGCGGCCTCATAATAAAGGGGGTTGATGTCCATTTTATGTTCGCCTCTGTACATGTAGCTAGTACAAGAAGAAGTACATATCCAAGGTATATTAAAGGGGCATTCTCAAGTTTGACAAGTTAGCCCCATCCGTTGGATAGAGAATAACTTTCCAATTGCTGAGCCTCTGACCACTGACCACTGACCAATCAACAAGAATCAGCCAATAAGAATAGAGTGATGGAGCCATTCCAATCCTTTTTGATGGGAGCGTTGGAGATTTTCAAGTGCTACAGTTGGATGGTCTTTGGCACTTTCTGACCTCCAGTCTGATATTGTTATGACCCCAATGGCGAGGGTCTCAGAGGAACGTGGAAGTCTGCAGAATACAAAAATCCAGCTCATAGGGCAGTTGTAACTGGGTTGACCATATATCTACTCCTAACGCCAACACTAGAAGTAGCCGGGGATCATTCCTACGTTGATTCTAGATGACACGCGCCAGCCGGAGAATCTAGCTACCCCTAGTAGAGGAAAACAAAGACCTTTCTTGCCTCCAGAGAAGGGGACCCCAAAGCTGGATAGAAGCCCCCCACAAATAATGACGGTGAGGTAAGAGGAAATGACAAACACAGAAATGAACCAGGTTTAGCACAGAGAGGCCCGCTTACTGATAGCAGAATAAAGAAAGGTAACTTATATGGTCAACAAAAACCCTATCAAAATCCACACTGGAAATTCAAGAACCCCCGAACCGTCTAACGGTCCGGGGGGAGAACACCAGCCCCCTAGAGCTTCCAGCAAAGGTCAGGATATAGATTTGGAACAAGCTGGACAAAAATACAAAACCAAAACAAATAGCAAAAAGCAAAAGGCAGACTTAGCTGATATAACTGGAACCAGGATCAGTAGACAAGAGCACAGCAGACTAGCTCTGATAACTACGTTGCCAGGCATTGAACTGAAGGTCCAGGGAGCTTATATAGCAACACCCCTAACTAACGACCCAGGTGCGGATAAAAGGAATGACAGAAAAACCAGAGTCAAAAAACTAGTAACCACTAGAGGGAGCAAAAAGCAAATTCACAACAGTACCCCCCCCTTAGTGAGGGGTCACCGAACCCTCACCACGACCACCAGGGCGATCAGGATGAGCGGCATGAAAGGCACGAACCAAATCGGCCGCATGAACATCAGAGGCGACCACCCAGGAATTATCCTCCTGACCATAGCCCTTCCACTTGACCAGGTACTGAAGCCTCCGCCTGGAGAGGCGAGAATCCAAGATCTTCTCCACCACGTACTCCAACTCGCCCTCAACCAACACCGGAGCAGGAGGCTCAGCAGAAGGAACTACAGGCACAATGTACCGCCGCAACAAGGACCTATGAAATACATTGTGAATAGCAAACGACACAGGAAGATCCAGACGAAAAGATACAGGATTAAGGATTTCCAATATCTTGTAAGGCCCAATAAAACGAGGTTTAAATTTGGGAGAGGAGACCTTCATAGGAACAAAGCGGGAAGAAAGCCATACCAAATCCCCAACGCGAAGTCGGGGACCCACACCGCGGCGGCGGTTGGCAAAGCGCTGAGCCTTCTCCTGTGACAACTTCAAGTTGTCCACCACATGATTCCAGATCTGCTGCAACCTATCCACCACAGAATCCACCCCAGGACAGTCAGAAGGCTCCACATGACCCGAAGAAAAGCGAGGATGGAAACCAGAGTTGCAGAAAAAAGGCGAAACCAAGGTGGCGGAACTAGCCCGATTATTAAGGGCAAACTCAGCCAACGGCAAGAATGTCACCCAATCGTCCTGATCAGCAGAGACAAAACACCTCAAATAAGCCTCCAAAGTCTGATTGGTTCGCTCCGTCTGTCCATTAGTCTGAGGATGGAAAGCAGACGAAAACGACAAATCAATGCCCATCCTACTACAAAAGGATCGCCAGAACCTGGAAACGAACTGGGATCCTCTGTCTGACACAATATTCTCAGGGATGCCGTGCAAACGAACCACGTTCTGGAAAAACACAGGAACCAGATCGGAAGAGGAAGGCAGCTTAGGCAAAGGAACCAAATGGACCATCTTGGAGAAGCGATCACATATCACCCAGATAACAGACATGCCTTGAGACACCGGAAGATCAGAAATGAAATCCATGGAGATATGTGTCCAAGGTCTCTTCGGGACAGGCAAGGGCAAGAGCAAACCGCTGGCACGAGAACAGCAAGGCTTAGCTCGAGCACAAGTCCCACAGGACTGCACAAATGACCGCACATCCCTTGACAAGGAAGGCCACCAAAAGGACCTGGCCACCAGATCTCTGGTGCCAAAAATTCCCGGGTGACCTGCCAACACCGAGGAATGAACCTCGGAAATGACTCTGCTGGTCCACTTATCCGGGACAAACAGTCTGTCAGGTGGACAAGACTCAGGCCTATCAGCCTGAAATCTCTGCAACACACGTCGCAGATCCGGAGAAATAGCTGACAAGATAACTCCATCTTTAAGAATACCAACAGGATCAGCGACTCCAGGAGCATCAGGCACAAAGCTCCTAGAAAGAGCATCGGCCTTCACATTCTTTGAACCTGGTAAATACGAGACAACAAAATCAAAGCGGGAGAAAAACAATGACCAGCGGGCCTGTCTCGGATTAAGGCGTTTAGCAGACTCGAGATACATCAGATTTTTGTGATCAGTCAAGACCACCACACGATGCTTAGCACCCTCGAGCCAATGACGCCACTCCTCAAATGCCCATTTCATGGCCAACAACTCCCGATTGCCCACATCATAATTTCGCTCGGCAGGCGAAAACTTCCTAGAGAAAAAGGCACAAGGTTTCATAACAGAGCAACCAGGGCCTCTCTGCGACAAAACGGCCCCTGCCCCAATCTCCGAAGCATCCACCTCAACCTGAAAGGGAAGTGAGACGTCAGGCTGGCACAAAACAGGCGCCGAAGTAAACCGGCGTTTCAACTCCTGGAAAGCCTCCACGGCAGCAGGAGCCCAGTTAGCTACATCGGAGCCCTTCTTGGTCATATCCGTCAAAGGTTTCACAATGCTAGAAAAATTAGCGATAAAACGACGGTAGAAGTTAGCGAAGCCCAAGAACTTCTGAAGACTCTTAACTGACGAGGGCTGAGTCCAATCAAGAATAGCTCGGACCTTGACTGGGTCCATCTCCACAGCAGAAGGGGAAAAAATGAACCCCAAAAAGGGAACCTTCTGTACACCAAAGAGACACTTTGAGCCCTTGACAAACAAAGAATTTTCACGCAAAATTTTAAAGACCAACCTGACCTGCTCCACATGCGAATCCCAATTATCAGAAAAAACCAAAATATCGTCCAGATAAACAATCAAAAATTTATCCAGATACTTCCGGAAAATGTCATGCATAAAGGACTGAAAAACTGAAGGCGCATTGGAGAGCCCAAAAGGCATCACCAAGTACTCAAAATGACCTTCGGGCGTATTGAATGCGGTTTTCCATTCATCACCTTGCTTAATGCGCACAAGGTTGTACGCACCACGAAGGTCTATCTTGGTGAACCACTTGGCACCCTTAATCCGGGCAAACAAGTCAGACAACAGCGGTAAAGGATACTGAAATTTGACAGTGATCTTATTTAAAAGCCGATAATCAATACAAGGTCTCAAAGATCCGTCCTTTTTTGCCACAAAAAAGAATCCCGCACCAAGAGGGGAAGAAGACGGACGAATATGTCCTTTCTCCAGAGACTCCTTGATATATGAACGCATAGCGGTATGTTCAGGTACCGACAGATTAAACAGTCTTCCCTTAGGAAATTTACTGCCTGGGATCAGATCTATAGCACAGTCACAGTCCCTATGAGGAGGCAGTGCACTGGACTCAGACTCACTGAAGACATCCTGATAATCAGACAAATACTCCGGAACTTCCGAAGGCGTAGAAGAAGCAATAGACACAGGCAGGGAATCCCCATGAATACCACGACAGCCCCAACTTGAGACTGACATAGCCTTCCAGTCCAGGACTGGATTATGGGTCTGTAACCATGGCAGCCCTAAAACAACCAAATCATGCATTTTATGTAAAACCAGGAAACGTATCACCTCGCGGTGTTCAGGAGTCATGCACATGGTAACCTGTGTCCAATACTGCGGTTTATTTGCTGCCAATGGTGTAGCATCAATACCCCTAAGAGGAATAGGATTTTCTAATGGTTCAAGAGTAAAACCACAGCGCTTAGCAAATGAGAGATCCATGAGACTCAGGGCAGCACCTGAATCTACAAACGCCATGACAGGATAAGATGACAGTGAGCAAATCAAAGTTACAGACAGAATAAATTTAGGTTGCAAATTACCAACGGTGACAGGACTAACAACCTTAGCTATACGTTTAGAGCATGCTGAGATAACATGTGTAGAATCACCACAGTAGTAGCACAAGCCATTCCGGCGTCTATGAATTTTCCGCTCATTTCTAGTCAGGATTCTATCACATTGCATTAAATCAGGTGTCTGTTCAGACAACACCATGAAGGGATTTGCGGTTTTTCTATCACATTGCACCGAATTCGGTGTCTGTTCAGACAACACCATGAGGGAATTTGCGGTTTTGCGCTCCCGCAACCGCCGGTCAATTTGAATAGCCAGTGCCATAGTATCATTCAGACCTGTGGGAATGGGAAAACCCACCATAACATTCTTAATGGCTTCAGAAAGGCCATTTCTAAAATTAGCGGCCAGTGCACACTCGTTCCAATGTGTCAGCACGGACCATTTCCGAAATTTTTGGCAATACACTTCAGCCTCGTCCTGCCCCTGAGACATAGCCAGCAAGGCCTTTTCTGCCTGAATCTCAAGATTGGGTTCCTCATAAAGTAAACCGAGCGCCAGAAAAAACGCATCAAGATCAGCCAATGCCGGATCTCCTGGCGCCAGCGAAAAAGCCCAATCCTGAGGGTCGCCCCGTAAGAACGAAATAACAATTTTTACTTGCTGAGCAGAATCTCCAGATGAACAGGGTCTCAGGGACAAAAACAATTTACAATTATACACGAAATTCCTAAACTTAAACCTGTCTCCGGAAAACAGTTCAGGAATCGGTATTTTAGGTTCTGACCTAGGATTTCTGATAACATAGTCTTGTATGCCCTGCACACGAGTAGCCAGCTGGTCCACACTTGTAATCAAGGTCTGGACATTCATGTCTGCAGCAAGCATAGCCACTCTGAGGTAAAGGGGAAGAAGAAAAAAAAAAAAACTCAGAATCTTCTTTCTTATAATCCCTCTTCTGCAATGCATTAAACATTTAATACTGGCCTGGCAAACTGTTATGACCCCAATGGCGAGGGTCTCAGAGGAACGTGGAAGTCTGCAGAATACAAAAATCCAGCTCATAGGGCAGTTGTAACTGGGTTGACCATATATCTACTCCTAACGCCAACACTAGAAGTAGCCGGGGATCATTCCTACGTTGATTCTAGATGACACGCGCCAGCCGGAGAATCTAGCTACCCCTAGTAGAGGAAAACAAAGACCTTTCTTGCCTCCAGAGAAGGGGACCCCAAAGCTGGATAGAAGCCCCCCACAAATAATGACGGTGAGGTAAGAGGAAATGACAAACACAGAAATGAACCAGGTTTAGCACAGAGAGGCCCGCTTACTGATAGCAGAATAAAGAAAGGTAACTTATATGGTCAACAAAAACCCTATCAAAATCCACACTGGAAATTCAAGAACCCCCGAACCGTCTAACGGTCCGGGGGGAGAACACCAGCCCCCTAGAGCTTCCAGCAAAGGTCAGGATATAGATTTGGAACAAGCTGGACAAAAATACAAAACCAAAACAAATAGCAAAAAGCAAAAGGCAGACTTAGCTGATATAACTGGAACCAGGATCAGTAGACAAGAGCACAGCAGACTAGCTCTGATAACTACGTTGCCAGGCATTGAACTGAAGGTCCAGGGAGCTTATATAGCAACACCCCTAACTAACGACCCAGGTGCGGATAAAAGGAATGACAGAAAAACCAGAGTCAAAAAACTAGTAACCACTAGAGGGAGCAAAAAGCAAATTCACAACAGATATCTTCTGAACCCCGATTCCTGAGATATCCCTATCCAGTGGATATGGACTGATTTTCAAACTTGAGAATACTCCTTTAAGATGTCAGATTTTATTATTTAGCCTTATAATGAGCTCTGGAGAAGAAGAATAACGTTTTTCAAAGGCAAAAATAATTCTTGACCATTTCCTCTGATATTTTCCTGGTCCGGTAATATATCATTACCAAGGTAAACCGTGGTTTGAAGTCCCTTTTCTTTTTTTGTCAGGCAGGGAATGGAGTGAGATGCATCATAGAAATGTGACCTTCGGAAAAGGTCGTATATCATGATTCTGTCCAAAACATCCAGATAAGAAAATTGTCATTAAAAATTAAAAAAGCCAAAAAAGAAAGACAAACAAATTATTCCAGAAAATTATAGAACAAGTAATGATGCATTGGGGACTTAGTGATCATACTTTGAAATTCTGATTGTCAAAAAATTATCTAGCTTTTTAATAAAATGAAAGCTACATTTTTCCCCTTCCATCACATGATTGTCTGAATCCCCCAAAATGTCGTAGTCTAGGTTCTGTGTCCATCTGCATAAGTGCACGCCACTGGAGAAACGCAAATGAGAATCCACTTCAACTTTGTTTGTGTCACTCTACTTTATGGCCCCGTCAGTGGTTCCACCTGAACATGTTTGAATCTCCTCATAAAAAGCACCCAACAAAAGGGTTGAAATACAATGTGAATGGTTCCTAAATCCCACAATAGAGAAAGTGGTTACTGACATGCATTATCACTTCACTCACATATGGGACTTTGGGGTCCATGTTCTCCTGGCTGTTGGGGTTCACAACAGTGAGATCAGCAATCATACATTTATAATTTATCCTGAAGCTAATGATAAACGCAGGGGTAGACAATCTATTGGTGCAACATGTGCAGCCACACAGGGGCCCAAGTGGTAAAAGGGGTCCACTACCTCCTCCATAGTAGGTGGATTTGTGCGTTATGATGAGCTTTCAGACTGCGAAAGGCCCATGTGTTAATTTTGCACAGGGGCCCTCTTCTTTCTGTGTCCATTCCGGGACTTATGTATTTAGTTTGGGAATTCCTTTAAGAAGCAATAAAGCTGGACCCACACAGGATGGTGCTCCAAGTCTGGTTCAGTGAAAGTGCAGGAGATCTAGGTATTGCAAACCATAGTATTGATGCCACAGTTCAACTCGTGATAGTAGCCTAACAGTGACACTAGAATATTCCTGAAAGTAGATTTTAAAACATTAAATTTTCCAATTATATTAATATGAGAAAATCAAGTTTCTTTACTGAGACATTTTTTTACACCAATCTCATACTCTTAATGGTAGGGGACAGCATGTGGTGAAGTCATATCTCACTGGACATCATAGCCAAAGATTTTCAAGTTGTAGTTTTCTAGCTGTTGCAAAACTACAACCATAGGTTAGAGACCACTGGGATAAGTTACGGACTTATTTTCCAAAGAGTGAAACGTAACATGGAAAAGTCAAAGTGACGTTGGGTAGAACTTATTATTTGGTAGCATTCTATAATGGAACCAAGCCGCCACCACGAACACCAGAGCTTTTGGGTGACCCTTTACTAACATGAGGAATGTCTTAATGTTCATGATTTGTGGAATGTATTGGAATGCTTAGTCTAAATGCTATCAATGTGCATGCAGAAATGCTGTGGATGTTCGCCAGCTTGCCTCTGTAAGTGGAAGTCTGCATATCTGCTTATCTGCATGCTGCAGTTGCCTTACAAAAGCCCAATTCTTATGTACAATGCTTACTATGACTTCTTCCAGCATCCTTGTTGAATGTTTGCTGATTGTCTTGTATAGCATGACTAATATATTTCTGAAAATTGAATTGATGTCAATCATGGGCAACGCTGTGTAGATGCCACATCATACTTAACATAGAGAAAGCCATTTTGGTACTGAATCAATATGGACGCACGAACTGTCGACTTGGAACTACTGACATCACCCCTAAATCAGAGTGTGCTATGTCTAAGGGGGGCTCTATTATCCTTGTAAAGAATGCCAAGCTGGCATAAAAAAAGATGAGGGTCTAGCAGTGCTTTTTTTGGAAATTGGTTTGCAAATTAATTATCCTTAAAGAGAAAGACAACTGGCTGTCTAGGACTACCCATTGACTTGTAGAGTAACAACTTCCAATGGTTGGCACTAGAGAGACAACTTTTTTTGTCACTGCTCTGTGTATAGGGAGCGGCATCTGTAACCGCGCCCCTAGCATTGACTGACAGCCAGCCCTAATGCTTAGCCTGCTGTCAGTCATGCCGTGGTACGGTTACAGCCACTGCTCTCTATTCACAGAGAGGCAGCCCCAGTCGCCAGCACCGCCCCTATGACTAATGCCAAAAAGCTACCGGAAGTAATACATTTAATTTTCTTCCTGCAGCAGGGGTCTAAGTGCGGGCGCCGGGCAGGTTCAGAACACTAATAACCTGAAGATTAACCCCATATCTACAGGTTAATAGCATTTTTTCACGTGACATGTTCTCTTTAAGACTTGATGATGGTCAAGTCAATGGCCAATAGCTCTAGTGAAATACCCGATGATGTCATTAGTTCATAGTGCCTAGAAAATGGCTTTCTCTACGACATGATTTATAACACAGAAGGGTTAAATGAATACTTGACTAATTTCATGCATTTTCTATTTATTTCTAGCTCTGAAAGCAAGACAGAGAAGAAATCTGCCTCAGGGAAAGGTATCGACAGGGAGACATGTCTCTGACTTGCTCTTCAGTCTATTTTTACAAGCAAATTTGAAGAATATATGTGTCGCTCTATGTGGGTTATTTACACCGTAAACCATCACATCCGTTAGCAGTGCAATATATAGCAGTGCAATATTTTTTTAAACAAATGTATTAGCTCACTTTTTGTTGGAGGACTTGGCAATAAAGCCTTCCTGGCAGAGGGGGATTCCGTTACTGTAACTTTATTTTACTGGTGTTTGGATTTCATAGTTCTTATTTCTTTGCGTAACTCTTAGGCTTCGTTCTCATTGTTACATCGTTGTTATCATCCATATCAAAGTTTTCCATGTGACGCTTAAAAATAATGCAGGTAGCCATTTTGTGCTGCCAAAAAAGAAGGAGCCAATCAAAACACTTATAAGCCATGACATCATCGAGGATTGAGATGATTGGCTAAGAGGGGCAATATTCTTGGGGTTTTTTTCAGGAATATTTCCTTTAATGAAACGTATGTCTCAACTATGTTTAGGCAATGGTTACTAGAATGGTTGAAGGGGAACATGTCTGTCTTTATATTATTCTACTTGATTCTATTAATAGAGAAAGTAACAGAGAAATATAAGGTAATGCTATTGATTTTAAAGGAGGTTTTCCAATTCTAGCCATATTCTAATTTTAGTACAATATGTTGGTATGAGTCCACGATCTTCTTCATTTTTGGTTAGACACCACAGACCTAGAACATGACCCAGTGCGCCAAAGTGGTTCTCCCGTCGCATTCATTTATGGCATACCACAGGTCATGCCATAAATGTATAGTAGCTCATATAGTAGATCACCAGTGCCAGTGGGACCTGAACCTTAACGCCCGCCGATAGCAGTGCAACGATGGTCAGAATTCCCATGAATTTGTATGGGAATTCTGATCACCCCTCCACTGAAAGCAGTGCGATCGGACCCCATACTGGAGAAAGATGCAGGTCTTCTTCCAGATAGCCATTAAATTTAGTGGAGATATCACAGTACCTGGGCTGCTCTTGAGGAAATGAAGGAACCAGTCCGGCGCCAAAACGCGTTGGTGTTTACTAGAACCTTCGTTTTATTCCATTGAGGATTCTTCATTGCCACAAGTGTAACCCGTGTACCGTGACCCCTCTACTAATGTGAAATGTACAGAAAAATGCTTACATAAAAGCTAAAATAAAGTTAAATTGACTTAAAATGAAAAAGGAAAAATTAAAATACCTCCTTCCCCAGAACATATTGACGTGTTTAATTTGGGCAATCCACATCCAGTATCTGCTTGTTGGACATCCTACAAAAGTAAGCCACCAACGTTGTCCAAAATGATCAATATTTTTTTTTTGGATTCCCCAATTCCTATGATCAGTCAGAATGATGCTGTCAGAATAAAGGATATTTGTCATTATGTCTTTAATTATTAGTGCCATCATGGGAGAATTGGACTATAAAATGACAATAAACTACTCGGATCCTCCATAATGAGAGATTCTATATTTATTCACTGTCGTTTAGACTGAAGACCTTTAATGGGGGGAGCTTCCATCTACTGATTTCAAAAACGTATTTGATAATAGGTTTTCTAAAGCAGGCGAGATGATATGGTGCCCTTCCGCTTAATAGACAGATACGCCAACAAGTATGCCCACGAGTTTAATTGAAAGGGGTTATCCAATTCCTAATTTAGAGAACCTCCTTTAATTTTCAATTTTAGAAAAATATTAAATATGTTTTGCAAGAAAACTGCACTTCTCTTTTTCATTAATTCACATAATATCTCATCCTTCTCTCCTGTACTCATCAACATTTTCCAAAGCTTATTTATTAAAGGGGAACTATCACAATATATTTGTCTTACCAGTGAAAGTTACTTAAGCTCTACAATGTATTTATTAGTATTTATTTAGAGTTATAGTTTATAGTTTCTATTGTCTTTATGTTCTTTCATTGTTCTGCATAGAAGGAGCTAATTTTAATATTTTAGAATAAGAAACTTCAGCTGTCAACGTGCCATATGTCTGATGACACATTTCCTGTTTTAAAGGGACTGTCCACAACTCAAACAACCCCTTCCTAATCAGCTTGTTTATTACTCCCCTTGTTAAAATACTGACACTTATACTCAACTCCGGTGCCGGTTCCAGCGATGTTGTCATTGGCTCTCCCGGGGATCATGTGACATTTATGTCACACAATCGCTGCAGCCAGTCAGTGCCGGCTTCACTTTCAATTAAATCGTACATCAAGAAGAAGTGAGCGGCCAGCTACAGCTCTCACTTCCTCTTAATGTCTGATTTGTCCGCTGATTGGCCGCATGGATCACATGGCATAACAATGTTACGGATCCTTGGGAGAGTCAGTTCCGACAGCCACTCCAGCATCGGAGGTGAGAATATAGTTGTGTTAAAAAGTGTTTTCCCCTTCCTGATTTTCTATTCTTTTGCATGTTTGTCACACTTAACCGTTTCAAATCACCAAAGTTAAATATTACATAAAGATAACACAGGTAAACACAAAATGCAGTTTTTATTATTAAGGAAAAAATAATCCAAACCTACAGGGTCTTGTGTGAAAAAATGATTGCCCCTAAACCTAATAACTACCGTATTTTCCGGCGTATAAGACGACTGGGCGTATAAGACGACCCCCCAACTTTTCCAGTTAAAATATAAAATCTTCTTAAAAGTCGGGGGTCTTCTTATACGCCGTATGTTGTCTTATAGGGTCGGTGACTAATGTGTCTGGAGTGGTCCTGATGACGACGGGGGGGGGGTCTCACAGGAAACTGTGAGTGGACTATCCCCCATTACCTTATCGTAGCGCTGAAGCGTGGGGTCTCTGCTGGGAGTGGCGGCGGCTCCTCTTTGTGCCGCATGGGTGCTGTGCTGTGGGGCGGCGGCTCCTCTGCAGTGTGGGGCCTCTGTGCTGTGGGGCGGCGGATCTTCAAGTAGTCAGTCGGGGCTCCTCCAGCATCTTCTTAAAGCCCTGAGGCCCCGCCGGCACCTCCATTGTTGCGATGCGGTGGCCTCCGGGAAAATGGCCGCTTGGGGCAGCGCATGCTCAGATTCAGATCTCGTCCCGAGATCTGAATCTGAGCAGCGGCCATTTTCCCGGAGGCAGCTCCATTGCTGTAATGCGGTGGCCTCCGGGAAAATGGCCGCTGGGGGCGGCGCATGCTCAGATTCAGATCTCGTCCCGAGATCTCAGTAGACGAGATCTGAATCTGAGCAGCGGCCATTTTCCCGGAGGCCACCGCATCGCATCAATGGAGAGCTGCCGGCGGGGCCTCCGGGCTTTAAGGAGATGCCGGAGGAGCCCCGACTGACTGCATGAGGATATGCCGCCGCCGCCCCACAGCACAGAGGCCCCACACTGCAGAAGAGGAGCCGCCGCCCCACAGCACAGCACCCACGCGGCACAAAGAGGAGAAGCAACTGCCGCTCCCAGCTCAGAGACCCCACGCTGCAGCGCTATGATGAGGTAATGGGGGATAGTCCACGCACTTTCCTGTGAGACGCCCCCTCGTCGTCATCAGGACCACTCCCCCCCCACCCACCATATACACCCAGCATACAAGATGATTCCCGGCGTATAAGACGACCCCCGACTTTTAAGAAGATTTTCAGGGGTTAAAAAGTCGTCTTATACGCCGGAAAATACGGTAGTTGGGCCACCCTTAGCAGTAACAACTGCAACCAAGCATTTGCGATAACTGGCAATGAATCTTTTACCACTCTCTGGAGGAATTTTGGCCCAATCATCTATGCAGAATTGTTTTAATTCAGCCACATTGAAGGGTTTCGGAGCATGAACCGCCTTTTTAATGTCATACGACAGCATCTCAGTCGGACTAAGGTCAGAATTTTGATTAGGCCACTCCAAAGTCTTAATTTTGTTTTTCTTAAGCCATTCAGAGGTGGACTTGCTGGTGTTTGTTGGATCATTGTTCTGCTGTATAACCCAAGTGCGCTTCAGCTTGAGGTCACAATCAGATGTCCGGACATTCTCCTCCAGGATTTTTTGGTAGACAGCAGAATTCACGGTTCTATTTACCACAGCAAGTCTTCCAGGTCCTGAAGCAGCAAAATAGCCCCAGACCATCATACTATCACCACCATATTTTACTGTTGGTATGTTGTTCCTTTTCTGAAATGCTGTGTTACTTCTACCCCAGATGTAATTGGACATACACCTTCCAAAATGTTCTCTTGTCTCGCAAGTCCACAGAGTATTCTCCCAAAAGTCTTTGGGATCATCAAGATGTTTTCTGGCAAAACTGAGAAGAGCCTGTCTGTTCTTATTGCTCAGCAATGAACACTGACCGTAACTGAAGCAAGTGAGGCCTGCAGTTATTTGGATGTTGTTGTGAGGTCTTTTGCAGCCTCGTGGATGAGTTGTTGCTGCGCTCTTGGGGTAATGTTGGTCGGCCGGGCACTCCTAGAAAGGCTAACCACTGTTCCAGTACCATGTTTTCGCCATTTGTGTACAATGGCTCTCATTGTGGTTCACTGGAGTCCAAAACCTTTAGAAATGGCTTTATAACCTTTTCTAGACTGATAGATCTCAATTACTTTGTTCTCATTTGTTCCAGAATTTCTTTGGATCGTGGCATGATGTCTATCTTTTTAAGGATCTTTTGGTCTACTTCACTTTGTAAGGCAGGTCCTATTTAAGTGACAGTGTGGTTTGGCAGTAATCAGGCCTCGGTGTGGCTAGTTAATTTGAACTAAGTTTCCCAAAGATGTGATAAACCACAGTTACTTTATGTTTTAAGGGGAGGGGCAATCACTTTCACACAGGGCCCTGTAGGTTTGGATTTCATTAATAAAGACCTTCATTTAAAAACTGCATTTAGTGATTACTTGTGTTATCTTTGTGTAAGATTTACATTTGTTTGGTGATCTGAAACATTTAAGTGTGACAGACATGCAAAAGAATAGGAAATCAGGAAGGGGGCAAACACTTTTTACACAACTGTATTATTATTTTACTGCAGAGAAACAAAGGGATTCAGGAGGGGTTGTCCAAGTAGTGAACAACACGTTTAGATGTATTATTGACCTATGGGCATTCTGTTGTTGTCAGGTGTATTAATGAGCTGCCTAATGAAATTCTTTACCGAAAAAGTCACATGTCCATCATAAATCGGTGCTTCTTCTAAAACACCCCAAATCTTGTTAAGCAATCCTTTCTTGAAAATGTGCAAATCATGTTCAATGAAAGCGCACTATATGCAATTTTTATGCAATATGGCCCATGTCAATATATACTGCTGGTTGTAATCCCAGTATTCTAATTTTCTAACAATTATATGTTTATACTACTAGAGATGGGTGAATTGATTTAAGGTAATTTTTTCGGATTTGCTGTGTGTAAATCTAACAAAATTTGGACAGGTGAGAGCAGGGGGTGGTGAATATAATTGTTTTCATTTTTTAACTTACATTTTTTCTGCTATGGGGTCTGAATAATGATGTGAGTTGAATTCCCAAATGAGTGAGTCTTACCTAATTTAGCAAATTCCAACTATTTTTTTTTATTTAGCCTGTTGTTCTCATTTCTCTGTAAATGTTTAAAAACTATTGTTATCAGCAAAAAAAAAAATCAACCATTACATAATAGAAAATATACATAGATAGGAGGGGAGAAGAGGGAGATGCAGCTGCACTTTACAACTTCAGAAATCAGTAGAAGGAAGACACAAAATATGCAGCTTGTACCGGACATTTCTCACTGTTGAATCTGTATTTAAAAAATATCATGTAGGATCGAAGGCAAGGTGAAGTTTTTGGAAACCATTGTTATTGGTGCAGCATTTAAATATACATGGACTCAATCCTTTAGATTTTTGATGTTTGGTGTTAAAGGGGTTGTCTGAGATTTAAAAACAAATGGTCTACTTTGTTTTTCTTTTTCAAACAGCATCACTCTTTTATATGGGCTGTGTCTGTTACTGCAGCTCAGCCGCTTTGAAATTACTTAGAAAACATGGCCCATGAACCCCAAAAAAAGACTATAGGCAAAAAAAAACTTAGATAACCAAATAACTTCTATGACACATAAACTTTCGGGCATTTAAAAAATGTTTTACAACATACATTCAGATTTAGAATTTTATATATTTTTTTAGTTTTTTTTCTGTCATGTATGATCTATTTAAATCTGTATTTTGTATCTGTATTTTAAGTTTTAAACTATAAAGGCAGGGCAGTTCCAAATTATAGCCATATTTCAAAATGAAAGTGAAATATTTTTTAAAACCTTTTAGAATTTATAAGAAAAAAACAATATTATTAATTAAAATAATAAAATTCAGTATTTCTAAAAATATCACATATCCTTAATTTAAGAGCTACAGCATTTATAAAAGTATAGGCTGTAAATAGATTTCGAATTACCTAGAAATACACTAACAGACAGAATTATGTTAACAGATTTTTGCTGTTTGTCAAATTGTCAGTAAATGTACGAATAGTCAGTAAATCAAACATTTATGGGGAAAAACTAGATCTTAGAGAAGTAGGTAAGCTCACCATCATTTTTAGGTCTGCACTTCAATTTTCTCTCTTAGAACATTGATTTTATTTAGTGAATTTTGGAATTTTGTGTCAGTAAAAGTTTTCAAGATTTGTAATTTTGTAACATATTGGCAAATTTGAAATAAAATTTGGGCATTGAAGAAAAAATAAAACTAGAAAAATTAGAATTTTAGCAACTAGCTAGCTGATATAAATATAGTAGTAAGATAAAGAAACATACTACTTACCAGATTGAAGTCTTGGAAGGGAAGACAATCGGACCTCGATTGCAACTTCTTCATTTTTTAATTGTAGTGAAAGATGTTATTTTTCTATATTGACCCCCCATTATTTTTCATATTCAGCAACGTAAAGATAATTCTTCCAATTGAAAAAAAGCTACAAAAATTATAGCTTTCAAATATGGCGATGCAAAGAAAACTAGTTTTTTAGTGTGTGGGGAATCATATGGGGACCTAATATATTAAAAATAATCATTTATGGAAAAGAAATTTAGAATTTCAGATTTTGTGAAATGTTTTTCCTTCTTATTGTTTTAATAGCATCATGCAGGAAAGGGAACCCATCAGCTGATTCATGCTGCCTGAACCTCAGATTGGATGAATCAGACATTAGTCGCAGCCATGTATCTTTTACTCTAAAGCATTTCAGAGAAAACATACTTTCTAAAATTGGCCATTGACTATATGTCTCAGATCACTAGTCCGAGGCAGGTCTCTGGTGGCATAGCTCCCCTAGAATAACAGGTCTCCCCCTATGTAGACAGTCCTGTAAGTCTAGGGATGCAATGTGGGGACAACCTGCTAGGTCCCTGCCTTGGGCTAGTCATCTAAGACACAAAGGCCCCACATAGATCTCTGGCATAAATTGCGTTGAAAAGTTGAAGAAAAAATTAGCGCAACTCAGAGTTGCTCAAAAATGTTGCGACTCTTGGGTGTTATCACATCAGTTTCTCCCAACTCCACCAAAATGCACAGAGCTGGGGATGGACAGGGGAACAATGGGGATGTGATGAATTAGATGAGCAGTGGCAGTCCTTACTCTTGAAATATTACACCAGTCAGGGACTGGAGTGATATTTCTGGTGGTGAACACAGTGGCGCACGCCACTGGTCAGATGCTCCTGATTCATTATGGGGTGTACACTTCTTAATGAATCAGAAGCGTTTGACTCCCACACGCACACTCGTCAAGACCATCGAGAAAATCCAGGTCCGGGGACATAGTCTCAGGACAGTTTTTCAAAATATGTTTTTCCAAAATACAGATTAAAGTGAAACAAACATGACTGCAATAGTGCAGTCGGTGCCTGATGTTGTTCGGGCAGTATGAATCAGTTGACAGGTTCCCTTTAAACAGAGTCATTTCCTGTACAAAACTTTTTTTTTTATTGAAGAGGTTCCCCAGAATCACACGACATATCATTAAAGTGTGGCAAGAGAGAACATAAATGGGTATCTGAGATTGGACAAGTGGTGTGTAGTGATGAGCGAGTATACTCGTTGCTCGGGTTTTCCAGAGCACGCTCGGGTGGTCTCCGAGTATTTGTTAGTGCTCGGAGATTTAGTTTTCATTTCGGCAGCTGAATGATTTACAGCTACTAGCCTGCTTAATTACATGTGGGGATTCCCTAGCAACCAGGCAACCCCCACATGTACTCAGCCTGGCTAATAGCTGTAAATCATTCAGCTGTCACAATAAAAACTAAATCTCCGAGCAGTCATAAATACTCGGAGGTCACCCGAGCGTGCTCTGGAAAACCCGAGCAACGAGTATACTCGCTCATCACTAGTAGTGTGGCGTCGGTTCCTTCAGTTCTGATCATCCCTATAGATTTCTATATTATAAATATTGGATGACCGTCCGTGACAGCATGGCGATGCAAGCTACTCTAGCATCAACTTCTCGATGGGGAGTATAGGGAATATTATAACTGAAATTAACAGGTTGTTTCATGTTTGATTAAAAAATGTTTTGGCTTTTTAGCGCCACACAAGTCTAACTTTTGGAAAATTAGTCCATAATTGCCAGTTTGGGTAATAATTACCATAAAAATTATGTGATTTTTTTTTTTTTATAATTGTTATATGTTTTTGTTTTTTGGCCACAAGAAAATGAAAATGAAGTGCATTATCTATGGACGACTCCAGCAAAATCAACTTGTTAGTCTGCTCTAACTTTTTTGTGTAGCTTACAATATGAATGAGATGATCATATGTTACCAGTGATCATTGGGTGTTTTGTTATTATTATTCTTTCTGTAAAATTCTAAATGTAATTTTGTTTATAAATTGTTGTGAAGCACCCAATAGCCTGGCCCTCCAGCATGACCAAAAAGCCATGGCCCTCCAACATGACCCAAAGCTATGGACTCCAACAGGACCCAAAAGCCATGGCCCTCCAACATGACCCAAAGCCATGGCTCTTCAACATGGCTCAAAGCTATGGCCTCCAGCATGACCCAAAAGCCATGGCCCTCCAACATGACCCAAAGTCATGGCCCTCCAACATGACCCAAATCTATGGCCTCCAACAGGACTCAAAAGCCATGGCCCTCCAAGATGAGCCAAAGCCATGGCCCTCCAACATGACCCAAAGCTATGGCCCTCCACGATCCACCTGATATCCAATCCTCTTCTCCTGAGTATTTCGCTTATTATCTTATAAAATTTGGGGGGGGAAGGGTCCCTTCACACACAAAAAACACCTTTATGACATTTTCCATTAACATTTCATAAAAGTCAGGTGGGGCCAATATTTCACCAATATGCTTCTATTATTTCTTTAAAGTGTCTGTGCAAATATCTACTTAAAAAAAAGGAAGGGAACTGCCAGCCTCCACCAGTCGAACTCTTGAAGGGCTTGTACGGGATTAGCACAACAAGGTTGATTTCTTCTGGAATCAGCGCCACTTCTCTCTACTGGTTATGTCAGGTATTGCAGCTCAGCTTCATGTAAAGAGAGAGTGGAGCTGTGATAAAGCACAACCTCTAGACAAATGTGGCATTGTAGGAAAAAAGCAGCCATGTTTCCTAGTCTAATCCTTTTATAATCCCTGTTATATGCAAGATTTTTCAAAAAGTCTGTTCTGGGATAAACTGGTCATGTTGAAGGATCAGACTAGCCTTTCTGTTGATTGATATCCTGCCTGATTGGGATGGGCAATATATATATATGTCATTGAAAATTCCATTGACTGTTTATTTTCTTTCTAGAATAGTTTGAGCTTGAAGTACATTTTCTCCATTTGTTTCAGCTGTGTAAAATTGCGTTTAAAAAAAAACAAACAAGACGCTGACTGCAATTGATACATTTGATTCATTTTTAATTTTCTATTTTGTCAAAATCACCCAGATTTGGATGTAATTTATTACAAATGTTTATGTATCGTGTGCTTTTTGCATTGACATTTCTGTCATGTGACAATAAATATTTAGTAGAACTATCGACGTTGTGTCGGGAACTGTTTCACATCAACATCTGCTTCATACCTTTAATCACTAAGTCAACACAAGGTTGAATCAAAACTGAAAGGGTCCAGAAATTGCCCTCGGTCCAGTTATAGAGGCGATATATTTTATGGTATAATCAGTAGAAAACAAAATATCGGTCACTGGTCAGGTGGCCTAAATGGCCAAAGACAAGATCTTCATGGTTTCTTCTGTGAAATTCCATTGTTCGTCTCGTAATAGGCAAACTGTAGCTTGATAGAAGAAGAGGACTTGAATTCTAGGTCCCCTATAGGAAGTAGCTATCCTAAAAGTCAATATCGACCCTTTAACGAGCCTTGTCACATGACTTAGCATAAAAGTCAAACCAGAATCTCAGTTTTCAGACACTTGTTTCGGGGTGTTTTCTCCTCCTCAGTGCAAATCATGAGATCTAATTTGGCTGTATGAGAGACCTCTGACTGGGGTCTAAGGGGCAACATCTCTCCTTGTGGAGAGTGACAGGCCTGGCAAAATCATTTCTCAAAAAGAAAGTTAATACAATATCGCGACATGATGGCAAAAAAAACAACGGTAATGAAGGACATAACTGCACTTAAAGTAGCTGTTACAGTAAACCGATTCCTAAAAGTGGACACTTGCTGCAATCACTGGAATAATGTAGCATTACAAATGTGTCCTTCATTTTCTCGTGGCCTAACATACCGCAAGATGAGTGGCGCAAGATTACCGGCTTTTAAAAATAACATAGTTTTATGATACTCTGTCACAACAGGTCTATGATATGTGTTTCTAAGGGTGCGAAGACCCAGTGACTGTGATATATAAGATATAAGTTACAGCTAGTAAAGAGTTTTGTTAGAACCATGATATTGTATTGGATTCGTTTCCTAAGAAATTCAAGTGTTTAAAGGGGTCTTCTGGTTTCATAAAACCCCTCTACCCTCCTGACTGCAGTTTGTTTTACTCTCCCCAGGTCCAGTGCCGAGTCTCTGACTCTGCTCCCGTTGTGTGTTGTTGTGTTCAGCATCGATGTCACATCAACAGCGCTGCAGCCAATCAGTGAGCTTATTGATTGACTGTATCAATGTTGTTATGACAGCACTGCAGATAATAACAGTACTAGACCTGGGGTGGGTGAAAAAGTTTTGTCGTTTTTTTTTTTTTTAGCAAACTGTAACCAGGGGACAGGGCTTTTTTCAAAAAGAAAAACCCCTTTAATTAAATTAAGGGCCATCACCTGGTGGTCAACTGGTAAAAGGGATGGTTCTAAGACCACAACTCTTGTGTGTATGTATGTATATATATATATATATACATACATACATGTTGTAGTGAGCACCACCCACCCCTCGTCGTACCCATTATCCAGAATGATGTGGAGGTCTGGGAACTTAAATGGCGTGTAATGCCACATTTCACCTGCAGTGGCCACTGCAGCGGAAATTCATGGCTTCTACTTGCAGAATCAACTGATCGCCTCGGAATTAAAGGAGCAAAACCCGTGCCGATTGGCTGATTAACAGAACACGATCCATTTTTAAAAAAGTTGTCCTAATTAAACAACAAATTCTAAACTTAATATTAAATTAATGTATTAAGTTCCTATTTAATAAATCATCCACATTCCTATAAATATTATCGTACAAAATGACTCCGATGACTTCTCCAATCGAATATCCCAAAAATGTATTCATACAAAATATTTGGCATTTCTCCATAATCTCTTCAGTGCAGAGAGGAAGGTGAAATACTGAAAAATAAGAGCAGTTACTGCCAGACGTACAATGACCGGATTTGCGAGGCGTTCAGCTTGGCAAGTAGTATAGTATTTTTTTTTTAGGTTTGAAAATTGTAAAGTAATGGGTTAAACTTCCTTTTAAAACTCTGTGCCCAGAACCCGTTTTAATGTTCTTTGAATCTAAGACGAGCGCAATAGGTTTACTATTACTAATTAAGGCGATATTATTGAGTACATTCTGTTTTAATTAGACACCAGTTAAAAATTCACAAACATGAGGAACAATTCCAAGTGTTCGCGTATTCCCTGAAGATCCCATCTCTCGCGGTATAAAGGAACATGTCTATTAATGCGGCCAATTCCTCCTATCATTTGGGGAGTTTACATCAACATATAAATAGTTTATTCTCCTAATTATTCATCCGCTATAAATTAGGAAATAGCATCTCATTTCTATAAAAAAAATACATATATGCTACCCGGGAGTGTATGTCCAAACGATTCGGTGTTCTATTCATTAATACAGTAGTTGCAAAAAGTTGTGTTCTCGGCTTCGGTGCTTTGGTATTTGGTTCTGAGTTTATGGATCTTTGGTTATTTATGATCATTTAGAAAAAAAAAAAAAGTGTCTTTTTGTTCGTCACAGTGTAAAGGTCGATATCCCATTTTGGTTTTATCCATTGTCACTGTAGATTGAAGCATTGCTTCAGATAATGGCTCATGTGGGTGTAGATGTGTCTGCTGGCCAGCCCTCCAATTCCGTGGTCTTTGTCAGTGTACCACTAAAAGGAAAAAAATGTACAATTGTAAAAGGTCATTTCCGATCATTTAAATAGGGCGAACACTGATCACATCGGTAGAAGGTATGAGAGATAGATAATAGAGAGTAAGAAAACTCCAGCAAAGGAAATCTATCAGTAAGATCAACCCCACACAGATCTTTGAAATATAAATCCATCAACACCTTTATATCTTTTATCTGTTGCTGCATACTCGAATAATCAGCTTTTTAATTCTTGTGCGAATAAGGTATTAAGTGCTCTGGCGTAACAAAGCATTTCCCCAAATTTTGCCTTCTGAGGTCGTTTTCCCCACAGCATCAGCCTCCTTAGATTGACTAATAGCTCACTGATTTCCTTGCCTGGTGCTATAGACTTGACACAGACAGGGAACCGTCGATGAAGATAAAGAGTCTGGTGCTGTTTGGGGAAACAACTTCGGAAGGCATTGGCTTGATAAGAGATCTGTCCAGTGGTCGGCGCTCATAGCAAGTGAGCAATTCTGCTACATACAGGCGATCTGATCATCGCCTGTATGTAGCAGAGACGATCGGACAACTGCTTCTAGTCTCCCATGGAGACAGACTATTGAAGCATGCAAAAAAGTAAAAAAAAAGTTTATAAAAATATGTAAAAAAATATATAAAAGTTCAAATCACCCCCCATTCGCCCCATTCAAAATAAAACAATTAAAAAAATCAAATATATACATATTTGGTATCGCTGCGTTCAGAATCGCCTGATATATCAACATAAAAAAAGAATTAACCCGATTGTTAAATGGTTTAAAGAGAAAAAAAGTCAAAACTCCAGAATTACTTTTTTTTTGGTGGCTGCAACATTTCATTAAAATGCAATAACGGGGGCGATGAAAAGATCATATACACACCAAAATGGAGTCAATAAAAACGTCAGCTCAGTGCGTAAAAAATAAGCCCTCAGCCGACCCGAGATCCCGAAAAATGGAGACGCTACCTGTATTGGAAAATGGAGCAGTTTTTTTCTTTTTCAACAAACTTTGGTATTTCTTTTCACCACTTAAATAAAAAGAACGTAGACATTTTTGGTGTCTATGAACTCGTAATGACCTGGAGAATCATAATGGCAGGTCAGTCTTAGCATTTAGTGAACATGGTAAAAAAAAAAACCAAACAACTGTGGGATTGCACTTTTTTTGCAATTTCACCGCACTTGGATTTTTTTTCCACGTTTTCCAGTACACAATATGTTAAAACCAATGGTGTCTTTCAAAAGTTCAACTTGTCCCGCAAAAAACAAGCCCTTACATGGCCATTTTGACCAAGAAATAAAAAAGTTATGGCTCTCGGAATCTGGGAAGAAGCGGAGCAAAAAATGAAAATGCAAAACAAAAATACCTCTGGTGGTTAAGGGGTTAAAAGACTTACCATAGTCTCAAAGTCCACTCCAGCATCAACAAGAGCTTTGGAAATCTGAGCTGCTTGTTGGAAATGAACATTGTCTAAGAAAAGAAATAAAAATAAATGATTTTTTTTGCTAGTTTTATAAACTAAAACCACCCTAATAGATCACATTTTTTAGAAGACCCCTCCTGTGATCTAGGCCAGATTTTTCTGTGAAGGATTTTCAGTTCCTATGTTAGAGTTATTAGAGAGGACCATCCCTCCAGAAGACCACATTGCATTTTTGGGTGGTCATCATCATCTCAAAGAGGTTTCGTTGTACATTGACGATGACGACTTATGACAAATCTCTGCCAGGAGCAAAAGTGGTTAATAACGAACATGTGTTATCTTCATGGTAGATCCGGACTTTGATTTCCAGGAAATAATTACGTTGCTAATAATTTACATTAGCAGACAATTAGCGATAACGTAAAGAATTCTGTCTTGGTCATCAGGATATAACATTTGAACATCAAGTTTTTGTTTTGTCGGTTTTGATGCTAGAAATCTGTCTCGGGGAGTAGAAGACTAATTAGAGGAGGCTCACCATCTGCTGTGCCGTGGATTAGAAGGTATCCCACATCCTTAAACTTCGCTGCTCTAGACATGACCGTTGAACTCTGCAAAACAAAAAAAAACAATAGTTGACTCATATAGTTTGATTTTAGCTATGATATCACTTAATTAAAGGGTCTGAAGACTTTGCTTTTGGCATAAATATTCTTTTGATAGCCCTAATTACTTATTCATTAGCACTTTTTTTGTATTTTTAAATAGAACCTGTCACGTCATTTTTAGCTAGTCAACTGACCCCAGTGTGCATGCGCCGAAGCCGCTGTGAGTCACTGGCCACATTACGTGTGAGCGCGCACGCTATACGCGCCTCTGTGTCCCCTCCACTCTGCGCTCCAGAGCAAGCCCGGGAAGCGGACGGCAGAAATGCAAAGTCATTTTAAAGGAAATCGGTCACCACCCAAAACACTACTTACCTGCAGATAAATAGTGTTTAAATTATGTCTGGCTGCTTTATCGGAGCAGCAGCTACAGGGAGAAAAAGATGTTTCATCCTCCCTGCAGCTGCTCGCTTCCATTCGTCGAGGCAGTGCAGGAGGCTGTAACAGTCACTGCTCATTATACAATGTGAGAAAAAGAGAAAATAAACACGGCACTGCTACACCCACCTAATCAAGATGCCCGCAACTGGGAGCTGCTGCTATGCCAATACTGCCGACACTATCTGCACAGACCCTCGGGTGCACTTCCTACATGAGTATGCAAATAGTCCAGACAAAAAAAGAAAAAATGATGGTGCACTCACTGGTCTTGTGATATAACAATGATTTATTGCGGCATATGCAGGAAAACAACTAGGGAGAACGTGGATTGAAAAGGACAACGTCCGTTTTGCGCGGCTGCGACTATCAGGACCTGTTGAAGCGCAGTCGCCCGAAACGGACGTTGTCCTTTTCAATCCACGTTCTCCCTAGTTGTTTTCCTGCATATGCCGCAATAAATCATTGTTGAATCAAAAGACCGGTGAGTGCACCATAATTTTTTCTTTTTTTGTCTGGACTGCTCATTATACAGTGAGCGCATTGTATTCACTCCTCTGCACATAGATTAATAGACAGTTCTGGAGTGTATGTGTGTGCAGAGCATGCTGTTCATCAATGCGTCATGAAGTGATAACAGTGACTGCAACCACTCCCTGCACTGCCCCAAAGACTGGAAGCAAGCGGCGGCTGCTGGGAGAATATGACCTCATTTTTTCTTTTTTCCCTGTAGCTGCTGCTCCAGTAAGGCAGTTTCCCATGATCACAGTCTTTGGTCCAGGTCAGTGCTCTCTGGCTGTGGACAGAAGCTGCGTGCATTTCCTCACTCTCCAGGATCACAGGCTCGGCATATGAGTAGCCAGGTTGGCAAGACATCACCTGTGTGCTGCACAAATGGCATCAATCCAGGCTAGCAAATTGAACGCTGCATCAGGGAACCATGAAGCTCAGGAATTTCTCACAATTCTGGTCCTCAGCCTGAGATCATTGACCTGGACCATGGACCCGGGTTGGGTCAAGCGATCTGCTCCTCTCCATATTTAAGCATTACAGACATGGATATCATGAAAGCATCTAGAGTCAATGACCAAAAATGTGCTACATCGGCCGCTTCCACCACTTCACATGACGTTTAGAGTTTTCCACCATGAATGATGCCTTCAAAGAAACCTTTCAGTGCTAGAGATCTGATGCTCTTTGTCGTTCCTCAAATGTTGCAGATGATAAAGAAATAATTCATTGCCAATTAAAAAATAAGATTAACAAAATGGATATTTATAACTGAAATTCCTCTTCTGTGTTCTGTTTCTCCTACCTCGTAATTCTCAAGATTGTCTTCTGGTGTTGGAAGGCTCATGTACCTCTCCGTATAAATAGTGTCTACAATGGAAAGATGTCACAATACAAACCTTTATTAAATATTCTTTAAATATTCTTACATTTACTGACAATGTCACACAAATGCAACTTTATATATCACATTATAGTGTTTTTTTCTGCTTAAATGCATGTATTTGAGGCTAAAAATAATTTCTGCTGTTGGGTTTCATTAAAGGTTTTGCACCATTTTGCTTTTACAAGCTTTTTTTTTCTCTGCAGATTCAACTTTGATGTTTTCCGGGGTCATAAATCAGCTGAGAAGAGCTCTGAGAAAATAGATAAGAGAGTTACAAACTCTCCGTGAGACCATTATAGCAGTTGACTGAGGAATTCTCAGTTAACACATTCTGCAGTCAGAAATGACTAGTGTAACACAGAGGCCATAGAAGGCAAATGGTGCAAAGTTATTAATGCAACCCAATTACAAAAATTATTTACAGCCCCAAATACATGCATTTAAATAAAAAAATTGTCATCAAAGGTAAACAATCCCTTTAAGTGTTAACTTTTGATTAGCTAGTAAAATAGTTTGCTAGATAAATATACTAAATAATTAAAAAATTAAATACTTTATCTTACAATAAGATTGTATTTAGCAAGAATTAGTAACGTACCATAATAAAGCCAGCTGGATACAGGGGCTACTGCAATTCCACACTTGAACTCGCCACTTCCACTGCCAAGTACCATTGATGTTACATAACCACCGTAAGACTGTAAAAAATTCAAGATTTTATGAAATCTATTCCGACTGATTGCGAACCAACGTACAACATTTCCCCATGAGACTTAAAAATGTAAAGCAGCTGTCCTCTAAATAAAAGTACAAAGTATGTTAAAAAATTAGTCTTTTTTCATAGGAAATAATTTTCATCAAAATGCATTTATAGTATTTTAACAGTATGCATATAAGTGTTACATTTACATATGAAAAAAATGGTTACAACTAAAGAGGAGCAGATCAGGAAAGAAAAAATTTGAATTTGCCTGTTCACACATATTTTCCCAGGAAATTTGATATGTGGAGAAGTTATTCTCTGAGAATTTAATGTCCTTTATTATGCTCTTAGGTCTCTCTCTCGAACCCATTACATAATAAACGTAATATGCAAAAAATAGAGAAAATCCTTATGTTCACCTCTCCAGCCCCTTCGCTCTTCATTGTCACCTGCCTGGTCCTCTTCGCATCTTCAGATTGTTGCAGCTCGCATTGGTCTGATGAGGCCTGGAAGAGATCTGTGCAAGCATGTGCCATGATTTCAAGTGCACATGTGAAGAAGTCTCATAGGCCTTATCAATCCTGGAAGCCCCGACACAGCGTGTAAGCTCCAGGTGATTCAACGCGAGTGTTGGTGATCTAAAGATGCCTAGAGTACCGGATGGGTGATGTGAGAAGCGGGACGGTGGGGTGCAGAGATGAGCAGTAGATGTGAGAAGCGGGACGGTGGGGTGGAGAGATGAGCAGTAAGGTGAGTATAAGGATTTTTTTTTACAGTTTGATGTCCCTTTACGTCTCATAAAAATAGCGGCCGATGGCCATAATTTTTGCTCGATCAGCACATAAGCAAATTACAAAAAATCTGCATTTTGCCATAGAAATCAATTTCAGGTTTATTAAATTATTTCACGACAATGTTTACCATTACTTGCCAAATTAAAATTTTTACAAGTACGGATTTTTCAGAAAAGGACGTCTTAATATTCAATTAAAAATGACAATGACATGATTTCCTATTTTGAAAACATTCATTTTACAAACACAACACAAAAAATTGGACCTAATTATAAAAATTATAAAATCTTAGTTGCTAGAAGATAAAGATTAGGCATCCCAAAAAAAGGACATTGGTAGATAATGGGTTAAACTTATGGTTATTCGAGCGTGATCCCATAAAAATGCCGGGGCCCGGTGGTTTTAGACTAATTACGGGCTCTAAAACACCTCAATTTTCCTTGTGTACCATTTTATTTAATATCCCTTTTTAAATTAATAGAGAAGAGCAAATTAATCAAAAATGTTTTCAAGATTTCACAAATTTTGTGGAATTAGGCAAATCCAAATATTGGGTCAATTGATTCATGGAAATCTACTGAAATGTCTGATCGCCGTTTTGCAAGATTCTGAGAGCTATGAATGAGTTAACGAAATAATGAACTATTATATTCACCCCTACATGCCTGTCCTGCCACCACTACCTTCCCAGTCCTCCCATCGGCTCCTATTCCTCATTCTTCCCCCACCGGGTTTTCTGGTGGGTGCCACCACTACAGACTTGGTCTCATACTGTCACGTGAGGTGACACACACATTAATAACCTATTCGGCAATGGAGCTGTAAGAGTCTGAGGGGAAAGAGGAGCCAATTAGAGGATCGGATGGGGAGCAGGAAGTAGTGATGTTTGCTGGTCAGGTATGGGGAGTGTGGAGGAGAGAGGAATATAAAAGTTTAGTATTTTGTTTTAACCCTTTCTAGAAGATTCGATTTGCTCCAAATTTATTTTTGCAAAAATTATTTTCCTCCCTGAGTCGAGCGAATCTGTCCAATCTATACTTTTAAAATGGTATTTCAAAACTTACCCATCCCCAAATAGCTACTCTTTTTTCATCAACGAATCCCAGAGATTTGAAATACCTAAATCAGAAAGCACACACCACGATTTAAGTAAAAAGGCGAAGAACAATCCAAAGCGATGATAATAATATGTACTTGTCAGAAAGGAAAACACACAGTAAAAACTATTCAGGGCCAGATCGAGGTCATTGGATGACCCTAAACAGACAATTTGATGGGGCATGTCCCTTCCCAGTAACAGTGGATTAAAACATGAGGCCAACTTCAAGGAATTTTTCTGAGTGTTAAAAGCTGCGTAAAAGCAAAATATAATAATATAATATGACTTTTTCCGTGCCACTGGAGCTTCAGACGTCACATCCAAAGCACCTGACCGTGATGGGTTGTAAGTTTTCTTCTCATTAGCAGCTCAGATTTTATGTACACCAGATAATTTGGGTGTACATTTTTCAGCATTTAACAAATCGTGTGCAAAATGCATGAACTACGTGTGCCATTTTTAAGGAAATTGCCGTAAGAAATGGCAACAGATGGCAACAAATGCCACAAGACAAAAAAACAAAAGTGGCTCAAAAGCATAAATGGTGAATCGGGCGTTAAATATTTATATTGTCAGAGAGAATTAAAAACTTTTCAAACTTTTCAAACCTCTATGTGGAAAATGCTGGAGGAAACTGAAGATGGAGGTAAAGGGGTTATCCACTAATAGGAAACTTTTCAAGCTGAATGTTTACCCCCCGTTAAAATATAAAAGCTTATACTCATCTCCTGTGCCGGTGCCGTTTCGGCAGTGTCGGCACTCGCGTTCCCAGGTCTCACATGAGATTCTTGTGACACGTGATCCCTGCACCCAATCAATGCTGGAATCAATGTCCCTTCCATCGGACATATAAGTAACAAAAAAGAAGCGAGAGCTACGTTGGCCATTCACTTCCTGTTAAGCACTTATGCGTCTGACGTCTGAAGGCAGACAACTCCTTTAAGACAATGTTTTCTCTTTAACACTATAAGAATATATAATCTCACCTGGCAGCTGAAATCTGATCAGCTACTTCTACCGTTCCAAGGCTTCGATACAACTGATGAAGAATCTGGTCACCCTGATATCCACTCCCTCGGCCATCAAAGCTGGCTACAATAATCTTCTCAGTACTGGCAAGGTAGGTGGCCCAATTAAGTCTAAAATATTGATCAACCTTCTGACTGCAAGGACCCCCGTATCTGCAGAGAAAAACAGTATTAGAAGAATGACATTCTAACAAAACCCCCTACAGACTGCAATACAACAGTCTGGGTGGTCACAATACAACCACTGGGTGGCTATAAATGGATACATATAGCATAAACACCTCCCAACAGAGTATCGCAAAAGTCATGTTTTGTTTTGTTTTTCAAAACTGGTCGTTTTGCACCACACATCTTTGAATATCTCGGGAAATAAGAGAAAAGGTAAGGATAGGCACATCTGTGAGTGCAAATTTCTTTTCTAAGAAGGCAGAAATGCTTGATGCTCTTCCCGTAACTGCTGGGAACACCTCCAATCCTGAAAATGGGGGTCTGGTATACAACTCTATTCCGTTCGGACCAAACGTGGCTCCCTCCCCCCCCAACAGTCTCATGGATGATTGATAAATGCATCAGTGGAATACATGCACAAGAACTGCTCTATTCCAATGGGGCATTTTAAAGTCCCATTTTTGGGATCGCTGGAACTCCCTTCGATAAGCAACGCAGTAAGGCAGACTACTTACACATCGATCAGTAGAGGGTATTTCTTTGATTTATCGAAATGAGGAGGCAAAGTCAACTGATACCACAAATCTAAAAGAAGGAAATGATACAATTTGTGTATGAATGTAGATCTAGAAGGCACTGCCACGTATAGACTGGATACAGTAGATAGTACTGACTTCCCGTCTTTAGATTGACCTCCTATATCATTCTTGGTCACACACAATACAACATGAATAAGATTTCTAGCAACGCTCAGAGAAAAAGGCATCTGTCCCCACAGTACCATCTTCATGGTTTTACCAAGTGCAAGAGTGGATCATGTGTCTGAGAAAAAGCTGCCTCACTGCAGTCCGGGAAAAGTGGCCCTTAAAGAAAATTACTTTAATTGCTCCACAAAAGGAGCAGCAACCATGGAATGTCTAGTTCTGGATTTATTCTCTCTGTGAGTAGGATGCCATCAATGCTACATGAACTTGCAAACATTTTTTAATGTTATGTCTTCTGTGCAGTGGAGTTGATTGGCAGGGTAGGAGGTCTTCATCCGGAAACCCAATAGACAAACTATGGGGTGGGATCAGTGGGCTTATTCTTGATTGTAAACATAGCAGTAGAGCAAATGGGCAGTATCAAAGAAGGAAAGGTATCCAGCAACAGATCCATAGGTGAATAATTATTTAAAAACAAAAATCTTTAATGTAAAACATCGATAAAATGATGGTATAAAACCACTAGTTTAGAAAAAAGGCAAAAGGCAAGTAACCTGGGAGACTCATGGCCTTACATGTTTCAAATAATTATTCACCGATGGATCTGTTGCTTGATACCTTGAAGCAGCAGCAGTTTAGCATTGGGGTATCAGCAGGATGAGGAGTTTGTGCAGGTTGGGAATAGATGGGGACGGTGCTAAAAATGTGACAAGTCAATAGTGTCTGTGTTGTAATCTCTGCAGATGAGTCCTGGCTGGAGAAGTTGTCATGTCGGTCTGGGCAAGAAGGAAAACACGGGCAAAGTGAACGACTGCATCAGAAAGAACGTCCTCTGTAAGACACCATCTGTAACTGTGCTGTGATCTATTACATATTTTGCAGGACTGGTATCCACCACTGACCATATGGCGGTAATATCAGTGTTGGTCTATGTATAGAGATTATTTTCAGTAACAGCGCGGTCATCTGCTGAGGTTCCCCTATAGCCACCATTAGGGGCTGCCACCGAAGACATAAACATAGATACCTGGATAGGGGCCCACTTAGATGTGTTTAACCCCTTCCCCTGTGCTGAATCCCTAGCTAGGCCTCTGCTTTCTGAGCAAAAATTGTGACTCCAGAAATCAGAGCCCACTAATCATAAATCATAATTATGCCATAACATAACATGATGGGGAAGCTTTTAAAATGAGTTATATAGCATTAGAAAAACAAGGTTGTGTGCTTACAAAAACAGCGACCCACCTGTACTCAGTTTATGCGGAGTATTGCAGCTTAATTCTATTTCCATTGCTGGAGCTATGTGACAACATCAGCCACAACCCATGAACTAGTTGGGCGATTTTTTTTTTTTTAAAAGAAAGCAAACGCGTTTTTATAATCATCTACGACCCATTTTAAGCCTGAGGATAAAATACTTTGAAAGGGACAAAAATGCAGAAACTTACTAAAGCCATGCATTGTTGTAAAATTTCTTTCCTTTGTAGGTAGCTGAATGTTGTCAAGCAGGGCTCCTAATTCATCATTGCTCTCCAAAATTTTTATTTCTGAAAGAAGACATTAAGAATATTTAATAAAGATGGTTATGGTTAATTGTGATAATAATAATAATAAGTATTACATTTTTAGTTATTTTATTATTTGTTGTATACAGCAATCGAAGAGCGTAAGATTGAGAAAAGAACATTTGCTCCTTGGCCTGAAAATGGGACCTACCGATCTGTAGGCTGTAATGTCTCTTACATATGGATAGTTATGAATTATAGAGAAAAGTATCGTATCTTACGTTTATCATCGCCGCTGCTGTGGAGAGTATAGTAAGGGATTCCTGGACCTATTCAATAGAGAGACATAAAATACATATATAAGCAAGTCTAAAAAGTTCTAAAAATTGTACGGAGGTTTGGAAGATTCATTCTATCAGATTGATCCCACTGTATTGTTCTAATACCCATAAACCGGAGGAGGCGTGGATTAGGGAGATAATGCAGAGGGGATTAAACACACTGAGGGGTGGACCCGTGACATTTAGCTAATTTAATTGGCTAACTCAATCAGCTGATTAGTGGGTGTGTCCAAAGTGAGATGACTCTGCTGACCTATCTAAAAGAAAATGAGCAACACACATCTCAATGGTATCAACAACCGAAATATACAAAAACGATAAAATGTAGCCTTTTTTTCATTTTTAAGCTATCTTATATATAGATCATCAATGTCATAAATACACATCTGTAACATATTATGAAGAAGATCAGATATTGTATAATGCATCATTTTTGGAGATGTGAAAATGGCCCAAACTGCATCAAATTTTATCAAATGGCTCATATGGAATGACAAATTTGATGTAACCTGCTTGACACTTTGAACAGTTTCCTCTTCCCCCAAAATTGTGCATTTCACAACTGCTTTTGTTGTAATTTTGCCAGTTTTAGGTGATAAATAAAAAACATAAAAACCCAATAAAAATATATTCTTTTTTTAATTTATTTCTGTTTTGGAAGGAGGAATGGGCAAAGAAGCTGAAATCTAATGTTTGTTTAAAGTCACTTTTGTGGCATTTTTAGGGTCTGTGGCTCGAGGTAAAACATTAAGTTTGTCTTGGTTGTTTGAATCCAAAGGCTTCTCTGTGGAACATTGAGCAATACCAGGAAAACTACTTGTACAAAATGCAACAACAAGATCTCACATATAGATATATGTGAGGAAAAGTAGAGATCCCAAAATGTTAATAATAACAATATTTATTAGTAAGTTGTAAAAACACATACATATAAACAAGAAAGCAAAAAATACCGTAGGGGACACCTCAAAACACCAGAACACATAAATTCCTCTATACAGGTAAGCTATATCTATAACCACCCTAGGTAGTACATAAATAATCAAGGGATGCCATATATATTGAATCAATATCTAGTAGTCTAGCCTAAACGCAATAACAACATGTAGCAGATGTCCAGTAGAGAGCGCCCAAAACAACCATTGAACTTCTATTAAACAATCAAATTGCCACATCACAGAGCACAGTGGCTCCTGGGTTATATACCCTGGAAAGAAGCAGGAGGCGAAACGCGCGTCGGGGTGAGGGGACACCACGAGCACCAGCACTTGCACCAGGTAATTATCTTTCACCACATTAGGCTTTGGAATGGGTGGTGCCGTATTGTTGGTTTAAAGATAAGATGTATGTCACAGGTAGATGGTCCAACATATTTGGAGATTTTATACTGCTGTGAAATGAAAGCTGCAAAAGTGTATGTATTCACACTCATCTGTGCTCTGTTTCAATCACTTTGTAATCACACACTGCTCTGCAGTGAGACCAGTGAGCAGAGCAGACTGTCTGTCGTCACATGTCTCACACAGAGAAACCCTGCTCTAAGCTATTGTGGAGGGGTGTGTTCTTTTTTATACTCTGTTTCTGCCTGCTTATAATTGGTTATTCTCATGCAGAGGAAGAAGTAAATGCTCCCAGAGAAGAGTCTTTGGTAATGCCCCCTTGGACTTGACATAAATTAGAACGTAAAGTTTACATGCTAATATCTCTGAAATACAGAGGAGAAAATAAAAGTACATTCTATTCAGCTTCGATTATTCCATGATGGGGTCAGTTTAACATACTGAAACTGGTGAAAAGTCCTCTATCACATTTTGATACAAAAAAAATGAAAAAAAAATTCAAATAGATGACCCCACGTGTAATAAAAAATGACTAAATCATATAATATAAATTTCTTACTATCGACTCTGCAAAAACTCTTACTGTTTCTCTTAGGCTACTTTCACACATCAGTTTTTTTGCATCAGACACAATCCGGCAAATTTTCAAAAAAACGGATCCTTTTTTTTCCACCGGATCCATTTTTTCCCATAGAGTTGCATTAGTGCCGGATTGTGCCTGATGTCCCAACGTTTGATTCGTTTTTTGCCGGATCCGTCCAAAATTTATTTTCCGGCGGACGGAGAACTGAACCGGCCAAAAACGTATGAAACACAAGAAGAAATTGCTGAATCCAGCCACCGGATCCAGTTTTTGTACAGAAATCATGCATTTTTCATTCTGGAAAATCTGTCTCTCTCTCTCCTTTCCCCGGAACAGGAAGTCCATCCCCGGTTTAATTTAAATTACAAAAAAAATGGATCCATCAAAAAAATGGATCAGGTTTTCCACTATTTGCAACGGATCCGTTTCTTCAACAATTAGCTGGATACTGCCTTACGGCGAAAACCTGATGTGTGAAAGTAGACTTATTCATTCTCGTCTGGACTAACTCTCTACTAATCGGCCTCCCTCTTACCAAACTCTCCCCTCTCCAATCTGTCCTGAACGCTGCTGCCAGGATCATATTCCTCACCAACCGTTACACCGATGCCTCTACCTTGTGCCAGTCATTACACTGGTTACCCATCCACTCCAGAATCCAGTACAAACTTATTACCCTCATCCACAAAGCACTCCATGGCTCAGCACCACCCTACATCTCCTCTGTGGTCTCAGTCTACCACCCTACTCGTGCCTTCCGCTCCGCTAATGACCTCAGGTTAACATCCTCAATAATTAGAACCTCCCACTCCCGTCCCCAAGACTTTTCTTGCGATGCACCAATTCTTTGGAATGCACTACCTAGGTTATTACGATTAATCCCCAATCCACCCAGTTTTAAGCGTGCCCTAAAAATTCATTTGTTCAGACTGGCCTACCGCTTCATTAACCTAACTATCCCTGTGTGGCTCATTCAAAAAACAAGCCATAGTCAGGTTCCTCGCATCATGTTCTCATACACTTCATGCAGTTAATAGCCCTCCGTGTCTGTACTGCTACATACTTAGGCTGTTAACTGGTTCATGCAGCTTTACATGAACACCCGAGCCTTACACTATGGCTGGTCCAAATAACTAAAGTAATTGTTACCATCCACCTCTCGTGTCTCCCCTTTTCCTCATAGTTTGTAAGCTTGCGAGCAGGGCCCTCATTCCTCCTGGTATCTGTTTTGAACTGTGATTTCTGTTATGCTGTAATGTCTATTGTCTGTACAAGTCCCCTCTATAATATAAAGCGCTGCGGAATATGTTGGCGCTATATAAATAAATAATTATTATTAAAAATAAATTAACTTATACAGAATAACAATGTATTTTTCAAGAAGCTAAAAACTGAATGAAGGTAGGTATACAGAACTCACCACTGCAAGTTAGTGAGTAATATGTTCCGTTTTTGCTAAAATATGCAGAATACTGTTGGCATCTGTCAGGAAGCAGTTTACAGGTCACACATTCTGTGGTATAGGGGTAAACCAACTTTAACCTGTAAAGAAGAAGATTTATTGATGTAAAGGCCCCTCAGTGCATAACGGTTTAGATTATATGGACAGAGGTTGAAATGATCAGGCGCATTCAGAATTAAATTGTCCTTTTTTATGTTATCTTTCCCCATTCATTGCCAAAAACTTATCAACAAAACACCTTCATACAACATTTTTTTTATTCCTCCACTGCCCAAAAAAAATTAAATAAATAAATAAATAAATACAAATGAAGAAACCATCCAGAAAGTCCTAATTAAAAAAAATCTTAACACTTCGTGTGCACATTTCCATTTCAATTCTGTGTCTCCATGGTTACAGACTACAAACAAAGCCTGCGTAGTCTGATCTTGCAGTCATCATTTTTTTATCTGCCTCCTACTTCTTACTAATCTGCCAAACTTCTACCAGCAAGACGTAGAGGACAAATTTAAGACAGTAAGACTGAAGAATCATAATACAGAGGTTTTGTAGTCTGTATTCATGGAGACACATAGATCTGCATACGACCTGTATACATGAAAGTGTAGGATATTTTTCATTGGAGCAATAAGATTTTACATGAAGTAAAACATTTTACCTGTAGAGGTGTCTTTTTGAGGGAGCTTCTTCATTACTTATATAGTATCTAAAATGAGAAACACATTATTAATCCCCTTCTCTAAAAAAAAGCCTTATTGCTGTAAAATAGAATCACTAGTAAATACAAGTCATTGAAAAACTTCTATACAGGGCCTGGAAAGCAGGATTTGGCACTAAGTTTTCTTGTAACATAGAAAAGAAGTACGGTAAGGAATGAAGTGGCACAGGGAGGTGCAGAAGATAACAAACTCAACTATGGTAAGGTAGACATGCGACAACAGCAAGTATACAAATTATCATGCTAAAAGGGGTTTTCCACTACTGGATAACCCCTGCTTAATCAATTTAGGACCCCAAGAGAAAACAGCTTGCATATTCATGCCCTATAGTGGCGTCGTTCCAGAGATGTCAATGCCACTGTTGCAAGAGAATGAAGTAGCGTCAAAACGCGCGTCGGGGTTCTGAAGTGGTGGCTGGGGTGGTGACACAGTCTATTATTATTTTTCTGAGTATGTCTGATTATTATATATCTTTATTTTCTCACTAATGATTTTATTTTTTGTGTATTAGATTGCATCAAATCTCTGTAGATCTAACTCGCACACAATTGCATTGTTATTAACATTGTATATATATAGAAATATACACACTGCTAAAAAAAATAAAGGGAACACTTAACAGAATATAACTCCAAGTAAATCAAACTTCTGTGAAATCAAACTGTCCACTTAAGAAGCAACACTGATTGACAATCAATTTCACATGCTGTTGTGCAAATGGAACAGACAACAGATGGAAATTATTGGCAATTATCAAGACACCCTCAATAAAGGAGTGGTTCTGCAGGTGGGGACCACAGACCACATCTCAGTACCAACGCTTTCTGGCTGATGTTTTGGTCACTTTTGAATGTTGGTTGTGCTTTCACACTCGTGGTAGCATGAGACGGACTCTACATCCCACACAAGTGGCTCAGGTAGTGCAGCTCATCCAGGATGGCACATCAGTGCGAGCTGTGGCAAGAAGGTTTGCTGTGTCTGTCAGCGTAGTGTCCAGAGGCTGGAGGCGCTACCAGGAGACAGGCCAGAATAATTTCATATATTATGTTGCTAAAGACTGCTGTTTGGCTTTAGTTATCAATTTAGGGATGACTTCCACTCTGATAAAATGGTAAAGGCTGCAACCATTCAGGGGCAGTTCATTGGCTGCAGTCCACACGTCACACAACAATGTCACCCCCACAGCGGCACTGCTGCCAAAGGTGAATATACACTATTTTTATTTTAATTGGGTCGTGAATTGATTAAGCAAGGATTGTCCGGTAGCATAAAACCCCATTAACTTCAAAGACCAAGGGAGGTGGACACATCATGAGAGCTTTAAATGGCAGAAACTTCCAACAGTGCCTTTACCTTGCCATCCTCTCGAGCGGGAAATGTGCCTTCTAATATAGGAATATAGAGAGAACAGTAGGGGTAGGGTGATTGACCTATCAACTGGGTAAAATTGGTTCTGATTTTATTTTTCATCAAGGAATAAAAATGCTAAATATATTTTTTGTCCAACCCATGCAATGCATTTCACACCAATTTACCAACTCCTTGTCCAGTACTCACAAATCATTGTTGACTATCTTATAAATGCTGGTAACTTCATATTTTCCATTTGTTACTTCCACTGGTCTCTAAAAAACAAAAAAAACACATTAACAAAAAAACAAACAAAAAAAACATTAGTTACCATCGCATAAATCTGCAAATGAGTTATACATGGTTGTAATATAAAATATCTATATTGTAGTACGAATAAATATACTGTTCATTGACCCCTCTATAAGTGCAGCAGGGTGTATGCACTTTATGGCAGCTGTAATGAATGAAGGACCCTCCCCCGCGGAGCTAAGTGCCCCCCGTGGCCAAAGCTGATACCTCTTTTAGCCCTGAGCAGCTCCCTGGCCCTACAGTGACAGGCTAGCGGTGCCAGGACTAGCGTGTTAATGGCTCAATAGTTGTCAGGAAGGAGGCACTGTTTGGTGGCACAAGTAAAATGGAATTAGCCTGTCCCTTTGTGTGTTGAGTGGTGACATGGATAGGCTTGCATGGTACCAACTCATAAAGGGAGGACAGTAGGAGAGACACTATTAAAGTATGAGATGGCACCATTTTAGGCCAATACAGGTGCACTTGGAGGAACAATGTAGCGCACTTTCACCAGGTATTATGCTGTTTCCCCCATAGAGGAGTGCAGGAAAGAGAAGTCTCAGCAAAGGTGGGCAGTGTCTGGTGGCTCGGGTGAAAGCATGTGCAGGTGGGAGAGGGAGTCTTCCCACCTGCTACCTTAGAATGCTGCCCAAAAAGAAAAAGGCACTCTGTCTCCTCTCTTTTGTGACAGATCCTCACCTCTTATGGCAGCTAATCTTCATTCTTTACACTTCACTCTCAGTAAAAAGCTTACATGATCTTCTCTGTGGTGCCAAAAATCATTCTCAGGCAGTACCTTCATTCTGCTGGGCTGAAGCATTTTACATGTTCTTATGTATCGCTTTCTTTAGCCCCAGGAAACTGTCTTAACTGGGATACGACAGTAACATCAACCCTCTCCCCTCGAACCAGATGAAATATGAATCCATCTATACCTTTACATCTTCTATCTGTTGCTGCATTCCTGAGCCATCTTAATTCATATGCAAATAGGGTATTACGCACTTTGGGTGTGATAGGGCACTTAGAAACCCCTGCCATCTGAGCTTGTTTTCCCCCAAAATACAAGTTTGTTTAGGTGAACCGATAGCAAAATATGTAACGAGACAGTCAGGAAATAATGCCCAGATCAATTAATTTCTCATTTGCATATTGATTATAATGCAGCAACAGATAGAAGATAAAAAAGTTTTAATGAATTTACATATGAAAGACTTCTTTTTTTGTGATTCTTTTTTTTTTTTTTTTGGTGGGGAGTGAGTTGAACTTACTAAGAGGTTCCCTTTACCAGAAAGTGCTACATTTTCCCACTTGCTAGCTAATACGCAGTCTTTCCTGCTCATCTGCACAGATTATTTCTTTTTCTTGTCTCCATGTGTCTTGGTGGTTGGAAAGTGGTGTCTTTTATACTCTCTGTACAGGCAACCAGGTGGTTTCTCCACCTCACCAGAGTGAAAGCTAACCCAAAGGATCCCACAGTCTTGGTCAGTTCTGCATGTAAAGTGTTTCCATTAAAACTGAACCCTATTACTTACCCCTGCACCAAGATAATGAAATATATGTTTGTATCCATTCCCATTGCTGATGATCTTATAAAATCTACTTGCTGAAGTGAAGTAAGGTTCACTAGGGCCAAACTAGAAAGACAAAAAAAAAAAAGAAAAATAGGAATCGGAGGTCATTTTAAAACAAAAAAAATATACCGTAAATTTCCCTTCATGTTTCCAATACCCCAACATTTTACTGGAAAAGCGTCCAAACCATTGTTCAAGTGATTCAATTATTAGGAAAGATTATTAACCAAAATAAATTGCTCTCCCCAAAAATAATGTATTTGTTATAATTTATATGCACCCCAAAATGGTTCTATTAAAAATAGCTGTAAAGTAAAAAGAATAAGTGTTGGCTCCTGGCTTGTTACACCATAAAACAATTGCTTTGTGTTCTAAAAAAATTAGTAGAACATGAAAAACTAATAAAAAAATCTATTCAAATTGGGTATTACTGTAATTGTACAGAACCATAGAATAAAGGTAATTTCCCACCATCCAGAAAGTGTAAAAGGGGTATTACACCCTTAGCAAGTTATCATCAGAACCCAGGATTCGGACGGCCACCATTCAAAGTTACAAGGCCGCTATCCTGATACTCTGTGAGTTACCGGTGTTAGGGTATGTGCACATTACGTCTTTTTCAGGTGGATTCTACTGTGGAAAAATCGACTTGCTGTTCATATGTTCAAGATTTTGAAAGGCTTTTAACTATTTCAGGCTTCTAAAAACGCCAGGCAGTTAAAACGAGTGACCCGTCCATTTTTCTGGCATTTTCTGCTTGGAAAATGTTCTGTACTTTACAATACAGGTCAATAGAAAAACTCAAAAAAACCCTGGAAGAAGATCAAACGTCTTTGGGAGCATTTTGCCATCTTTTTTGCTTAAAATAAAAAACCTCTAACAGACTTTTTCATATTCAATGGAGTGAAAGAAATGACCAGAAAACGACAGTACAAAAGACTTCACAAGAAACCATGAGAAAATCCTCCAAAAACCGCCAGCAGCCAACACGGTCAGAAAAATGCCCAGGAAACGACTGAAAAAAGGATTCAAATGACTCTCCCTCTCTCCCTCTCTCACTCTCTCTCTGCCTCTCTCTCTGCCTCTTCCTCTGCCTCTCTCTGTCCTTCCCTCTGCCTCTCACTTTCCCTATCCCTTTCTCTCTCCCATTCCCTCTGCCTCTCCCTCTGCCTCTCTCTCACTCTCCCTGGCCTCTGCTTCTCTTTCTCCCTCTGACTCTCTCTCTCCCTCTACCTCTGCCTCTCTCTCACTCTCCCTTTGTCTCTGCCTTTCTCTCTCCCTCTGCCTCTGCCTCTACTTCTCTGTATCCCTCTGCCTCTTTCTCCCTCTTCGTCTGCCTCTCCTTCTGCTTCTACCTCTCTCTCTCCCTCTCTCACACTCTCCCTCTGCCTTTCTCTTTCTGCCTCTCCCTCTGCCTCTCCCTCTGCCTCTCTCTCTCTTCCTTTTTCTCGCTCTGTCTCAAAAAATGGTAAAGTTTCCCGAAGAGTCCTCTGTTGAAAAACTCATTGAGTTCGCCTATGTTCTTTCAGGAGTTTTTACAGCAGAAACTCTCCAGGGCTATGTGCACATGGAGACAATTTGCTGAATTTTCACAGAAGAAACTCCAATTTTTTTTAGTTTTTTAAGATTTGGAGGATAATTTGGCGAGCTACCTCTCAGTTTCCGCCCCAAAAACACTGCGTGCACACAGCCTAAGGCTACTTTCACATTAGCGTCATGCACTGCACGTCGCAATGCGATGTACCGACGCAAACTGTGGAAGCGCCGCACAACGGGGGCAGCGGATGCTGTTTTTCAACGCATCCGCTGCCCCATTGTGAGGTGTGGGGAGGCGGGGGCAGAGTTCCGGGCACGACGCACAAAAAACGTTACAAGCAACGTTTTTTGGTGGCGACGGTCCGACGCAACACGACGCAACCGTCGCACGACGGTTGCGACGTGTGGCAATGCGTCGCACTGCGTCATTAATAAAAGTCTGTGGAGAAAAATGCATCCTGCAAGCACTTTTGCAGGATGCGTTTTTTCTACAAAATGACGCATAGCGACGTGCAGTGCACGACGCCAGTGTGAAAGTAGCCTAACTCTCCAATCATAACTTATTTTTTTGGAACTCTTCTGGGTGTTTGGAAAGTTTAGAAAGTTCCAACTCTAAAAACTACTGTAAAAAATTAGTGTGAACTCACCCCATTCACACGTTCAGTATTTGATCAGTATTTTACATCAGTATTTGTAGCCAAAACCAGGAGTGGGTGATAAATACAGAAGTGGTGACGTGTTTCTATTATACTTTTCCTCTAATTGTTCCACTCCTGGTTTTGGCTTACAAATACTGATGTAAAATACTGACCAAATACTGCTAGTGTGAACGTGGAGAGATTATCTGCTCTTCCACAGTCTGCAGCCATGGTCCATACCTCCTGACACCACACATGCTTAGGTTTATGACTCAACCCTCTCTATTTGCAATCTCGGACAGGTTTTTACAGACAGTACCAGGAGAAACATTTGATGGGGGGGTTTGAAGCTACATCGACACAAAACTAAAAACTTGACTGCAAGAATTCACCTACAAAAAAGAAATTCAAAATAGTCCGTCCCCAGAAGCAACTAATGTGCATAAACAATTGCACCTCTAAATACATAAAATTATATTATTACAATTAATATTTATTTAACTGTTTAGATGTTGTAAGACACTTAAAGGGGTTGTCCAGGGCTACAATATTGATGACCCATCCTTAGCATAAGTATAGCAATCAGTTTAAGATCAGTAGATGTCCCGCACCTGGCACCTAAACAATTACTTGTTTGCAAGTGTATTAAACAGTAATAACATCAGTTCCAAACGTATTACCGAAATATAAGGGGAGCCAATCTGCCACAGCGCCGTGCACTGTTTAGTGGCTGTTTTAGGGTACTGCAGCTCGCATTACATTGTATTGAATGTAATCTATGCTGCAGTACCCAAGAATGGCCACTAAACAGCAGCAAGATGTCAGACCCCCTCTGATCTGATAATAGTCACAATTCTAAGTATTGCTGCTTGGTGCTATCAGATCTAACCATTTATATATTTAAAACATTATTCCATCTAAACACTATATCCCTCTAAATGAATACTTACATTTCCAACCCAGCCAGTTGTGCTTTCTTCATTTCCAACCTGCAATACAGAAAAAAAAAGAGACATTTTATAAATCAGAATAATGGAAGGTACAAGAAATTTTTTTTATTACGTTTAAAGGGCTTGTCCAGTCTCAAGCTACAAGTCAGCATACTCCTGGCCACATTATACTGTTCAATACACTTGCACGGAGCAAGGCTGCGACCATTTAGTCAGTAGTCAGACTGTGGCAGGGAGAATGCAAATGGTCAGCACCGGAGAATCCTCACAGTGCACAGTGTGCACGATGTGAGGATTCACAAGTCTGCAGTCTTAGTGTAGCCCCTTTAAATGACAATGCCCATTTATATAGTAGGAACAGTTTTTTCTAACCCACCACTTGTCATAAATATATTATAAGTAGTATTACGGTAGACCCTCAACAATCAGATATTGAAAGACCACCATAATGACTGATTGAATGGGGATAGCGGAATAGTCCTTAATGCATCTTCCTGCAGTAGCCACAAGGCGGAGCAATAGAGCTGACGATAAATATATTATTGAACATAATGACAGCTGTAAATCCCCAAATTCCCCGATTAGTGGTTGATTCTATAAGTGTTACATCAGGAAGCCGATATGAAGATCTGTTTTAAAATAACTAGATTCCAACTCCTATGACGATATGTAAAGAGGATCAAAAAGATTCCCAGGACCTTGGTTCAGCGGCCACATCAGCCAATCCAGAGAGCCGCAGACCTCCTCCTTCTTGCCGGCATCCTCGGCTCCACTTTAGATTTGTAGTCCTGGTGTAGTGACAATATTCCCGAGCGATGCGCACGTGATGTCACGCTGGGTTTACTAATCAGGAGCCAAGGATTCCGGCAGGTAGAAGGAGCTTTGCAGAGTTCTGGTGGCCTTAGAATGCCCACATGTCTGCTGAACCGGGGTCCTGTAAATCTATTGGATCGTCTCTAATGATTTATCATATTAGCACATAATGTTTAAAAAATAAAAAATTGATACGTTTGAAGGTGTTGTTTTGTTAGAATGGCCATTTTTGACAAAGACGGTACATTTAAAAAAAAACCATAAATAAATCAAAAACAAAAAACAAAACAATCAACATACTGTCAAACAGTTCCATGTTGGTTCCGCCCAGGAACACAGCGCAATAGCTGAAACGTTCTGAATCCTTCGAAGCCACTGGACGGCCATTCTTTCGTCTGTGGCCCAAGTCACCCCACATAAGTAATGGTCCCTATAGTCACAAGAACACCAGGAATCAGAAACCAACACAGATCTGTAGAGTCAGTATACAAACTGCTGCAACTTTTGTGTTTAGTTTTTAGAGTTTTCCGCCTGTTTTTCATTTGCTTCTTATTCTTCTATTAATTTGCTCCCTTTTTTCTATAGGGAATCTGTCTACAAGTTTTTTCTACGCCATCTAAGAGCAGCATGATGTAGGGAAAGAGAGCTGGATTCTAGTGATGTATCACTTACTGAGCTGCTTGCTGGAATTTTGATAATTTTATCTGTCGGAGAATCAGAGCCGCTCTATTCACTCTACTGAGACCAATAGGGTTAGACTGGCCCACCAGAGAACCGGAGAATCCTCCGGTGGGCCCTGACTTTTCCTTAAGGAGAGTTCATAGTGCAAACCTTGCAGTTGCTATTGGGCTCCTCAGTGGAGGGGAAAGGAGGCCCTCAGAATTAAATCCTCCGATGGGCCCTAACACTGCCGACAGAGGTAGTTGGGGGCTGAGCTAGGCTGATCTTTAGGCACTCCCATAAAAATGAATGAAGCAGATGTGTGCACGATCAGTCACAGCTCCATTCACATGGATCTTATCAGAGCCCCTCTTCTTCAGTCTCAGAGGTTAGACCCCGCCAGCGGATAAGGAATCATTTCTAAACTTTGCTCCATTTTCTCCCGTTTTGCTGCTGCAAAGTGTTTAAAAGTTCTTTATGTAGTTCAGCGATCTTGAAAAATATTACAAAGAGCTCCTGCTCGGTTCTGTCAGCCCTCACTATTCCCCACTGCCACCCTTCTCTCAGGGTTAGAGATGACAGGAGTGAAGGGGAAGAGATAGACACTAATCCAGGGAGGAATTAGGAAACAGGTTATATAAAAGGAAAAAAAAACATGAAGATGAAACAAGTGCAGGATAGAAGCTGTGCTGATATATCAGCTAATGAAGACAACAGCAGCAGACCTCCTATCCAGCCTGTATTACTGGCAGTGACACTCCCACAAGAGAAGAAGCATAAAACTTGGACTAAGTGATACATTACATATCAGGGGGTATAAAATCGAATTAAAATGTGTTTAATTTTATTAAAGATAATTTTTAACAGGTCGAATTTTCTTTGAGTATCATAGATGTTTTTGAAAAATTGTCAAGTATAGTCTCCATCACCTTCATGTAAAATGGCTCTATTATACATTACAATGTGTTTTGGGCTCTCTCAGGGCAAACACAAAAGGCAAAATCTTCCATATCTCAGGAAGGCCTTACTATCACTGTGATTCTATGAATGGCATAAATACCTCTTTTGCTGTTCATTGCTGCTTTTTTCTTGTTTTCTCCTGCATTTACAATACTGACCAGCAGAGGGAGCAGTGCTACTACATATCCTGCATTCAAGTCCTATATTTTTTTGTACTCAACTTTTTCCAATTCCTGCAAACAATCTGCTTAACGTAGCTCATCTATTAAACTAGTTCATCTTTTACCTTTACTTTATGCATTTTTAATATTGTATTTTTTTAAAAAAAAAATTTATATGAATTGACCCACAGGATGGGATTATAGCTTCGAAACACGTGGATCCGTTGGATTTGTTTCATTGAATTTCCAGACATATGCCTTCAATTTTTTTTTATTTGTCCAGCAGGAATTTGATATCCATGGCCTGCTTTAATGCAACTCGTAAAAAGACAAATTAAAGAGAGAATTTCTTAATTTTAGGAACGACTTGCATTCCCCATAAAACAACATTTCTCAGAAGTATGTCTGATATTGTTGCAATTTTATTCCTCATTGAATTTTTATAAATAAGAAGAATACAAGTATTTATTTACTTAAAAAAAAGAAGTGACAGAAGAACTGATGGGTGCTCTTCATACATCATTTTCTTCAAGGGGTTGTCTACTATGAGGACAACCCTGTCTTAATTAATTAATTAATTTGTAACAGCGCCCCATGTAAAATAAAAACACCTTCAAAAACTGCACAGTTCCAGCAACGTTAGTCCTGTGTATTCCAGCGCTTACATGACACTGTTACGTCAAGTGAGCGCTGCAGCCAATCAGTGGCTATTGATGGGCTGCAGCGCTCACTTGACCCAACAATATCACATAAGTGCCGGTATTCACAGCACCGGTATTGCTGTAATGGTGCCGTTCTGGAAGGTGAGCATATGGTGTTTTTATTTTACATGCTGCATTTAACAAAGGCTTTTCCAAGCGGTGGACAACCCCTTTAAGATCCCAAAAAAGTGACATCACTGTGACTACAGTTGTGTGTTATTATAATAATCAGGTAAATGATAATAATCACTTTCTTACCCATTTCTTATGTCATCCGGTGCTAAAATTTCCACGAATGACACATTGTTAAGAGATTCTATATTTGCAACATACAGCCGCACCGTGGGGTTTTTGGTTCCTGCCTTAAATGCAAAAAAATATGGAATCAGTATAATAATATGGAACAGGTTTAATATATAGGGAGAATAATCAGATCAGTAATATAACGACAGACAGTTTATGGTGAATGCAGCTGATGTCTTCATGGCAGAACTATGGGCTGTAGACATGTATCGCTTATAATCATAAATATATATCATGGTTTCCCAATGTGTCTGTAAAAAGCATGGTCTGTCCGTCTTTTTTTGATAAGTAGCGATGAGCGAACGTGCTTGGATAACGTGTTATCTGAGCATGCTCCTGTGTTATCTGAGTATCCTGGGCAGCTGCTTGTGTTCGGGCTATCTACCGCCACAAAACATGCAGCTGCAGGGACTCGAATATATTATCCGACCACGCCCAGGATACTTGGATATCACGTTATCTGAGCACCTTCGCTCATCACTAGTGGAAAGATCTCTAGAAAAATTGAAAAGTTAAGTAGTCAACCCTGTGTGTAGGTCCCCTCTATGCCTCCACAACAGCTCTGACCCACCATGGTGTGGGCTCCCCATGACCTCTAATGATGACTTGTGGTATCCAGCACCAAGATCTTAGCAGCACATCCTTTAACTCCTGTATGGTGAAAGTTGCGAATCCCACACATGCTCGATTAGATTGAAATCTGGGGAGTTCGGATGCTAAGTTTATCACTTTGTGTGAATCACTTTGTATATCATCTCATGTTCCTCAAAGCGTTCCTGAACAATATTAGGTCGGGTGACAGTGGCATTATCCTTCTAAAAGTGGCTGCAGTCAACCATTGCGTGGGCTTAGTCTGTACGATATTTTGGATGGAGTTACATGTCACTTCCACGTGAATGCCAGGAATAAGGAGTATCCCAGCAGAACATTGCCTCTTCTGGCTTGTCTTCTCCCCTAGTATCATCTCTTTTCCAGGTAAGTAATGAAAACTTCACCTTCTATCTAAATGTTGCGGAAAATAAGAAGGATGGGCGGCACGGTGGCGCAGTGGTTAGCACAGCAGCCTTGCAGCACTGGAGTCCTGGGCTCCAAACCCACCTTGGACAACATCTGCAAGGAGTTTGTATGTTCTCTCAGTGTTTGTGTGGGTTTCCTCCCACATTCCAAAGACATACTAATAGGGAATTTAGATTGTGAGCCCCATCGGGGACAGCGATGATAATGTGTGCAAACTGTAAAGCGCAGCGTAATATGTTAGCGCTATATAAAAATAAAGATTATTATTATTATTATTATTAAGGATCAAACCAGTTCCCTTCTTCCATTGCTTCATGGTCTACTTCTGATGTTCACATGTATATTGTTGGACAATAAGTTGGAGACTTGGGGTCATCATTGGCACCTTGATCAGTCTGAATAGCCCAGTGAACATCGAGCTGTGATGTTGGAGCGCCCCCAGACGCAGGGCAATGGGGCACTCGGTACCGGGTCCCTTCTGTCTCGGTTCTGGGGGTGTCACGGTGGCCCGACCCGGTCCGTGGCCCTGCTAAGGGGCGTCCAATTAAAGAAGTGGGTGAAAGTTTGTCAAGTGTTCGTGACGCCACCTGTGGTGTTCGGTCAGGGTGACCGACGCTGCTGGGGGTCCGCTGGGGTGATGGAATGGCAGCGAGATGGTATAACTTCCCACAGGTGAAGTATGTCCCCAGGGCTTCCCTTGATGTGTAGATGGTGATGGTGTAGGTCGCAGTAAATGACGAGGACACGGGGTTGCAGTCTCTTTACCTTTTACTGTAGACTTCGGTATCCACAATCCAGAGCACTGCTAACAGGGCTGGCTGAGACCGGCCGGTCCGAAGGCACATCCAGAGTTCCCTTTGCAGGTGGAAATCAATAGCCTTCCTACTTGCGCCTGTGTGTTGTAGTACCTCCCTGCTGAGCACCACCGGATAGTCCTCACAACTCTTGTCTCTGTTTCTAATGTTCTCTCTCTCCGTCCCCCAGATGATATGGCTAGGACGCACCCGTATGACGGGGTAGGCCTAGAGTTATTTTATAGGGACCCTAGAGATGCCCCTCTCCCACAATTGCCTCCATTGTCTGCAAAGGTGAAAAGGTGAGACAGCCAACCTAGAGTTAACTGCCCTGCCGTGGTTGGAGTAGTGCGTAGAGCCAGTACTCCCTCGGTGTTCCGGCCACCGGCAAAGCACCTCAGAAGGATGTTGCCACGATCTTAGGGCACGACTCCTCCCGGTATTATCTCCATTGTTGCTGTGATCTCGTTTCTCACTTCTCCACAATATACTTCGCTTCGTGTCCTTTCTTAAGATGCCGCCACAATGAGGTGCAGGCGCGGCTCTGTAACGATCTGTCTCTTGCTAGGCCTCTGTCAGGATCCCACCCCTGACAGGGACCCCCCTGGATCTTCCCAGCAACCCTCTCTCACTAGATGTCGCCTGGGCAAGACCCAGTCAGCTTCTCTTCTAACTTTCTATCCAGCCCCCAGTTTTACCAGATTGTGAGGAGGGGCCTAATACATAAAACCATTTGCTCCCCCTGGTGGCCGGAGTGTGAAGTGTAATGTGTGGCTGTGATATCTGGTCAGGTGAACTCCTTTAGTGCCATCAGACGAACCATCACTCCCGTTAGTGGCAGAGCGACAATACTGTACGACCAGGACTCTGGGGTGCTGCACTGTTCCTTGGGTTCTGACACCTTTCTTTTATTGCCAGCAGTTACTTTTTTACCACTTTTTGCTACAGTAGCTTTTTATAGGATGGGACCAGATAGGTTAACCTTTACTCTCCATCACATTCACCGATTGTCCTTTCTTGGACCACTTCTGATAGGTAGTAACTAAAGTTGGTGCGAATCGAAACAACAACCTGGTCGATCGGCCATGACAGTAAACTATGGCCGATGGACAGAAGCCCTGAAAACATCCACGGCTCATCAGGTAAAAGTGGTTCTCAGGGCTCCCATCCAGTGGCCACAGATTACTGTCATGGCCGATGGACCAGGTCCTGTGAATCAATTCGCAACAACTTTGGTACTATCCACTGTAAAACCAGGGTTACCAACTTGACTTGATTTATTTTTCTGGACAGGTTATCAAAAGATCACGGACAGACAATATTTTTTATGGACCCATTGGAAAACCATCATAAATCATTAGGATATAAGTCATCCATGTCTACGGCACATAATTCTGATATGAAGACATCAGCTGCATTGACTGCAGACTGTGAAATGATGATAGTTACCATCACAATAATCTAAATATGTTTCTTTAGCTTCAAAAAAATTAAGGACGCCTTCATTTTTTTTCAATGGACAGGGCAAAAAAAGTGTCTTATTCTTCGAAACTGAGCTGGAATTGCTGGACGGTTGGCCACTCTGGCGACAACTCCTGCCAATTTCCAGACACTCCCTCACAATTAGGCTTTTGGCAAAAGTTATCAACGTTTGATTATTTTGTCTGCTTTTAGTGTATTTAACACAAGAGTCAACTCTTGCTTTCCAGTATTATAATATCACAAGATACTCAATATTAATGGCTTTACCCATCAGTGGTTATGATGTTATATCATGAGTGACAATGTCTAAATGTCTGAGAGCAATTCACGAGCTTCCTTTCTACAGAATAGGACACCATATGGTCCATTTTTTTCCTACAGAGGATTCCGAGTAGTGATGTACAATGCCCATTTGCTTCTTGATTCATTATACAGATGCTTTAAACATATGCCTGACATTTTATCACCTCCACAAGAGAATGGGGGATGTGTGACAACATTCCTTTGGCACATGAACCTGACTTGGCATCAAATGTGCAATGGTTGTTTCCTGGCTACGCGGATGATACCTACATAATTGTGGCGTACATAACTCAGACATTCGGGTGGAAATATTTTAAGTCGTCAAAACTATCACAAAAGACGTGGTATTAAGTAATGAACGTTAGACGTACTTTTCAATCACAGTTGCTTCCGGCACCAAAGGAAAATCAGCACAGATAAGTCCAACACATTACAGTCTATAACAAAAGCTTTAGTAAAAAGCATTGGTTAAGGGCATATGTTGTTCCAGAGGAAGGAGGAGGCAATAGGACCATCATAATTTGGCTTGGTGAAAGCACTATTTGCTGCGACAGTAGATCCTCTTCCTTGCAAGCAGCACAAGGACTTCCCAAGCCCCCGTCACTCCAGCTCTATTCTCCTCCCAACACAGCCTCCTCCACCTGCTTGTCTGACAGTTTCTTTTCTTGAAGTCACGCAGAATAGAAGCTGTCAGTCAACCAGGAGGAGTTAGCTCTGGACAGGGAATAGAGCTGGAGTGACAGAGGTTTTGGAAGAGCTTCCACATGCCGAAAGCTTTTCAGCCGTAAAGGCTGATTTCTCAGTAACGGTGGAATGGACAGGCCATGTAGAGGTATTGCTGGACTTGTCTTTGAAAAAGCTATATACGAATAGTTTGTGGAGGGGGAGTGGGGAAGAATCTTGATGACAGGTTCCCTTTAAGTGTCAGGTAACATTATTATAATTCAGATAACTGACCTTTGGATACGGGATATGAATTGTCTGCGGATACTGTTCGGATTCATCTCCATAAAATGTATATTCTATAATTGGAACTTCTGTGTCATTAAATTCAGCATAGGTCAGGAATTGACCACCCGGTGACCACCATATAGCATTATTTGTTGAAAACATTTCCTCTTAAAAAAAATAAATAAAATAAAATAAAAATAGTAATAAAAATACATTACTTTTAAATACAAAATGGGCAAATAATAAAATTTTATAGACAAAGAGTGGCTGAGTAAATTTATAATACAGTCAGTAATAATGTTAGATAATAGAAAACGGGCAGGAACTGAGCCCGAATCTTTGCCGGTAGAAGATGGCTTTGTTATTTTGCCATCATCTGCCTTTAACAGCTGTGTGTGGAAAGAATCTTTACCAGCTGCTGTTAATCCTTTAAATGCCGCTGTTAATCTCTGGGGCGCCATGTTGTAATCGCTCATTAGTACCCTGTAACCTAATTACCATGATGGCAGGGGATCTGATGAAGACCCCCGTGTCTGTCATGATGGTACTCCTTTGAAAGCAAGCTTCTGGCTGGTGTTCATAGGATACCATCATTTTTGCTATACATGTACAGCTATATGTGCTTTATATACCCCAAGCAATCAGAAGATCGCAGGTTCAAGTTCCTCTAAAGGACTAATAAAAACAGTGTAAACTAAAAAAAAGTTATAAAAAATATGAAATGAGTGTGGCAAAATTCAAAAAAAAAGTGCAATTCCGAAATTGTTGTTATTTTTTTTTATTAAAAAGGTTCACTATACAGTAGAAAAAATCTGGAATTATGATTGCTCAGGTCAATACCAAACCTGCATAGTTGTGTTTTTTTATGTAAGTGGGGATTAAGTATTTGTATATTCGCGGAAAAAAATTTGCTTGTGCTACCATTTTTTTCGAGACCGCTGTAATGTTTTAATGTTTTCCAGAACATCATATGATAAAATGAATGGTGTAATTCAAAAGTACAAAAAACAAATTTTTTTTTTTTTTTTTCACTTGAAAAAGACACCGATACAGCATGGAAACGTGTTGTTGTGAATAAAAAGCATTTTGCTCATCATCATTTCTGACGAATTTCACTCCAGCAGCGCAGCCCACCTACTTGGTCATCCAACTGTGTCCCACCTTACGTGTTCATCCAACTGGGTCCAATATCTCCTGGAGGATTTATCCACCAGCCATGGAACAGCAGCTATTTTTCTTCATGCCTACATAGGAGTTGTGCCTGTCGGAACTCCATCGAGTGCGCGTAACCAGCATTCTCCTACTCTCCCTCCTTCGTGTATCCCCCTACTTCGCCCTCTGTTTCCTTCTTCTAGATTTACACATTCCAAAGTACAACTCATCTCGCAAAAAAACAAGTCCTCAGACGGCTTTGTCGATGGCAAAATAGAAATTGTTCTAGCTCTTGGAAGAAGGGGTGAAAAAAATGAAAATGCAAAAATGGAAAAATTGCCATTTCGGGAAAGGGTTAAGGGAGTAATTTGCTGGGAAATTTTTTTTGTAGATTTTTTTTTGACATTTTCTTTGTTTAGTTTTCCTTTAGAATGTTCATCCTTTTGTGAATGGAATGAAGATTTCGTGTCCTCGGCTAAAAATGTCTTTTTTGTTTTCAGCCTACGGATCTGTGGTTACTTGTTGGGTTTGCCTTTCACCTCCATTTCACGCTGGCAGTATAATTACATGTTCCTCACCGCAAGATCTCTATATATAAATAAGACAATTTCCGAGCAGAAGGTCAGCGCCCGACCAAATTACAGATTCCTACCTTCATACACCCAATCTGGTATTCCATTTAGGATTTTATTTTCTTCACCATTATGAGTAATTCTAACGCTTGACTCCTCTGGAGAATTTCTGGCATAAATGTTGTTTTCCCAGACATATACCTGTTAGGAAAATAAAGTAGTACATAAAACAGAAAAACACAATACCACATACTATATTATTTTAAAATAAGAAAGCATCAGAATTTGGTGAGTTAGATCCTCTCCTATGAGGCATTAATGAGATTGGGATGAGTCATAAATGTCTAAAATGGAAATATCCATTTAAAAAGTTTGAATCTCTGTATTATTTGCCGACTAAAATACTCATCTTCGACAGTACTGCAGTTGTACAACACATTACGGTCTGGAGGCCAATATTTTATGGCTTTTTTTTTACATTTTCCCTATTGCTGAGCTGTGACATTCTCTCGTGAGTCAAATTCACTCTTAAATGGCTGCTGAATTCCCTGCCTCAGCTTTTATACACTCTCTCATAGTCCCTGCTGATGTGATAGCTGCATTATGACAAAATCCTTGAGGTTGGACCTGAGGTCTCTTGTTGATGTAATAATCTACAATGTGTAAAGTGGCATTGGGGATTTTTGGGAGCAATTTGCGAGAATTGAATTGTAAATTGTTTGATATTACCAGGACCTGCAAATTTTAGTTAATATTATTTAAAAAAAACAAACAAAACTTTAGGATTGGTAAAATCGAGACAGTTTCCCTGCCCTCATGGTAGCGGTCAGGACAATGGCGACGCTACACCCACATGTAAGGATCACCTCACTCTTGTTTGCAAATTTGCAGCCAACACATTGTTCATACATTTGAATGGAAAGTTGGCTGCATTGTGCACACAGTCTCATCTCCATGCAATAAAAATGGAGAATGCAGTGGGGTGAAATCGGGGGATCCCAGATCCACTTGATCAATGAGGATCTCAAAGTAGCATTATGGAAGTTTGGGCGGTACATATTCATACTGTGGCAGTTGGCCTGTCCGTATACAGTGTATTAGGTGTACTGTGCTCAGCGGCCCACCAGAAGATACACCGATTACCCGGTGGGCCAGTCCGAGTCTGCAGGGAATACTGTGAACAATATGATGGGATGGGTATGCAATGTTTTCAGTTTTTATTCTGAGAGGACAGAGACTTTGATTCCAGCTATGTCACTTACTGCCCAGACTGCTGTAGTTTTGGTAAAATGTTTTATCACCAGTAGATTATCACTAGTGAGCTAGTAAACCTGCTTCCATGTAGTCTCTCGTATTCATGAGCTTTATATAACTCTGCCCCGACCACTGATTGGCAACTTTCTGCCTATGCACTGAGTATACAGAAAGCTCCCAATCAGTGGTGTGGGCGGGGTTATGCAGAGCACTGCTAGATCTTCAGGACACAAAACAAGTGTGTCATCAAAACTGCAGCAAGCAGCCTAGTAAGTGATACAATGCGGGAATCAGTGTCTCTGCTCTTAGGCTGATTAGTGGACACAGATTCCTGTTAAGCATTCCCATTCCAAGTCACATATTAGCATTGCTGCTCATTAGCGGTGGTTTTGTGTGTGGTAGGGTCAAAGGACTTACCAGTTTATGTTCAGCAGGAGACCATGAAATATACTGAATCCTGTGAGGTAGTTCATGTACAGTTACATACTGTCTAAGAAAAAAAAGGAAGAAAAAAACATGCAGAGGGTGACACAGTATCAGGGTGATAGAAAGCACTAAAATACGGAAAATACCAACATCATAAACCAGGTCCACAGAGGTAATGGTTCGGATGAGTTCCCCTCCGGGCACTGAGCACGATTAGCACTTTATGGCCCCTTGTTTGTGTCTTTATGACAACTCATTATGTGTATTATAATTGTAAATTTTATTGTAAATGATTGTAAAAAATGTAGGATAGACGGACTTCTCATCATTAACCTATGCACATACCATAAAGGGGCACACTCTGTTACCTGGCAGGCCTGGAGAAGCCTCTTTGTTTTTTTGGTAATTTACGGTAATTATTCAGCTATATATGATCCTCTGATGGACCAAGGTTTTGACATTTGCAGTCACCACTGGGATCATGGCGTTAAAGGGGTATTCCAAAGCTATGCTACACATATCGGATAGTTGTAGGTCTTCAAAAAAGAGGATTCTTGACCCCAGACCTACCCGGCGAGATGTTCGCTGGTAGGAAATGAATGGAGAGGTGGCTGCATATATGCAATGGTTACATCTATACACTTCTATAGGAATCACAGACACAGCTGAGCTTGGCTAACTCCCATTGAAGTGAATGGAGGGAGTTCCACACATGCATGGCCATCTCTCTCTTCCTTTTCCTAGAGTTGTGTGATGGGAATCAGGAACCTGCACCTTTCAGTGTTTTATGGCATATCCTATATATGGACACCAAAAAGAAGAAACCTTCACTAAAAGACCAGGAAATTATGAAATATACTAAAGTTTATTGAAGACAAACATACATAGGTATAAAAACATGATAATGGCCACCAGTGCAGAAAGAATGGTGGGGCGACACGGGTCCAAGCTCAGTAACAGTGTATATAATATAATGTAAATAATATAAAATAAATACTATTGTTGCACAGCCCAGGGTACATAATAAATCATACGATGAGAGAACTGTAAACAGGACACATAATAGGAAGTAATAAAGTGCGACTGTGCAGTAGTGCAAATGCTATGTGCTGCTAATCAAATACTATGTTCTGCTAATCTGCATTAGTGCAGTGTAATACGCATATTGGGCTAAAGAGCACCACAACCTAGGCTGGAGGATGTAACACAACAACAAATTCAGAATATATACACTTTAGGCATAGGTAAACAGACAATATGTAAGTATAGTTACCACAAGGATAGACCCGGGGACCCACCACACCCGACGCGCGTTTCGCACGGAAATGCTTCGTCCATATATATATCCTATATATGTCTGAAACCAGGATATCCCTTTAAAGCGGACCTTTCACAATACAAACTGCAGATAATATTAAGTAGATCTCTCAGACCTGATGAGGCTGCTGTATTTCCTTTGAAATCCATGTCAGAATGGCTGCATAATCCGTTATGAAAGTTTAATACAATCTCCACCTGATTCACAGCGCCTCAGTGTCCCTCCTCCCTGCTGCTATATCTCACACTGCTCAGGATAAGCTGCAGCTGTCACACAGGCTGGCTGGGTGAAGATTGAATACAATTGGACTCAGCAGCTCTCTCACAATACAGCTGAACTCATAACATGTTCATTTTAATATCAGGACTATAAAGCCTTTCTGACATGGATTTTCAAAGTATATACACTAGTGTCATCTTATTATCTATACAGTTTGAAGTGTGAACTATGGTCACAGATTCACTGTAAGGAGAAGAACGTTCCACTCAAGCATAAAATAAGAAGAATACTGATCACCGCATACCACATTAGGCTAATCATCACATTGGCTCAATACTCCCCCATCCCGCCCCGACTGTTTCATTTCCCATTACACTGTAGATCATAATCCAGTGACGGCAGGTTCCTCTCCCCCCTCTGTACCAGCTGCCATTACATTGTTTATTCTAATTTATATATGTACTGTATTTCTGCATACCTATTATTAAGACCAGCAGGTGAAACACCAGTCTTAATGTAATAAAGAAATAATAATAATTAATAAATCCTATATATCCTACACAAGTTATCTTTAAGGATTTTTCCATGATTTTGCTTAATATGCGCGATATGGTAGTGATTGCTGTTATAAACAAAGAAAAGAACGTTACATACTCCCTGAATCCTCCTCCACTACAACATTGTCATTTCAGATGTGATGTTATTCCATCCATCATGACTGATGCAGCCAATTACTGTCCTTAAAGGGAATCTGTCAGCAGGTTTTTAGTATGTAATGTGAGAGCAGCATGATGTATAGCAATATACTCTGATTCCAGCAATGTATCACTTATTGGGCTACTTAGTGCAGTTTTGATAGAATGCCGGTTTTCTCTGCTGTAGATGGAGCAGTGCTATGAATGCTGAGCTCTGCATAACCCCGCCCACACCACTCATTGGCTGCTTCCTTTGTACATTGTCAGAAAGCTGCCAATCAGTGATGGGGGTGGGGTTTGAACTGATTAGATGGAGTGCTGTGCACGTGACACTTAGTCAAGCAGTGATAATCTCTTGCTGATAAAACACTGACTGTATTAAAACTATACTAAGAAGTACAGTAAGTGATGCATCCCTGGAATCAGGATCTCTTGCCCTACATTATGCTGCTCTCTGATTAAATAGCAAAATCCTGCTGACAGGTTCCCTTTTAACATCGAAGTTAGTATGTCTGACATATGATCAATGAGGTCAGTGGCTAGCTGCAGCTAAGGCAGATTTTGGATGAAGAAACCCCTTTAACCCTATTTGACCCTGGAATATTGACGTTACTTACTTTGTTTCAACATTCATGATTCGATAAGACGCTGTGTATGAATGCCTCCAAACCTGGAAAACATGAAAATATTTCCAATGATGTCCATGTCTAACCAAAGCATCGTATACCTGGCGGTTTCTCCACTTGAGGTCATTGTCTTCCATACTTATATGAACACAATATGGCGGACTCTTAAGTTCTGTAGTATAGATTTAGCCTCTGGACCAGATCACCGTAAATCCCAATGGTCACTTAGTACCATTCAGGATCCATGTGTCATGGCTGTAATATGTAAAATGACTCCGGCACACTTTAAATAATGAATTTTCAAGATTTCACAGTTTATTTTCCATTGTGGTAAGAAAAGGGGTTTCAAAAAATACATATATCTTCAGTACACTTGATTTGGACACATACAATTCTTTTCTCAACGTTTCGGCTTAAAACGCCTTTTTCAAGAGATTAAATGTCCTTTTATAGGTATGAAGAGCGTGGCACGGAAACCCACTTGAATGGCAATGTCTCATATAGATATGGTGTCCGTAATGGAGGACCGGGGAACGGGGACGTGCCTTCCTCAAGGTCTCAGCTCCCCGGTCCTCCATTACGGACACCATATCTATATGAGACATTGCCATTCAAGTGGGTTTCCGTGCCACGCTCTTCATACCTATAAAAGGACATTTAATCTCTTGAAAAAGGCGTTTTAAGCCGAAACGTTGAGAAAAGAATTGTATGTGTCCAAATCAAGTGTACTGAAGATATATGTATTTTTTGAAACCCCTTTTCTTACCACAATGGAAAATAAACTGTGAAATCTTGAAAATTCATTATTTAAAGTGTGCCGGAGTCATTTTTCATATATTCCTATTTTTCTCCTGAGCACCTTGACTCATTATAGTGAGCACCTTCTGCATCGTGATATATTTTATGGCTGTAATATGGACCCGAAAATGTTATCCTATTACTTTCTGCAGTGTTGATCCACGGAAAAAAAAATAAAAAATCCCAAATTGTATAGTGCCATCAGAAAATGAAATGTTTCCATTTAGTTTGTATATATAGTTGTAGATTAATTATGTCTTTATATTTTTATATTACGATTTACGGTATATATATATAAAAAAAAATATCCTAAAATCTTAAAATGTGTCATGTGGCCGCTAAGCCGAGTATTAAGCTGACATTTCTTGATGTTCAATAAACATCACATTATGCTAACAGTACGGAATCTTCCATAATGTGATGGTCACAGCTCACCTCCTCCGCCTCTCTGCATAATGATCTCTGCACGGATCACAAAGCATGCCTCGAAAACTCTCCCAAAAAAGAGCCAGAGCCTATCTATTGCTGCCTATGGTCCTTGTGCTTGATGTAAAACCTATTTTTAAATGCTATTGACAGAAGCTCAAGCAAGATTGCTGAAATCATGCACAGAAAATACAGGGAGGGCCTTTTATATGTATACACCTAAATAAAATGGGAATGGTGGGTGATATCAACTTCCTGTTTGTGGCACGTTAGTATATGGGAGGGGGAAAACTTTTCAAGATGGGTGGTGACCATGGCGGCCATTTTGAAGTCAGCCATTTTGGATCCAACTTTATTTTTTCCAATGGGAAGAGGGTCATGTGACATCAAACTTATTGAGAATTTCACAAGAAAAACAATGGTGTGCTTGGTTACAAGATACAAGAGGTGCAGCATCTGAAACAACAGATATTGGAAGCCTGTGCTAACATTTCTTCCGCGGTGTTGCTATCAGTGTGTCAAGAGTGGGAGAAGAGGACAACACAATGGGCAGCACTTTGAACACATTTTATAAGTGGTCATACACTTGTAAATAACTCATGAAAGAATAAAGTTACTCTGAAACCAAGCACACCATTGTTTTTCTTGTGAAATTCTCAATAAGTTTGATGTCACATGACCCTCTTCCCATTGGAAAAAATAAAGTTGGATCCAAAATGGCCGACTTCAAAATGGCCGCCATGGTCTCCACCCATCTTGAAAAGTTTTCCCCCTCCCGTAAACTAATGTGCCACAAACAGGAAGTTGATATCACCAACCATTCCCATTTTAGTTAGGTGTATCCACAGAAAAGCCCCACCCTGTAGAATAAAAATCTGAAAATATTAAAGATTAAAAAAAATAAAATAAGTATTTCTAGCTGGATTTAATTCATAAAAAATAATATAGAAAAAAAATAGTTTACTCCTTTCAAAAATGACAAACTGTGATAACAATAATCCATAAAAATATAACAGGAGTCGGAGGCTGTTACCTTCTCATAGTTGTACTGCAGCAGCGCATATTTCCTGTCTTGTGACAGCTCGTAGAAAGATTCATTGTTTTTATCCTGCGGATACATAAAAAATGATATTAAACCACATATATGACAAGTTTACTTACATAGAGGAGGTTACAGCTGTGACATACTATTGTGGTGTTTGACAGGAGGATTGTTGTCTCTTTGGTTTCCACGTTGTATATAATCACATTATATTCCTGCGTCCGATGGAGATATTCATGACCTGAAAGGAAGCAGAAGTTACAACGCTTTGAATAAAAGGATGACATTTATTTTTTACATTTTGATCTGATCCTACGTGATACAGTAGTTATCAGGTAGGCACCTGTTTTACGACTGCATGTCGTGAGGTCAGGAGTGAGAAGAACAAGGGTTCTTGTCTACAGGTGACCAGAAAAGTTACTGATGCGGGATTATCGTCTTAGTTTAAGTGGCCTCTTAAGTCGAAGGAGTGTAAATTGTTAGGGCTGGCGGAACGCACCAAATTACTGTATAAGAGAGATGGTATAAGGTGCGTTCCCAGTCCGGGGTCCACCGTGCAGAGATGGAACCTGCTGCTGAGTAATGACGGACTATATGGCGGTACAATGTGGATACACACACGGGTTAACTTCACCCTGTGCGAAGGAAGCAAACCCTGTTGCGTCACAGGGCCGCAGTACCGCACCAAGAGCGCAAGCAAGGAGTCTCAGGACTCTATCCCAAGACACTGGATTAGAGTACGTTCAGACCACTTGCGCTTGACACCGCAACTGGGGTGTCAGAGCAACCAAAAATATAATTTAAATGCACAAGAGTGCGTGCTGTGCCGCTTTGGCGGATGCCACTAACCACCCAGACTTGGGATAGTAAAGCGCTCTAATAGCGCACGGCGCCGCACTGGCGGTCACAGCAATAGACGCTGTATCATGTGTTTAGTTCTGATGGCTCTGTCGGGCGCTAGATAGCAAACATCCACCTTACATGAGCAGTCATACACAAGGGAGGGGATGATTAATGAGCGACTTTCACACATCAACACCCACACGATTTCAAGTATACACTAGCGCATGGCCGTGCGGTCATGCGAACCTTTTATAGCTTCAGCAAGTACAGGACCTTCCCAGAATGACCAATGGGAGGCTGCCACAGAAGTTGAGCACCTTCAGGACCTTCTTAGAGGACCAATGGGATCTGCTGCAGTATCTAAGCATGTGACCCTTGGTCTCCAACGAGAGATCTTACCCTGGGCATGCTCAGCATGTGAAAAGCAGGACTTAGTCCCAGAAAGACCTGCTCGCTGCAGAACATTGCTGGCTACAAGGACAGAGCCTGGAAGGGCAGTAGTAACCAGTCATCCAGTATTAGCCTGAGCTAGATGTTGGGACCGACATCTCTGTTGAGCAGGCTCCACTGGGGCTGGAGAAGAATGGGAGACCGCAGCGGAGATGATTTGAGATTCCCCCTGTGCAGAGGTGGGAGCTCAACACCTAACAGTATATAATGCAGTACTCTCATGCTAAATTGTGAGTTGCAAGCAAGTGTAAAGTACCCCATACTCTTTAGACGGCGTTCAGCCACCAGATAGTTTTCCTGATGCACGGAGCGTTTGATGTGCCCAGTTCTAATTTGTTTTCTTTGAGAGAGTTGCTGTCAGACTTCTCTCCTGGTGGGTCAGGAGCCCATAATTGGACATGCTGGAACTTTATCTCCCCTGACATCATATGAGTCAGCAGCTCCCATGCACATTAGACTGTCAGTTTTTTTCCTTTGGCGTTCGGGTCAATCTCAAGCCATGGAGACTTGACGGATGAAGGCTCTGTAGATATATCGATCTTCTGTAAGCCTAGATAGGTCTACCAGGGCCTTCTCCTCCATTATCTTGATAGAATCAAGCCATCAGGTTGCTGGTCTTCCTCTTCACCTTGTTCCTTCTATTGTTCTGACCATGATGTCTGTCTCCAGTGATCGCTCTCTTCATATGATGTATCCAAAGTAGACAAGTCTTAGCTTGGTGATCCTTGCTTCACGTGTCATGTCTGCCTTGATTTGTTGCAAAATTGATGTGTTTGGTCTTCCTGCCATCCATGGTATTGATAGCATCCTTCTCCAGCACCACATTTCGAAGACGTCGATCCTTCTTCTGTCTTGTTTATTTCTCATCCAAGCTTCGCATCCATATGTTACTACAGAAAAAAACAGGCTATGTACGAGCTGTGCCTTCATCGCTAGTGAAATGTTCCTCAATTGACCTTGTCCAGTGACTTCACTGTTGGTTTACCTATTGCTAGTCTAGACTGTCAGGTAACCAGTTGATATTGGCGGTTTCGGTCAACATTTTTCTAATGTGTATTGGAGTCTTTACTTTTAAAAAAGTTGTATCCCAGTTTATGGACAGAAGACATGGACTGTGTGAATTGGAACTGCTCTCTAGGTAAGTAGTCACTGGATGTAAGCTAAGGCATGAACTCTGAGTGGTGTAGTGTCAGTGGTAAATATAGAAATGGTAGAGGCTGCCTGTAAATCAAAGGCACCACTGAATTTATTATAAAAGAGGCTAGCACAACCATGCAAAATTGATGCAGTAGGCTGTGGCAGAAAGTATCCTCCTTTAGACTTATAGTGGCTGTAAAGTGGCTGCCAGACACATAGTTGATGAGAAGTATGTATCATAGAGGTGGTTGTCATCTGTGATGTAAACCTGGATATTGCTCTAGTGCACATACTACTAAGAAGCTTCTTTGGAGCATCTGGGCCAGGTTTACAGGCAGCCTGAGAGATGGGCGGGTGTGGATGCCCACATTCCCCACCCACGGGTGTGGTTCACATGTTAAAATGGAGTCTGTTGTTTGACACATGGTCTGTGTGTGAAGGAAGAATGCCTCCTGTGTGTTATCTCAATATTGAGCCAGTATACTGGATGCCATACACATACAGCCATTGTGTCTTGAACTGGCTCTAAAGAGACTTTGTCAAGAACTGTTTACTTTTGTTTTGCTTGCACAGAAAGGCCGTTTATTTTTCCTTTGCTTGTGGCATGGTTTATGAAGCACCAATAAACCAGCCTGGACATTTAAATGGAAACGCTTTTTGCATTACCTCACGACGCACCCAAGTGAGTAGCAATCTCACATGGCCCAAAATGTTTTGAGCAAGAGCCATCAGCTATATTTATATATTATAGTGATTGCATCTTTGTGAGCCAAAAGAAATATTGTTCGTTTGCAGCAATATATTTTGCGATCATGAAAAAGTAAAATATTTACCAGAAATCCACTGCAGGCCATAGGATCTATATCTTAATCGATCACCGAAGTAGTCATCTAATGTGTATGTGGGTCGAGGGTCTGGCACTTCTTCTTCTGGAAACAGAGAACAGAAAAATATGTTCAACTTTATTTTCCAAACCATCATAAACTATAAAAAATAATTATAGTTAAATGTCCATAGATATGACACTATATTACTTTATTTAATTTCTACAGATATCAGTGATGTACGGGCTTATATTTCCATGATGTAAACGATCACATCATGAGTTTAATGAAAATATTGAATATTATTTTTTCTTGCTGCAGACACTAGATGGCATTACTCCGACAGAACACAAAGCCATCCGGCAACAGTTCATGGTGGAAAAACTGCAAAGAGAGAGAACACATCTCAGCATTACCAGAAGTTTCTTAGGGTAAGATCTCAATCAGACGTCAATATTTTTTCTTGTAAGTGAAACAAATGGATCAATTTCAATCAGCGCCTTGGATCAGATTTTGGCCACCTTGTCAATTTTTGTCATCAGAGATTCGTCTTTTTTTTTTCTCATATGAAAAAAAAAAATGTCTGATGGAGATTTTTCAAGCATCTCCTATCAAACACTCGGTGAAGAAAGGACGGCACAACTACAGTCATTGAATAATCAGGGCCTCACATGGCTCCATCGAGAGAGAAATAAAAATGCTATGGTACTCGGAAAATGGTGATACAAACCAATTTTTTTTTTTTTTTTTTAAAAGTCTGAATTTTTTGCACTTAATTTATATATAATCTATTAAACTTTAGTATTGCCATATTTCTACTGACCTCAAAAATCATGTTTTTAGGTCATTTTTTACAATAAATACCATAACAAATAAATACCATAAAAATAACCCCAAAACATTGGCAGAATTACATTTTTTTTACTATTTTATTCTACTTGGAATTTTTGTTTCTGTTTTTTTTTTTTCAGTATATTTTATGGTAATATGGTGTGATTTCAAAACTACAACTTGTCCTTAAAAAAGCAACAAAAAAAACAAGCCCTGAAATGGTTATGTCAATGGAAAAATAAAATAAGTTATGGTTCCTGGAAGAAGGGGAAGGAAAATTGTAAACTTCAAAACAAAAACTGGTTCAAGGGGTTAATATTAGATGCCCTTCTAATAGGTATAACAAGAAGTGATAAAAATATATAGAAATGTTAGAGATTTTCTTTATATACCACACCAAAAAAAATCCCGAGAAAGTCCTCTGAGAAGATCGAAGAAGATCGAAGCCATCATATTTTCGTAGCATTTTACGTTAATAAACAGTAAAAAAAAAAGTCATAACCACAAACAAAACATGAAATTGAGACTTTAAAAGCAATTAACTCAGAGTAGAATATTCAGTTTATCCGTGGCATCTTCAGGGGTGCACAACTTGTGTTGTATAAGCTGACACTGCCGTTGGACACAATCCAACTTTTTCGAAAAAGTTATAAAGTTGGAAAGTTGTTAATAATACCATATGCTTCTTAGCTGTTCTTCAACTCACATGCCCGGTAAAAACAGATGAATGTCCCTCTGTTCCACAAGTCCATATATTTTCCTAAGATGCTATGAGATTGTGTGTAAGTGTGACACATGCAAGGGGTGGAATCATGATTAAATGACTAAATTAAATCTTTCTTAATTATTAACAGGTTGTAATATATATTTTGTTATTGTTTTTAATTCTGCATTTCTGAAAAAAACCCTGTATTTTTCTAATCTAAACTGTTCCCTTTAAAACCACAGTTAGAAAGGGATTTAAGTAATGCAAATAAAAAAGGTGCAATACTAATAATAATGATAATAAATGAAACACAAACAATAAAAATGTACTAATAGATAGCGGCATATGTAGAAGGGATCGCAAAGTAAAAAATCGATACCCAATGTTATTTCACCTTAACTTTTATTGAACAATAGGAAAAGAGAAAAATGATTTGGGCACAAGTCACACCACTTGGATCATGACTCGGGATGGGGTGGTTCTGGCTCTGTCCTGGTCAGGTCAGGGTTAAGTCTGTCCGCCTCTCTTTGGTTCTGGGGCAGATATTTAATGCTGGTTCCTGGGTCCAGTGTTGATGATACTTCCGTCTACTTGGTTAGAGGTCACTGACCCAGGTTACTCATCCGGAATCGCTGTTCCTCCGCGTGTGTGAGCTTTGCTGCGCATGACCCGGTTTGTCCCTTGACTGTTGTCCCTGTCTTTCTCCTTGGTACTGATTCATCCCTCCTCATTTTCTGACCCCTTGGCTTGCCTCTGGTTACACGTCTGTCTTGCCCCTGGTTATATCATTCCCATCTGGCTTTTGACTCTTGACTAGGTAGGCTCCCCGTCCTTGAGCGTGGTAGCTCTGCCCCATGATCACGTGACCGGCTAAGCTCAGGTCCTGTGCGCACTACGCTCCTCGGTCTCCATGCACCCTGTGTATTGGCGCGCATCCCCTTTTAGCGCCCCCCAGACTTAACCCCGGTGACACTGTCCCCATGTCACTACAACTTGAAGTAGGTGGGATGAACTCAGTCTGCGCTTATACTCTACACCATGTACAAAATAACAAGAACATAGTCTGCCTTGATGGTAAGAGTTCAGTATTTGGTCAGTATTTTACATCAGTATTTGTAAGCTAAAACCAGGAGTGGAACAATCAGAGGAAAAGTATAATAGAAACACGTCACCACTTCTGTATTTATCACCCACTCCTGGTTTAGGCTTACAAATACTGATGTAAAATAATGATCAAATACTGACCGTGTGAACGTGGCAATAATAAACTGGTCATATTATACAAGCATAACTCTCTGCGATACAAAAGTCACAACTCCAACAAGTGTTATTTTAAACCTGGTGGCATTACCATTATAGAGTTGGTAGTTGTTTTTTTATAAACATATATTCTTTGTGTTACTAAGAATCTCATGCAATTTATCTCATCAGCTCCCAACGATTGCAAAATCTTGTTGGTTTTCCAAATGACAATAGAGATAATTTATCTTGTCTAGTGCACCAATGTTCTTTTGTCACATTTTTCTCTATTTCCTATTGTTTTTTTATACAATTAGTATTGCATTTGCATCTGTTTTGTATGCTTTTATGCCTTTTCTTTAAGTTTTTGGTTTTTTTCAGGTAGAAAGGGTTGTGGTTTTCCTGGAGTAAGAGTGATCTGACATTTATCATTTTGAACCTTTTGAACTTTTAAACAAGTCCTCAAAAATTGCTACAAGCCTTTGGTTAGTGAAGAAACAAGAACAACAAGATAAACAGCATCTGTAAGATCAATAACAGCAACAATAAGAAAATCAATAGCAACAACAAGAATAACAACAAGAACATGAACAGCAGCAACATGAACAACAACCACAACAAGCATTGTGGATTGCTTTAGTAAATTTGACCCATTTTTGCACCCTCAGTGAAAAAAAGCACACCAAAAAAGTAACTTAAAAATCACTTTCATGATAAATTCCCTCCAATGAGTTATTAAATTCAAACAAAACCACCTGATGCTCAATTTTAAGATGTGACATGTAGCAAAAGTAATGCGACCATATTCCCATGGGTTTCTTTAATCTTAGTGTATTAGTTGTCCGAATTCCTAAAACATTCCAAGTTGTAGATTTCCGGTAATAAAAACCAGGGCCATCATAATGAAACAAGATAAAGATTTATACTTTCACATGTTGTGTCATTTATAGTGCAGTGCTCCAAACACTTTGTAGGATTGAAGCAAGGTCTACCCTTATTTTATAGACTTCTGCAGTCTTATTGATAATCGTGTCCCTCTAAATGTCCTTATCCGAGGTTATCCTATTCTAACTAGATCAGAGGTGTCAAGCTGCATTCCTCGAGGGCCGCCAACAGGTCATGTTTTCAGGATTTCCTTAGCATTCCACAAGGTGCTGGAATCATTCTGTGCAGGTGATTAAATTATCATCTGTGCAATACAAGGAAATCCTGAAAACATGACCTGTTGGCGGCCCTCGAGGAATGCAGTTTGACACCTCTGAACTAGATAGAATGGCATCCCTAAACCATGGTGTTTATTAAAAAAAGCTAAATCCTAAGACAATAGAAACCTCGAAGTCTTACAATTTCCCAACGGTCACATAATATCAATAAACGTTGGGTAAAATGCCAAATGTGAATTACTAAAGGTCCAATGTACTAAAAATACATAGGATTAAAGAATGAAAGAATAAGCAATCTTACGCCTTATTACTTGCCTCGCCCTGGAGCCCAAACCTGTCTCTTATTACAAATGACTCATTATTTCCAAATTCAGATATTAAGAAAATATTCAAACATCTGTTAGAAAAAATGAAAATGTCCAAGGTCAGCATGTAAGAATATGCTAATATTTTCTTTCTAAAAAAAATATGGAGAAATTTATCATCACGGCATAGAAGTTGGCATTAGTTGGCACTGCTCGGAATGCGGAGGAATGTAATCAGTTGTTATTTTCTTAAAACAAAAATCAATAATTATTTTTAACGATGTAAAATTTGAGCCAAATTCCAGATAACTGTTAGTGCCAATTAATGAAAAACATACATCTTTGCCTCAGAAAGTATATTACTCTTCACTCAATAAAAGTTTACCGCCATTCACAGTATTTGGGAACATTGCTTAGGGGCTTCCTTGATACTAATGTTCGGGAAACTAAAAGCTGTGGAAAAACCTATTGCAGTGAAGTAAAGCCTCGAGATGGCAGAAGTCTTAATACATCAGCATACCAAGATATTTTGGACAATTGTAGCTTCCAACTTCATGGGAACAGTTTGGGGAAAGCACTTTTTGCTCTCAATGACTCTAACCCTCTAATGCATAAAGCAGGGTCCATAAAGTCATGGTTGGGTGAGTTTGGTGTGAATGAACATGACCTTCCGGACCTCAACCCATCCAACAATGTTGGGATGAACTAGATCAGAGATTGTGAACACGGCCTCTCCCCAACATTGGTGTCTGACCTCACAGACATTCTTGTGGATGACGGGGCAAAAATTCCCATGTGCACAACCAAAAATCTTGTAGGAAGCCTTCCCAGAAGAGAGGTGTAATGACACAGGGACAGTTTCACCGGGGTTAAGCCTGGGGGCACTAACAGGGACGTGCACCAGTAAACATGGTGTGCGGAGTCCGACGAGCGCAGAGCGTACAGGACCTGGGCTTAGCCGGTCACGTGATCACAGGGGGGCTACCACACATGAGGACAGACAGCCGGCCGAGAACACAGAATGCAAAGGACAAAACCGATAATGTAGTCAGAGAGCAAAGCCGAAGGGAACAAGATAATCAGGGACGAGACAGACGAGTAAACAGAGGCAAGTCAAGGGGTCAAAATACCAGAAGGGACGAATCTGTACCGAGCAGAAAGACAGAGACAATAGTCAAGGCACAGACCGGGTCATACACAGCAAAACTAACACATGCAGAGGAACAACAATTACAGAGAGTAACATGGGTCAGCGACCTCAAAACGAGTACACAGAAGTATCACTGACATTGGATCCAGGAACTCCCAGCATTAAATAGCCACCCCCGAACCAAAGAGAGGTGGACAGACTTAACCCTGACCTGACCAGGATGGAGCCAGATCCCCCCCGTCCTGAGTCAAGACAAGAGGGAGATGATATAGCTGCAAAGGGTGACTAACTTCATTTTAATGCCTATGGTAGCAGAATGGGATGTCATAAAAGCTTCTGCAGATGTAATATGGAGGGGGCACAATACTTTTGTCCATATAGTATATATATGAAAAAGAAGGTGAAACCACCTGAAACCAAGACAAGATTATGTCAATCACACCCATACCCCATCTGTACCCCATCTGTCACTCTGAACTGGTATTTGTTACTGATCTATTCACTTTAGAAGTTAAAGGGTTTTTCCTACCTCAGTGGTTTATGACGAAGAGGAGCAACAACAGTGGCCGAGCACTAGCCATGCTATCATTTTGATATAATCATTGTTTTCTTTGTTGAAGGTGTAGCAGTGCTCAGAATGCTGAGCCCTGTATAACCCCGCCCACACTCCTGATTGGTAGTTTTCTGTGTTTACTATGCATTAACAGCAAATCAGTGGTGAGGGCGGGGTTACACAGAGCAGTTGACCAGGAGGCAGGAGACACCTAATCCTGTAGCGATAATCTCCTGCTTATAAAACTCTGATTTTATTGAAATAACAACACACAGCTTAATAAGCGACACATCAGTGGAATCAGGCTCTCAGTCCCTACATCATGCTGCTCTCACATGAGCAAAAACCTGCTGACAGATCCCCTGTAATAGATATTTATTAGCCAGCAATCATTAGATCTCTATTGTCTGTGATCTGCATAGAGAGGAATCCTGGGAGGATATCGTTCCTATTAATCCAGCTTTCTCCAGACAAAAAGTTAAAAGTAAAATATAAAAAAATAGTAAAAGTAAAACAAACAAAATATCTTACACTTTCCTCAAACACCCTGAAACCGCTTCCGTGGCATGGACGCACTTTACATTGATGCATGGAATAATAATGCATCCATATCACAGAATCCATGAATGGATTGTTGCCTGTCGCCAGCTTTTGACTTTCTAACCTCCTCGCAATCTCCTATTATTTCTACAATATTGTTGATACCTGTATGTTTTGCTTTCATTTAAACCCTATTCAGATCTACATTGGGCAGAAGATGAGAAACACTGACCTTAAAGGTTCCTTGGTTACCTCGACAATCCATTGATCTCAATGAAAAATGTGTAATGCTTCATTTCCCCTGTGGAGGCACTGCAGAGAAAACAAACACTTCCTGCTAAGCTCCTTCACAGATTCCAGCTGATTGCTGGATCGGGACACCTAGTTATAATCACTTCTCCATCAGGGAACCCTTCTACCACGTTGACTTTGTTCTAAATAAACAATCCTATTAAGTCTTGGCCTGACATTTGGACTAATACCATTTTTAAAAAGGTCATGTTCTCGGTCTTGTTTATTCACACATTCTAGGATTATGTGTTTCTTATTAAATGTACGGTAATATCCAAGTAATGACATCTAGTATTTAACATGAAGGAAAGTCTGCCTTGGAATTGTTTTCTTTTTCTAATCAACTTTCTCCTACAAGAGTAAATTACTGCTGCCCGCCATTTACAATCTGGGCCCAGCATAAAATATATGTATCAATGAAACTCCGCTGTGCTATACAAACTGATCAGGATGCAAGGAGGATACAATAAAGATAAGGGGCGCAGTAAAATATTTGACTCTGACCTTCTCATGTTCTGTTATCAAAGCATCACTTTCCTACTTGAGAGGTTTCCTGCATCCAGTCATCTGCTGGGGATGATCTAATCGCTTGCAAAAAGCATTGCCAGATAGATGAACTCATGCAGATGTTTCACACTTTTCATTTCACATCTTCTTATTTTTTTAATTCATACTGACCATAAAAAGGATGAATATAAAATACATACAGAGAGAGCAAGGAGGAAAGGCTCACCATTAGAAACGAGCAAAGAGATTTGAAGAAAATTGAATTAGCTACAATTTTTTTGCAATCTGTTCAGTACAATTCAGCAAAATGAGAGACGGCTACTAATTTGGGGCATTCTTTTTAGGGGTTCACATATTTTTTTTTAATATTTACCTCGCCCCTCACCCGTGCCATCACTGCAGCTCTGTGCTTGGTCCTCACTTGTGCCACCACTGCAGTTTCATGCTTGGTCCTCACATGTGCCACCACTGCAGCTCCGTACTTGGTCCTCACCTCTGCCACCACTGCAGCTCCATGCTTGGTCCTCACCTGTGCCATCACTGCAGCTCCATGCTTGGTCCTCATCTGTGCCACCACTGCAGCTCCGTGCTTGGTCCTCACATGTGCCACCACTGCAGCTCTGTACTTGGTCCTCACCTCTGCCACCACTGCAGCTCCATGCTTGGTCCTCACCTGTGCCATCACTGCAGCTCCGTGCTTAGTCCTCACCTGTGCCACCACTGCAGATCCATGCTTGGTCCTCACCTATGCCATCACTGCAACTCCGTGCTTGGTCCTCACCTGTGCCACCACTGCAGCTCTGTGCTTAGTCCTCACCTGTGCCACCACTGCAGCTCTGTGCTTGGTCCTCACCTGTGCCACCACTGCAGCTCTGTGCTTAGTCCTCACCTGTGCCACCACTGCAGCTCTGTGCTTAGTCCTCACCTGTGCCACCACTGCAGCTCTGTGCTTAGTCCTCACCTGTGCCACCACTGCAGCTCCGTGCTTGGTCCTCACCTGTGCCACCACTGCAGCTCCGTGCTTGGTCCTCACCTGTGTCACCACTGCAGCTCCATTCTTGGTTGTCCACTAGTTTCCTCCCTATGGCTATGATCTTCCTCTTTTCAATCTTCATTAGAGTTGAGCGACTTTCATTTTTTTAAGATCGAGTCGGGTTTTGTGAAACCCGATTTTGTCCAGAGTCGAGTCGAGTGCAGTCGGCCGATTATCGCTAAAAGTCGGGGATCGACCGAAACACGAAACCCAATGCAAGTCAATGGGGAAGCATAGTCGGCAGTGAGTGGAGGCCAGGAAAACACCTACAGTGCCCATTTTAATGCCAAAAACATCCATTCTTGTTTCTGAAGCTTGTCAATCTTAATTAACTTTATAATAATAGTTGGGCATAGGGAATTGGGGGTCATTTGGCAAAAGTTGTGGGGGGAGTAGGGCCGGCTCAAGTTTTTCGTGGGCCCAGGAAATGCGGACTACGTCACGGCGGTGTTGCAGGGAAAGGTAAGTATTTCAACGTTGCAAGTGCTGTGATCCTGAGCAAGCAGGGGGGGCCCACTCGTTCGCATTGGCACTGGCACAGGGCCCCTCAAAGTACAGCGATGTGTGTTTGCATGGCGGGGGCGCCTCCCACCAGCAGCGACACTTTTGCGTACTCTGAGGGGCCCTGTGCCAGTGACGTCGCCAACGAGTATGCCCCCCCACCTGATGAAGGAACCTGCACTTTCATCTGCACCTTCCTCTCTGTCCCTGTGTAAGGTGGTATAACATGCGGGAAGGGGAACCTTACTTTCAGCAGGGTCAGATTCTGGCTGTGTAGAGTATAAGGGGAATGTAGTGGTCTAGGTCAATGTACCAGCAGACTCATCTAGCAGTGGCTGGGCAATGGGCAGGATGAGGAGGAAACAGATATAGGGCCAAAGAATAAAGTAGGCTAAATGCAGTTCAAAATTGGTAACAGGACTAAACAGGCGGCATTGCTTTGTTCAGTGGAGTAGCAAACCCAAGAGCAGCAGACACTGTTTCAAGGGCATAACCACACTAGTAGGCCAAATGCAGTTTAATATCTGATAGTATAGGGCGAAAGCCAGAATGTGGAAGCTCAGCTTTGTTCAGTTGAGGACAACACCAGGCAGGGGCAGACAGACACCTTTAGTAGGCCGGAACAGCCAATTTTTTTAAAAAAACAGCAGTTAGTAAGAGGCAGAAGGTAGAAGCTCAGCTTTATTCAGTTGAGGACAACACCAGGCAGGGGCAGACAGACACCTTTAGTAGGCCGGAACAGCCAATTGCATTTTTAAAAATGGTAATTTGGAACTGAAGGTTGAAGCTCAGCTTTATTCAGTTGAGGACAACACCAGGCAGGGGCAGACAGACACCTTTAGTAGGCCGGAACAGCCAATGGCATTTTTAAAAATGGTAATTTGGAACCGAAGGTAGAAGCTCAGCTTTATTCAGTTGAGGACAACACCAGGCAGGGGCAGACAGACACCTTTAGTAGGCCGGAACAGCCAATGGCATTTTTAGAAATGGTAATTTGGAACAGAAGGTAGAAGCTCAGCTTTATTCAGTTGAGGACAACACCAGGCAGGGGCAGACAGACACCTTTAGTAGGCCGGAACAGCCAATGGCATTTTTAAAAATGGTAATTTGGAACAGAAGGTAGAAGCTCAGCTTTATTCAGTTGAGGACAACACCAGGCAGGGGCAGACAGACACCTTTAGTAGGCCGGAACAGCCAATGGCATTTTTAGAAATGGTAAAATTTGGAACAGAAGGTTGAAGCTCAGCTTTATTCAGTTGAGGACAACACCAGGCAGGGGCAGACAGACACCTTTAGTAGGCCGGAACAGCCAATGGCATTTTTAGAAATGGTAATTTGGAACAGAAGGTTGAAGCTCAGCTTTATTCAGTTGAGGACAACACCAGGCAGGGGCAGACAGACACCTTTAGTAGGCCGGAACAGCCAATGGCATTTTTAAAAATGGTAATTTGGAACAGAAGGTAGAAGCTCAGCTTTATTCAGTTGAGGACAACACCAGGCAGGGGCAGACAGACACCTTTAGTAGGCCGGAACAGCCAATGGCATTTTTAGAAATGGTAATTTGGAACAGAAGGTTGAAGCTCAGCTTTATTCAGTTGAGGACAACACCAGGCAGGGGCAGACAGACACCTTTAGTAGGCCGGAACAGCCAATGGCATTTTTAGAAATGGTAATTTGGAACAGAAGGTTGAAGCTCAGCTTTATTCAGTTGAGGACAACACCAGGCAGGGGCAGACAGACACCTTTAGTAGGCCGGAACAGCCAATGGCATTTTTAGAAATGGTAATTTGGAACAGAAGGTTGAAGCTCAGCTTTATTCAGTTGAGGACAACACCAGGCAGGGGCAGACAGACACCTTTAGTAGGCCGGAACAGCCAATGGCATTTTTAGAAATGGTAATTTGGAACAGAAGGTTGAAGCTCAGCTTTATTCAGTTGAGGACAACACCAGGCAGGGGCAGACAGACACCTTTAGTAGGCCGGAACAGCCAATGGCATTTTTAAAAATGGTAATTTGGAACAGAAGGTAGAAGCTCAGCTTTATTCAGTTGAGGACAACACCAGGCAGGGGCAGACAGACACCTTTAGTAGGCCGGAACAGCCAATGGCATTTTTAGAAATGGTAATTTGGAACAGAAGGTTGAAGCTCAGCTTTATTCAGTTGAGGACAACACCAGGCAGGGGCAGACAGACAGACACCTTTAGTAGGCCGGAACAGCCAATGGCATTTTTAGAAATGGTAATTTGGAACAGAAGGTTGAAGCTCAGCTTTATTCAGTTGAGGACAACACCAGGCAGGGGCAGACAGACACCTTTAGTAGGCCGGAACAGCCAATGGCATTTTTAAAAATGGTAATTTGGAACAGAAGGTAGAAGCTCAGCTTTATTCAGTTGAGGACAACACCAGGCAGGGGCAGACAGACACCTTTAGTAGGCCGGAACAGCCAATGGCATTTTTAGAAATGGTAATTTGGAACAGAAGGTTGAAGCTCAGCTTTATTCAGTTGAGGACAACACCAGGCAGGGGCAGACAGACACCTTTAGTAGGCCGGAACAGCCAATTTTTTAAAAAAACAGCAGTTAGTAAGAGGCAGAAGGTAGAAGCTCAGCTTTATTCAGTTGAGGACAACACCAGGCAGGGGCAGACAGACACCTTTAGTAGGCCGGAACAGCCAATGGCATTTTTAAAAATGGTAATTTGGAACAGAAGGTAGAAGCTCAGCTTTATTCAGTTGAGGACAACACCAGGCAGGGGCAGACAGACACCTTTAGTAGGCCGGAACAGCCAATGGCATTTTTAGAAATGGTAATTTGGAACAGAAGGTTGAAGCTCAGCTTTATTCAGTTGAGGACAACACCAGGCAGGGGCAGACAGACACCTTTAGTAGGCCGGAACAGCCAATGGCATTTTTAGAAATGGTAATTTGGAACAGAAGGTTGAAGCTCAGCTTTATTCAGTTGAGGACAACACCAGGCAGGGGCAGACAGACACCTTTAGTAGGCCGGAACAGCCAATTTTATAAAAAAAAAGCAGTTAATAAGAGGCAGAAGGTAGAAGCTCAGCTTTATTCAGTTGCAGCTTCTTGGCAATAATATAAAGAAGACGCGACAGGACAACACTCGGTGGATGCCATATCTGTGTTTTCAATGGAAAAAAACCTTTCAGTTAACTACTTGCAGGAGCAATTTTTTGTAGCTGGTGGACAATTTTTTTTTAAAAAAGCAGTTAATAAGAGGCAGAAGGTAGAAGCTCAGCTTTATTCAGTTGCAGCTTCTTGGCAATAATATAAAGAAGACGCGACAGGACAACACTCGGTGGATGCCATATCTGTGTTTTCAATGGAAAAAAACCTTTCAGTTAACTACTTGCAGGAGAAAGTTTTTGTAGCTGGTGGCCAATTTTTGTACTGTACCAGTTTTTTGTTGTATGTGTTTTTGTTTTTAATGTTAAAATGTCTGCATTTGATATCTCTCCAGTATTTTCTTTTTTATAAGCAAAATACTGCAGTTTTACATCGGTTACATGGATACACAGGCAGCTTGGTGGTGAGTGTAGGAGTATTTAAAGTAGGGACCGCAGACAGGCTATCAAAGGCCTAAAATAACAAACAATAGGCTCATGGCAGTTTTACATCGGTTACATGGATACACGGGCAGGCAGCTTGGTGGTCAGTGGAGGAGTATTTAAAGTAGGGACCGCAGACAGGCTATCAAAGGCCTAAAATAACAAACAATAGGCTCATGGCAGTTTTACATCGGTTACATGGATACACGGGCAGGCAGCTTGGTGGTCAGTGGAGGAGTATTTAAAGTAGGGACCGCAGACAGGCTATCAAAGGCCTAAAATAACAAACAATAGGCTCATGGCAGCTTTACAGCGGTTACATGGATACACGGGCAGGCAGCTTGGTGGTGAGTGGAGGAGTATTTAAAGTAGGGACCGCAGACAGGCTATCAAAGGCCTAAAATAACAAACAATAGGCTTATGGCAGTTTTACAGCGGTTACATGGATACACGGGCAGGCAGCTTGGTGGTCAGTGGAGGAGTATTTAAAGTAGGGACCGCAGACAGGCTATCAAAGGCCTAAAATAACAAACAATAGGCTCATGGCAGTTTTACAGCGGTTACATGGATACACGGGCAGGCAGCTGGTGATGAGTGGAGGAGTATTTAAAGTAGGGACCGCAGACAGGCTATCAAAGGCCTAAAATAACAAACAATAGGCTTATGGCAGTTTTACAGCGGTTACATGGATACACGGGCAGGCAGCTTGGTGGTCAGTGGAGGAGTATTTAAAGTAGGGACCGCAGACAGGCTATCAAAGGCCTAAAATAACAAACAATAGGCTCATGGCAGTTTTACAGCGGTTACATGGATACACGGGCAGGCAGCTGGTGATGAGTGGAGGAGTATTTAAAGTAGGGACCGCAGACAGGCTATCAAAGACCTAAAATAACAAACAATAGGCTCATGGCAGTTTTACAGCGGTTACATGGATACACGGGCAGGCAGCTGGTGATGAGTGGAGGAGTATTTAAAGTAGGGACCGCAGACAGGCTATCAAAGGCCTAAAATAACAAACAATAGGCTTATGGCAGTTTTACAGCGGTTACATGGATACACGGGCAGGCAGCTTGGTGGTCAGTGGAGGAGTATTTAAAGTAGGGACCGCAGACAGGCTGTCAAAGGCCTAAAATAACAAACAATAGGCTCATGGCAGTTTTACAGCGGTTACATGGATACACGGGCAGGCAGCTTGGTGGTGAGTGGAGGAGTATTTAAAGTAGGGACCGCAGACAGGCTATCAAAGGCCTAAAATAACAAACAATAGGCTCATGGCAGTTTTACAGCGGTTACATGGATACACGGGCAGGCAGCTGGTGATGAGTGGAGGAGTATTTAAAGTAGGGACCGCAGACAGGCTATCAAAGGCCTAAAATAACAAACAATAGGCTCATGGCAGTTTTACATCGGTTACATGGATACACGGGCAGGCAGCTTGGTGGTGAGTGGAGGAGTATTTAAAGTAGGGACCGCAGACAGGCTATCAAAGGCCTAAAATAACAAACAATAGGCTCATGGCAGTTTTACAGCGGTTACATGGATACACGGGCAGGCAGCTGGTGATGAGTGGAGGAGTATTTAAAGTAGGGACCGCAGACAGGCTATCAAAGGCCTAAAATAACAAACAATAGGCTCATGGCAGCTTTACAGCGGTTACATGGATACACAGGCAGCTTGGTGGTGAGTGGAGGAGTAGTGCAAGGAGTGTCTGTCCCAGTACTCCCAAAATATAAATAGATGTTAATGTCTCGCAAAACAACCAAAACAAAAAAAAAGGTGGCATACTTAGGTACAGGGGTGGGCTCATCTACTGAGTTTCTGACATAGTAATTTGGCAGTAACTATTTAATGGTGCCAATATAGGACACAGACACAGACTACTTTAAGTTGCATCATAGATGTCTACAAATTTGTATTGTCAGTGCCAGACATTGAATGATGTCAGCGAATAGACTAAAGATTGGTGGAGCTGTGCGACATAATTTTGCACGTGGTAGAGCACATTTTGAGCTGGGGTAGGGGGGAACTCTCTTGAGGCCGGCGGGACCGCCCCAGGGCCCCTCATGTTACAACGGTGTGTCTGACGTTGGGTGCGCACCACCACCGCCAGAGACACTACATTGTACTATGAGGGACCCATGTTGTGAAATTGGATTCTGGGCTCCCCCGGTGGCCACTTGTGGAATTGTACTTGTGTGCATCATCCCCTCTGTTCACCTGCGCCTATCAGGATGTGGGAGTCGCTATATAACCTTGCTCCTCTGTCAGTTTCATGCCGGTCAACAATGTAATCAGAAGCCTTTCTGTGCATGTTCCTGCTACTAGACAACTCCCAGCTAAGTTGGACTTTTGTCCTTGTGTGTTTTCGCATTTTGTTCCTGTTCACAGCTGCTGTTTCGTTACTGTGTCTGGAAAGCTCTTGTGAGCGGAAATTGCCACTCTGGTGTTATGAGTTAATGCTAGAGTCTTAAAGTAATTTCTGGATGGTGTTTTGATAGGGTTTTCTGCTGACCATGAAAGTGCCCTTTCTGTCTTCTTTCTATCTAGTAAGCGGACCTCGATTTTTGCTAAACCTATTTTCATACTACGTTTGTCATTTCATCTAAAATCACCGCCAATATATGTGGGGGCCTCTGTCTGCCTTTTGGGAAAATTTCTCTAGAGGTGAGCCAGGACTGTCTTTTCCTCTGCTAGGATTAGGTAGTTCTCCGGCTGGCGCTGGGCATCTAGGGATAAAAAAAAACGTAGGCATGCTACCCGGCCACTTCTAGTTGTGCGGCAGGTTTAGTTCATGGTCAGTATAGTTTCCATCTTCCAAGAGCTAGTTCTCATATATGCTGGGCTATGTTCTCTCGCCATTGAGAATCATGACAGTTTGACCGGCCCAAAAAAAAGGGTTAAATTACTGGCTGAGAAAGGAGAGAAAAAAGAAGTCTGCTACAATTTTTTTTTTTTTTTTTTTTTTTCCCTCTAGTTCTGAGTGTGCTCTTAATTGAATCACTTGCTAGTCTGCCTATACTGCAGCCTTCCTCTCTTTCTCTCCTTCTTATCCTTGAATGGCTCTGTGTTCACCTGTTTCAAATGGATCTTCAGAGTGTAGCTACAGGTTTGAATAATCTCGCCACAAAGGTACAAAATTTGCAAGATTTCGTTGTTCATGCACCTATGTCTGAGCCTAGAATTCCTTTGCCTGAATTCTTCTCGGGGAATAGATCTCACTTTCAAAATTTTAAAAATAATTGCAAATTGTTTTTGTCCCTGAAGTCTCGCTCTGCCGGAGACCCTGCACAGCAGGTCAGGATTGTAATTTCCTTGCTCCGGGGCGACCCTCAAGACTGGGCTTTTGCATTGGCACCAGGGGATCCTGCGTTGCTCAATGTGGATGCGTTTTTTCTGGCCTTGGGGTTGCTTTATGAGGAACCTCATTTAGAGCTTCAGGCGGAAAAGGCCTTGATGTCCTTGTCTCAGGGGCAAGATGAAGCTGAAATATACTGCCAAAAATTCCGCAAATGGTCTGTGCTTACTCAGTGGAATGAGTGCGCCCTGGCGGCGATTTTCAGAGAAGGTCTCTCTGATGCCATTAAGGATGTTATGGTGGGGTTCCCTGTGCCTGCGAGTCTGAATGAGTCCATGACGATGGCTATTCAGATCGATAGGCGTCTGCGGGAGCGCAAACCTGTGCACCATTTGGCGGTGTCAACTGAGAAAACGCCAGAAAATATGCAATGTGATAGAATTCTGTCCAGAAGCGAGCGGCAGAATTTTAGACGAAAAAATGGGTTGTGCTTCTATTGTGGTGATTCAACTCATGTTATATCAGCATGCTTTAAGCGTACTAAGAAGCCTGACAAGTCTGTTTCAATTAGCACTTTACAGTCTAAGTTTATTCTATCTGTGACCCTGATTTGTTCTTTGTCATCTATTACCGCGGACGCCTATGTCGACTCTGGCGCTGCTTTGAGTCTTATGGATTGGTCCTTTGCCAAACGCTGTGGGTATGATTTGGAGCCATTGGAGGCTCCGATACCTCTGAAAGGGATTGACTCCACCCCATTGGCTAGTAATAAACCACAATACTGGACACAAGTGACTATGCGTGTTAATCCGGATCACCAGGAGGTTATTCGCTTTCTGGTGCTGTATAATCTACATGATGTTTTGGTGCTGGGATTGCCATGGCTGCAATCTCATAACCCAGTCCTCGACTGGAGAGCTATGTCTGTGTTAAGCTGGGGATGTAAAGGAACTCATGGGGACGTACCTTTGGTTTCCATTTCATCATCTATTCCCTCTGAGATTCCTGAATTCTTGTCTGACTTTCGTGACGTTTTTGAAGAACCCAAGGTTGGTTCACTACCTCCGCACCGGGAGTGCGATTGTGCCATAGACTTGATCCCGGGTAGTAAATACCCTAAGGGTCGTTTATTTAATCTGTCTGTGCCTGAACACGCGGCTATGCGAGAATATATAAAGGAGTCCTTGGAAAAGGGACATATTCGTCCTTCGTCATCTCCCTTAGGAGCCGGTTTTTTCTTTGTGTCTAAGAAAGACGGCTCTTTGAGGCCGTGTATTGATTATCGACTTTTGAATAAAATCACGGTTAAATATCAATATCCGTTACCACTGCTTACTGATTTGTTTGCTCGTATAAAGGGGGCCAAGTGGTTCTCTAAGATTGATCTCCGTGGGGCGTATAATTTGGTGCGAATCAAGCAGGGGGATGAGTGGAAAACCGCATTTAATACGCCCGAGGGCCATTTTGAGTATTTGGTGATGCCTTTTGGTCTTTCAAATGCCCCTTCAGTCTTCCAGTCCTTTATGCATGACATTTTCCGCGATTATTTGGACAAATTTATGATTGTGTATCTGGATGATATTCTGATTTTTTCGGATGACTGGGACTCTCATGTCCAGCAGGTCAGGAGGGTTTTTCAGGTTTTGCGGTCTAATTCCTTGTGTGTGAAGGGTTCTAAGTGTGTTTTTGGGGTTCAAAAGATTTCCTTCTTGGGATACATTTTTTCCCCCTCTTCCATCGAGATGGATCCTGTCAAGGTTCAGGCTATTGGTGATTGGACGCAACCCTCTTCTCTTAAGAGTCTTCAGAAATTTTTGGGCTTTGCTAACTTTTATCGTCGATTTATTGCTGGTTTTTCTGATGTTGTAAAACCATTGACTGATTTGACTAAGAAGGGTGCTGATGTTGCTGATTGGTCCCCTGATGCTGTGGAGGCCTTTCGGGAGCTCAAGCGCCGCTTTTCTTCCGCCCCAGTGTTGCGTCAGCCTGATGTTGCTCTTCCTTTTCAGGTTGAGGTCGACGCTTCTGAAATCGGAGCTGGGGCGGTGTTGTCGCAGAGAAGTTCCGACTGCTCCGTGATGAGACCTTGTGCTTTTTTTTCCCGTAAATTTTCGCCCGCCGAGCGGAATTATGATATTGGGAATCGGGAGCTTTTGGCCATGAAGTGGGCTTTTGAGGAGTGGCGTCACTGGCTTGAGGGGGCCAGACATCAGGTGGTGGTATTGACTGACCACAAAAATTTAATTTACCTTGAGTCTGCCAGGCGCCTGAATCCTAGACAGGCGCGCTGGTCGTTGTTTTTCTCTCGGTTTAATTTTGTGGTGTCTTACCTACCGGGTTCTAAGAATGTTAAGGCGGATGCCCTTTCTAGGAGTTTTGAGCCTGACTCCCCTGGTAATTCTGAGCCCACAGGTATCCTTAAAGATGGAGTGATATTGTCTGCCGTTTCTCCAGACCTGCGGCGGGCCTTGCAGGAGTTTCAGGCGGATAGACCTGATCGTTGCCCACCTGGTAGACTGTTTGTTCCTGATGATTGGACCAGTAGAGTCATCTCTGAGGTTCATTCTTCTGCGTTGGCAGGTCATCCTGGAATCTTTGGTACCAGGGATTTGGTGGCAAGGTCCTTCTGGTGGCCTTCCCTGTCACGAGATGTGCGAGGCTTTGTGCAGTCTTGTGACGTTTGTGCTCGGGCCAAGCCTTGTTGTTCTCGGGCTAGTGGATTGTTGTTACCCTTGCCTATCCCGAAGAGGCCTTGGACGCACATCTCGATGGATTTTATTTCGGATCTGCCTGTTTCTCATAAGATGTCTGTCATCTGGGTGGTGTGTGACCGTTTCTCTAAGATGGTCCATCTGGTTCCCTTGCCTAAGTTGCCTTCTTCTTCCGAGTTGGTTCCTCTGTTTTTTCAAAATGTTGTTCGTTTGCATGGTATTCCGGAGAATATCGTTTCTGACAGAGGGACCCAATTCGTGTCTAGATTTTGGCGGGCATTCTGTGCTAGGATGGGCATAGATTTGTCTTTTTCGTCTGCTTTCCATCCTCAGACTAATGGCCAGACCGAGCGGACTAATCAGACCTTGGAGACATATTTGAGGTGTTTTGTGTCTGCGGATCAGGATGATTGGGTTGCTTTTTTGCCTTTGGCGGAGTTCGCCCTCAATAATCGGGCCAGCTCTGCCACCTTGGTGTCCCCGTTTTTCTGTAATTCGGAGTTTCATCCTCGATTTTCCTCCGGTCAAGTGGAATCTTCGGATTGTCCTGGAGTGGATGCTGTGGTGGAGAGGTTGCATCAGATTTGGGGGCAGGTGGTGGACAATTTGAAGTTGTCCCAGGAGAAGACTCAGCTTTTTGCCAACCGCCGTCGTCGTGTTGGTCCTCGGCTTTGTGTTGGGGACTTGGTGTGGTTGTCTTCTCGTTTTGTCCCTATGAGGGTTTCTTCTCCTAAGTTTAAGCCTCGGTTCATCGGCCCGTACAAGATATTGGAGATTCTTAACCCTGTGTCCTTCCGTTTGGACCTCCCTGCATCCTTTTCGATTCATAATGTTTTTCATCGGTCATTGTTGCGCAGGTATGAGGTACCGGCTGTGCCTTCCGTTGAGCCTCCTGCTCCGGTGTTGGTTGAGGGTGAGTTGGAGTACGTTGTGGAAAAGATCTTGGACTCTCGTGTTTCCAGACGGAGACTCCAGTATCTGGTCAAATGGAAGGGATACGGTCAGGAGGATAATTCTTGGGTCACTGCCTCTGATGTTCATGCCTCCGATCTTGTCCGTGCCTTTCATAGGGCTCATCCTGATCGCCCTGGTGGTTCTGGTGAGGGTTCGGTGCCCCCTCCTTGAGGGGGGGGTACTGTTGTGAAATTGGATTCTGGGCTCCCCCGGTGGCCACTTGTGGAATTGTACTTGTGTGCATCATCCCCTCTGTTCACCTGCGCCTATCAGGATGTGGGAGTCGCTATATAACCTTGCTCCTCTGTCAGTTTCATGCCGGTCAACAATGTAATCAGAAGCCTTTCTGTGCATGTTCCTGCTACTAGACAACTCCCAGCTAAGTTGGACTTTTGTCCTTGTGTGTTTTTGCATTTTGTTCCTGTTCACAGCTGCTGTTTCGTTACTGTGTCTGGAAAGCTCTTGTGAGCGGAAATTGCCACTCTGGTGTTATGAGTTAATGCTAGAGTCTTAAAGTAATTTCTGGATGGTGTTTTGATAGGGTTTTCTGCTGACCATGAAAGTGCCCTTTCTGTCTTCTTTCTATCTAGTAAGCGGACCTCGATTTTTGCTAAACCTATTTTCATACTACGTTTGTCATTTCATCTAAAATCACCGCCAATATATGTGGGGGCCTCTGTCTGCCTTTTGGGAAAATTTCTCTAGAGGTGAGCCAGGACTGTCTTTTCCTCTGCTAGGATTAGGTAGTTCTCCGGCTGGCGCTGGGCATCTAGGGATAAAAAAAAACGTAGGCATGCTACCCGGCCACTTCTAGTTGTGCGGCAGGTTTAGTTCATGGTCAGTATAGTTTCCATCTTCCAAGAGCTAGTTCTCATATATGCTGGGCTATGTTCTCTCGCCATTGAGAATCATGACAGACCCAGTAGCAATGCCGTCAACCAAAAGCGAGCACACCCACCTCTTCAGACAAACAGCAGTCTCACGGGTGCTTGCGCCAAGTCGCGATACCACGGCCCCGTGTGGGGAGTTTTGCCATTTAGGGAGGTGTAAACATGTCGTATGCTGTACAATCAGCTGCAGCAAATTAGACATTAGAAAAGTAATTCACAGGCAAGAGCTTTTCATAGGAAAGCTAGGTGTCGGCCGGGCAAGGTGGGGCAAAAGATTTCGAAATCCAGTTGTGGTTCATTTTAATGAATGTTAGATCGTCAACATTTTGGGTAGCCAGACGAGTCCTTTTTTCGGTTAATATTGAACCTGCAGCACTGAATACTCTTTCTGATAGGACACTTGCTGCCGGGCAAGCAAGCTCCTGCAATGCATATTCTGCCAATTCTGGCCAGGTGTCTAATTTGGAGGCCCAGTAATCAAATGGGAATGACGGTTGAGGGAGAACATCGATAAGGGATGAAAAATAGTTAGTAACCATACTGGACAAATGTTGTCTCCTGTCACTTTCAATTGATGCAGCAGTACCTGTCCTGTCTGCGGTCATAGCAAAATCACTCCACAACCTGGTCAGAAAACCCCTCTGTCCAACGCCACTTCTGATGTGTGCACCCCTAACACTCCTAGTCTGCTGCCCCCTGGAGCTCGTGTGAGAACGATCACGTGCACTGTGTGCTGGGAATGCCTGAAGCAAACGGTCAACAAGAGTTGATTGTTTGGTTGCTAATATTAGTTCCAAGTTCTCATGTGGCATAATATTTTGCAATTTGCCTTTATAGCGTGGATCAAGGAGGCAGGCCAACCAGTAATCGTCATCGTTCATCATTTTCGTTATGCGTGTGTCCCTTTTTAGGATACGTAAGGCATAATCCGCCATTTGGGCCAAAGTTCCAGTTGTCAAATCTCCGGTTGTGATTGGTTGAGGGGCAGTTGCAGGCAAATCTACGTCACTTGTGTCCCTCAAAAAACCAGAACCCGGCCGTGACACGCAACCAATTTCCTGTGCCCCCGGGAAAGGTTCGGCATTAAAAATATACTCATCCCCATCATCCTCCTCGTCCTCCACCTCCTCTTCGCCCGCTACCTCGTCCTGTACACTGCCCTGACCAGACAATGGCTGACTGTCATCAAGGCTTTCCTCTTCCTCTGGTGCAGACGCCTGCTCCTTTATGTGCGTCAAACTTTGCATCAGCAGACGCATTAGGGGGATGCTCATGCTTATTACGGCGTTGTCTGCACTAACCAGCCGTGTGCATTCCTCAAAACACTGAAGGACTTGACACATGTCTTGTATCTTAGACCACTGCACACCTGACAACTCCATGTCTGCCATCCTACTGCCTGCCCGTGTATCCTCCCACAAATAAATAACAGCACGCCTCTGTTCGCACAGTCTCTGAAGCATGTGCAGTGTTGAGTTCCACCTTGTTGCAACGTCTATGATTAGGCGATGCTGGGGAAGGTTCAAAGACCGCTGATAGGTCTGCATACGGCTGGCGTGTACAGGCGAACGTCGGATATGTGAGCAAAGTGCACGCACTTTGAGGAGCAGGTCGGAGAACCCAGGATAAGTTTTCAATAAGCACTGCACCACCAGGTTTAAGGTGTGAGCCAGGCAAGGAATGTGTTTCAGTTGGGAAAGGGAGATGGCAGCCATGAAATTCCTTCCGTTATCACTCACTACCTTGCCTGCCTCAAGATCTACTGTGCCCAGCCACGACTGCGTTTCTTGTTGCAAGAACTCGGATAGAACTTCCGCGGTGTGTCTGTTGTCGCCCAAACACTTCATAGCCAATACAGCCTGCTGACGCTTGGCAGTAGCTGGCCCATAATGGGACAACTGGTGTGCAACAGTGTCATCTGCCGATGGAGTGGTTGGCAGACTGCGTTCTGTGGAAGAGCTGTAGCTTCTGCAGGAGGACGAGGAGGAGGAGGGGTGCGAACGCCTACAGCCAACTGTTTCCTAGACCGTGGGCTAGGCACAACTGTCCCTAAATTGATGTCGCCTGTGGACCCTGCATCCACCACATTCACCCAGTGTGCCGTGATGGACACATAACGTCCCTGGCCATGCCTACTGGTCCATGCATCTGTAGTCAGGTGCACCTTTGTACTCACAGATTGCCTAAGTGCATGGACGATGCGCTGTTTAACATGCTGGTGCAGGGCTGGGATGGCTTTTCTGGAAAAAAAGTGTCGACTGGGTAGCTCGTATCGTGGTTCAGCGTACTCCATCAGGGCTTTGAAAGCTTCGCTTTCAACTAACCGGTAGGGCATCATCTCTAACGAGATTAGTCTAGCTATGTGGGCGTTAAAACCCTGTGTACGGGGGGGGCGTGGCCTAGCAGCATGTGAGGAGGACGTGTGCTTGCAGAGCTCCTGCATGACCTAGTGAATTACTGCTGCTAAATCCCCACAGCACAGCCAGTAATTATCTGTGGAGAGGCCCTGGGGACTGGTGGAGGTCCTCGGGCCATCGAGGGAGCATTCCAGGCGTGCAACATGCCGAAAAAAGGTCAAAGGAGGATTACAGGAGAGATGGCCTCTGGTTCCCAAGATGGCGCTGCTGCTTCAGCACATGCTCTGGCAGATGCAGAGACTGATAGTGCAGCCAGAAACAGAGAAGTAGCGGCTCGTCTGCAGCGATTTGCCCGAGTGGAGGAATTGGAGAAGGAATCTCCCCATGCAGTTGGAAAAGATCCGGACACAGGAGGAGAAGGTACAGAGCGGGGGATGAGTGAAGAGGGGGAGGAGGAGACTGAAAGTGCTGGAGGGCAGAGGAACCAGGAGGCCCTGGCTAGCTGGGGAGAGCTGGTGGAACAAAATAAGAAGCAGCTCACAGCGCTGAAGCTGCAGGTTCCTGCTGAGCCCACTATAAAGGACGTGCTGGTGGCTGTTATGCAGTGTGGATCAGCTATTACTAATGTGCTCACTCAGTTGGGCTTTTTACAGGAATCAATGCAAAATGTAAAACATGATCTTCACACAGTTAAGGACAGAACTGGGCAATTGGAAAAAAGAGTTGGTGTGGTTGAAAATACAGTTTCTGCGTCTGCGCAGCACAATAAGGAGATCACGAAAGATATTGCTGCGATTTGGAACAAAACGGATGATTTGGAGAACAGGTCCAGGCGCAATAATGTTCGCATTGTCGGTGTGCCAGAACGATGCGAGGGCAAAAATCCTACTACTTTTATTGAGACCTGGATAAAGGAGAAAGTTGGACCGGCCACTCTGACTCACTTGTACGCGGTGGAGCGCGCTCATAGAATTCCGACCCGTCCCCCTCCCCCCGGCCATCCACCAAGACCTATTTTGGCCAAAATACTTCACTACAGAGACAGAGACAACATTCTTCGGTTTTCAAGAGATCACCCTGAACTAACTATTGATGGTTCTAGAGTTTCATTTTATCCGGATTTTTCGCCGACAGTGCAGAAAATGAGAGCAAAATTTGTTGACATTAAAAAACGGCTGAGGGCTCTTGGCCTGAAATACTCAATGATGTTCCCGGCTAAATTGCGGGTCGAGGCTGGGAATAAATCTCATTTTTTTCTGGACGCTATGGAGGCAGCTGATTGGTTGGATCTGAATGAACAACATTTAAGAAGAGAGATGGAAGACCGCAGTGGGGAAAAGTGAACTTTTAGACATTTTAAGTTGTCTCTGTGCTCAGATGGTCACATTGTGCTGTGGGGTGTTATCCTGTAAAATGTGGGGGGCGAGATGGGAACTGAAACGCCTGGTGTTGGGGGTTTTATCTATACCAGAGTGGGATGAATCCAACACAATTTAAAGTTATGTTGGGATGGGTTGTTAGGAGGGTGGGAGGGAATGGGGGGGGTGTTAGGTCCTTTGATATGTGCACATATGTTAAAATAGGTTTGGCTAAGATTAACTGGATATTGTTTTGTATGACTGAAACTACTAGTTATGGGGGAAGTTAGGATTCTTAGTTGGAATGTTAGAGGGATGAAATCCCCAGTAAAAAGACAGGCAATTTTTTCTTTTATTGCGGATCATAAGCCAACGGTAATCTGTCTGCAGGAGACGCATCTTACCCGAGAGACACTCAATATTCTAGATAAGAGATGGATATTGGCGGGATATCACTCCACTTATTCCCAGTATTCCAGAGGGGTTAGTATACTAATTGGACGGGGTGCTCAGTTTTCATGTAATCAGGTGGTGGTGGACGAAGAGGGGCGGTTTGTTATTTTATGTTGTACCTTGTCTGCAGTTACAATGACACTCATATCTTTATATATTCCTCCGCCATATAGTAGTAAGATCATATATCAAATTCTTACTATTTTGAGAGGTTTTCCAGGGGTCCCATATTTAGTGGTGGGTGATTTCAATAACATTTTAGATGCCCATTGGGATAGAGGTAATCACGCACCTATAAAACCGGAAGGTAATTGCACACCATTTGGGGCGCTCCTGCGAGAACTAGCTTTAACTGATCTGTGGAGATGCAGGAATCCCGAGGTGTATCAGTATTCATGTTTTTCTCCTACTTTTACTTCTCTATCTCGTATCGATCTGGCCTTGGGGGATGGTCTCATGCTGGGGAAAATTAAAAATGTTGAATATTTGCCAAGGACAGTGTCGGACCATTCACCCCTGTCCATTGTGATCAAGGGGGATGACGTGGTGTCACGGGGTAGGCCTTTGTGGCGCTTAAATCCATTTTGGTTGCAGCTAGTGGATAAGACAGATATGTTCACCTCGGAATTACAGGAATTCCTTCAGTTTAATGAGAACTCAGCCTCTAGTCTGGTGGTGTGGGAGACTCTGAAGGCATACTTGCGTGGTATGTTTATTCGCGAGATTTCAAAGATTAAGTCTAGTTCAAGACAAAAATCTAAACTTGTACTTCAGGAGTTGGAGGCTGCAGAGGGGGCTTTCTCAATGCAGGTCACCCCTAACACACAGAGGAGACTTAGGGATGCTCAGTCACGAGTGACCAAAATGACTCTAGAGGCGGCCGCGCAGAAACGTATGTTCCAATCAACCCAATTCTTTGAAAGTGCAGAGAGTGTGGGGCACCTACTCTCGGTTATAACGTCAGCACAAAAAGGGTCCTCGTTCATACCTGGGCTCAGTGGTGGGGATGGGACACTTATTACGGATTCACCGGGAATTCTAAGGATTTTGAGGGCCTTTTACACTAACTTGTATTCCTCTCATTTTGGGGCTTCCACGGAAGAGCTTGCGGACTTTTTAGAAGCCGCCAGGCTCCCGCAACTTTCTGATGCGGATAGAGCTTTGTTAGATGAACCTTTGGGTTTAGATGAGCTTGAAGAGGCTCTGAACACTATTTCTAATAACAAATCACCGGGGGTGGATGGCATACCAGTGGAGGTCTATAAAAAATATAAGTCGGTTCTACTCCCAATATTATTGACTACACTTAATGATAGCCTCGGGCTTGGGGTCCTTCCGCCTTCTATGCGGGAAGCTATTATTACTGTCTTACCAAAAAAAGATAGGGATCCTACCCTCCCGGCCTCGTATAGACCAATTTCCCTTCTGACAGTAGATATTAAGCTATTAGCAAAGGTGTTGGCCATTCGTCTTTCAAAAGTCGTGGAATCTCTAATACACTCGGATCAGACGGGATTCATGCCTCATAAGTCAACGGCCCTAAATGTTAGAAGACTATATCTCAATATGCAAGTGGGGGCAGACAATGTGGGGAGGAGGGCAGTTCTGTCCCTTGATGCCGCTAAGGCGTTTGACAGCGTGGAATGGAAATACCTGTTTGCTACGCTTCAGTGCATGGGTTTTGGTCCAGGCTTTATTGGTTGGATTAAGCTTTTGTACTCAGAACCGTCAGCAAGAATACGAGCAAATGGACTGCTGTCTGAGTCCTTCAATCTGTATAGGGGTACGAGGCAAGGTTGTCCTCTGTCTCCGCTGCTTTTCGCCCTGGCGGTGGAGCCTTTGGCTTCAAGGATAAGGCTTAGCCCAGAAATTGAAGGGTTTAGATACGGGACATTAGAGGAGAAAGTGGCTCTCTACGCCGATGACATTCTCCTGTTTTTGGCTGACTCTGACGAATCGCTCAATGGCGTAATGTCACTTTTTGCTGCGTTTGGGGCTATATCGGGTTTGGCCATAAATTGGGAAAAGTCTGCTATTTTACCATTAGACCCAACTGTGGTTAGAGCTCCACAGGTGCCAGTAGTGTCATGTTTTAAATACCTGGGTATTAATATATCAAACAACATATTAGCTTATGAACACTTAAATCTTTCCCCACTTGTGGCTAGGATTAAACAGAAGATTAAGGCCTGGGCTAAGTTACATTTGTCAATAGTTGGGAGAGTGAACCTGTTGAAAATGGTGATTATGCCTCAGCTTTTATATGTTCTTCATAACTCCCCAATTTGGCTTCCCCAAAATAGGTTCTTTAAAATTAATGCACTGTTTAGGGAACTTATATGGTTGAAAAAGGGTGCGAGAATTAAGTTAGAGCACTTACAAAGGAGTAAGGAGGAAGGAGGGTTGGCATTGCCTAACCCTTGGCTATATTTTTTATCTTCCCAGTGTCAACATCTGGCAAGTAGAGTGGAGGACACATCTGTGGAAATAGGGGGAGGTCGAGGGATTCTTCAGTTTCTCGGGGGTCGGGGTCCCCTATTGTCTAAGTTAGAGGCAAATAAATTTAAACCGTGGGTGTCTAAATTTCCGACGGTAATGCTTATGGTCAAAGTGTGGGGTAAAATTAAAAGTTTAAGGGGAATTACTGGGTTCACAAGGTATACCCCTATATGGGATAATCCATATCTGCCGCAATTGAGGACACTGAAGGGGTTTGCGCAATGGCGACGAGTGGGTATCTGGTGGCTCTCACAGCTGATAGATGGGGGTGTCTTTAAATCATTTGAGGACTTACGAAGGGAGTTCTCACTTCAGCATTCTATGTTTTATCAGTATTTACAAGTAAGACACGCTTATATAATGCAGACTCATATACACCCTATTATTATACATCATGATACTGTTATTAATAGGCTCGGTTTACAGGCATCTACAAGGGGACTAATTTCATTCGTGTACGGGGAGCTCCTCTCGAGGGCGCTATTAGGTCACCCGATGACTGCATTGGCGAAATGGGAACATCAAGTGGGGGGGATTTCGGTAGATCAATGGGAGTCAATAATGCAAATGATCCCTAAGTTGTCTCTCAGTGAGCCTAACCGTCTGTCTCAACTATATATCCTTTATAGGGTTTATAGGACTCCTAAGTGGCTGTTTGATTTAGGTCTAAGGCCAAATTCAAAATGTCCCAAGTGTACGCTCGATAATGCAGATATCCTACATATGTTCTGGACGTGTCCCTGTATACAAATATTCTGGATTATGGTTCTCAACTTAATATATATGGCCACAGAGCAGGATATTCCCAGAGATCCTATTGTCTGTGTGCTTGGATATGTTGAGGAGGCGGGAGGAGATGATCATTCACAAATAGCTGTTGCCAGAATGCTTTTTACTGCTAGAAAATTAATAGCATATCACTGGATCTCAGATAAAGTTCCCACGAGGAAGGAGTATGTAAATAAGCTAAACCTCATACTATGCAGAGAGAAGGCCATTTATCTTAAACGGGGTAGACCGGCAGTGTTTGAGAAAATTTGGGCAGGATGGTTGAATGTTCCAGGCTTACCGTCTGTAAGTTTATTCTCGTGATACCATGTTTATATCACCCTGAAAGTGATTTAGTTGTACTCCATGACTGGTGCCTTGGGATATGTGCCTTATCTATGTCTGTATTTTTCTTGTGATATATTTTATCATTGGACCAGGGTTGGGGGGGGGGGGGGGAGTTGTTGGGAATGGGAAAAGACTGTGGGGTATTTTGGAAAAAATTCTGTTATGTTCTGAAAACTTTAATAAAAAATATCTGATTTAAAAAAAAAACCCTGTGTACGCGGATGCGAGGATAAGTACTTCCTTTTTCTAACCAGAGTCTCATGTAGGGTGAGCTGGACTGGAGAGCTGGAGATCGTGGAACTTTCGGGTGTGCCGGTGTACATGGCAGACTGAGAGACGGTTGGAGACGGTATTGTTTCCGCCGGTGCCCTAGATGCAATATTTCCTCCTACAAAACTGGTGGTTCCCTGACCCTGACTGCTTTTGGCTGGCAAAGAAACCTGCACAGATACTGCCGGTGGTGCGGAAAATGGTGGCCTTACAGTGACGGAAGGGATGTTGCGTTGCTGACTAGCTTCATTGGCCGAGGGTGCTACAACCTTAAGGGACGTTTGGTAGTTAGTCCAGGCTTGAAAATGCATGGTGGTTAAGTGTCTATGCATGCAACTAGTATTTAGACTTTTCAGATTCTGACCTCTGCTTAAGCTAGTTGAACATTTTTGACAGATGACTTTGCGCTGATCAGTTGGATGTTGTTTAAAAAAATGCCAGACTGCACTCTTCCTAGACTCGGATCCCTTTTCAGGGATTGCAGACTGAGCTTTAACCGGATGGCCACGCTGTCCTCCAACAGGTTTTGGCTTTGACACGCGTTTTGGGCCAGATACGGGCCCGGCAGATGGAACCTGTTGCGATGTTGATGCCTGCTGCGGCCCCTCCTCCACCTCCGCTTCTGAACTACTGCCGCCTGCACCCTGTTCCCCCAATGGCTGCCAATCGGGGTCAATAACTGGGTCATCTATTACCTCCTCTTCGAGCTCGTGTGCAACTTCGTCTGTGTCACTGTGTCGGTCGGTGGTATAGCGTTCGTGGCGGGGCAACATAGTCTCATCAGGGTCTGATTGTGGATCTGTACCCTGAGAGGGCAATGTGGTGGTCTGAGTCAAAGGAGCAGCATAGTACTCTGGCTGTGGCTGTGCATCAGTGCACTCCATGTCAGAATATACTTGTAATGGGCATGGCCTGTTAAATGTTTCACTTTCTAAGCCAGGGACGGTATGTGTAAAGAGCTCCATGGAGTGACCCGTTGTGTCGCCTGCTGCATCCTTCTCTCTTGTTGTAGTTTTTGCTGAGGAGGACAAGGAAGCGACTTGTCCCTGACCGTGAACATCCACAAGCGACGCGCTGCTTTTACATTTACCAGTTTCGGAAGAGGAGGCAAAAGAGCTAGAGGCTGAGTCTGCAATGTAAGCCAAAACTTGCTGTTGCTGCTCCGCCTTTAAAAGCGGTTTTCCTACTCCCAGAAAAGAGAGCGTTCGAGGCCTTGTGTAGCCTGACGACGAAACTGGCTCCACAGCTCCAGACTTAGGTGGAATATTTTTATCCCCACGACCACCTGATGCTCCACTACCACTACCATCATTACCAGCTGACAATGAACGCCCACGACGACCTCTTGCACCAGACTTCCTCATTGTTTTAAAATCTTAACCAAAGTAACTTTATTTGTTGCTGTCAAACAACTTACACGGTGAGCTATAACTTCAGTATGATTTCAATATCCCTTAACAGGTTGGTGAGACCACAAGGAAAATCAGGCACAATGTTACACACTCTGTTTTCTGTGGCACAAAATCACAGAGATGACACACACGCAGGACTGTCACTCAAGCACTAATGTCAATATTAATCTCCCACCTAATTTATTTATTTTTTTTTCTCAGGGAGACTTTAGAAACCAAATAATATTAAAAAAAAAACAAAAAAAAAAAACAACAAAAAAAAGGCTTTCTATGGCCCACAATTAGAGAGAGAGAGGTGGCACACCCAGGAGTCAAGACTGGCGCACAAGCTGAAAGGGCAATATTACTCTCCCACTGTTTTTTTATGTTTTTTTTTTTTTTCAGGGAGACTTTAGAAACCAAATAATATTAAAAAAACCAAAAAAATAAATAGCCTTTCTATGGCCCACTGAATGAGAGAGAGAGGTGGCACACCCAGGAGTCAAGACTGGCACACAAGCTGAAAGGGCAATATTACTCTCCCACTGTTTTTTTATGTTTTTTTTTATTTTCAGGGAGACTTTAGAAACCAAATAATATTAAAAAAACCAAAAAAATAAATAGCCTTTCTATGGCCCACTGAATGAGAGAGAGAGGTGGCACACCCAGGAGTCAAGACTGGCACACAAGCTGAAAGGGCAATATTACTCTCCCACTGTTTTTTTAAGTTTTTTTTTTATTATTTTCAGGGAGACTTTAGAAACCAAATAATATTAAAAAAACCAAAAAAATAAATAGCCTTTCTATGGCCCACTGAATGAGAGAGAGAGGTGGCACACCCAGGAGTCAAGACTGGCACACAAGCTGAAAGGGCAATATTACTCTCCCACTGTTTTTTTATGTTTTTTTTTTTTTTCAGGGAGACTTTAGAAACCAAATAATATTAAAAAAACCAAAAAAATAAATAGGCTTTCTATGGCCCACTGAATGAGAGAGAGGTGGCACACCCAGGAGTCAAGACTGGCACACAAGCTGAAAGGGCAATATTACTCTCCCACTGTTTTTTTATGTTTTTTTTTATTTTCAGGGAGACTTTAGAAACCAAATAATATTAAAAAAACCAAAAAAATAAATAGCCTTTCTATGGCCCACTGAATGAGAGAGAGAGGTGGCACACCCAGGAGTCAAGACTGGCACACAAGCTGAAAGGGCAATATTACTCTCCCACTGTTTTTTTAAGTTTTTTTATTTTTATTTTCAGGGAGACTTTAGAAACCAAATAATATTAAAAAAACCAAAAAAATAAATAGCCTTTCTATGGCCCACTGAATGAGAGAGAGAGGTGGCACACCCAGGAGTCAAGACTGGCACACAAGCTGAAAGGGCAATATTACTCTCCCACTGTTTTTTTATGTTTTTTTTTTTTTCAGGGAGACTTTAGAAACCAAATAATATTAAAAAAACCAAAAAAATAAATAGGCTTTCTATGGCCCACTGAATGAGAGAGAGGTGGCACACCCAGGAGTCAAGACTGGCACACAAGCTGAAAGGGCAATATTACTCTCCCACTGTTTTTTTATGTATTTTTTGTTTTTTAAGGGAGACTTTAGAAACCCAATAATATTTAAAAAAAAAATAAATAGGCTTTCTATGGCCCACTGAATGAGAGAGGTGGCACACCCAGGAGTCAAGACTGGCACACAAGCTGAAAGGGCAATATTACTCTCCCACTGTTTTTTTTTTTGTTTTTTTTTCAGGGAGACTTTAGAAACCAAATAATAAGAAAAAAAATAAATAAATAAATAGGCTTTCTATAGCCCACTGAATGAGAGATAGCACACACAGCAGTGGCACACAAGCCCTGACTGAGGCCAATATTTTTCTCCCACTGATTGATGTAGTGTTTTTGTGTTGAGGTAGATTTTAGAACACAAATCAAGGAAAAAAAAAAAAAATGCTTTCTATGGCCCACTGAATGAGAGAGGTGGCACACCCAGGAGTCAAGACTGGCACACAAGCTGAAAGGGCAATATTACTCTCCCACTGTTTTTTTATGTTTTTTTTTTTTTTCAGGGAGACTTTAGAAACCAAATAATATTAAAAAAACCAAAAAAATAAATAGGCTTTCTATGGCCCACTGAATGAGAGAGAGAGGTGGCACACCCAGGAGTCAAGACTGGCACACAAGCTGAAAGGGCAATATTACTCTCCCACTGTTTTTTTATGTATTTTTTGTTTTTTAAGGGAGACTTTAGAAACCCAATAATATTTAAAAAAATAAATAAATAGGCTTTCTATGGCCCACTGAATGAGAGAGAGAGGTGGCACACCCAGGAGTCAAGACTGGCACACAAGCTGAAAGGGCAATATTACTCTCCCACTGTTTTTTTATGTATTTTTTGTTTTTTAAGGGAGACTTTAGAAACCCAATAATATTTAAAAAAATAAATAAATAGGCTTTCTATGGCCCACTGAATGAGAGAGGTGGCACACCCAGGAGTCAAGACTGGCACACAAGCTGAAAGGGCAATATTACTCTCCCACTGTTTTTTTTTTTTTTTTTTCAGGGAGACTTTAGAAACCAAATAATAAGAAAAAAAATAAATAAATAAATAGGCTTTCTATAGCCCACTGAATGAGAGATAGCACACACAGCAGTGGCACACAAGCCCTGACTGAGGCCAATATTTTTCTCCCACTGATTGATGTAGTGTTTTTGTGTTGAGGTAGATTTTAGAACACAAATCAAGGAAAAAAAAAAAATGCTTTCTATGGCCCACTGAATGAGAGAGGTGGCACACCCAGGAGTCAAGACTGGCACACAAGCTGAAAGGGCAATATTACTCTCCCACTGTTTTTTTATGTATTTTTTGTTTTTTAAGGGAGACTTTAGAAACCCAATAATATTTAAAAAAAAAAATAAATAGGCTTTCTATGGCCCACTGAATGAGAGAGGTGGCACACCCAGGAGTCAAGACTGGCGCACAAGCTGAAAGGGCAATATTACTCTCCCACTGTTTTTTTAAGTTTTTTTTCTTTTATTTTCAGGGAGACTTTAGAAACCAAATAATATAAAAAAAAACAAAAAAATAAATAGCCTTTCTATGGCCCACTGAATGAGAGAGAGGTGGCACACCCAGGAGTCAAGACTGGCACACAAGCTGAAAGGGCAATATTACTCTCCCACTGTTTTTTTTTTTTTTTTTTTTTTTTCAGGGAGACTTTAGAAACCAAATAATAAGAAAAATAAATAAATAAATAAATAGGCTTGCTATAGCCCACTGAATGAGAGATAGCACACACAGCAGTGACACACAAGCCCTGACTGAGGCTAATATTTTTCTACCACTGATTGATGTAGTGTTTTTGTGTTGAGGTAGAATTTAGAACACAAATCACGGAAAAAATAAATAGGCTTTCTATGGCCCACTCAGTGAGAGATGGCACACACAGGGATGGCACTGTAGCAGAAATGCCAATCTTAATCTCCCACAAAAAAAACCAAAAAAAAAAAACAGGGACTGTCCTACAATTACTATCTCCCTGCAGTAATCTAAGCCAGGTATGGGAGGCAGCAATAGGAGTGGACTGATGCACAAATTAAATAAAAAGTGTGGACAAACAAAAAAGATAGCTGTGCAGAAAGGAACAAGAGGATATGTGCTTTGAAAAAAGCAGTTGGTTTCCACAGTGGCGTACACACAGCAATACAGCTATCACGGAGCCTTCTAGGGCAGCCCAATGAGCTACAGCGCTGAGGAAAAAAAAAAAAAAAAATAGCTTCCACTGTTCCTGCACACCGAAGGTGGTGTTGGACAGTGGAAATCGCTACAGCACAAGCGGTTTGGTGGTTAGTGGACCCTGCCTAACGCTATCCCTGCTTCTGACGAAGCGGCAGCAACCTCTCCCTAAGCTCAGATCAGCAGCAGTAAGATGGCGGTCGGCGGGAACGCCCCTTTATAGCCCCTGTGACGCCGCAGACAGCAAGCCAATCACTGCAATGCCCTTCTCTAAGATGGTGGGGACCAGGATCTATGTCATCACGCTGCCCACACTCTGCGTTCACCTTCATTGGCTGAGAAATGGCGCTTTTCGCGTCATTGAAACGCGACTTTGGCGCGAAAGTCGCGTACCGCATGGCCGACAAGCACAGGGGTCGGATCGGGTTTCATGAGACGCCGACTTAGCCAAAAGTCGGCGACTTTTGAAAATGATCGACCCGTTTCGCTCAACCCTACCCACCATAGCTGATTCAGCATGGAGGGCGCATTGGCAAAAGAAACACAGGCTGTGGCTCAGAGTGTAGGGATATGCTGTACTAACAAAGGGAATTGTACGTGTTACCACCTATAACATAGCAATTCTGGAGTATATTTCCTTAGAACTATGAACAAAGCTGGCTTTCTTGTGCCACTTACTGATGGCAGTCAACCTATAAGTTGACTCTTCTCCAAAAGGAAAATATCTCTATCTCCAACTGTTTCTTGCCTCTCATTAGAGCAACGTAGGACACCAGTCTCAGGCTTTTGAAGATTTTCATGTGGCAACGCCCATTGTTTTATAGAGTGGCTTTGTCCAAAAAGTGGCATTAGCTAGCCAGCTTGTTTTCTTCTGGGAAGAGGCTAATTGCATTGTAGTGCAGCGGGGTTGGTGTAGTGTGACAGATAGGCAGGGACCACAGGAAAGTTCAACATAAATGTCTTTTAATGTCCAAAAAAATCACTAAAGAAACAGCACGCAGAATCCTCCGGATCACAGCCGGGAATTAAGACAGTCCGTATCCGAGACCGGTTGCCGTGGGCAACTGCACCGCCGTGCTACACTGAGGGATTCCATGCCTTTTGGCTCTTCTTGGCTCCATGTTACCTCACATAGGCTGAGTTTTGCAGAGTCACCTGCTCTGCAAGTTTGCAAATGAAGATTGACACACCCAACCCTTTGCTGCAGGATTTTTAAATGGAATCTGTGGCCATGGGCAACTTGTAAGACTCGGCCTGGAGGAAGTGGACTGCCCCACTACCATTGTGTAGTCCACTCCAAAAATAAAAGCCCATACCAGTTTTTCTTAAATCTGCCTTGGGCAAATAGCTTGCTCAAGACCAAACTTACTTTTATTTTGCACTGCAATCAGAGCTATGCCTGTGACTGCAATGCACTCCAGCGGCCTCAATACGCTTCTGTGAGCATCCTGGGGGACACATAGCAACCCTCGAATATAACTCCTGTCGCTGCCTCATAGCATATACTTTTCACCAAGGAGCATTGCCTGGCCTATAAGTCTCCTTACATTAGGGAGAAACTTACAATTTAAAAGTACAATTTAGTAGAGATTAGTGCCCACTTTTATTCCATTGCTGTACCACACTGTTGTATGAAAATAAAGTAATTTTTGGATCGATAGAAGTTGAATTTAGTCTAATAAAAACTTTCAGTGTATCATGGGATACAGGACAGTCAAGGTTGCCAACTATCCAGAAATTATAGGACAGTTTGAAAAAGATAGGTCAGTTTTTTGCCCTGTCCTTAAAAATAATTTAGGGTGTCTGCGATTTTCTTTGAAGAAACAGAAAATTCTTCAGTATTTTGACTTTTATTCTCATTATTTTACAATCTACAGTGAATGCAGCAGGTGTCTTCATATCAGAATTATGGGCTGTAGACATTTATCACTTATCATCAGAAGCCAAATCAGATCTTTTACTTTGCACTGAGGAGCGGCAACACCCTGAAACACGTGTCTGCAAATGGAGTTACTGGTTTGGCTTCTTATCCAAAGTCAAGTGACAAGGCTCATTAAAGGGTCAACATTGACTTTTAGAAATACTACATCCAATAAGTGGAGCCAGATATTAAGTCCTCTTCCTTCTAAAGAGGCTATTTGCATACTTAAATTCCCAGAGAAGCATCGCATTGCCTATAAGTCTCCTTACACCAGATTAACACTCTCCACAAGGAGAAACATTTCCTCTTAGACTTATAATCAATAATTTATTATGGTTTTCAAATGTGTCCTTAAAAATTGTTGTCAACTCAAATTGGCAACCCTGAGAGCAGTTTCAGAGTAGGACAAATTTGAGTGTAAGGCCAGAAATATGATCATTTTTTTCAGAATGATCCCCTGACCTGTCTATTGTTTATACTTGGTATTACAGATCAGTTTCACCTAAATGAATAGGACTGAGCTGCAATGCTACACTTAAACTGTGGTCAGCTGTGGCACTGTTTGAGGATGAAAGCCACCAAGTTTTTCAATCCTGTACAATCCTTTTAACCTCTTAATAGGTCAATCAAGATCTGGAGAGTTAAGTGGTTTTACTGAAGGTAGGATTCCCTCTGACAACGTATCAATGCCACGACAACCTGGTGCCATTGGGTTGCCTAACATCTTTGATATTGACATGAGTCTGGGATAAAACAAATATACTGAAGGTGAACCCCCCCAGACAGATTTTATTTTTACAAATATAACATAGCAACCCAAATATAAAAAGCTATAATAAACTATAAAAAGTTGGAAATGCTGCAAAATGGTACTATTAAACTTTTTAACTAGTCTAAGACAAAGTAGGCCGCTATAAAGCACCATCCATGGAAAATAAATAGGAACAGTATCTAACTAGTAACTAAAGTTTATATGGGTCATCATAATTTTTTTAAAGTTAAATAAAACAATTACACTTAAAGAGATTTGTTATATATCTTACTAAAGAAATCTGCTTATTTCTTCTCCTGGGCTGATCATTCAGTCTCAAAATGTTTAATTAATGTGTTAAATCTATCTTTGGTGAATATACATTTTCCCACTACTGCGATAAGAGATGACAGTTGGTGCTTATAAAGTTCTATGGAGAATTATAGCTGCTGTTTCGGGAGATCTTACAATAGAATGTCTGTGTCTGCCTGTAGCTCCTCCCTCTCCATAGAATGTTACCTGCACCAACTGTCATCTCCTATCTCTGTAATGGGAAAATCTGTCCTCACTAAATACAGATTATATCTATGAACTGAAATTAAAAGATCACTCCAGTAAGGGAAAGATTTCCCTGATAAGATACATTACGAAGTTGCTTATTTTCCTGTGCACTCTTCAATTATAAAATAATAATTAAAATGACAATTACTCTTTAAGTTGTTCATTGAAGACAAATAACTGCTGAAATCATTACTGTATACCAAGCCAATGAACATAACAAAGCACAAGCGATACATTTAATTGTTTGCTTCATAGTTTTTATTTTGAGTGCTATCATCAGCAAGTGCATTTTCCATAGCGCAGCATCTCTCCTTCATGGGACTGCCATTAATCTTTCTGTTATAATGAGAATTCCCCAACCTGCTGCTTTACAACAAAAAAGTAAAAAAATATACATTTTTTTTGCTCAGTATTGTTATATATATAACAATACAAGCCAGCAGAGAAGAAGCATCTATTCGCTTAAAAAAAAAATAGCTTTGGGAATACGACAAAAAAAAAAAAGCTTAGTCAGGGGATAAGAAAATACTTAAATTGCAAATATTTTGCAATTGTTTTATTATCTTAATATACTGCAATCATCATATTATATAGCTCTGTGTACTTTCTCATTTTGCATACTTACAAATTGTAGTGATGGTACTGATTGTCATGGAAAGCTTGATTTTACAATTTTGTTAACTGTTGAGTTTGAACATATTCTAGTACGTACTTCTTATTATACATGATTGATTTAAGAAGGAGTGGGAGCCAAAGATGGAGCTAGGGTGTGGAAAAAAGTTGGAGTTTGTAAGACTCTCACACACTTTAGATAAAAGTCATCTAGTGTCTATATGGACCTCCCAACGTTCCTCCATCAAATTATGGCAGAGGAGATAAGGATCCGTTGGTTGGAATCCAATAACTCAATCCTATTGATACAAGAGCGGATAAGCCACTGCCAGATGATTTTGGCAGCACCTTACTCCACTTGTGAAATCGTAGCTCTGTCTATGCAGGAGATAGGAAAGATAGATCATCCTACTGTCACTTATGTGATGAGTGGCCAGCTGAAGTTTGACTTGCCAACTTGACAGCCCTACACTAACCAATAGAATATACAATGGGCAGATAAAAGCCAATTGATTATCAATGTTATCAAAAACCCAGAAGATCTAGTAAGAGTTTACTGTAGCAATGAAGTCAACAAATAGCAGAAATTCCTTATAATACGCTGCAAGAAGCAACTACAGTAAGCTCCAATCTCACTTCCCTCCTCAAGGAAAGTTTTAGTGAAGTTTTGAAAGTTTAAAAAACATCCGAATCCCTGAGAACGGAAGGGATCTTTATTAGTTATGATACGGCTTGGACGCTTTTGCGGTAGATTTCCGTTCCCCGGGAGAAACATCTCTAAGTACTTGTAGCCGTGCAATGGTCATGGTATTATGTTAATGTTTGGGTTATAAACCCAACAGCATCTGCTATCCATACAGCCCAGGGGAATAACAATTAAAAAGTAATAGACAATATCCTAAGATTGACAGATTCTGGTTTGCAATATGAAATCGCATTTTTTTTTTAAAGCATTTGTGGTTTAATTTCCAAATGACTACAACCACGAGAAAGAAAATAAAAAAAATAGACTAATAAATGTATTTTTAGTGGTAACATCTGCTGCATAGCAAAACTTTTCAGAACCATCTTCGTTACAGTTAGCAGCCATGTTTTTCTAATCATGGATTTCCTTTCTTACGGAAACAATGCCTCAATGGTCCATGTGCTGTATCTCGTACTGCAACATAGTTCCTTTAAAGGGGATAGGAAAAAATATAAAACTTTGTGAAAATGTCATTATATATAGATTTCGAAATACTTTTAATTATTAAACCACATTAGTTTTATTTACGCAGGGAATCACAACATTACATTATAATCGCTTCCATTTAAAAAAAAGGTAGGACTGGTGCCTGTGAGCATGTGCAGTACTGTTCAGCTATATATCCAGGTCATAGCTGCCGCAGTTCCTTCTGCACATGCTCACAGGCATCTAACTTGTCCTAATGCTCTAGGACAGCTTTATCTCAATGTAACAAAATGGTATTTTAAAGCAGTTATCCTGGACTTTAACATTGAGAGCCTATCTTTAGGATAGGTCATCAATGTGTGATCGGTGGGAGTGTGATTCCCGGATCTGCTGTTCCTAGTGTCTGGCAGTGGCTGGAACTACTCAGTTCAGGAGCTTCACAGCTCCGTCAGCGGAATAGTGGCCGCGGCTGGGTACTGCAACTCCACCCCTTATTGATTTGAATAGGGAGCGTGGCCGGGTACTGCAACTCCACCCCTTATTGATTTGAATAGGGGTGTGCCGGGTACTGCACCTCCACCCCTTATTGATTTGAATAGGAGGCGTGGCCGGGTACTGCACCTCCACCCCTTATTGATTTGAATAGGAGGCGTTGCTGGGTACTGCACCTCCACCCCTTATTGATTTGAATAGGGGGCGTGGCCGGGTACTGCACCTCCACCCCTTATTGATTTGAATAGGGGGAGCAGCCGGGTACTGCACCTCCACCCCTTATTGATTTGAATAGGGGGCGTGGCCGGGTACTGCACCTCCACCCCTTATTGATTTGAATAGGGGGAGCAGCCGGGTACTGCACCTCCACCCCTTATTGATTTGAATAGGGGCGTGACCGGGTACTGCACCTCAACCCCTTATTGATTTGAATAGGGGTGTGGTCTGGTCCTGCACCTCCACCCCTTATTGATTTGAATAGGGGGCGTGGCCGGGTACGACAACTCCACCCCTTATTGATTTGAATAGGGGGCACGGCCGGGTACTGCACCTCCACCCCTTATTGATTTGAATAGGGGGCACGGCCGGGTACTGGACCTCCACCCCTTATTGATTTGAATAGGGGTGTGGTCTGGTACTGCACCTCCACCCCTTATTGATTTGAATAGGGGGTGGATGTGCAGTACCCAGCCGCGGCCACTATACTGACGATGGAGCTGAGCTGCGCAGTTCCATTTGCCGCTGACACTGGGAACAGCAGATCGGCTTGTGTGCCGGGTGTCACCCCCACCAATCAGGCATTGATGATCTATCCTAATAGGCCATCACTGTTGAAGTCAATACAACCCCTTTAATATACTGTAGTGATTACCTCCATAGACAAGACTAATGTGATTTGCTAATAAAATTTATTCAGCAATTTATTTATAGCGCCTTTTTTTTTATTCCTATAGAACCTTTTTAAAACAAACTATAAATTACTGTTACATGCCAAATATACTATGAGGTTATTTGTAGGTGAATTTACTGTTTTGATGATATTTAAACAGGTAAATCATGAAAAGATAAAATGAAAACTGAAATTCCATCTAATGTGTAGTTGGTCAGAGATTTGTAGCTTTTTAGATTTCACATCTGTGTCAGCAGATCTGTTTCTAATTATGATGGATGGAACAAGAGGAATAATGCATGCATGTAAGTGGTATTCTTCTTAACAAAACTACAGAACATTGACAAACGTCAAATTAACAAAAAAAATTTTTTTTTTAAAGAAAGGAGACCCATTCATTATTCTGAAAATGTAGAAAAGTGTAAATATTGTTTCAGATGATTTTTCAGAATAAGCTGTTGTGCATGTGGACATGAGAAAATAGACTATTTATGGTAATTATATGACTCGTATCCTGCATTTTAATCAATTTTCTAGGCTGCAGGCTCAATCTCTAATTTTAAGTTGTCTCTGAGCTAGTGGGTGGAGACCAGATGTTTTGATGTCTCCCATACATGGCACATAGAGATATGAGGCATTCCTTTGCTCTTGTCTCTATGTAGCACATGTTCAGAAGCAGCAACAGCAGAAACAGCATTGAGGACATTATGCAAAATACTCACCAATGTAGCTGTGAATACAGCACATATTGTAAATATTTACTAGAATGCAGCAGCAGTATTGAGGACATTAAACTGCAGTACTGAGCCGTGTAGCTGCTATGAATCTAACACATAATAATTTACTATAAATTAGCAGCTGCAAGAAGGACATTATACAGTACATTAGTATTGAGCAGTGTAGCTGTCAATCCAGCACAAACATTTACTAGAAAGCAGTAGCTGTATGGAGGATATTAAACTGAAGTACTGTGCAGTGTAGCTGTGGTCCAGCACTTACAATATAGCAGCAGCTGCAAGAAGGATAATATACATCAGTACTGAGCAGTGTAGCTTTGAATCAAGAGCATAATTATTTACTAGAAAGCAGCAGCTGCATGGAGGACATTATACAGCAGTAATAAATAGTATAACTATGAATCCATCTCTGCTGTGTAGTATAACATTTACTAGAACTAGCATCACCATTTTTCTGTTTCTCTCCTTCTAATCTGATTATTCCTTCTCATAATCTTCAACTGGAAGCTGTAATCTAATCTATCAGTGAGTTTGCAGTCTATCTTGACTTGAACAAGACAGATTTTAGTATTTTTTTCCAAAGTGAATAAGTTCAGGCGGTAGAGGAACAGTAGCTGATAAGAGGAGAAGGAAGAATATTTCTCTGATAAGATACAGTATATTACAAAGTTCCGAATATTTGCTTCTACTATTGATTTCCGCAAAGTTTGTCAATAGACATTTACCGAATAATGGATATACGTACTGTACATGTGAATAGAAATAGTATTTCCTCGTGCGTTTTTTTTTCTTTTCAACTTCTTTGGTTATATGAGGCTGTTATATCATAGACAACTGACAAATCAAAACTTTTATTTTATACATAAAAATGGATATACGTAGTCTGGGGATCTAAAGATATTGTATGGGTTTATGATCTCCTTTCAAAATATAGTGGGTTGTGGTACACTCACTTGGCCGCGATATTTGAACATACAGCAACAGTTTCTTCATTTAAGTCAATTTCTGGTTTATTACATAACCATAAACCACTGTAAGCCATGTAAACATCACATAACCGACATACAGTCCATTCTCTTTAGCGGATACATCGGCACACTTTAGAGAAATGTATCTGACCTATTAGACCATTTCAACTGAGGTTATGTCCGCACAGTTCAATAACTGACACCCATCAGTGCACACAATTCCCCATGCTCTGGGTTACCTGCTTCACAGGTTTTCAGGCTTCAAAGACTGCCTTTATATTGGTCCTGCCACTAGTCCAGACCTTCAGTAGCTTCCTGGACTTTCAGGGGCTCCAACCAGACTCACACATGGACTTTTCTTTTCTCCCAAAGTGGTGCAACCAGGAAGCATATAGGACCTTTCTGACATCACAGTAACCCCCTCCCCCTGGAGGTATGTGGTTAAAACGACCCACCCATGACTTTCTGGTTAACCCTTAAATCCAGCCCTAATCAAATATACAGGTTTGTGGGACCACAAGACCCAGCAAACTGTCCTGGACATTAGATCCCAGCAGACCTCTGTCTGTGCGATACATACCTGTCTCTCACAATACAACTAGTTGGTACATCACAATATATACAGTACAGTACAGACAAAAAGTTTGGACACACCTTCTCATTTAAAGATTTTTCTGTATTTTCATGACTATGAAAATTGTAAATTCACACTGAAGGCATCAAAACTATGAATTAACACATGTGGAATTATACACTTAACAAAAAAGTGTGAAACAACTGAAATTATGTCTTATATTCTAGGATCTTCAAAGTAGCCACCTTTTGCTTTGGTGACTGCTTTGCACACTCTTGGCATTGTCTTGATGAGCTTCAAGAGGTAGTCACCGGGAATGGTCTTCCAACAGTCTTGAAGGAGTTCCCAGAGATGCTTAGCACTTGTTGGCCCTTTTGCCTTCACTCTGCGGTCCAGCTCACCCCAAACCATCTCGATTGGGTTCAGGTCTGGTGACTGTGGAGGCCAGGTCATCTGGCGTAGCACCCCATCACGTTCCTTCTTGGTCAAATAGCCCTTACACAGCCTGGAGGTGTGTTTGGGGTCATTGTCCTGTTGAAAAATAAATGATGGTCCAACTAAACGCAAACTGGATGGAATAGCATGCCGCTGCAAGATGCTGTGGTAGCCATGCTGGTTCAGTATGCCTTCAGTTTTGAATAAGTCCCCACAAGTGTCACCAGCAAAGCACCCCCACACCATCACACCTCCTCCTCCATGCTTCACGGTGGGAACCAGGCATGTAGAGTCCATCCGTTCACCTTTTCTGCGTCGCACAAAGACAGGGTGGTTGGAACCAAAGATCTCAAATTTGGACTCATCAGACCAAAGCACAGATTTCCACTGGTCTAATGTCCATTCCTTGTGTTATTTAGCCCAAACAAGTCTCTTCTGCTTGTTGCCTGTCCTTAGCAGTGGTTTCCTAGCAGCTATTTTACCATGAAGGCCTGATGCACAACGTCTCCTCTTAACAGTTGATGTAGAGATGTGTCTGCTGCTAGAACTCTGTGTGGCATTGACCTGGTCTCCAATCTGAGCTGCTGATAACCTGCGATTTCTGAGGCTGGTGACTCGGATAAACTTATCCTCAGAAGAAGAGGTGACTCTTGGTCTTCCTTTCCTGGGGCGGTCCTCATGTGAGCCAGTTTCTTTGTAGCGCTTGATGGTTTTTGCCACTGCACTTGGGGACACTTTCAAAGTTTTCCCAGTTTTTCGGACTGACTGACCTTCATTTCTTAAAGTAATGATGGCCACTTGTTTTTCTTTACTTAGCTGCTTTTTTCTTGCCATAATACAAATTCTAACCATCTATTCAGTAGGACTATCAGCTGTGTATCCACCAGACTTCTGCTCAACACAACTGATGGTCCCAACCCCATTTATAAGGCAAGAAATCCCACTTATTAAACATGACAGGGCACACCTGAGAAGTGAAAACCATTCCCGGTGACAACCTCTTGAAGCTCATCAAGAGAATGCCAAGAGTGTGCAAAGCAGTCATCAAAACAAAAGGTGGCTACTTTGAAGAACCTAGAATATAAGACATAATTTCAGTTGTTTCACACTTTTTTGTTAAGTATATAATTCCACATGTGTTAATTCATAGTTTTGATGCCTTCACTGTGAATGTACAATTTTTATAGTTTCATAGTCATGAAAATACAGAAAGGTCTTTAAATGAGAAGGTGTGTCCAAACTTCTGGTCTGTACTGTATATATTGAGAAAGAGAGAGAGTAAAAAAGGAAAAACAGCACAAAAAGTTGAAAAAAATGGACTATAATGCCCAATGGCATGGCAACGTTTCGGATATAGTATCCTTTCTCAAGCCTATATATAGATAGATATTCGATCATTTATATATAAATTCATTGATACTTAAATATGTATGATATCTAAATATTTATAAATTTTGAAAGGAGACGGAGAACACAAAACCATACAATATCATTAGATCTCCAGACTCTGTCCCAACTTAGTAAACAGCATCCATTAAGACATCAGATATGTTGCACTGTGTAAAATGTGTTATACAACAGCTGTTAATATCTGGACTTGGTTTCTTTCCAGTAAGTAATCTACCTCCCCTTGAACTGTGTAAAGATAAACAAATGATAAAGTAAAAAACACCAGAGTCAGCCACAACCAAAACATCCTATCTCATTATAAGAAGGTACGGACGTAGATTATGATGTGCGCCAGCTGGATTTTTCCCATGGGTCACAAAAGAGGACATTTCCATCACTACTCCTAATTACTAAGATTATCACCCTTGTAATTTCTAAGATCATACAACCAATTGTCGGGGAATTATTGGGATGAAAGATTAACTGTGTTTAGAATTGAGAGTCCTCAGTGGTTGATACCTTTTAATGGCTAACTGAAAAGATGGTAACAAATTGCAAGCTTTCGAGACTACATACGAGACGTATGTAGTCTCGAAAGCTTGCAATTTGTTACCATCTTTTCAGTTAGCCATTAAAAGGTATCAACCACTGAGGACTCTCAATTCTAAATATTTTGCTATCTACTGGCTAACACGGTACCAAGATATATTTCTTTCCTGTAACTGTGTTTAGAAATTACTTTAAAGAAGATAGACTGTACCAATGGGTTTTGAACTTCATATATCTTTCAAGACATCTCTAAGGATGCATTTTTACTGGTCGATTATCGGGTACAAACATTCCTAGGAACGCATGTTTAAACAGGCTGCCAATCACCTGACAAATGAGCAAAATACTCATTTGTCATAAAAAAAATATTTGTAAGCTTGCTTAAAAAAAAAATAATTTTTGGCATCTTACAGTTTTTTGTAAACAAGTAATGTGCTGCCAATAACAATGATAATCTGTGCTCATGGAATGATCGTATTAATGATCATTCTGAGCTCCATATAAATTTCCAAATTTTTTTTCACCACTTAAATAAAAAAAAACTATACATATTTGGTATCTGTGCACTTGTAGTTACCTGGCAAATTATATTCAATATTATGATATAGTGAACATGGTAAATAAAAAACCCCAAAAAACAATTGTGGAATTGCACTGTTTTTTGCAATTTCAAGGCACTTGGATTTTTTTTTTTCTGCTTACCAGTGCATCACATGGTAAAATGAATGATGTCACTCAAAAGTACAACTTGTCCCATAAAAAAAGCCCTCATACGGCTATGTGGATGGAAAAATAAAAAAGTTATGGCTCTGGGAAGAAGGGGAGCTAAAAACGAAAATGAAAAAAATGAAGTCGTGAAGAGATTATACAGGTTATTAAGCTGCCCTCCATCGGCTTCACGCTACCGATTGGCAGGTTGGACAGTGTAAATGCGCCAATGATCTTTTACCAGTTCAGTTACTGAAAAGATATTAGCGTAGTCGGGTTTTGATCACTGGACATTATGCATTTGCTATATTGAGCTCAGCTATATTGGACCTTCCAGAAAAATCTTTTGGACAACCTTTAGGCACCACAGGACAAATTAATTTATAATTATATGTAAATTGCTGATTGAACTCTCACACAGACCATACATTATTCACCCAAATATCCAAATTTTAAATCCCCCAAGAACAAGTGGTCTCCAAATTGAGGTGTTTCAGCAATTTATAGTTTCTGAGGTTGAAGGTAGGCTGGTTTCACATTTGCGTTTTTTGCCGCTGCGTTTTAGCGCAAAAAAAGGCATGCGTTTTTTTTCCTATATTTAACATTAAAAACGCATGCGTTTTTTTGTATGCATTTTGCCGCGTTTGACGACGCATGCGTCGTTTCTATGCTTGCGTTTGGTTGCAGAAATGCAACATGTAGTAATTTCTAGAGGCGTTTTTTTGCCGCAAAAAAACCTATTGCTGTCTATGTAAACGCATGCGTTTTTAAGCACATGCGTTTGGTTGCGTTTTAAACGCATGCGTTTCAATAGAAAAAAACAAGAATACACACTGATAAGCCACCCCCCACCATCAAGGTGATAAAGGGATCGAAACCCTAACCCTAACCCTACCCCTAACCCTAGGGATCCTAACCCTAACCCTAACCCTAGGGATCCTAACCCTAACCTTAACCCTAACCCTACCCCTAACACTAACCCTAGGGATACTAACCCTAACCCTAACCCTACCCCTAACCCTAACCCTAACCCCAACCCTAGCTATTTCTATTTATAGTGGGTTTTCTAGATGATTTTGATGATTAGCAGCTGTCACACACTTCTCAGCATGCATTTCAAAAATGCAAACGCAGGAAAAAACGCATGTAAACGCGTCAAAACGCAGCGCTTTTTAACCGCATGAGAAAACGCATGCGTCTAAAAAACGCAGCGTTTGCACGCGTTTACATGCATTTTTTTCACCACCTGCGTTTGCGTTTTAAACGCTGTGTTTTTAAACGCAAATGTGAAACTAGCCTTAGACATAAGTTCATCAAGTTCAACCTATAGCCTAACATGTTGATCCAGAGGAAGGCAAAAACCTAATGAGTCAGACACTAATAGCTCCATACTAGGGACTCCACATACGGCAATCAGACTAGTTCCCTGGATCAATGCCCCATCACAGAATCTATAACCTATAACCTGTAACATACCTATAACCTATAACTTATAACGTACCTAAATTTGTCCTCTACTAAACCTCATGAATTATATTGTGGCCGGGTCTTGTAATTAGTGAATATTCCATGTTACCTATTAAAGCCATTAGAGTTGAGCGGTTTGATCCGAGGGGGGTGGAGTTTGAGATGAATTTCCAGAAATGCACAGTTTCACAAGAATTCAAACATTTTGAGATTTGATTAGCAGTTCTAAAAAAACTTGCCCGGAACCATTTCACACACTGCTAAATGTCCTGGAATAAGTTCAGGCTTATGATTTACACCATGGAGTATGAGGAGGTTTAATTAAAAAACAATATCCAAGATGCTTCAAAATGAAGAATCTAGGGATGACGGTCGTCTCTTCTCATAAGGCCGAAGTCACACTTGCAACTGCAATGCGAGAAACTCGCGTGAGACTCTCACCTCAATACCCGGCACTGCCGCCGGCACTCGGGTCTGGAGTGTGCGGCTGCATGTATTTTTATGCAGCTGAACTGCCGGCGGCAAGTGTGACCTCAGCCTAAGAAGGATTCACACCATTCACCCCTTGCACTTATATAGACCTATTAATTATTAGTAGGGAAGCCCAAAATGTAGAAAAAAATAGAGTCTGCCACCATTTTTCACATGTCTCTTTTACAGTAGTATCCCCCCCAAACAATATTGTTGATTATCTTTTCTTACAACTCTGTATTGTGCTGTTCCTTTATTACTCCTCCTATAAAATATTTCCCCAAAATCACAATTTATTCTCCATTCTTAGGATAGGGAATAAGTTGCTAACTGGAATCTCTAGTGATCCTAAGGATGGGGCTCTGGGTCTCCAAAAATGGGGCTCTATAGCGTCCATCTTACATGCAGTGACATTTTTTGTAAAACCTCTTTAATGGGTGTTATTATTCCTCTTGTTTAAGGAGTGTGTTCTTGAACACTCTCCAACTCTCAGAATTGATTGGACACCTTTTTCAGACTGTGCAGGCACATCCCTCAACTAGTAACCCCTATTAATTTATTTATTACAAAATTTAATTTAGAGGAGTAAGAACAGAAGGACGGCACAAAATAGGTCTACAAAAGATGAGTCAGTATTGTTATTTCATCCTTATTAAAAGTATTTACTAAAACAGACATATTAGTCGGGATGACAGTATAGCAAATTGACACGGTTATATTGTAGATTTAAAAATAAATGTCTAAGTAAAATAACTTTTAAGAATTAACTAATATAAAAAATAAAATACCTCTGATTACAAACAAGGTAAAAAAAATTGCAAAGTTGACAGAAAGTATTTATAAACTTTGGTTGAACTTCACAATCAGATTGGAATGAAAACGAGTTGTAGGTCAATTGGATTCGCCGTGCATTTCCCACATGTAATGAATGACTGAGCAGAGAGTTAGTGAAATACCGACCAAAGATACATTTTATAGCTTAATCGGCAAGAAGACGTTGTAGTTACGTAGGTCGCAGAAAAAAACTTGGCTCCATTCAATTCAACCTTTCTCGATCAATTTCTCATTATCGTATGATTATTATATTTGACCAAGTTACAATTGCAATAATTGGATTGACCTTAAACACATATGATTACACAAAACAAGTCGCCCTATTGATTCCAAGATCATATAGAATCTTAATAATTAACTAGTGCTTCGAATTTGGCAAATCTCCTAATCCATCAGGGAAATTCAATATTAAATGTTCTTTATTATGAACTGAGGTTTCTCCAGACCCGATAGCATAATAAACATAGTATGTACAGAAAAAATTTGATTCTCACCGCACCGCTCACCGCCATCCTTCGCAACTCTTTTTTTCACCTTCCCCCATTGTGTGTATTTTCTTCAGCCTGCTTCGCTCAGGGCCGGGGTTTTGGCGCTTATTACGCCTCTGATTGGTCAGCGCATGATTTGCCGTTACTGGGCACGTCGTGACATCACAGCATTATCTCATGCGCTGCCCGATCCCTAGTCAGAGTCGGAAGCCCCTGCCCAATGTAAAGCAGGCTTAAGAAGATGCATACAACGGGGTACGGTAAATAGAAGGGGTGAGGAGTTGTGGAGGTTCGGGTGACAGGCTGTGGGGGTGGCGGGACAGGTGCCCAGTGAAATGAGCATTATTAATTTTTTTCTAACCTATTTCTAGCCCTCTATGGTTCAGCAAAATAGTGGCAAGTTGGTCACCATTTTTGCGGAATTTTTGGGGAGCCAATTGCAATAAATGTTTATTCAGTAGAACACGAATTTATTAAATCCAAGGAGAGTTCAATTTCACTTGAATGTACTTGCTCATGTCTAACGTTGAATATTTATTTTTAGTGTATTTTTTAAAACTTTTATGTTTTTCAGTGCGTCTGTTTTGGAAATCGCAAAAAAAGTTGCATTTTTACATCTGTAAGTGTAAGATGTGGACCAACCCCCGCGGTTCTATTGAATTGCATTTATCTCACCGTAGAACCTAGTAATACCCTAAGTTCAGTTCTGTAGATCCATTGAGATCTGAGCCTCATGGCCACAATTATTCACCTAATTTCAACATTATGTTTTACACTTACAAATACATATAATAAAAAAAGTCAATTACTCATGATCCTGTGTCTACATTCTAACTACAAAGACATAAGGGTTGTCTCATAAATGATATGATGTAGGGGCTGAGACTCTGATTCCAGTGATGTGTCATTTACTAGGCCGTGTGTTGCTGTGTCTATAAAATCAGACATATCAGCAAGAGATTATCACTCCAGGACTAGATGTCTCGTGCCTCCTAGTCCAACCCTACCTCCACCACTGATTAGCAGCTTTCTACAAATATTCAGTATGCACGAAAAGCTGCCTATCAGTGGTGTATGTGGGGCTATACTAGGCTTAGACCTGTGCTGCTATATAAATAATACAAATGAAATATGCAAAATATTGAAAAATAAAATTAAATAAATGATAATAAAATAATAATAATAATAATAATAATAATAACAATATTTGATAAATCATATCGAGCTGTAATCTGGTGACGGATTTCGGGTCTAATTTGCTTCTAATATCCCAATACATATTTTCTTTTAGTTTTTTTTATTGTATTTTATTGTATTCTTTAAACCCAATGTCCTAACTCATCATCACACTAATGTACTAAGCACAGGGATAAAGAAAAGATCCTAGGGGTCTAACACAAAGTCTTTGCCAGGTCCCCTATCTACCAATGCCATTTATGTCTCTTTTATGTGCCAGACGGGGGTTTACACCAGTTCATACCCCAAGGACTGTGTGCAACTGCTACATCTGTACTCCCTATAGCTACACCCCCACGATATAAATGCCCATTTGTAAATGGTCATATTTTATTTTATTGGCTAAAAGGCTTTTTTGATCCCCAAAAAGATCAAGACATAGATTGAATCTTAATTTTTCGGCTCTAACACATCCAATCTTTCTCTATATTTATATAGCTATCCCTATGAGTGGACAGTAAAAATCTAAAAATGCAAATATATACAGTATATTTGTCATTTTCCATTTCTGTTAAGTTTCCACCATGGACTTTCCTCTATTTCTACAAATCTATTCCCAGAAGCATCTGTCTTACCTTTAGTTGCAAGCAGGGCCACAGGGACAGCTATGGCAACCACAACAACTGCCCCAACCAGCAGTCCGATCAACCACTTCACCCACGTCTGCAAAACACATGAACACAATCATATCTCCTTCCCAGTCACATGCAGAAGTTTTTTTATTTTTCGGTAAAAAATTCATGAAATTCATACATTCCTGAACTTTCAGCTTAGCAATAAGTGATACTTAAATTTTAATCCTAAAATCAGATTTTTACTAACTTGTATCAGGGAAGACAACTTAGAGATCCATTTTTCCAATCCAAGGTTAGGTTTGTAAGTGACGAAATATCCTAAAATCCAGTGGACTTACCTTCATCTTATCTGGTTCCTTCTGAGGAATGTATTCCCCTGATCCAGGGTGAAGGAGAGCAGAGAAGGCAAAAAGAAAAAAGTTGAAATATTATTTATCCCGTGACCAGTCAACAGCTCCAGTCTAAATAGTTAAACATTAGTGGAGTAAATCCAGAGGTGAGGCTGGGCATAGTCCTGGAGGCTCACCGGCAATTCTTCCAGGATACTTTATTACTACGACTGCATGATCTTTGCAGCACAGACTCTGGTCTACAGTCAGCTTATATAATAGCCAAGAGGAAAAGTGCAGACTGTAATAGGATCAGCTTCAAACAGAACAAGGAAGAGATAGAAGAAACTTTCTGCCAGCTGTTTTGGACTGTGGAGGGGGGTGGTGAATTCGACTATGGTGAGAGCAACCACAAGCCCAATCAGACTGCGAATTTCCCAACATTTAGGAGTTGGGTACTTGATTCACGAGAATGTGGTGGAGAAATGGACTTTAAAAGTCCTGTAAAAAAAAAAAAGAGCAGAACATGATAATAACTTTCTTAATGATCAATTTGAGCTAAAAAGAATAAAGGGCAAAGTTATAAAAACTGCGGCACATTGTGTTACGGAGCAGATGAGGAGTGGAGCATGACTTGTGTGCAAGGCCGGATACAGGTTTATGAAGACCCGTGGGCAGTAAAGTCCCAATGGACCCCTCCTTCCTCCTCTCTACCCAAACGTTATAATAACTTATATGGAATATATGAGAGCCTAATTTTTTTGCAGGGTGAACTGTAGTTTTAATCACTACCATTTTGGGGTCCATACGACTTTCTTATGCATTTTTATTCACCTTTTTGAGAAGGCGATGTGACCATATTAATTAATTAATATTAATCCTTTTAGGATTTTTTTAGCTCTTCTGTACGGTATAGATATGACTATATTTTTTTATTTTTATTTTAGACGGTTAGTCATGTGGCAAAACCAATTATGTTCACTTTTTAGATTTTATTTATGTTCCTGGAAAAAGACTTTATATTTTTTCATTGTTGTAAGGGTATTTTCACATTGCGTGCGGCACCCGTTCGTTGGACCCCTTTGGGGCTTACGCCCAATCCCCCCGCAAAATGGGATTTGGATGTATGCTCCGACAGGGCCATATACTGTATTGGTGATGGCAGAGCGTACATGCACTCTGATGTGCATCATTGTCGGGAGTGTACACACACCTAATGAGGCGGGCACTCCGACGTAGTAGACTGCGTCTACTAAGGGTAGACGAACGACATGAAGGGGCAATCTGCTTTAGATTCCCTTTTTGTGCCTGAATGAAGGTCCTCTCTGTAAAACCTGTCACATGGACCTGTTATGTCCATGAAATACACGGACAGTCATTCACCCCTGGATCTCCTGTACCACTATTCGTCTTGTGGGCTGCAGGCTCATTCTTTTTTTTCGGCCCAACAGATGTTCTGTTTTCTTGCAGGCCTGGTAGTCACTGTTTATATGAGTATTATATACAGGGTCTGTCACCTCTCTATAAAAAAGTGGTCCCCTGAAAGCTGGTTGATAATCCTATACCATTGCTGCCAAATTTCCAAAAAAATGCCAGAACTATCCCAATGTTTCAGGAGCAGTCCTGGTAAATTTATTGCTATTCTTGAACAAAAAGGCATGGGGTTTGGGGAACCCAGGCCCAAAAGTGGTCCAGTTAGATCAGGGATGTTCCCAGGTGGGACGGAGGGTAGGATTAAAACACTTCTATAATACTAAAAGTAATGTTGTTCTGCTATTCTGACAAGAACTGGGGAAAACGAGGTCAGGCATGTGTGCTGTTTGTAGCTCAGACCCTTTTACTTGGATGCAGATGAACTGCGCTACCTGACATAGTCCACGTACCAGAGTGGTGACATTTTTGGATATCTGACATCTCCTTTAACACATAGTTCAAGCATGGTGATCATTTAACAGATCACACAATTTCTTCCTCCTTCTGACAGTTCCTGACAATTTCAGATTCCAGCTCATGAAGTGACTGGCATAGTGTCAAGGGTGGAGTCCATGTTTCCGACTTTCCATCCCAAGTAACATCAAACACATCCAGAATAACGTTCCAAAAACAATGAAATTCAGTTAATTGCTCTTATTCCACTCGTATTCTGCCGAGAGGCTCCAAACACCACTGTTTGATTTGTTATGTTATTATACTACATTTGTTTGTTTTGTAATATGTATTTTACCAGGAACATTACTATGCGGGGTGTAGAAGATGTGATCCACCTGTGCTCTGTATCCGGCAGGAACTCTAAAGGTCTGTGCCCCAAATGAGAAGAGCAGCACTACAAAAGGATAGTTGGGGGGTTTGTTACAGATTTTATGCCTCATTATGCAGTGAGGAGGGAGGTAGGGTCATACACAAGATGTCCATATCATACAGTACAAGGAAACCGTTAGTTTTAGAGTTTGCTCACACTGTCGAGTAGCCAGCGTATAACTCGGACAAGTGTTATCCGGTGTTTCATTGGACTGCACTCTCTCCAATGTTATATCATGGAGCCGTGCTGACTAATGTTTTTTTTCTCATGCCGAGTTGTCATGACAAAAAATTGCTTCATGTTGTGATTGGCAGCGTATATCGAATTGCGCTCACCCATATAAGTCTCTGGGTGTATGTAAAACATCAGACTGTATTCGGATATCATCTGAGCGCAGATTCACACAATGTTGGAGATGGAAAAATTAAGTTCTCCATCTTCACTGCACCTGTGCTCTGATTCCCGCGTGCGAGAGAATGATAGTTGCATCACACATGCAGCAGAGTTTGAGCCTAGGGTCATTTGTATATAGCGTCCGATTCTCTTGTATGATGGGATACTGTTCGCTAGTGGGAGCGAAACCTTGTACGATGTGGTTACGAAGTAAACTGACAAGAAGGAAATAGTAAAAGCCACAAATCAGGAAAAGAAACTGAAAATGTGACTAGGTGCTATGAGATTGGCGTGTTGGAATGCACGCTATACCTGAATGAATGCTGATTAGAGGAGTCGCCTGACTCTCTGCGGTTCTGTCCAGCCAGCGCTCAGTTATCCTGATGCACCTTCATTCCTCTCCTCCATCCACTTACACTACTGCTGGTATCTTGTCTTGTCTAGAAATCTCTCACCCAACAGGGTTTGGCACAATTGCACCCTGAATAGCAATATATCATTTTGTATTGCACCACAAACCAAAATTTGGGCTGCAAAAAAAGGACAATTGCAGAGAACAGACCCGGACTAACCTTTTTCCAGAGAGCAACTGGCCCATTTCCAAACATAATAAAGATTAGGACACCATTTGATTTTGCCAATGTTTTGTGCTTAATGTTGGATGTGACACACGATGGACCAGCATCTACCCCAATACCATAATAACCACCAGTAGGAATAATAGTGGCCTAATAGCGCTATTGATGGGAGAATGATGGGATACACAAACTCTATCCAAGGGTGCAATAAAAAAATGCCGACCCCATATAGTGGAGCCACATTACTTTCAGAATGGATGACCAAACACTTTCACCTCCAGACTCTGTCTTCAGGCTGCTAATCTCCTCCTAACCAGACTATGTAGGTCTAATATCTATTCAGTTAATCCCTTCCTAATGTGTCTACTAGGAGAGTGCCAGATCTAAACAGTGTAACCCCTACTAAAAACTTAAATTGCCCTCCCTGTTGAGCTTTGGTCCAGAGACTCATGGCCGGTCCAGACACAACATGACGTTCTTCCATGCCGACCATTAAAATCGCAGCATGCACTATTCTGGTGGGTAAAATGAACCATAATAGCGTAAGCAATAAAATGCAGCTCCTCCACCCAATTACACATGTGCACATTAAGCCCATCACATCTGTTCTGCAAAGGTCTCAGGACCCCCAGCAGGCTGACCATCAGAGATCCGTAAGTTATCCCCCCATCCTTAGATAGTTGTGGGAACTTTAATGAATACCCCTTTCACTTCTTGCCGACACTTGACAAACATGTACAATGGATGCCTGGTGTATAGAGCCGACTTTGATAGATCATCAATATTTTCAGTCCTTGATAATCCCTTTAAGTTAATAGGTAGTTAATAAATGCGCTACAAATATTTTTTTCCAAACGTTTTATACTTTTCTACTAAAAAAATACATAGTAGAGCACGTGTGCATAAAAAAGACCACATAAACACTTGTAAATATATATATAAAACACATAGCATTTTTTATACTGCCATCTGAACCTGGTGTTAGTGAAGAAGTTGGTATGAAAATGGGTGGTTCCCTCTTTTTCTATCTTTGCCATTGGCCACTAATATGCTGCATTTCTTATTAAATCAAGAATTACAATTAATACCGGTCAATAAATCTCATGTTAGTCTGAAGCGTAAAGAGCTGAAGGTTAAATATCTAAGCCAAGGGATTTTTTTCTTTCCAGCACAGTAAAACACAATGCCACTTGGCTGGACAGTCGATTACGTGATGTTTCCAATTCCTCTCCTTTCATGGATCTAAAGTTTAGAATTAACCTACAAGTTACAAGTTCAGAAAAGTCTGAGTTTAATTGAGGCCAAAAATCTATCATGAATCTATACCATGCACAGTCTGTTGGGGGTCAACTGACAATAATTAATTGTGCCTAAATTTAAAGGGGTTATGTGGTCAAGAAAACTCATTTTTTTATAGACCATATTAATGATTTCTGAGTTCTCTGTGAGGGGTTCCCATTTTTGGGTCTCTGAGAGTCCTAGCAGAAAAAAGTTCTGGAGGACCCAGCATGTCTGTACATTACATGAGCATTACATAGGGATTGTGTAATGCTTCATTTTCCCTGTGGAGGCGCTGCAGAAAAATTGAGCATTCAAATTCCTTCACATATTACAACACATTTCTTGGCTCTGATAAAGCAGATCATCCTATGAGCAACTTGTCATCGGGAGATTTTTTTTCTTTTAACTTTATGATTCATTGCAGCTCTTGCATAATGTTTTGTATATCAATTGTATTCCAGTGATTTTTTAATTCATTCCTGAAATTTTGCACAGATGGAGAACAATGCCTTAAAAAATGGTATACTGTAAAGAAAGAAAACACTGCCCCCCAAAACATTCTTGATAACCTTATGTTGCCAGTTTCCCATGGCTGTCCAGTATGGGGACTTCTGCTCCATTCAAGATGGGGTTCTGCAAAAATGTCAGAACCCCCAACAGTCAGGACCCGCAGCAATCAGTAAGGAAGCCTCCATCTTTGGATATTTGTGATGGGAATAGTAGGAATACCCTCCCTTCCCAATAGATTTCAGGTGCGAGTGTATGGATTGTGTTCGAATAGGACATCAATATGTTAGTCCTAGACAACTCTTCTATTTTTCTTCAAAGCACAACATGCTTTAGGTATGGAATTATTAATGTGTTTTTCCATCATTCTCTATAAGAAGAATCCATATAAAAGGACGTGGGGATAATGCAGGGCAACCAAAACATTTGTAAAAACATGAAACTCATGGCATTTTTTTGCAAACCTTCAAAAAAGGAGCGAAAAACATTGTGTGAAGGAAGCCTGAAGGCTGAAGGCATATACACATAGTGCAATTGAATCACATTCTTGACATCATATTAAAAGTTTGCTGCCAGTACTAACATTCCACAATAGAGACACAATCCTAATCTACAAGCAGTAATGCCAATACATAGACGATACAATGAAATACATTCTCTTACTCCTCCTTGAAGGTTTTGCATTTTCTCACTTACCGTCGTTGCTCAGGGGATCTCTTGTGAGCAATGTATATGACATTTTAAAACAAAATTAGGATCTAAACCAACTCAGAGGCAAGTATCACTTGGAAAGTGCTGAAATGAAAGTCACATTTAGCTGCTTCTGAATAAAGACAAGAACTGATGAAGGGATCAGCCCAACTCCCCGAACCTGTTTTGTCACTTATGTCAGGTGTAACATCCGTCTCTTTCCTTATTATAGGAGGTAATTAAACAAGTATTATTTGTCTTGGCCATATATTGTACAGTAGTGTCCGAAAGTTTTAGGCAGATGAGTAATAAATGCCGCAAAGTAAGAATGCTTTCAAAAATAGAAGTGTTAATAGTTTATTTTTTATCCATTAACAAAACGCAAAGTGAGTAAGCAAAAAAAAATTAATCTAAATCAAATCAATATTTGGTGTGACCACCCTTTAACTTCATCAATTTTTCTAAGTAATTGCACACAGGTTTTGAAGAAACTCGGCAGGAGATTGTTCCAAACATCTTGGAGAACTAACCACAGATCTTCCGTTAAAAATACTACATGTTGCAGTGGCATCCAGCCTTCCTCTGATGTATTAATAATTATTATAATAAAACCTCTGCCTGAACTATCAGATATTTCCCCATTATACCTTCTTGGCTGCACCTGCTGGAATCCACTATAGTGCAATTAGAGTTGCGCCTATAGCACAAGTTTGCCAGGTGAGAATATTTTCGACTGTTGTTTTTATAGTTTAACTTACTACACTCCTGTCTTTCCTTTTTCCACCAAGGAAAATACACTATTGGTTCACAGATCTTCTGTGGATGTCACTAGCGTACATCCTTCTGTCTCTTCATGTAATCAGAAACTGGAAACAATGGGTTAACCTGCGCTGCTGTTCATAATGATATAAAGGATTAAGAATCCAATTTGTGGAATCCAATTGTAGGTGGTTGTGATGGCATAGCATTTTATCTTACCTAGCCAGACCTAATTTCAGTAAAGGCCCCATCACACATAGCGATTTACCAACAATCACGACCAGCGATACGACCTGGCCGTGATCGTTGGTAAGTCGCTGTGTGGTCGCTGGTGAGCTGTCACACAGACAGCTCTCTGCAGCGACCAACGATCAGGGGAACGACTTCGCCATTGTTGAAACTGTTTTCAACGATGCCGAAGTCCCCCTGCAGCACCCGGGTAACCAGGGTAAACATCGGGTTACTAAGCGCAGGGCCGCGCTTAGTAACCCGATGTTTACCCTGGTTACCAAAAAAAAAAACAGTACATACTCACCATCTGATGTCCGTCAGGTCCCTTGCCGTCTGCTTCCTGCTCTGACTGAGATCCGGCCGTACAGTGAGAGCAGAGCGCAGCGGTGACGTCACTGCTGTGCTGCGCTCTCACTGTACAGCGGCACTCAGAGCAGGAAGCAGACGGCAAGGGACCTGACGGACATCAGATGGTGAGTATGTACTGTTTGTTTTTTTTGGTAACCAGGGTAAACATCGGGTTACTAAGCGCGGCCCTGCGCTTAGTAACCCGATGTTTACCCTGATTACCAGTGAAGACATCGCTGGATCGGTGTCACACACACCGATTCAGCGATGTCAGCGGGACCTCAACGACCAAAAAAAGGTCCAGGCCATTCCGACACGACCAGCGATCTCGCAGCAGGGGCCTGGTCGCTGGTACGTGTCACACATAGCGAGATCGCTACTGAGGTCGCTGTTGCGTCACAAAACTTGTGACTCAGCAGCGATCTCGCTAGCGATCTCGCTATGTGTGACGGGGCCTTAAGCCAGGAGTCATTGACTGTTATCTATATGTTGACTTTTGAAATTATGTGTTTCTTTCTGGTTGGTCAAGAAAACACAGACTTTTGTTCGTATAAGCCTGGAATATTGCCTTGTAAGTGGATGTTTGTTGTAATATATTGTGCTAGTGCAGAGCCCCAGAGTCCTGGTCGTTGCAGTACTGACGCTCCGCCACTAAATGGAGTGATGGTACGTCTGATGGCACTAAAGGAGTTCACCTGACCAGGTATCACAGTCACACATTACACTTCACACTCTGGCCACCAGGGGGAGCAAAGGGTTCTATGTATTAGGCCACTCCTCACAATCTGGTAAAACTGGGGGTTGGATAGGAAGTTAGGGAGAAGCTGACTGGGTTTGATCCAGGCAACATCCTGTGGCAGAGGGTGTTGCGGGGAAGATTCAGGGGGGTCTCTGTCAGGGGTGGGATCCTGACAGTGTCCTAGCGAAAAGGACAGAACGTTACGGAGCCGCGCCTGCACCCGTTGCGGTGGCATCTTAAGAAGGGACACGAAGCGAGGTTTATTGTGGAGAAGTGAGAAACTAGATCACAGCACAAAGGAGAATAGAACCAGTAGGAGTCGTGCCCTAAGATCGTGGCAACATTCTACTGAGGCGCGTAGCCGGTGGCCGGAATGCCGAGGAAGTATTGGGCTCCAAGCATTACATCAAACAGCGGCAGGACAGTTAATTATAGGTTGGCTGTCTCACCTAAATCACCTAAGCAGACATAGGAGGCAATTGTGGGAGAGGGGCGTCTCTAGGGTCCCAGAATAACTCCAGGCCTACCCGTCATACGGGTGCGTCCTATTCATATATCTGGGGGACGGAGAAGAACATCAGAACAGATACGACAGTTGTGAGGACTATCCCGTGGTGCTCAGCAGGGAAGGACTACAACACACAGGAGCTAGTAGGTAGGCACTGATTTCCACCTGCAAAGGGAACTCTGGATGTGCCTTCGGACCGGCCGGTCTCAGCCAGCCCTGTTAGCAGTGCTCTGGATTGCGGATCCTGAAACCTTTAGTAAAGAGGTAAAGAGACTGCAACCCTGTGTCCTCGTTATTTATCGCGACTTGCACCACGCACCACCATCACACTTTTTATTGGACGCCTCTTAGCAGGGTCACGGACCGGGTCTAGCCACCGTGACAACCCCAGGACCGAGACAGAGAGGCCCGGTACCGAGTACCCCGCGGCCCTGCATCTGGGGGGCGCTCCAACTTGGCGTCACGAACAGGATCTACTTAAGCCTGAGGAATCAGGTCATGTGTGCCTTGGAACTGTGTCAGAATTGTGCTTGAACCGTGATTTAGTGCAAAGACTGTGTATTGCCATTTGCCGCCAAAAATTCCTGCCAAAACAGCCACCATTACAGCACTAAGAGGAGCGCAGAGGAAGAATAAGGGTGTGCCATGGGAAGAAACTATCAAAGCGGCGCCAAAAGTGGCGATCGCCCCCTACGACTACTGCTGCAAGATGATGACCTGCCCCGAAGCAGAGAAGAACCGCACCCTAGATTGCAACGGTGGGAACCAAGACAAGAAGGAGCTCCACCTCCGAGAAATGGTGGAGCCAGATGCATGTGCAGCTGCCGATCTCGGGACAGCGAAGGTGACCAGCGAGTACCTGAACGACGACGGAGTGATCCCGGATTATCCCCACCGGCCAGAAGCGGATCCGAACCCACCGCAGCTGAAGGAGCCGAACTTCTTGGAGCCGCAGGCGGGGGAGCTGAGTCAACCTATCCCGGACATGGAGCCAGCCGAAGCGAAGCAATGGAAGTCGGAGCTGTGCCAGGAGGACGCCTTGGAAGAGCCGCGGTCCGAGCCGCAGCCGACTCCAGTGTTCTCATCAGTGGAACAGACCGGCATCGGTGGAACCACATCAGACGCAGGTATGGAAAGTGCCCCTGCTCTCCCGACCGATCCTGCTCCCATGACTGCTCTCTGTCCCGACAATGACCGATTCCTCTCCACCGAGCTGGTAGTGATAACCCCCGATACTATGGAGAAGCTGGTGCCTCCGTTACCGACAACTATGGGAGAACCGCTAGATGTGAGCTTGGAGGGGGTGATCTTCCAATGGGATTCCCTGAGGGTTGGGCCAGACGGGGCCAGGCAGAAGGGCCTCAGCATTGCTGTGCTCACCTGGAACAGTATAAACAATGCTTAATTCTACACTGGAAAAATCGAAAAGAGACAGAACAAAGTGACCCACCGAAAGTACAAAACCCAAAGACTGCACGCGGTAAGAAGGACTTGGTAAAACGGCGGACTGTACTAGCCTTTCACCCGAAACGGGGTTGGGGCTCTATACAGGAACTGGGATTGCCGACTGAAATCTTCTTTACCAGCTACAATGTGAAGACCCCGTTCCTCAATAGATGTGACAATCAGCTACTAAAGGGGATCAGGTGACCTACACTCGCCACCGGAGTGCGCAGGGGTGGTGCGCTCGAGACGTCCAACGATGCGAGCCGGCAGTAGCGCCACCTGCTGTCCCGACTACGATTAACCCTGATTTGACAAACTCTACCACTATCACTACGGTGTGCATTATCGCCGCTACTGAACTTGCAACCAGAGCTGACATTCGAATCCAGACACTGGGTGACCTGGCCGCACCTGGGAGACAAACCAATGACACCGACCCGCATCAGCCGAGGACAGAGAACCGCAGCCCTACCGGTCAGGAGGTGTTCGCCACCAGCTGCTGCGGTGTAACCTACTGTAAGAATAGACCTCGGAGCCATGAGGATGTAAATAGTTAACTGTTTGTTTTCCTGCTATTTTGCTGCTTTAAACCCGACCAGGGTGATTCTTAAAGGGATCCCTTCGTTTACCCGGGATCCCTATTGTTTTTGCTTTTTGCTTTTGCTTTTGTTCATCATTGTTTATAAAGACTGCCGAATCATGGACGGTGAATGGTTCACAAACTGTGTTGTAAATAGTTCGCACCTTCTTAAAGGTGCACCCTACTGGTTTTACAAAAAGGAGAACTTTTTGAAGAGACTGTTCTTGCATACAGCGCAGAAGTTCTTGCCTTAAAACAGACTTGCAGATAGAGAGTCTGCACTACCTCAAAGAGACTTGAGTCCCTCTTAAAGGGAATGTTCACGTGTTGCACTTAAGTATGATGTTGCCTTAAGAAAGAAAAAAAAAAATTGGATTGTACTAATGTTTATATAGGAATAGTATGTAGTTAGTTAGATAACAATAGGAATTGTTTAATGATGTTACTAGAGATTGAGGACAGGAAAGAGTTGAAAGCCGAATTTCAATAAAGTGAACCCGTAGGGGTTAGCGAGTCCTCCTGGAAACCATAGAGAGATGGTTGATTGATCTTAAACTGTGAATAAAAATTGAGCTTATAGAAGAAAGAGAGGCAGTAGGCCCGGACGAGTAGCCAGGCCGTCCTGCATGTTCGAAGTAAAAGTGTTGTATTTAGAAAATAAAGACAAAGTTAATGTATATCTTAGAGTTTTATAGTAGGCCTTTAGTGAGTTCAGCTTATACGCCCTTAAAGAAAAAGTTAAATTATTGTTCAAAATTTGCACTTAATAGATAGAATACCCGGCTGGGTAATGATGGTTATTTATAGTCGAGTTATTCATAAGTGTTATTTATAACCTTGAGTAAAAATGTAAATATGTTTCTGTTTGTAACGTTCAAGTGTCCTCACCTCCCATAAAGGGAAGCACTGTTAAATTTACTTGTTCATTGCATTCCAAAATGTGTATGTCTTTTGCTAACATGTATTGTTGTTCTTCTTCCCAGTCCGGGAGTACTGGATTTAACCGGGGGGAGTGCAGCGCCCCAGAGTCCTGGTCGTTGCAGTACTGACGCTCCGCCACTAAGGGGAGTGATGGTACGTCTGATGGCACTAAAGGAGTTCACCTGACCAGGTATCACAGTCACACATTACACTTCACTCTCTGGCCACCAGGGGGAGCAAAGGGTTCTATGTATTAGGCCACTCCTCACAATCTGGTAAAACTGGGGGTTGGATAGGAAGTTAGGGAGAAGCTGACTGGGTTTGATCCAGGCAACATCCTGTGGCAGAGGGTGTTGCGGGGAAGATTCAGGGGGGTCTCTGTCAGGGGTGGGATCCTGACAGTGGCCTAGCGAAAAGGACAGAACGTTATGGAGCCGCGCCTGCACCCGTTGCCGTGGCATCTTAAGAAAGGACACAAAGCGAGGTTTATTGTGGAGAAGTGAGAAACGAGATCACAGCACAAAGGAGGATAGAACCAGTAGGAGTCGTGCCCTAAGATCGTGGCAACATCCTACTGAGGCGCGTAGCCGGTGGCCGGAACGCCGAGGAAGTATTGGGCTCCAAGCATTACTTCAAACAGCGGCAGGACAGTTAATTATAGGTTGGCTGTCTCACCTAAATCACCTAAGCAGACATAGGAGGCAATTGTGGGAGAGGGGCGTCTCTAGGGTCCCAGAATAACTCCAGGCCTACCCGTCATACGGGTGCGTCCTAGCCATATCATCTAGGGGACGGAGAAGAACATCAGAACAGATACGACAGTTGTAAGGACAATCCCGTGGTGCTCAGCAGGAAAGGACTACAACACACAGGAGCTAGTAGGTAGGCACTGATTTCCACCTGCAAAGGGAACTCTGGATGTGCCTTCGGACCGGCCATTCTCAGCCAGCCCTGTTAGCAGTGCTCTGGATTGCGGATCCTGAAGCCTTCAGTAAAGAGGTAAAGAGACTGCAACCCTGTGTCCTCGTTATTCATCGCGACTTGCACCACGCACCACCATCACACTTTTCATTGGACGCCCCTTAGCAGGGTCACGGACCGGGTTTAGCCACCGTGACAACCCCAGGACCGAGACAGAGTGGCCCGGTACCGAGTACCCCGCGGCCCTGCGTCTGGGGGCGCTCCACTATTATCCCAGACATGAAAGAAACCCAGGGCAATTGAACAATTATGTTTGCTGATATGTTGATTACATATTGCCCAGGCCAGCCAGCTTGTTGACTTGCAAGACAGAAGAGTAAAAACTATGCAAATTGATTTAAAAAGTCAAATAATGTGAGTCAACATTTTCACATCTTCTTGACCTCTGGATGCTGGTTTGAAGGACATATTTTGTGAGCTATAAAAAGGGGATACATACATATATACAGTACAGACCAAAAGTTTGGACACACCTTCTCATTTAAAGATTTTTCTGTATTTTCATTACTATAAAAATTGTACATTCATGCTGAAGGCATCAAAACTATGAATTAACACATGTGGAATTATATACTTAACAAAAAATTGTGAAACAATTGAAATTATGTCTTATATTCTAAGTTCTTCAAAGTAGCCACCTTTTGCTTTGATGACTGCTTTGCACACTATCGGTATTCTCTTGATGAGCTTCAAGAGATAGTCACTGGGAATGGTTTTCACTTCACAGGTGTGCCCTGTCAGGTTTAATAAGTGGGATTTCTTGTCTTATAAATGAGGTTGGGACCATCAGTTGTGTTGTGCAGAAGTCTGGTGGATACACAGCTGATAGTCCTACTGAATAGACATCATGGCTCCATCATGAGGGACACAGATTTTACATTCTACAGAATGTCAGCTTAGGGGTCCATGGCGCCAGCTGAAAGAATACAGATCTGCCCCATTGACTATCGCTGAACCATGGATACATTTGGGGTAGTCGGGATTTGGACCCACCAGTCACCTAGCCACATTGATATGTTTGTGAAAGACAGGGATGGGAATCACCGGTCACCTGGCTCCATGGAGATGTTCGGAGAAGCCGGGCTATGACCCTCAGGTCAACTGGCCTTGTACCTCAATGGACTGTCACCTAAGCTTGTCATTACATCCTCTCTGCTTGTGTGCCACACGTGGGGCAGTCAGCCCTGGAAGCTCTGAAGTAACAGCTGCTCTCATCCCGGCGAGTCAGTGGAAGGGTGAGACTCTGTAATTTTGCACCATCTTGGGTATTATGCTGAGACTGTTCTATGTGTTATTTTCCTGTTTTGTGGTTCAATGAAGTATTGCCAAATTGTTATACCCTCTCTCTGTGTTGCCTGAGTAGTATTACACCCACGGTAAAAGGAAAGCGGGCATTCGGTGGGATGTGCCCTGGTTCATGCGGTTTCAGCTAGTGGACTAGGGCGCCGGCTGACCCCCATGTCTCCACTGTGGTTTATTGGCCAAAGCATTTCAAAGTTATTACAACTTCTTTATCAGGACAAACCATGATAATGTAATCATACAGACTTGATTACTTGATGATGTAGAGATCAGGGCTCTGTGGGAACATATCATCACTTCCAGGACTTCTAGTTCTTCTTTAGGCTGAAGATAGTTGTTTTTAATGACAATGACTGTATGTTTTGGGTTGTTGTCCTGATGCAGAATAAATTTGAAACCAATCAGGCACCTCTCTGATGAAATTGCATGATAGATAAATATCTGCTTCTATTTCTTAGTGATTTTCTAATGTCATCGTAAAAATCGTAGGCTGTCCATGATTTTTTGAGAAGCTGTCGAAACATAAAATTACTTCCTACAAAAAGGTTTAAAGGTCTTGTTATTGTTGTGGGGGCTTTTTTATGTTTGATACATTAAAATAGTAGTTTTATATTAGATAAGTGACAAAGAGTTAGTAAAAGGCGAAAAAGAAAGAAGAAACGACCTTTGATTCATATTATTGGTCAGATAAAAAACGACCCTCTTGAGGGAGCCTAAAGATCCCGACAGCTTCCTGAGGTGGGTGGAAATATAAAACATGAAACTCCACCAAGGACAAAAACTAATCATAGCAGTATAATAAACACTAAGATAAAACAAACAATAACGTTTTAATAACATACTCTTTTTAATTGTCCATTTATGTGGATTAAAGTCCAAAACCTTCAAATTCTCCAGAAATTCTTGATACTCTTATGCAGGGCTTCTCAAACTTATTCTACTGGGGCCTCATCATAGAACTAGGAAAATGCACTAATATCAGACCCCTATGTGTCTAAAGGATTCCCAGACTGGATATCTCATTCTGTACATGGCCCAGTCACAGGCATTTTGCGCCAGGCCATCTGTGATGCTTCCTTTCTGTAGTGGCAACTGATGCATCCTGTGCAATAGTGCACACCCTTGAAGCCTATCCTGGTAGAAGACACAATTTAAGCCCATAAAAAATAGGAATGGACATGTAGGAGGACACTTAATGAGTGATAGAAAGAACAGTAGTAGAAAAAGCCATTTTACCCATTGCAAAATATCTCATGATCTAGGCAGTGCTTCCCCGCAGCTTTTTAGTGATCACATCACATGTTATAACACAGCCAATCAGCAGGAATGATTATAGCTTTTATAAAAGCAGAAGCAGGGAATGCAGCAGACATTTTAGGGTGAATCTGGATAGTGAGATGAAGTCACAGTTCATAGCTTAGCCATAATGGTAGGACCAAAAAGACATAACAAAAACTGAAGAAACTCTACAGATAGTATGTGAGAGCAAAGCAGTGAAGATATTAATAAGTGATGAAAATAGAATAATCGTAAAAGTTTTTTAGGGTAATTGGAGGCTTTGTAGTACTCTGACATCTCCTCAAATAGATTCAATATGAAACAAATTTTTGTGACAAATTTAGTGAATCTGGTAAATTCTAATTCCAAAAGATCTACTCATTATTGAGAACCTCAAGTGCTCGTTACTCGAGTTTGCCAAGGGTGCATGTTTCATGGCTGTTAGACAGCCACAAACACGGGCAGTCACTAGTACTCATTTCTACTATATACCAAAATACATTGTTTAGCGCAAGGATACGTAACCAGCAGTCCGCAATGCTATTCTGTGGGGACTTGTTTGTGTCTCAAATTCTCAGAAGAGAATCTTCTTTAAAAGAATCAGGCAAAACTATGTGTTTTTCTTATTGAGAGCCTAAGGAAGCTAAGGTGGCATGTTACAGTGACAGACTATATTCAAGACACTACTAATCCAGCACCAGAGACTCCCACACAACTTATACAGTTTGCAAGAGGAAGTGGAGGATAGCACCCACAGAGGCCGTAGCTGCAAGTCCCAGAGTCCAAGGGGTCTACCGTTTGTAAGAGTACTCAGAGACAAATTGTGAATTATTCTCATTGTGGAACCATTGCCCTATGTTCAGAATCTATTCAGTTAACCCTAGGGACTGTTTCAGCCATCCCAGTTATAAGTATTCTTGAAGATTAACTTGGTATCTTGTTTATGAATAATGCAGTTTGCCTGACTTCAGGTATCAGTAAAGTTGTATTAAATACAATCCAGTCACAGTGTTATTGTCACCTATCCACCTGCATCTTACTATATGAGTGACCAGTAGTGATGAGCGAACGGGCTAGGATAATGTCTTATCTGAGCATGCTCTGGTGTTATCAGAGTATCTCGGGCCTGCTCATATATTATGTTCGAGTCCCTGCGGCTGCATGATTTGGGGCTGTTAGATAGCCTGAACACATGCAGGGATTGCCGGTTTGTTAGGGAATCCCCACATGTGTTCAGGCTGTCTAACAGCCGCAAATCATGCAGCCGCAGGGACTCAAACATAATATATGAGCAGGCCCGAGATACTCTGATCACACCCGAGCATGCTCCGATAAGACGTTATCTGAGCACGTTCGCTCATGACTAGTGACTAGTACAAACCAATCCAAGAAATGCCTATTGCAGGGAGTCACTCATAGGTGAAGTCAAAGGTGCTCATTAAGAGCAATAGTTTTTCACTCCTTAAGTGTAAGTGGTTACAAGACTAAGTCAGAAGGCAGCAAGGGGATAGTGCCACTAGCCATGGCAGTGACCACAGAGCATAAAGTTCCTGTAATACTAATAGGCATCAGACACACACTGATGGACAAGTACACATGGAAGAGGGTGAAGCTGTACAGCGGCTCTGATTCTTATGCCATGTATCCTATTCCAGGTGTACCGAGGGCCACAGAGGAGGATGCATAATGCTTTAACCTGAGCAGCAGTCGGTGTAGTTTGTCCCAGGAGAAGTAGACAAATCATCTAGATGAAGGTATTGTTATTAGAGAAAGGGCAAGGATTTCTAACATATAGTAGAGCAGAGAAAGCTTATTCCTATGAGTGAATAGTGCATATTTGATAAGGGCAAAGGGTTTAAAATGACAGACAATATCATTGAGACTTATTTCTGCCCGTGAAGAGATTATTCATCATAAATTGTGAGGCCACAGCAGTGAAAGTTCAGAAAGTTCCAATTCTGATGTCTGTGTGTAAGGATTGTCAAACCAGAGACAGATAAGACACTGATACCTGAGTAAGAAAACCTGACAGTAACTGATCAAAGAGTCCACAAGAGTGTGAAAACTACAAGACAAGCAACTCTAGAACACAACATATTTATCAAGGGAGTTGACCAAAAGAGAGATTGTAAGCACCACTATGTGTACTGTGCTGCATAAAGAGTGACACAGAAACTATGCAAAAGAGACTGAGTTGCTGCTGAGGAGATTGCCAGCAGACTATATTACATAATAAGTGATGCAAAGACTATGGCAAAGTGAGCTGTTCCTGAAGAGATTACTAGCAGATTATAGCAATTAACAATAAAGTGTTTCAGGTATCAGTAAACTGTACCAAGTGTCAGTAAAGTGTTCCAGGTGTCCTAAGGGCAAGGAGCTTTCCACCGCAGAGAACATCATAGAGACTTATTCTTGACTTTGAAGAGATTAGCAATCACAAAGTGTGAGGCCACACCAGAGAAAGTTCTAATTTTGATGCCTGTGTGTTAGGAGCCACAGCAGAGACCGATAGGACACAGATGCTTGAGTGTAATAAACTACAATACAGTAACTGAGCGAGTAGTCCACAAGGGATAGAGGTGCTGCTGAGGTGATTGCCAGCCAACCGTAGCAAGTAACAGTAAAATGTCGCAAATATCAGTTAAGTGTAGTAAGTGTCAGTAAAGTGTTTCAGATGTCATCCCATTGTTATATTTGCAAGCCATCTACATCTATTCTAGTAAGCTCTTGACTCATGTAATATAATTTTGCCATCAAGCTTATTGCTTCCAAGTGAATAAAGTTGTTAAACTAGTATCTCTGTATGCCTGCATATTTTTCACCATCATAGAGTTGTGAAACACTCTAGCATCAGGGAAACTATGCCAAATCTTATATGTAAAGGGACACATAATGTAAAACTCTCTTCAACACCCAGTCATGATGACTAATACTTTAAAATTCAAGAAGGGCCCTTTTCTATGTTATCAGTATTAGATTATGTTTTGGTTCAGGGATTTAGGATTATAGGTTGGACCTGATGGATTTGTCATTTTTTACCCTCAACAGCTACTTTATACATGGGACAGATTTGATTTTCAGAAATGTTTGCAGTAGACTTCCTGAGTGTTTGACTACTTTGTCCGTGAGACTTTAGTGATCTGTTATGGTGATGATTGCATTAGTTCCATATAAATTACAAATTGATCAACAATGAAAGTGACGCTTGAAAAACTTTATTTAAGGCTGCTAGTTAATATTTTGAAAGCTTACCACTTCTGTAATAAACATTTCAAACAGGGTAACCCTTTTGTGACATGATTGGAGTCAATTCTATGTACAGTTTATCTTCATAGAAAAATAAGTTATATCTTTTTTTTATTTAAACTAGTTATATTTTTCAGAACTATATTTTTCTTTTTTTTTTTCTTTTTTCTTTTTTTTTTTCTTTAAATATTTGGGCGAGAAAATGGCACTTCTAGATTTAAGCCCTCATAGTTATGGAAGGACAGCCAAAGCATGTGCGCTAAGTACAATACTAGCCCAACCATTACCGAAAGCGTTAAACCTTTTATGGTTGATGTGTGTTTGAGTAGAATCAGCTCTAAGTGTCATTTCCCAACAAGAAAACACTATTGTAAATTTCTTTTTTACTTTGCATGCAAAGCTATACTGTATGGCTTAATGATACACCTGCTTGAATTTACACAACACAAATTCATCATTTTCAAGTGACAGCCGGGTAGGTTCCTTGTTGAAGATCTTTCGGTTTTCTTATTGTTCATCCAGCAAATCCCTTGATTAAAAAAAATACAGAAAAGTTATAAATACCCATTCTGTAAAATTCACAATTTTCCTAAATGTCTATGATAAATGTCCAATGTAGAGGTAACACATACTGATATAGTTTATATAGGGTTCGTCAATAGTCCGGTGGCCACCTGCATCTGGCCATACATTAGTCGTGCAATGTCAGCAGAGAAAAATAATATTTCCGCCAAGGCAAGAGCTGCTTGTTTGCAGCACGTCTTCATTCTCGATCATAGAGAAATTCTTAGCTTCTAGGGTATCTATATGCCCGGAAGGCCATAGTCAGAACACTTTTTAATTTATTTCCGTAAGCTGCATCTTTCTGGAATGATCTCATGTTGCCTTCCATTCAAGCACAAACAACTACGATTAGTCAGAACGTATAGATATGTGACTGCAATATATTCCCAATGCTACGTTACTATACTACGTTATTATATTACTGTAAATAAGTCCAAATTTCAAGACTGGATGATTTATTAACACATATTTATAGCAGTTGGAGATTCGGTTCTCTGATTCGGAGACCAAAATCCCATTCATAGTCATAGAGGTAATTAATTAACCAAATTCTTCAGAGTTGGACACAGACAGAAAAGGGGCTTTGTGTAAGAACAGTATATGGACCGTTTGCTGTTCAATAGCTCATCATGATTCCACTTGCTTTCATGGTAGGAATGGGCACCCTGCATTTTGGGCCCCCGTGTGGCTGCACAGGTTGCACCAATGATACGTCCAACCTTGAAGTTCTTGCTACCTACAGCCATCATTGGAGTGAGCTTGGGAGCATATTGTATACTGTGACTGTCCAATCATTGCACTGGATAGATGTTACAGCCAACACTCAAGGAATTGGGCAGTGTTCAGTTCAGAGACCCCAGGACATTTGCAATGGAAGTACGAGGAGGATTTAAAGGGTTGTCTTATCTTTTTAATGGGTAAACTTGCAAAAACAGGAAACTTTGCAAATCACCTCTTATTAAAAATCCTTTCTGTTTACAGGAAAGGATGGATTTTCAATGGTGTACTGGACATTGCCAAAATTACTGGTCACCTCAGAGGATTTCTAGACAAGGAGCATGTGCTTGCAAGCTATTTGCTGTACAGCTTGCAAGCACCACTCTGAGGATCCACAGAGCTTACAAGCGCTTCCAAATAGGGCTTGCCAGTGCTGCACTCAGGGGAAGAGCTGCCTCTGCTAACTGCATAAAAAAATGAATAAGCCAGGCAAGTAGCTTAGCCATGTCACCAATCTTCAAAAGAACAGCAAATCTTGGTAAACAGGAAACTGGGATACAATGAAAGGGTATATTCCTGAAGATAGGAATTTGAGACAGCACATCTTAATCCTCGCTTTTCTTGCTAAATTTGTGAAACATTATGTGACTCTCACCTGTCTTTTGCTGTCAAAACTGATGACAAACTTCCTTTAGCTCTATGCTGTGCAGTAAATTTGTGGTTTATTCCCAGGATAGTAAGCTATCCTCTCTCCATAGGGAATAAATTACTAATCACTGGGAGTCCGACCAGTTGGACCCCCAGCGATCCAAAGAAAATTGTGCTCTATGACCCAGGAACCAGACTCTCTAGAGCCCTTTCATGGAGCGGAGATGCGCATGCTCGACCTCAACTCCATTCTTTGTCTCTGGGACCGTAAGAAAAAGCTTCTAGATTCTAAAAGAAAGACCATCACTTGTGCTCCTGAAGTGTATGTGCTCAAGGATAGGACCGTAGTCCTGACTTAATGTAGACAAAAAGCCTCAGCACCGAAATGATGATGGAGAATGTTCTCTATCATCATTTTGGTGCAGAGGGTTTTTTGTCTACTTCCCAGAGAAAGCTGTCAGGGTTTGGTTTTCTTCTCAGTTCCTACATTGCTACAATCGTACAAGTCCTAAGAACACAGGTTGTAGAACATATTACCTTTTTATTACGGTAATGTTGTTATGTTCTTTGAAGCTGACTTTGCACTGTGCTGGGTTTAAAGATCACTCAAGAAGATACATTGAGGTTATCACTGAAGTGATTATTTCCGTATTACTAGGAATAACAGATGAATAGTCTATATCTACAAGCTCTATCAAAAATATAAAGTGGTAGAGAAATAGGAGGTGCGGAGACACAACTGCACCAAAGCTCTGGTGGCTAAGGAGGTTCAAAGGCCACATTACCACATGTGATGGCACCAATATTACAAATAGTATCGGGGAAGAATATTCTGTAGAACTAGATGCAATTTCCATATAATCCATTCAAGTTCCTCTTGTTAAAAATGAAAACTTGAATATTTTGCTTCGTAATTGAGAGAAGTACAATTGACCACCAAACGGCTCAGTTATTTTGAGATGGTCCAATTGTAAAAGCACTAAAAGATTGGGCACAGCTAGGTACATTAGGAATGATTTGTGGGTATTGAGAATATATATAGCATAAATATTTTATCTGAAGCCATTTCACTTCACCTATCATAAGAATGGGGATTCCCCGACTTCAGCACTACATAACAAGGTGCTGGAAGCGTAGCATACCAAGGCCAAAAAAAGAGAGGTGGCTACACATGTGTTTGCCTCTCTCAGTACATTAGAGACATGTGGATTGAACACTGTAGCTGGTTGTAGATTGTTAAAGGGGGTGCTGGTTCTTCTAGAGCAGACCACTGCGCTCCTAAATTAATCTATATAATAAAGTCATTTGAAGGACCTGCACATCAATAGGCACAAATCTGCTCAAGAGGTTTTATTAGTTGCTTCTCATACCCAAATGTTACACCAGTTGATTGACATAAGGTGACAATCATATAATAGTAGTAGTAGAGTAGAAGTATTGTAATGTTTCGGGTTCTAGGCCTTCATCAATCCTTTGATCCCATGGATAAACGGCCTCAGTAGAAGACCTATTGATCAGCGTGATTTGTAGAGAGCAATATAGGGTAGAGTGGATGAGAGAACGTGGTGCTGGGGTTGTAGAAGACCCTTGAACGTCTTGAGTGTTATCTGGCAAGAGAGATGGTGCAGAAACCCCAAGACCAATGGTTTTAAAATTGGCTGAACAATATATAATATAACTACTGTACCTTTCTTTAACTGGGGTGTTGATGATCCAATCCAAAAATTCTTGGGCAGCCTTAATATCGAGGGCTTTGTTGAAATCACTGGTAAAGCTGCCATCAGCGTGTCTTCTGTCCATGCCATCTGCATCAGAAACCTCTGCAAAACTTACAAGAGAAATCAACACGTCAAAAAACTGCTGTAACAAAAATAAATGCCAAATATCGACAAATGTGAAATGTAAGTTATATAAAGAATCAAGATGTAAAACAGTAGCTGAACTAAAGTACAAGTTTCTTAATATTAAATAAGTAATACTTAAAGAGCACTGGAGTGTAGTCTTATCTTTTTTGGGGTGCTGGTTTCAACTATATTTTCTGTTTTAAAGTACAAATTATTTTCAAGATTTTTTTATCAGCTGACTAATTGAAAATCCGTTTTCAACAAAGCCATTGGATATTATTATTCAATAGTTCTTTGCTATAGTTTCCTATTCTTTAACTATATCTGGCAGAAAAGCTACACTTGTATTACGTTGATTGGTCTAACTATTTCTGTCTCAGATCTGCTGAACTTTTTGATTTTTCAATTCTACTTTCATAAGGCTTTTTATTAGTAAAAGCAAAAAAATCTAAAATATGAAATGACATTAGTACACTATTATTATTGATATTACGACATTCGCCATATATTTAGTTAACCAATATAAAATTCTTACTTTCTCTTTGGTCTTCCTTTAATTAACCAATCAACAAATTCTTTGGCTGCTTTTTCTTCCAAAAAGCTGGACATATCACTAGTGTAAGTTCCCTCTGCATGCCTTTCGAGTCTCCTAAACAACAAAAAAGGCCTTTAGATTGGAAAATTGTTGAAAACCTTACAATTATTTTTTTTGTAAAAGATGTTATTTTTTTAATTATTTTTATAAAATACATTGCGAAGAGGGATTTTGATCACGATGGTTTGTCTTATGCTAATATAACCCCTAAAACGCTTTTACAACGGTCATAAACCAAAGAGGGTTTCTTACTGCCAAAGTATCTCAGCTCCATTATATCAGCTCTTATATTATACATCCCGTTATATCAGCTCTTATATTATACACCCCATTGTATGAGCTCTTATATTATACACCCCATTGTATCAGTTCTTATATTATACACCCCATTATGTCACCTCTTAAAAAGGATATCCGTCTTTCCACAATCTGTTTTGTATATTCGCGAGTTTTTGAATTTATATTTATTATTTCCATAAATACTCTCTAAATGAAGACTAAACTAATTAATATAATAATTTACCAAAGGAAACTTGTATTTATAGGTTCAGATTATATGAAAAAATCTAAAAAAAAGCCCAAAAAACATAAAGACATATCTGATAACTTTTTACATGGATTATTACTAGATGATTATTAGTTGAAATGGAAGCGTGAAACTTGTAGCCAATATGGAAAATGGTATTGAAACCAATGTTTAATGGATTCAGAAAATCATTCTTACTGTTTCTTTGGTTTTCCTTTTATCAACCAATCAATGAATTCTTTGGCTGCCTTTTCTTCCAAAAATTGGGTAACATCATTGGTATATGATCCTTCTGCATGCCTTTCAAACTGGACATTGCGTCTTGATATTCCTCTACAAAAACAAGTTGAAGAATTAAAGTTGTACCCATAGTTAGAAATGGTGTGAACTGGTTCACAAGACACTGTTAAGCGGCAATGTTAGTAATCTGTGGCCATTGGTTGGGAGCCCGGTGAACCACTTCCTGCCGTTCGGAATCTGATGCTCTTGTTTTGATTAGTCAACCTAGCACAACATCACATCATGCATCATGCCCCAATGATGACGAGGTTAGTAAACCAAAAGAGAAGCCTGGCGCGCCATCAGGTTAGAATTTTTTTGCAGGGCTCCCATCCGGTCGCCACAGATTACTGATGTGTCTGCTAGACCAGTTCCTGCAAAATAATTCACACCATCTCTACCCATAACAAAAGTGATTAACAAAAATATCATAACACATATAATATTGAGAACTTTGTTCTATATGGAGAGAGTACAGACACTCAACGCAGACCATGTGATGGTGGCTCAGTGGTTAGTACTGTCGCTTTGGGGTCATGGGTTCAAATCCCACCAAGGACAAAATCTGCAAGGAGTTTGAATGTTCTTCCCGCGTTTGTGTGGGTTTCTTCCAAGTACTCTGCTTTCCTTCCACAGTCCAAAGACATACTGATAGGGAATTTAGATTGTGAGCCCCATTGGGGACAACAACAATAATATCTGTAAAGTGCTGCAGAATATGATAGCGCTATATAAGTAATGCATAATAATAATTATGCGACACATTGAGAAAGTGGGCCCAGGCCAGTTTGACTCTATCTCCCGAAGTCCGTTCATCTCAGGTTGGTACAGATGAAGTATTATCAACCATTACCTTACCTGAATGGGACCCTTGCAATATTTGGTGGGGATCCCTTAACCCTATGCATACCCCGGCTGCAGGTCTTAAACCTGTTCAAAATATTTGACTTGTTTAAACTAAAGATTACATATTCCCCCATGTCTGGAAAACGATAAATAGAAATTCAGGACAAATTCTCAGCAGATGGGAAGGATCTAATATCTATAATGGTGATTCCCAACTTGACTACTGTTTATTGAAGGGGCAGGAATAATATTTCCATATTCTGGCCAGATAGGTTAGTTGTCACGGCAAGCATCTGTGTTTAGGCTAAAACTGGTATAAAATTTATGTTGTAAAAGTAACAGATGTTGATGTTGCTATCTTCTGGAGGACCCCTAGCAAGGTTCCAAGGAACCTCAGATTTCCAGTAAATGGTAATGGATAGCCTCGAGAGAATGTACCCTTTGTGAAAATTTTGAATGGCTCTATAAACGCGAGCATTTCTTTTAACAATCTTAGAAAAAAAGGTAAAAGCAAAAATGTATTCATGTTTCTGTATTCGTGTGGCTCTATGTTGCCGCTGTATGAATTTTTATTCAGAAGTTACTTACTACAGTCCTCACAGTATATGAGGATAAACAAGAGTTATCGAAAAAAAGACCCTTTTTCTAATTTTAGACAACTCCTTTATTAATATATTATTTTATGAGAAGAGACAGTATTGGATTTAGTTGACCCAGTAACCCCCAGAGAATAGACCTCGTGTATATTGCTAGCAGGTATAATTAAAATGAATGGTTATGACATGCTTCATCTTAAGTAAATATGAAAACTTTTATGAACTTTTACACATCTCACAAATATTAACCACCTTCTTTGTTGTTCGAGTTGCTGTAAACCATTATATGAGTCGGTAATTGCACTAATTAAGGATTTACTTGTATTAATAGCTAAACGAGAATTTGGAATGATCACAAGTGATGAGTAGAATCCTATGGGATTGTGCATCGTTCTCCGAAGTAAACTACTAATGCTATATTCACTACACATGAGAGAATCATCCACAGCTGTATTTTGGATGGTTGTCCTTTATTTTGCACTGATTAAGTAGGGTTTTATGACAGCAGGCAAATGTTTGCTACAAGTTGAGATCTGCAATAAAACTGCCCATGACTTACGTCAAATCGTAATGACTTTCTGTTAAGTACTGGTTAATCAAGGGGTTTTTTATGTGCTTCACCTGTACTTGCACCAAAGACCACAATAAATCTCAGTTTAGTCGTGCGAATCTCGGATGCGCGGCACACTATTAATGTTCTAGCACTTAGGTAAAACTCATCCTAAGACTGGAAAATTTGGCAAAAGACTGTAATATCGATTTGCATTAATTCAATACACTGATTTAGTTACAAGAGAAGTAAATGATAACAAAAGCTCAAGATGAAGTTTCCGTGTTTTCTTTACTTTTAGAATTGGTCTATTCAGATCAGTTTAAAAAAAATAAAACTCTTAAATTACAAAAAGTTTACATTTTAGTGAAGTTACAATGTTGGGCATTTATATGCCAAAAAGCTATGTTTTTAGGGTAATCAATTGTGCAATGGGGCTATATGTATGTTCAAGACACTGGGTGTACATACTTATGTGCACTGATAAGAGTCCTAATGAGCATCTTCTGAGCCAATAGAAAAAGAGTGGATAGAAGCGTTACAGATAGGAAGAATTTTAATTCCATCATCGAGACCACCTTAAATGGCCAAGATTACATTGCTGATCCATCATGGAACCCAACAGATCAAATGCTGGCAGAAAACTCACCATTACATCTCCAGTGTATCATCACATTGGACACACACCACAAAAAATCAAACAAGGAGACACAAGTGGGATTTCTGAACATCGATGGTGAAGTTGAGTGGACAAACAGGACTGACGGTAGAGTGGTGAAAACAAACAAAGTTAACTCAAGGGTAACGGACTTAGAGGGTTCTGGACTTGAATTATCTCAAACAAACGGTACACTCTGTGGTCTCCAGATTTCTTACCCGCTTCTTTTTGAGTTCATTAACCACTGGACAAAGTCTTGGGCCCGCCTGGAGTCTAGGTACTTGCTGTAATCACTAGTAAATGTGCCTTGTGAGTGACGTTTAACTTCATTGTGGTGATCTGAATCATCTAGTGCTTCAGTCCTTGCGGCTTTGACTGATCTGCGTATACAATTTTTTAATTTGTGATATAGATTGCTATTAAAAAAAAACCCTGAGGGGATATATAGCGCCGACTTCTACACCTGGAGGTATTTCACGCACAAAATCGAAAACAGAGAGAGTGACCTGAGCTGCTTGTATGCTCGAGGAACCAAGTGCTTGGACGCTCTCTCAGAAGTTACTTACAGATATTTTAGATACTGTTTTAACCATCAATTAATCTTCTTTTTTTACAGTTGATTTCTTTTAAAAAGTCTAGCTCGCATTCCTGTTCCTTCATGACTTTTCTGTAAAAGTTGAAGGAGGGGTGATGGCACAAGTCACCTCGTTAATTGTTTTCGAAAAGATCAGTTGTGCCATTTTTACCGAAAAAAGTGTTTGTCTTTAATATGGTTGGTCTTAATAAATTGTCAGCCGAGACTGAAGTAACGTTGCATGCTACGTTCATAATCTACATTATCATTTCTTTAAACCACTGGGTTCTTTTTATTTTTCATAAAGAGGGGACTTTTATGATTTTTCCTACGTAGAAAACAACTGACTTATATAACAGAGACTATATAAATGCCATTAAAGATTTACATTATGCAGATATAACTTTTACAACCAATGCTTATATGCTGTAATGATCCCATCATCGCAACGTACATCATAATTCTCAGAAATGTAAAGTCTACAAGGAGCTATGAACATGTGGTTTCTATGGCTTGTTCTGTAGGAACATTCAATAGGACAAGTCTACCGCACATGTTTTTTCTATTAGATAGATTATCTGACCGACAAGACTTTTTCTTCTGCCTAAACCTTCGGTTATTTACTAAGATGAAACTAAAACTCTGATTTACATTGCTTATATTGGGAAAAGTTTTGCAAAATGTCTGTCATTAAAGGGGCATTTGCATCTTATGTTACCATGCCATAACATAATGATCATGGGTGGGAGTCGATCTCTGGTACCTTCAGATATTGACAGAACAACTGATAGTCGATTAGTAATGTTATTTTTCACACAAAAAAAGTGTTCATCAGAGTATTCTGCCCTATTATTAGGATATGTCAGAACATTGTGAACGTTGGTCTGACTTCTAAGGATCCCGTTGATTATTATACTAAAATGACCGAGGTCTCTCCTGCTTCATTTATGCCAAAATCACAAGAAACAGCATCATGGTGCACAACATTTTTCACAAAGTAGAAACGATCAATCAGAGCTGCTGTTCTTCATTCTGAGGATCGGTAAATGGTGGCATATCTCATAGATATGGCTTCAGTTTGCCTTATGGGTTAAACCCCTTTAGCAGAAAGACCTTTAAAGATATCAGTCCCATTTTATACATTCATTCAGAAGGGACTGTAAGGTGAATGATGGGCCTTATGGGAAGCTATGGAGTTGATATAATTTAGATACAAAATATAGAATAAAAACCATAATATTCTAAATAAACCATAAAGGGGCTGTCCAGGGAAAACAACATATCCATGGGGTGGGTTATAACTTAATGATCTGTAGGGTCCAACTGATGGGACCTACACCAATAGGCAGAACGAGGAATTCCATTCTAACTGGGATAAAAGTTCCCAGCTCTGCCAACTGTTGGGGGTCCCAGCAGTCGAGGGTCCACCTATCAACAAGTCATCTGAAAAGGCGATAACTTATCTTCACCAGACAACCCCTTTATTCATAGTTTAATCAACCAATGGAGAAATGTAGACGGCATTTCACACTTCATAAAGTAGTTCAGAAGCCACAAGTAGAGGAACTGTTGGAAACTACGAACATTCCGCTAGTGAATATCTAAACTAAGATTTATTTCAACATTTTGGTTTCATGGAAAATTCTTAAATCCAAAAACATCTAGGATATATGGAATAAAAAGGTTGATATTGTAATAATGCGTATCCTATGTACTTTTAAAGACTGGAGATATAGCGTATAGATATTTTCTAGTAAACTCTAAGCATATACCTGGATTTGTCTTCTGCTTCCTGGATTGGATTTTGGAAACTTCCTTGTAGAAGCATGAAAAGGAGCCCCAACATGTAGAAAATGCTTTTCATGATTTTCTGCAAAAGATGTGAAGTCAATTGTTATTTTTTTTCTAATAACTATTTTAACAGGGAAATTATAACTTATATGTTATTTCATGTTGCCATAACAATGTTATGGGTCTGAATTCTGGGATCATGGCCCTTAGAGTCCATTTACAGAACAACTGATTAATTGGGATCAGTAATGTCCATATATTTTAAGATTCTTGTATAATTTAAGTGTGTGATAGATATTTTGATATTTGACATTCTAAGCTTGGATGTAAATTGTATTCTACTACAAGAAATGTACAATAGAGACACAGACTGAATGTAGAAACACGTTTAGTCCAAATCGTAGTTATTTTTATATAGCAATAAAAAAAATGAAAAATAAGTACAAATAAAATTATAAAAAAAATCTAAAACCAATGTCATTAAGGTTTGCTTCTTGAATTTTTGTATTGGTTTCAATGGAAATATATATACATATATATATATATATATATATATATATATGTGTGTCTGTGTGTGTGTATATATGTAATGTATGTGTGTATTTAAATAAATATATATATACACACACATATACACATATATATATACATATATATGGGTATATATATATATATACATAATGATACGTTTTGATATGTATATATTATATATATATATATATATATATATATATATATATATATATATATATACATATACACACCAAAAAGTATCATCTCAATGGTCGGCAATTAAAAATACTCTTGAAGAATAAAAATATATCTACTTATATACATGATATAGATGTATATATATATATGTATATATATATATATACATATATATATATATATAGCATACATCTAGTATTCAAAGTAGGATAAATATACATGCAAAATTATTATTATTTTTTAAACTAGGGGCAATAAAGAAAAATCCCACTAATTCACCAAAAATTATAAATAATGAACATAATTAAAGCTAAAATAGGATTTATATTTTAAATCTAAATTGATAGGTATTACAATGATAAAATGTGACAGAATCAGCAAAAGACAAAAGTGCTGCAATCTATAATAAAATGGATAAAAAAAAAAAAAGTCTGATCGAGCAAAATAACATAAAATATCAGTAATATTATTGTAGAAATACAGACCCTATATTTTAACATAGTGTTTGTATTAATCTAGTCCACTTTATGGCATGGTAAAAGAAAGAACTTACCGTGAAAATGGACACAATGATGCTCTCAGCAAAGCAAGTTTCAGATCTTTCCTGATGATGATTCTGACTGCCGATGCCACAAAGCATTTTATACTCTTTTCAGCTTCATTGAACATTGTGAGGATGCATTATACGCATTAATTTTGACACAGATGATCATGTGATTGCCGATGCTTTAAATGTTTCACATATGACTGGCTGCTTTTTGTTTAATTTACACATTAGAGACGGCTGGCGGGTCATTGGGAAACAATTGCACACGTACAAGTGCTTCCTTTTCAGGTGTGCGAGTGCAGGTATAATGCAATGTCCGATGAGAGATTACGTGAACTCCTCTTGATTCAGCTATCTTGTGTACGATATTGATCTTCGCTACAGATGAAAATGCACTTAGGATGAAGTGAGGATTTAACAAATCTCCAAGCCGATTTATTTTATTACTGTTATCGATTATTTCTTACTTATTTATCATTCATTATTCAATTTTCTTTTTTTTTAACCTTTATGTCTTCTCTAATCTTATTTTATTATTTTTATCATTTATTATTATTATTTATTTATTATTATTTTTTATTTCATTTTTTTAACCTTTCTGCCTTTTTTTTTACCTTTATGCAAAGATATGATTGAATAAAGACAATTGCTTCCAAAATATGAGCCCTTATGGCTTGGTCACTGAATTCGCAAACATTTAATACCTGGACAGGTCGGGTTCACCAGAGCAGATGTAACTTTTCTGTAGAGATTCTCCACTTTGGTTCATGGAAGTATCTCCATTTATAGTGACCATATACTTAAATAGGACATAAGATAAGGGATGGTTATCATTAGACCCAACACATAATGCTGCACAACTGATGACATACTCAGTTTGCACCTTGTGAGGATCCAATACATCAATTACCTATTTCACATATATTCATCTATCTCTACTATTTAGAGGGGTTTTTTAATTTCTGAAATTGGTAAAATTGCAAATTGCTTAAAAAAATAAGAAGCTTTGTAATTTACTTTTTAAAAATCCTTTTAGTTCTCAAGAATGGAGGGATTTTTATTTCTACAGTTGATGACTTTTTACCTTGGAGCACGTGCTTGTAAGCTCTTTGCGTTACAGTTTGCAAGTGGAGGTCTGAAATTGGCCGGATCGCTGGATCTGGACAGCTTCAAGGCCCCTGCACTCCTCTGACACTGCAGAGGCAAAGCGAACTCTTCTGGCATCATCTGAGACAGAACAGTTCTGACCATGTTGAAGGCCCGAAATATCAATTATGAGGAGCGCGGCTCACATTAAAGGTCTCAAGGACAATGGTGCCCTCAAAAAAATTCCCAAATATTGATCTACGCAAACAAAAAAGGCAGCACTCTGTAGCGCCATAGTATGCAAATATGAAATATGAAAATTGAATTGCTTTACTGCTCTAGAAATATGAAAAATTCATGTGTACCTGGAAGCCACGTTAAGGAGTTTCTCGTTTCCAGGACCTAACTTAATGCCAATCCTCTCTTAGAATAAAGTCTTCATCTGTTTGGGAACTTAATATGAATCCTCTGTTAGACTAAATTCTATATCTCTGTGGAGGGGTAGCGGTCCTGCTGTGATTAAAAACGCATGAGACAAAAAGGCGGAGAGCTCAGTCAGAAGGCTAATGAGTACAAATTTCAAAAAACTTTATTCTAAGAGAGGATTGGCATTAAGTTAGGTCCTGGAAACGAGAAACGCTTTAACGTGGCTTCCAGGTACACATTTTTCATATTTCTCAATCTTTCATATTTCTAGTGCAGTAATGCAATTCAATTTTCATATTTGCATGCTATGGCGCTACAGAGTGCCACCTTTTTGTTTGAGTAGATAAGAGTTGGTGACTCTAGGTTAGCACCTGTTCACACTTAGATTATGTTTGGATGTGATGGTCAGTTTTTTACATTTGTAAAAATTGATCTACCATCTCCTAACAATACAGCACCTAGTGACTATATGTCAGCAGAAGAAATAGTGGAACCACTTTAGGGCACTTTCACACTTCGTTCTTCCCCATGCTCAGTGGTCCCGTCACACGTTGACACAGAGTCAACGTGTGCTTTGATGTGCATCATTATTGGGCGTATATGTCTATTGGAGGTGGACACACACACCTAAAAGATTGCATCTGGGGGTCCGTGTCCACTAGGCATAAATGTCCGAAAATGATGCATGTCAGAGCACATGTTAACTCTGTTGGTACCATAAAAGTCAAAGGCCCTGTCGGAGCATACGACCAAATCCCGTTTGGCAGGGGCTCGGATGTAAGCCCAGACATGACCAAGGAACGTAGGACAAAGAGCACTGTGAAAGCATGATCAGCTAAAACTACATTTAAAAAATGGTCTTCTAGCTGTGGTCTTCTAAAAGAAGATAGTGAAGTCACCTAAATAATGCGAAGAACTGAAAATATTGCCTAGATAAAAATATGGTCTGCACAGAGAGGTGGACTGCCCAAAATGCCCCTTTTATTCATTGTCCCTGTTATTCTTCTCTTCACACCAGCAGCAGAGGAGTAGGAAAGCATCACCATTACAATGGATAACGTCAGAGCATCATCAAATGTTAATCTGTGCTGAATCTCAGAAAGCTAAATATACTGTAAAGCGAAATAATTCACTATTTGTATCATTACAAGACTCCAAGAACATTGTGGCAATTACTGATCTCTCTATATGAGCTCCGAGCCTCAGTCTTCATATGTTTCATTTAATAACTAATTAAATTAGATGATTTTGCATGAAATGATCAGGAGAAATGTTCACCGCTCCCATGACTACATTCACTTAGTTACAACGCTTTATTTTTATATGACCCGGCACAGTAACAATTGTAGTCAATGGCTTCTGGCTGTAGAAGCCGGAATATATATATACTGGAGGCAGAGGCATCACCTGAAGTTACTAGGCCTAAATCCATAATCTACAACAAAGCTTCTACCGACAGGCGCCAATTACATTCCTTATGCTTCCTCCTATGGCAGAGGGGCCACTGGTACCTCTCAGATGCCAGGGCCCAGGGGTGACTGCAATCTGAGGGCACTACTAAGAAATAACTAAATGGGATCACTGGCCATACACTTAAAAAATTACTAATAAAAAAAGAGAAAAAGAAGTGTGTAAATAGGCAAGGATCGCCATTAAATAACAAACAAATGAAAATGTATTACAATTTAATATGACAAGCAAGACAAAAAAAAACACATTTAAAACAAAAAGCCAAAAAAGGCTAAGAAAAAAAAAGTCAACTGGAGGGCCATGTAAGAACCCTCCAGACTCCTACACTATGTGCGCGAGGGTATACCAAAGGTAATACTCACTAAAGAAAAGTCCAGAAAATAAAATAATTTAGAGATAGTAAGAGACTAAATAATGCAGAAAATATGTCATGGACTAGACAATAAAAGCGTCTTTAACTATAACAAAGCCCAAACTGAGGGTTCCTGTAGGGAATAAAAAGAACCAGAACAAATGTAAGCGTGTCCCAAAGATAGGGGACACAGAAACATAGATGAAAGAGATTAAAGGAACAAGTAAGTGAGGCTGTAAAAGACCTGTTGGCAAGAAAATAAGTGTCACCCGGTCACGTCATGGTGTGGGGAAATGGAACTGATGGTAAAAACGGACACATGGATGACACACTGATGGTAAAAATGGACACACAAATGTCACACGGATGACACATGGATGACACAGTGATGATCAAAACAAACACATGGATGACACACTGATGGTAAAAACGGACACACAGATGACACATTGATGGTAAAAACGGACACACAGATGACACATAGATGACACTCGGATGAAACACTGACGGTCAAAACAGACACACGAATGACACACTGATGGTAAAAATGGACAAATGGATGACACACAGATAACTCACGGATGGTAAAAATAAATACACGGATTACAGACTTATGGTAAAAACAGACACACGGATGACACACTGATGGAAAACATGGACACACGGATGTCACACGGATGAAATACACTGATTGTCAATGGTACCATTTTTTCACCCACGTATGAATGAGGCCTTACTCTATGAGGTTGGATAATTGTAACAGTGGATTTCCTGTTTTTTCCCATATAAGCTCCCCAGGTCTTCAGCTATTTCTAGCTGCTTCCATGTATTTACTTCAGTGGGTCTGAGCTGCCATGCCAAACACAATCCCCAGACAGGTGAGGAAGAGTTTCTGGGGGAAAATGTCATTGAGTTAGCCTCTCTTGTGACTTTATTTCGATGAGCACCTTGTATTGCTTTGTTATAATGCATTTATGGTTTTTAGAACGCATTGACCTTTTTTAGCGTTTTTCTAAAGTTTTGTGATGTACTTTTTACTGGCATATTCTGAACAGTTTTTTAAACTCTATTCAACAATAAACAAATTGTTAGCGGGTTTTCAAACAAGAATTCTGATGAAATGCTCAAAAAGATGTTTCTTCTGGGTGTCTTTTGAGCCATCCCGTTTACTTCTATGGTAAAGTATTGAGCAGGAAATGCCTGAAGAAGGATCCGCTCTCCTCTTTTAACCGCTTGGCGTCTTTTGAAGTCTGAAGTGGTTAAAAGATGCTCAATAGGCTGAACATATAATCAGCAAATTGTTTTTACATTGCAATGCATATGTTAATTTTTATGAGCATTTAGTCAGCAGGTGGGTTTCAGAGCTGTCCCACCATAAAAAGACATTGTGTGCACATAGCCCTTACTTCTCCTTGTGTCTAGGCTTTAAATGGAGCCTGTCATGTCTCCAAACTCTCTTAACCTGCAGATACAGGGTCAATCCGGAGGTTAATAGAGTTATAATGCTGTCTAGCCGCGGTACTGAAAGTGTATTTCATGGGAGAAAATTAACTTTATTCCTCCCAGGAGCCACAAACTTTCAGTCATAGAGACGTGCACAGGGTGGCTACTGTCATCACTCAGGGTTGTGATTGGTGGCTGTAAGCACATCCCAGCACTTTGATTGACCACTCGCTTTGCACCGATGCATTGCAGAACAACCTGTCAGTCAAAGTACCGGGGAGCATGCTTACAGCCACTGGTCACTGTGTACTGAACGGACACTGTGGCAGCTCCAGGTACAGTCTACGACTGAAAGCCGGTGGCTGCCTGGAGGAATAAAGCTAATTTTTTCCCTGTAGCCGCACTTTCAGCAAAGTGTTAGGTAAGAGCCCTAAAAATGGAAGCAGATGCTAGCAGATATTTATGGTACATACATTCAATATGCAATAAATATCTCAGAACATAATACTGTTGAGATATTGCAGCTCTTGAGGGTTTAATTATTTAGACAATATGGCTCTCGGACCCAAAAAAGTTCTGCACCCCTGTTTTAGACACTGTCACAATTTTGCTTTTTGAATTCGATATCAAACTCTCTGTCCCACTGCATTGAATTGGAGACATATGGAGATGCAGTATAAGCCACAGGATGAGGGTGTGGTATTCTGGATCCGTATAGGAAAAAGATTATGTACAGTTTGTCTCAACACATGCAGTGGGCTAGTGACATCATCAGTGGTGGATGGTGGCGGTAGCAGACTGGAGTACCTTAGGACTTTTACAAGAAGTAGTTCCGAGGGTCCACCATTGCACACAAGACACATCATCGATACAGACAAACAGGTAGCTTACGAAATTAACCCATAATAGATTCACCCTAGGGTCAGCCTCTTAAAGTCATCTCCAAATGGGTAGTCCTAAGGCACTTTTGTATAAGACCCATTATAGGGTGGATATAATCCGCAGCTGTTTTTTTAGACACTTCCCATTTTCATCTTGTTGTATTCCTTGCTGCACATTCTTTAAAATGGTACTTGCAGTTCATGAAGTTGGAGCATAGTTAAAAATTTATTTTTTGCTGTCTTAAACTGTGTTTGCAACATATTACAGAAAGTGCTTCAGAATATGATGGCACTATATAAACATACAAACTCCTTGCAGATGTAGTTTTTGGTAGGACTTCAACACAAGACCCCAGCGCTTCAAAGCTACATATTTAACCACTGAGCCAGCATGCATTATGTTTATCTATCTGAATGGTCGCCATATATTACATTTGCATTGCAGTGTCCACTGCAGTGAAACCGCTTGGTTGGCTGCAGCTACCCTCGGCAAAATTAGCAGTTTGTCAGGGGTGCCAGGTTGGCCTCATTTTAAAAGGAGTTGCTTTTGATAGGTACACCCCCATTAAACTATAATTCAATACTAAAGAGGTTGTTTGGTGAAAACAAGTTATCAACTATCCAATCCAAGCATCGGACTGGCAGCTGCCCGAGCCAGGGAGGAGTGATGAGCTTATCCAGCGATAGCGGGAGAAGAGGCCTGCACTACCCGCCTGGCCCACCCTTACACTTGGCGTAGTCGTGGCTGAGGACTTCTGCTCCATCACAGACTTCTGCTCCATCACACCCTGACAGCACTGCTCAACTCTATTATCTGACTGATTACCTCAGGAGACACTCTTCCTGCCACTACTGTGGCCTCACCCCCTTTTTCAACTGTCACAACTCCGGCTGAAACCAGTTAAAATCTCAATCTAATACCTAACTCTATAGTGCTCGTACTCCTGCAGGCTCTGGCATCCTTCTGGTCACTACATCCTCTGGTGCGCCAGAGCGAACAGACCTAGGCCTCACCAGTTCTGTAGGCCTCAGGTGGAGCACTTCTCGCTCCCGGTCCCATTCCAGGAACACCTGCAACTCTGCATCATTCACCACTCCCGCCACCCAGGCCGCTTTCGCCTGGGTGGCAGGCACCTAGGGCATGGTGACGTGGGTACCCGGTCTCAAGACCCCTTGTGTGTGACAAATGTCCAACCCCACAGGATTGAACAAAGGGAGATATGTGATGCAGTGACCCCAGTTACAGGTAGAGGATGCTGCATGGTCTCCCCAGAATATGCATGGAGGCATATTGAGGCCATAGGAATGCATGGCAGTCACAGGCAGAACTGTGGTGATAAGACAAAGTCTGGCATTATTGTGAATTATCAGTATGTGAGGAAGATACTCTGTGCTGTAAGCCTGAAGTAAGGTTGTTCTAGGACCTGTAGTCCCATAAGTAATTGTGTTGTTTTAGAGGGAGGCTGGCAGGGATAGTTTGAGAGCTGGGCGGGTCGAACTAGCCACACATACACCACCCATCTATGGGAGTGGTTACAGCTTGATAATGTGACCAGGGTGTTGGTCACATGGTTCCTGTGTATGGACCTGAATGGCAGTTCTTGGCTGGAAGGTCCTGTGAGAGGAAAGGCCTGGGTGTTGGGAGGTCCAGAGAGTGGACCGGATCCCTGAAGAGCACCAGGCGAGGCCAAGGACCTGCAGAGCTGGTGACAACTACGCCAAGTGACACATTTTACAAAAATTGTGCCAAAATTCTTGCATACTCAAAATTACACGAGGAGGGAGAACTGGAGTGCAGTTGTGCCTTTTTAAAAGGTTGTAGATAAACAATTTGCTTAAAACAACTGGAAGCACTAAACACCTACCACAGAGCAGGAAAAAAAACACAGGTGAGGACTTATAAGGCCGGGGTCACACTACAGCATAAAACGGATGAGTGTTCAGCGATAAAAAATCGCATAACACTCGGCCCAATGTGTTAGGGGTCGAGTTCCTGCCTCTGTACAGGGGGAGTCTCGAACCATCTCCGCTGCGGTCTCTCATTCTTCTCAAGCCGCAGTGGAGCCTGCTCAGCGGAGACATCGGTCTCAGCCTGATACTGTGCGGATGGTTACTGCTGCCTTTCCAGGCTCAACCATTGTAGCCAGTACTGTTCAGCGGCGAGCAGACGTCTCTGGGACTAAGGGTACCGTCACACAGTGGCATTTTCATCGCTACGACGGCACGATTCGTGATGTTCTAGCGATATCGTTACGATCTCGCAGTGTCTGACACGCAGCAGCGATCAGGGACCCTGCTGAGAATCGTACGTCGTAGCAGATCGTTTGAAACTTTCTTTCGTCGCTGGATCTCCCGCTGTCATCGCTGGATTGTTGTGTGTGACAGCGATCCAGCGATGCGTTCGCTGGTAACCAGGGTAAACATCGGGTTACTAAGCGCAGGGCCACGCTTAGTAACCCGATGTTTACCGTGGTTACCAGCGTAAAAGTAAAAAAAAAAAAACCGTACATATTCACCATCTGATGTCCGTCAGGTCCCTTCCCGTCCGCTTCCCACTCTGACTGTCTGCCGGCCAGAAAGTGAGAGCAGATCACAGCGGTGACGTCACTGCTGTGCTCTGCTCTCACTGTACGGCGGCACTCAGTCAGAGCGGGAAGCGGACGGCAAGGGACCTGGCGGACATCAGATGGTGAGTATGTACGGTTTTTTTTTTTTTACTTTTACGCTGGTAACCATGGTAAACATCGGGTTACTAAGCGCGGCCCTGCGCTTAGTAACCCGATGTTTACCCTGGTTACCAGCGAACCTCGGCATCGTTGGTCGCTGGAGAGCGGTCTGTGTGACAGCTCCCCAGCGACCATACAACGACTTACCAACGATCACGGCCAGGTCGTATCGCTGGTCGTGATCGTTGGTAAATCGTCATGTGAGACGGTACCCTAAGTCCTGCTTTTCTGCTTCTGAGCATGGCCAAGGTAAGACCTCTCATTGAAGGTCAGGTTTCACATGCTCAGGTACTGCAGCAGCTCCCATTGGTCCTCTAGGAAGGTCCTGAAGTTGCTCAGGTACTGTGGCAGCTCCCATTGGTCCTCTAGGAAGGTCCTGAAGTTGCTCAGGTACTGTGGCAGCTCCCATTGGTCCTCTAGGAAGGTCCTGAAGTTGCTGCAGCTATAAAAGGTTTGCATGGCCGCACGGCCATGCGCTAGTATCAGCTTATGTTATGAGCTTTTGCTATTCAGTGGTCTTGTCTGCTTGTGGTCAGGGTCAGGCTGAAATAAGCCACTAGAATACCGGCACCTCCGGTTAGGAGTTTTGTATGGTGAATTCAGGGCTGGCGTAAAGCCATTAGAATTTCGGCTCCACCGGAGAGGAGGTGTTCGTGTGCTTGCTACTCCCTGACCACTGATTGCTTTTGCTCTGTTAGGCAGCTGTGTTCACCTGTGACGTTAACAGTGCACAGCGTTTTCCCTTCTGTGCGACTCTGTGAAGTAACAGAATTCGCTTATACCGCCATATTGTGCCGCCATTTGCTAGCAGCAGGTTCATCTCCTGCACGGTGGACCCCGGGGCGGCGAACGCACCAATAATTATATCTAAATATACTCGGTGCGTTCCGCCAGCCCTAACACAATGTTAATCTATAGGGCAGCTCCCATCATCCGTTTTTTTTCTCGTCCGTATTACACTTGCAAGTGAAATCGCAGCATGCTGCGATTGTCCACGTATCTCAGCTGAGGAACGCCAATGCAAGTCTATGGGTGCGAGAAAAAATCGCACAGCACAGGGACCATCAGTGTGACTTGCTTCTCAGGCATTGGCAGGTGACAGGATATTGGATCAGCCATTATTTGCCCATTTTGCAAGTGTGTGAGAAAATCTCACCATACGGATGAGATACGGATGACACACGGATACTTTTTTGAGAAAAAACGCATCCTGGCTTTGCACACGGATGAGATACGGATCACCATACGGAGAACATTTGTGCAATTCTCAGCAGACAAAATCAGACAGAGTTTTTACACATTGCGTGTGACCTCGGCCTAAAAAAGAAAAAAGGTGTAAATAGAATAATGAACAAAATATGGAGCAAAATACACAACACTAGCCAAAAAACAGGCGCAACGGCAATAAATCTGGGCCATAGTGTTTACAGTGGGGTCTAGAAGCCTCAAGGATAGAGATTAGCCATGATGCTTATGTACAAAGCTGATAAATGCTTTTATTGCATACTGTTGATTCATTTCTGGTTTGCACTGCATTTGCATTTCTGTAGTTTCCATGCCTTTACTGTACATAGCATCTAGCACATAAAGCTGCTTCATCTGTTCTACATGGACAAACTACACACTGGGTCATATCGGTGTCTCCAGCACATTACCTAAGGAATTGTTGCTTTGATTATTATGAGCATTGACAGGACTCAAGGTGTATGTTGTGATCTCGTCTCAAATGAACTGAAATGGGATGCATCTGATGACGCACAGCACTACCGGTACAGTACATCTAAGCAGCAAGGGAGTGTTATGTGCCATTATTCATGCCGTCGGCACTATGAGTAATTGATGATACAAGTAAATAAAATGAGCCATGTGTTCTTTATCACAGTACATGGCATCATAAAAACCTGATGCTGAAGATACAATTAATTCCATACCGATAAAATATATTATCAGCAATGTTCAAACCAGCTGAAACATTTCTTCCATCAGTCATGATAATTATTATTTTTACAGAAATATCTGGTTGTCACAGTACAACTTTGATAAATCAATATATGCTTCTATCGTATCAGCCTCTTAATTATGGAGGTTCCCTCCTCTAAGTCGCAATTTCCTATTGAGTGGGCGCCTGGTGACAAGTTGATCATGTGTGAGTTCTGCTTCTGGGACAATTCTGCAATAAGCACCTATCGCCATTAATACTGATTAGTAAAAGTGCAATTATTTTATAGCAACATGAACAGTGATAATGAAGGACTGTTAATAGTGATGAGCAAGCGTACTCGTTGCTCGGGTTTTCCCGAGCACGCTCGGGTGACCTCCGAGTATTTATGACTGCTCGGAGATTGTTTTCATTGCCGTAGCTGAATGATTTACAGCTAAAAGCCAGCTTGATTACATGTGGGGATTCCCTAGCAACCAGGCAACCCCCACATGTACTCAGCCTGGCTAGTAGCTGTAAATCATTCAGATGCCGCAATGAAAACTAAATCTTTGAGCAGTCATAAATACTCGGAGGTCACCCGAGCGTGCTCGGGAAAACCTGGGCAATGGGTACATTCGCTCATCACCAACTGTTACTCATGGGTGCTGCACGTGCCAGTCCTTCATTATTACTGTTCGTTGAGGACTTCATCTCAGACACAAGCACCAAAGATCATCAGAGTGTGGTTTGGATTACACTATGGCTATAGCAATATGACTAGACATCGCGGTCCTTAAAAATTTCCTGTTCTAGATACAAAAAAAAACTTGGCTGTGGGCAAGTAAAGGCAAAATGAACCGATTATTTTGGGTAATACCAGAGCCAACAAGGCATTTCCATAGTGGAAGTCAATGTAATACAATATCAGCTCAAGTCTAGGAGATTAAGTGCGTTGTATTTCTCGAAACACTTGGGCCAAGAGTTTAAAATCTTTTTAACTCCTTTTTACAACATAATTAATAAAGATGTTTTTATAGTTAGGTGAATTTAATCCCCTTGCTGTAGCTGTATTTTTTTGATTTCTACAATCAGCAGTGACCTGGGAACTGGCTCCTTTCCGTGCACGTCATCCATGGAGGAGTGGTCTATTTGGAATTGGTGAGCTGAACTTTTTTCTCCTTTCCTTAGCTCAGGTTTGCCAGAATAATGATGGCTGAGTTTGCTGATTTTGGCCAAACTTAGTGACCATCTAAGGTTTATTGGGACCTCCAGACTCTCCCTCAACAAATGATGTTGAGGAGAGAAGGTTCGATCATTTCTTTCAACACTTGATATTACCAAGAATTTCTCAATTCTTGCTCATAGTTGATGATTCTGAGTGGGGAACCCTCTTCTATGATATCTATATGCCCTAATAATGCATAAAGGCAAGGTAAGACAAGCCCTTTAAAGAATACCCCCCCATACACACATTTCTGTAACTGATGCTCAGTTAAGGTCTCTGGACTAAAGTTAAAGGGTAGCACGGTGACTCAGTGGTTATCACAGAAGCTTTGCAGTGTCGGAGAGTTGGTGTCCCATCAAAGACGTTTGAAGGTTCTCCCCAAGTTTGGTGGGTTTCTTCTGACTATTCCATTTTCCACCCACTCTCCAAAAACATACTGATAGGGAAATTAGATTGTGAACCCCAATGGGGACAGTGATGATAATGGCTGTGAAGTGCTGTAGAATTAATGGTGATGTATAAGTGAGTAAAATATTCATAGATGTAAGCAAGATTTTGCTATTTGTTTTGGGTCCGGTAAAAAAAAAGCCTTAAAGCAAGAGGACAATTGACATCAGGGAACTTATAAGATTAATACATTTTGGTCTAGAAAAGTTTGGAGACATGAGATAATGGGAGAAGTATAAGGAACGTGCATAAGGATGGATCACCTGTAGATGTGTGTAAATGGATCATAGAAGATTCCCAATGCAATGTCTAAATTATCATCCATTCAATTCCAACTATTTCTTTTTTTTCATAGTGCCTGCTGGCACCACTTCTTCTATGGCTAATAATAATGATAATAATTACTGTAAAGAGTTATTGGAACAGAGTATCTCAAATCTCCATATGGACATCACGTAAGGGAGTCTCATACTTGGGAACACCTCTATATGTTGGAATGGAGCGCTGTGTACTAAGTATTAGCGACTCTGCTTAAGTATATCCAGTCATCAATTCATTGCACAGATTTTTCTCTCATTTTATTAGCCACCATTTACCAAAAGCATAAATGTATGACTGGAGGCAACTTCCCCAAATGGACATCCTGCAACCAGTTGATCGTTGAGCTACATTCATTGCAAAAATGAGACATGGATAGTATAATATTGTCTGTTAGAGTCATTCTTCTGCAGTGTATTCTCTTACATCCTCCATTATTGCAGCATTATATTCATTTCTGCACAATATGAGAGACCATATGATATTCAGCTGTCAACATGATTCAATAGGTTACAATGTGACAAGACCGTAGCACCTCCAGACGGCATGCTCTAGTAATCTGTAGTAGTGTGTGGAGTAACGCGGAGGTAATACCAGTTACGGTACAATATGAATGGAGGGCTGATTGCACTATTTTCCTAAATTAATGTAGCTATTCTAAGATATTAATAATAACTACCGGTAATATCGTTATGTTTCCGCTGTATTCATCAGGGACAGAGTCTCCCAACCCCTCCATTGCACAACCATGTATATGGCAGCAATCAATCACTGCTATATTCACATTCCTCTTATGAATACAGCAGGATTAAATACAGCTCTGGCAAAAATTAAGAGACCACTTTCAAATTTTCAGTTTGTCTGATTTTTCTCTTTATAGGTATATTTTTGAGTAAAATGTAAATTGTTCATTTAGTCTACAAACGTCTGACAACATGTCTCCGAATTTCCAAGCAATGCATTTAGTTTTTTTTTTCTGAAAAGGAGAAATGGTCAAAATGAAAAAAAAAACAAAAAACAGTGCTTTCAGACCTCAAATAATGCAAAGAAAACAAGTTCATAATCATTTAGAAACAACAGCACTAATGTTTTAACTCAGGAAGAGTTCAGAAATCAATATTTTGTGGAATAACCATGATTTTTAAACACAGCTTTCATGAGTCTTGGCATGCTTTCCACCAGTCTTTCACACTGCTCCAGGCGCAAAAATGTAAGCCGTTCTTTGTTTGATGGCTTGTAACTATCCATCATCCTCTTGATTACTTTCCAGAGGTTTTCAATGGGGTTCAGGTCTGGAGATTGGTGGTCTCTTAATTTTTGCCAGAGCTGTATAAGCCCTTGTTAATTGCTATTACCAAAAAAACACAATTTTTGTTAGCCATTTAGGATAATAGTAGAACAGTTCTGTCACCGTAAAATGCTAGTTTTTAACATAGCAGCATAGTATGGCCAAGGTCCTCTTTAAGCTTTGGGGCAATAATCGCTGGTGTTGCCAAAACACTTCTGGCTTTGTAAATCTACTCCCCATTCATTACAGGCATTGGCGAATGTGTTATTACAAGAAATAGAATGGACTTGATCTGGATATAAGAAGCATCGAGGTTCAACTCATTTTAGAGCCTTCGGCAGGTCTTCGTTCGGGATACTTGATGATGGCTCTTGAATGAGCAGAAACATGTGGCCTTTTGTATCCAAATATAGTCAGTTCTTTCCTTTGGACTAATACTTTCACCAATGTATACAATGAATAGGGAGTAGAGGCAACACTAGAGTTGTTCTGTCATTGCAAGTGATTGTTTACCGTTCCTGAGGCTCTTGATTTGAAGGGGTACCAAACAACGACAGAACCGACTTGAAACAGTCTACGTTGCCACATATACAGATGTTGTGTCAATTGGTAACACAACACTAAAAGGTTACTTTCTGAAGAATAGCTATATTGACCTAGGTCCCTTACCTTATTGCTAGGGGTTGACACAGATAAATGAGGGTCATTTTGCATGAATAATGTGTGGACACTTTGGTTTCCTACTAGCAATATAATACATGTGCCGGCATATGCCTGTACACTATATTAAAGAAGCACTCCCATCAAAGATTTTATCCTCTTAACATATTGCAGTCATCATATTATATAGCACTGTGTGCTTACAATTGCTAATTTTTCCTTTCTACCCAGCTAATTCTTCTCTTTTCTCTGCTCTATGTAGAAACAAGAAGTCTATTTTCCCTGCATTTATCATTCCCCTCTTCAACTCCTGATCCTGCTGCTCCCTCCTCCTCACTGCCAAGGGCTTTTTCAGCTACTCATGAGTCATGCAGGGAAAATTGACCTCCTGTTTCTACATAGAGTTTAGAAGGATCCAGCTAGACAATTTTTAATCATGTGATGTCATAGACCTAATGGAAAAGAGAAGAATTAGCTGAGTAGAAAGGCTAAATGAGCAGTTGCAAGTGCACAGTGCTGTATAAGATGATGATTGCAATATATTAAGAGGATAAACACTTTGATGGGAGGAGGAGTGCTTCTTTAACTTCAATGGATACGGTCTAAAAGTCAATATTTCCTGTGACTGCACTGCAGGGGAATTAAACATAAACTGTCATGTGAATTGTATAAAGGTAATTAGAATAAAAAGACAAAATGAATAAATACCCTACAGTACGTAAATAGGTATAGTACCTGTAAATAGTATATGGCACTTATTAACACTGCTTTGATAAAAGAAATTGTAAAAGCCATCCCGATGCGACAAGGTGTACCCACTCAGGATGGTCCGATCTCTAAAGTTAAACCTCTTTATGTGGCACCCAACCTCCATCGAAGTAGACAGAGCAGGACTATTTATCGGGCTGTGCTTTTAGTTTGTGTAGCTTTCCATAGACATGTGTTTATACAGTCAGACCTAGGTCCTGCTCTGCCCGCATCTATTGAGACTGGTTGGCACATAGAGGGATTTTACTTTAGAGATAGCACTATCCTGAGTGGGTCACCTTGTGGCAGTGAGACTGCTTATATGCTTTTTTTTTTAATCAAAACATTGTCAGCTAAGTACCCCATGTTATTTACATGTACTAGTGCTATTTACTCTAGGTTCTGTTTGTTAATAACCACAGTGTGAATCTCTACACTTATATCAACATGTGTTCAAGCTCATTTCTTTGGTGTTGAATTGTGCAAAAACTGATGTTAAAGGGTTAGTCCTAAGAAAGTGTGCTATCCCCTATCCACAGGATTAGGAGTAACTAACTCACCACTGGAGCTCCAACAGCTGGGACATGTTGGAAAGCTTTGATCTTCTAAAGAAATGTGTATTAAGAAATGTTTCTCCAAAATCCCACCGTAACATAATAATCAGGTGGGCCATTTGGCCAATCAATCATATGTGAGATCTGTTATACAAATTATCCAGCCAAAAACATGTAAGAAAAAAAATGGCCAAGCTATCAAGTAAAATCTCAGTGGACTTCTACAAAGTGCTGAATTATTATTCAAATTTGGCTCATAAAGACAAACACAAGATTGGTTGAAATTTTACATCTTCGCAGTTCACAACAGTCTGCTGGGGTGGGGTAGGTGCAGTGGGGTAGTTGCAGTGCAACAGATAGGCAGGGACCACAGGAAAGTTCAACGCAAATGTCTTTAATGTCCAAAAAAACTCAAACAAAGGAATGATGTCCTCCGTATCGTTTCCTTAGGCCGGAGTCACACTACAGCGAGATACATCCGAGTCTTGCAGGTTAAAACCAAGCTCTGGCACCGGCACTCCAGAGCGGAGCGTGCAACTCCATGTATTGCTGTGTGGCTGCACGCTCCGCTCTGGAGTGCCGGCGCCAGAGCTTGGTTTTAACCTGCGAGACTCGGTCGTATCTCGCTGTGTGTGATCCCGGCCTTAAACACAGTCCAGACCTCAGAACCCATTGCCGTGAACAATGGCACCATCGTGTATTATTTTGGGTGCGTCAGCTGCCTAGAAGTCCCTGGCTCTGTGTTAGCTCCACACAAACCTGAGTGGTACAGAGTCACCTGCTCTGCAACTTGCAAACTCCAGACTAACACAGCCAAAGCAAAACCTGACAGATTTACATGGAATCGTGGCCATTGAGCACTTCCAAAACACAGTGTGGAGAGAGGTATTCGCCCCACTACCAAACCTGCAAATCCTTTTAAAAATAAAATCCCTTAACAGGTTTTCCTAACAAACTGACTGAGTCACTACTTGGACCCAATCCACTCTTTCTTTTATTTTGCCTTGTGACTCACAGGCGTCCTGCTGTGAACACAACGCACTCCAGTGGGTTTAATAGGACTCCGTCCACATCCTGGGGGATACATTTCGACCCTCGCATATGATCACGCTCACTGCCTCACAGTATGAACTGCTTAAAGGGGTTGTCCGGTCCAAATCAACAAATCTGCAGTCACTCTGTGTGACTGCAGACTTATGAATCCCCTCAGTGCACGCAATGTGAGCTGCGGGGATAAACAACTAAAAAAATGATTTTCGAAAATGGTCAATGGTCTTTAGAAGGGGTTGTTCGGTCCAAATCAATGTCTGCAGTGACTCTTTGTGACTTCAGACTTATGAATTCCCCTCAGCGCATGTACTGTGCGCTGCGGGAATTTGTTGGTTTCTGAGCCAGAGGATATGTATGCGTTATACATACTCCAGAGCCCATGACTATACCGTCCAGTGAGCATGGCCGATTAGAGGGCTTGTATCGAGCGAGGCCATGCCTACTAGACCGGCTCTGGTCAAGTTACTGCAGACTTATTGATTTGGACCGAACAACCCCTTTAAAGACCATTGTCCACCTTCGCAAATAATATATTTTTAAATTGTTTATCTAACTTAGCGCTCTGCAAAAAGTAATAGAAATCTGTTAGAGCTCCTCCTCTGGATGGCTTTTTCCTCTCCTTCCTGACTCTCAGTTTTAGAGATAACAGGAGGGATGTGGAGATCTGCACAGATCTGCAATGCAAAGGTGGGAAAGTATCTAAGGTTCTATGAACAGAAAATAGGCTATAGACAGGGAGGAAAGTGCACGGGAAGATAATAATCACAGTATTGGAGCTACAGAAAAGCAAGTGAAGACAGCAGCACCATGGCCACACACAGACCTCACATCCAGCCTATATTACTGGGAGGGACACTCCCACAAGAGAAAAATCTGAAAATTGGATTAGAATGAACACTGCATATCAGGGGGGTGGAAAATTAATACAGAATGCAGACTAAAACTTAGTGGAGTTTTATTAACTAAAGGTAACCAGTATCACATGTAAAAAAAATCTTTTCACAGGACAAGGGTAGAAAATTCATGTAAAACTGTGATGGTTTTTCATTAATTAAAGAAATGAACGTTTATCCTGTATTAAAAAAAAGCAGCATCTCACACAAAGTTTCTATTATTTATTTAGCAGAAATAGTAGTTTTTGACCATATACATAATTCTATTATCTGAGTTGTATGGTGTAAGACAATGGGAACAGCAAAACAAAGAAAATTGACACAGGGAAGGCGTCCTGAAGATCTGTCCATACAGGGAATTATTAATTTGTCAAATTAGTCAACATCCAAAAATATAATATATTTGGGGAGGGGGTGTCAGTGACTATAACTCATCACAACGAAAAACATTTCTTAAGAAAGTGAGTCATGTGATTGTATAGATGTTTTCTTCCGGATCCACCAATTGAGTGATCCTTGTCTGTGTACCACTGGAGATAAAAAGATAATAAAAATACATGACATGAGAAGAACAATAGCACAGTACATAACTCTATGCTGCTGGTCATAATGTGTAGTATATTGAGATCTGTGATAGATAAGAAGAAGCCAACCATCTTCCTACCGCGCGGAATCCCAGTACCAGAGGCCCTAACTGTGTAAAATGCATTCATATGTACTGATTGGATCCCAAGGTTTGGGAACGTCCCTTGGGTGCAAGATAACTTCCCAGTGTCACTGCTATACAGAAAGTTCATGATATGACATACAGTAATGGTGTGGAACTGATTTAGCAAGCATGCGGTTAACTATTTAATAGAAGTATATGATCTAACTTCCGACTGCCGGGTTTTGGGCATATGGTTTAGATTTGGTTAAATGTTTTGTTGCTGTCTCAACATGTTTGATGGGGAAATAATTCCTTGGACCATTTAATCTATAATTTCCTATGTGCTGATTATGATGTAATTTATATGTTTGGTATGAGTAGAAAAACTAAGGGGGATTTTTCAGTTTTAAAGGTACCAATGATGGAGAAAGTGCAACAGATCTTGGCAAATCTGGGTTCTAGATCTCACTTTAGTTTACTTTAAAGTTTCAATAACTGTTACTGAAACTGGAAGTTGTGGTGCCTTTTTATATCCGGTATAAGTGCGGATGATAACTTCCAAACTCTTCTAATGTTACATTCTGTCAAAAAGCATTAAAAGTTAAAGTAGATTATTGCTTTGTCACAAAAATCCAGGTGTAGAACAAAGATTGGAGGCCGATCAACTCAATTTAAATCCTCTTGTTATCGTGCGTTCTGAACTTGCTGTATTCCTGACCAGTTTCTTGATTAACCCTGGACGCTGTCACGGATTTGACACTTGGACTGCTTTGACTTCTCTCTGCCTTTCATTCTGTTTGACCTTCTGGATTCTGAATCCGACTTTGTTGCTACCCTTGACTCTGGTTCTGCAGCAACCTGGAGGCCTTTGCAGACAAGTTCAGAACCCTGCAACTGTATTTTCAGAACCCAGACAACTTTGGTCTACATTCGAAAGATGAGGCAAACTTTAACTTAAAATCTGATTGCATCATATGATATGCAATTGCAATTGGAAACGTCACGTTATATATTGCTACATCTGTATATACATTGATTTGGCCAGTTGGCTGGTTGGATTCTGGACTTCTTTGCCTTTGATTCTGATCGATCTCCTGGATTCTAACTCCGTTGTCTTTGACGATGCATGGGGTCTGATTTTGTCCTTCTTCCTGCCTCTCTGACTCTGATGCAACCTGAAGGCCTATGCAGAGAATCCTAGAACCTTGGAACTGGGCTTGTAGCCAACTTGGTTCCCTATTTAACAGATGAGGCAAACTTTATTTTGAAATATGATGCATCATGTACAATTGGTAATATTTCTTCATATGTGTATTCATTGACTTGGCCAACTTGGTTCTGTACTGCCTGATTACCCTCAACCTTTGATTCTGGTTGACCTCATGGATTCTGTCTTGGTTATCCTTGATTGCGCATTTGGATCTGATTTTGTCCTTGTCTCTGACTCTCTGGTTCTGACTTAGGTTAAGGCACCCTGCAGAAAAGTCCAAATCAATGCAAACAGGGTTCCAAAATTCAGCCAACTTGGTCTATTCCCCTAAAGTACCATATGGTAGATGCTACATTTGTATACGCACTAACTTCCTTTAAATATCTCTCTAATGGGCCTGTATATGGCACTATTTGGCTCGTAACTGATACCTTACCCCATTCAGAAACATTATATTACATCACCATCTACCAGCAATAAATTATAGCCTTGACATAAAATCTTTAATATATGGGAATTTACCATTGCTTCAAAATCCACTTGGGCATCAACCAAAGCTTTGGAAATCTGAGCAGCTTGCTGGAAATGTACATTATCTACGAGGAAACACATAATCAAATATATTTGCTGACCATATCTAAAAATGGATAAATATTGGACAGTTTAGCCATGATGCATTAGGGCAAGATGACTATTGATAAAAACGATAACATCATCATCATCACAGCTTGAGAACCAGTATGGCATAAACACTTTTAAGTACTAGTGTCTATCAGAAACTAAGTAGTGTGCTTATTGCTAATCAAACAAAGTTATTCTCTGATTCTGCCTGATTGTTTGCCCTGTAGATTGGCTCTTGATAGCACCTACCATCTGCCGTTCCGTGAATGAGTAGGTAATCTACCTTCCTGAAATTCTCTGCCCTGGACATTACTGTTGAATTCTGAAAAAAAAAGGAAGAAGTAATTCATTAGACGTGATTTGTGATGCACAACTAATATAAAAAGGCTTTGTGTTTGGTGATGGCATTAACTCTTATGCAAGTCTATAAAATTATCTATTTTTGACAACACTTTAATTTGCCTTTGGAAACTTTAGATTAGAACATTACAATTTTTTCCACTGATTACGGTAAGCCAATTCATTGACTTTGGACGGATGTTTTGCATGTGGCAGGATCAAAAATGGCATATTATTATGAGCAGATAAGATCGGTTGAGAGACAATTAGGGCTTGCTCACACTTAGCACTTTTGCTTTTTTTCATATCCGTTTGCACTGTATGACCTGTGGGGTTTTTTTCTTAAAAATTTAGCACGTCAAATTTTTCAGTGACTTTTCTGCATTTTTCCCCATTGAGATCAATGATGTTGAGCAGCAAAAAAAAAGCATGAAAAAATGCAAAGAAAACAATTCAAACAGCATGTTAAAATGTGGAATTTTTGCTGCGTTTCTCTGTCGATTGTCGGTGGCCCAATACATCTAGACTGGCGTTGTTTAAGGTGGCCAAAATTTTAGAGGAGAACACCAAACGTCAAATAATTTTAACACATCCACCAGTTGCACCAAAATTACGCAACTTTTCAAAGTTTTGATGAATGGGGACAAAATTGTGGCCAAAAAATTACAGATATTCAACTTGCATTTTTTCTGTTATTCTTTTACACAATGGCCCGATTCAGCATTGTCTTTGCACTTTTTTTGTTGAGTCTTGTGTGTTTTGGACCTTTTTTTGCTTGAACCCTAATTAATTATTCTATTTGCTCCTTTTTAAGTCTATTTCATATGTGTTTGCCTGTTTTTTTTGTTTTTCGCATTGAGGGTGGAGTTTAGTGATTGGCTGAATCATCAATTGTAACTTTTTAAAAAGTCACAAAACTTGGCGCACTTTCACTCCAGTTCTCCTTGGTGTATTTTTGAGCATGCCAGCAATTTTGCATAATTTTTGCTACTTTTGGTGTCACAAGTCGCAAAAGCAGTTGAAGACAGGAAAAGAGCCCCTTTTTTTAACTTTTCGACGAATTCAGGAATTGCGTGCAACATTTTGATTAATTTGGCGCCAAAAATGGCAACTAATACCACAAGAAAAAAGCGACGTAGAAAATATAGATGATGAAATGAGGCCTATGTGCGAAACAACTAAACTAAGCTCAGTTGACACGTTGGCATTAAAACCCAACATGTGTTTACGTGTTATGAGTCTGACACTGACGCTTGGATTTCTTCTACGGAAGTATGCAGTGAGTGTGACATTTGCCATTTATTCAGACTAATCATCAGCTATTCCTTGCAGAAAAGGTAACGGGCAAATTATTTCTGTGACTAAACATAATCCATAGCATGGGGTTGCGGAAACTACATTTGAGATGAATCTTGGCACAAACTGAAAACATAAGCGGTGAAATCTTTAATGTGTGAATGGAGGCCAATTGGTATGGCTGACATCTGTGGAGAACTCCATTATCACCTGCCTTACTATCATTAAAGAGGCATGGAAGACATCTGTTTAAGCTGCATATTTCTAGAAATAAAAGAACGGCACGTGCTAGTCTCTTTATGGCCGGGGTGGTGAGGGTCTGTAATCACTGCTGCACCCTCGCGATGGCCGTGCCCTTGTCATAAAAAGCTAGTGGGGGACACTGAAAACTTCTGAACAGGAGTTTTGAAAAGTATGTATTTATTTTTTTCATTAGTCATGTGAAGCTTATACAAACAATTCCGAAAATTGAAAATCATATTAAGGAGTAATGTCAGTCTTCCAATCTGGGTTGTCATTACCGATTCCGTTGGTTTTAATGTCTAGTAATGTATTTTCTTAGTGATCCACCAGGGTTTGTTGCCAACCTTACCTACAATTCCCAAACTCACAAGCTAAGACGTCCTGCCGCCTTCCAATCCCTGAATACCTGATAATTTTGGAGGTTGTCTGCTTTGGTTGGAAGCCCCATGTATCGCTCTGTGTAGATGGATGCTGGAAGGAATGAGAAAGAGAAATAAAATGTGAACACGATGTTTCTAAATAAAGAGTAATCCAAATTACATCATGAAGAGTATAGCACTATGGCAGATGACCTTTTCTTCAAGCTACTTTTCCTAACTGCCTAATGACCCACAACTGTACTAGGAAGCAAAAAATCTTAAAGATATAGAAAGAGATAAAGTAAGCAGTTATAAACATGGGTTAACTGGTGCCAACAAATCTTCTACTGAGAAGTAAAACCGTCATCCACCCAAATATTTACACTTCCTTATCTCTTGATCTATCATCTCACCATTGGAGTGAGGAGCTGCCAGGTACCTTCAGAATCGCTTTCCATCTTGAAGGGTGCAGAGCTGCAAATGCTTTAACTCGGTGAAATTTATTGCATATGATATGAGACTACTGGAGAAAGCTAAGCCTGGAGCCTGGCTGTTTTCAAGAGTCCCATAGACAAAGCATAGAGGTTGAGCACGCACAGCTCTGCTCCTTTCATTCACACGTCCGTATAAAACACATACGTGAAAAACCGATACCGGTGTCATCAGTGTTTTCTATAAGTGTGCCATTAGTGAACCATCCGTGTTCTTCCGGTATGGATAAAGAAAGAATTAAATTACAAAGCTTCTCCCATACTTTGCAATGTTAAACACGTACGGCACACCGACAGCACGCGGATGCCGTCCGTGCGCTGTACGTGGTTTTCACGAACTTGCATTGCGTGCTGTCAGAAAAAAACGGATGTCTCCATGTGGTCCACACGGACACCCAATCCGTGTAAAAACACAGACATGTGAAGATCACCATAGGTTATAAAGGGTACGTGTGGTATTCATGAAGAATAAAGGATGCCACATGTACCGCAAACACGTACACGTGAAGGGGCCCCAAGACGGATCTGTGCAAATCCCTGTTTTCAGAACCCAGAGCCCTGTACTTGGGATCACGGGGGGGTTCCAGCTATCAGACCTGTAGCTATCAGTAACTTATCCCCTATCCTAAGGAAAGAAAGTAACTTACTATCTTGGCAATAATCATTTAATCATATTTTATCCTAATGCTGGAATGCTGATCAATCTGCAATGATCTGCAGGAAAAATCTGCAAATCCCTGTTCTTAGGATCCATAGCTCTGCTCTTAGGATAACTGGGGGATACAGGATAACTGATGATTTTGGAAATAAATCTATAAAATATTCTTTAAAAAAAAAAATAAAAGGATTATTCAAAGTAAAAAAAATTAATGTGTATGAACTATACGAGCATATAACTCGGGAGAGTGCTATCCGATGTTTTATCGGATGGCACTCGGTCCAATGTTATACTAAGGGGCAGTGTTTTTTTTCTACAGACCGAATCGGCCTATGGAAAAAATGCAAGTGGCTCCGCAAATTGGATCATGTGCACCCATTCAAGTCTATGGCTGCGTGTAAAACATCCGAATACACTCGAATGTCATTAGTGTGCCATCCGATTTAGGCGGACTCAGACAACGGAGAAGATGGAGAAATTAGGTTCTCCATCTTCTCTGCACTTGTGCTACAATTCTCTCATCCCAGGGAATCGGATCGCAGTAAGCTGACACTCTGATCAATCCCGGATCAGAGTTTGATCTGAGTGTCATTGGGATAATTGAGACGATTCTCTTTAATGAGAGGATCAACGCTTGTGTGAGCGAGCCCTAAGAATAAAAATCTCATTTAAAAGGTTTGTACCAATTCTGGAAGTTATACTCTATCCTCAGGAAGTTTAACTGCTGGGATCACCATCAATCCCAAGAACTAGGGTGCTCAAGAGCCCCATATGATTGGAGTGATGGTTGACCATGTTCACTGTGGCTAGATTCAGTCTTAATGTTATGACCCCAGTGGACAGGGTCTCAGAGGAACGTGTAAGTCTGCGAGATTCAAAAATCCAGCTCATAGGGCTGTGGTAACTGGGTTGACCAAATAGCTACTCCTAACGCCAACACTAGAAGTAGCCGGGGATCATGCCTACGGTGATCGCTAGATGACTCGCGCCAGCCGGAGAATCTAACTACCCCTAGGAGAAGAAAACAAAGACCTCTCTTGCCTCCAGAGAAAGGGACCCCAAAGCAAGATACAAGCCCCCCACAAATAATAACGGTGAGGTAAGAGGAAATGACAAACACAGAAATGAACCAGGTTCAGCAAAGAGAGGCCAGCTTACTAATAGCAGAATATAGCAAGATAACTTATCTGGTCAACAAAAACCCTATAAAAATCCACGCTGGAGATTCAAGAACCCCCGAACCGTCTAACGGTCCGGGGGGAGAACACCAGCTCCCTAGAGCTTCCAGCAAAGGTCAGGATACAGATTGGAACAAGCTGGACAAAAATACCAAACAAAACAAAAGCAAAAAGCAAGGAAGCAGACTTAGCTTGAAATACAGGAACCAGGATCATAGGACAAGAGCACAACAGATTAGCTCTGATTTCAACGATGCCAGGCATTGAACTGAAGGTCCAGGGAGCTTATATAGCAACGCCCCTGAACTAACGGCCCAGGTGAGGATATAGGAAAAGACAGAAGCTCCAGAGTCAAATCACTAGTGACCACTAGAGGGAGCAAAAAGCAAAATCACAACAGTACCCCCCCCTTAGTGAGGGGTCACCGAACCCTCACCACGACCACCAGGGCGATCAGGACGAGCGGCGTGAAAGGCACGAACTAAATCGGCCGCATGAACATCAGAGGCGACCACCCAGGAATTATCTTCCTGACCATAGCCCTTCCACTTGACCAGGTACTGAAGCCTCCACCTGGAGAGACGAGAATCCAAGATCTTCTCCACCACGTACTCCAACTCGCCCTCAACCAACACCGGAGCAGGAGGCTCAGCAGAAGGAACCACAGGCACAACGTACCGCCGCAACAAGGACCTATGAAACACGTTATGGATAGCAAACGACACAGGAAGATCCAGGCGAAAGGATACAGGATTAAGGATTTCCAATATCTTGTAAGGACCAATAAAACGAGGTTTAAATTTGGGAGAGGAAACCTTCATAGGAACAAAGCGGGAAGAAAGCCACACCAAATCCCCAACACGTAGTCGGGGACCCACACCGCGGCGGCGGTTGGCAAAGCGCTGAGCCCTCTCCTGTGACAACTTCAAGTTGTCCACCACAAGATTCCAGATCCGCTGCAACCTATCCACCACAGAATCCACCCCAGGGCAGTCAGAAGGTTCCACATGACCCGAAGAAAAACGAGGGTGGAAACCAGAGTTGCAGAAAAACGGCGAAACCAAGGTGGCGGAACTAGCCCGATTATTAAGGGCAAACTCAGCCAACGGCAAGAAGGTCACCCAATCGTCCTGATCAGCAGAGACAAAACACCTCAAATAAGCCTCCAAAGTCTGATTAGTTCGCTCTGTCTGTCCATTAGTCTGAGGATGGAAAGCAGACGAAAACGACAAGTCAATGCCCATCCTACTACAAAAGGATCGCCAGAATCTGGAAACGAACTGGGATCCTCTGTCTGACACAATATTCTCAGGGATGCCGTGCAAACGAACCACGTTCTGGAAAAACACAGGAACCAGATCGGAAGAGGAAGGCAGCTTAGGCAAAGGAACCAAATGGACCATCTTGGAGAAGCGATCACATATCACCCAGATAACAGACATGCCTTGAGACACCGGAAGATCAGAAATGAAATCCATGGAGATATGTGTCCAAGGTCTCTTAGGGACAGGCAAGGGCAAGAGCAACCCGCTGGCACGAGAACAGCAAGGCTTAGCTCGAGCACAAGTCCCACAGGACTGTACAAATGACCGCACATCCCTAGACAAGGAAGGCCACCAAAAGGATCTGGCCACCAGATCTCTGGTGCCAAAAATTCCTGGGTGACCTGCCAACACCGAGGAATGAACCTCGGAAATGACTCTGCTGGTCCACTTATCAGGCACAAACAGTCTGTCAGGTGGACAAGAATCAGGCCTATCAGCCTGAAATCTCTGCAACACACGTCGCAGATCTGGAGAAATAGCTGACAAGATAATACCATCCTTAAGAATACCAACAGGTTCAGCGACTCCAGGAGCATCAGGCACAAAGCTCCTGGAAAGAGCATCGGCCTTCACATTTTTTGAACCTGGTAAATACGAGACAACAAAGTCAAAACGGGAGAAAAACAATGACCAGCGGGCCTGTCTAGGATTCAGGCGTTTAGCAGACTCGAGATACATCAGATTTTTGTGATCAGTCAAGACCACCACACGATGCTTAGCACCCTCGAGCCAATGACGCCACTCCTCAAATGCCCATTTCATGGCCAACAACTCCCGATTGCCCACATCATAATTTCGCTCCGCAGGCGAAAACTTCCTAGAGAAAAAGGCGCAAGGTCTCATAACAGAGCAACCAGGGCCTCTCTGCGACAAAACGGCCCCTGCTCCAATCTCTGAAGCATCCACCTCAACCTGAAAGGGAAGCGAGACATCAGGCTGGCACAAAACAGGCGCCGAAGTAAACCGACGTTTCAACTCCTGGAAAGCCTCCACGGCAGCAGGAGCCCAATTAACCACATCGGAGCCCTTCTTGGTCATATCCGTCAAAGGTTTCACAATGCTAGAAAAGTTAGCGATAAAACGACGGTAGAAGTTAGCGAAACCCAAGAACTTCTGAAGACTCTTAACTGACGAGGGCTGAGTCCAATCAAGAATAGCTCGGACCTTGACTGGGTCCATCTCCACAGCAGAAGGGGAAAAAATGAACCCCAAAAAGGGAACCTTCTGTACACCAAAAAGACACTTTGAGCCCTTGACAAACAAAGAATTTTCACGCAAAATTTTAAAGACCATCCTGACCTGCTCCACATGCGAGTCCCAATCATCAGAAAAAACCAGAATATCATCCAGATAAACGATCAAAAATTTATCCAGATAGTTCCGGAAAATGTCATGCATAAAGGACTGAAAAACTGAAGGGGCATTAGAGAGCCCAAAAGGCATCACCAAGTACTCAAAATGACCTTCGGGCGTATTGAATGCGGTTTTCCATTCATCCCCTTGCTTAATGCGCACAAGGTTGTACGCACCACGAAGGTCTATCTTGGTAAACCACTTGGCACCTTTAATCCGGGCAAACAAGTCAGACAACAGCGGCAAAGGATACTGAAATTTGACAGTGATCTTATTTAAAAGCCGATAGTCAATACAAGGCCTCAAAGATCCGTCCTTTTTAGCCACAAAAAAGAATCCCGCACCAAGAGGGGAAGAAGACGGACGGATGTGTCCTTTCTCCAGAGACTCCTTGATATATGAACGCATAGCGGTATGTTCAGGTATCGACAGATTAAACAGTCTTCCCTTAGGAAATTTACTGCCTGGAATCAAATCTATTGCACAGTCACATTCCCTATGAGGAGGCAATGCACTGGACCTGGACTCGCTAAAGACATCCTGATAATCAGACAAATACTCAGGAACTTCCGAAGGCGTAGAAGAAGCAATAGACACAGGCAGGGAATCCTCATGAATACCACGACAGCCCCAACTAGACACTGACATAGCCTTCCAGTCAAGGACTGGATTATGGGTCTGTAACCATGGCAGCCCCAAAACAACCAAATCATGCATTTTATGTAGAACGAGAAAACGTATCACCTCGCGGTGTTCAGGAGTCATGCACATGGTAACCTGTGTCCAATACTGCGGTTTATTTTCTGCTAATGGCGTAGCATCAATACCCCTAAGAGGGATAGGATTTTCTAATGGTTCAAGAATAAAACCACAGCGCTTAGCAAATGAGAGATCCATAAGACTCAGGGCAGCACCTGAATCTACAAACGCCATGACAGGATAAGATGACAGTGAGCAAATCAAAGTTACAGACAGAATAAACTTAGGATGCAAATTACCAACGGTGACAGGACTAACAACCTTAGATATACGTTTAGAGCATGCTGAGATAACATGTGTAGAATCACCACAGTAGTAGCACAAGCCATTCCGGCGTCTATGAATTTTCCTCTCATTTCTAGTCAGGATTCTATCACATTGCATCAAATCAGGTGTCCGTTCAGACAACACCATGAGGGAATTTGCGGTTTTTCTATCACATTGCATCACATCAGGTGTCTGTGCAGACAACAACATGAGGGAATTTGCGGTTTTGCGCTCCCGCAACCGCCGGTCAATTTGAATAGCCAGGGACATGGTATCATTCAGACCTGTGGGAATGGGAAAACCCACCATAACATTCTTAATGGCCTCAGAAAGGCCATTTCTAAAATTAGCGGCCAGTGCACACTCGTTCCAATGTGTCAGCACGGACCATTTCCGAAATTTTTGGCAATACACCTCAGCCTCGTCCTGGCCCTGAGACATAGCCAGCAAGGCTTTCTCTGCCTGAATCTCAAGATTGGGTTCCTCATAAAGTAAACCGAGCGCCAGAAAAAACGCATCAATATCAGCCAATGCCGGATCTCCTGGCGCCAACGAAAAAGCCCAATCTTGAGGGTCACCCCGTAAGAATGAAATAACAATTTTTACTTGTTGAGCAGAGTCTCCAGACGAACAAGGTTTCAGGGACAAAAACAATTTACAATTATTCCTGAAATTCCTAAACTTAAATCGGTCTCCTGAAAACAGTTCAGGAATCGGAATCTTGGGTTCAGACCTAGGATTTCTGGTAACATAATCTTGTATACCCTGCACACGAGCGGCAAGCTGGTCCACACTTGTAATCAAGGTCTGGACATTCATGTCTGCAGCAATCACAAGCCACTCAAAGGTAAAGGGGAAAAGAAAAAAAAAAAAATGAGAGAGAGAAAAAAAAACTCAAAATTTTCTTTCTTATAATCCCACTTCTGCAATGCATTAAACATTTAATACTGGCCTGGCATACTGTTATGACCCCAGTGGACAGGGTCTCAGAGGAACGTGTAAGTCTGCGAGATTCAAAAATCCAGCTCATAGGGCTGTGGTAACTGGGTTGACCAAATAGCTACTCCTAACGCCAACACTAGAAGTAGCCGGGGATCATGCCTACGGTGATCGCTAGATGACTCGCGCCAGCCGGAGAATCTAACTACCCCTAGGAGAAGAAAACAAAGACCTCTCTTGCCTCCAGAGAAAGGGACCCCAAAGCAAGATACAAGCCCCCCACAAATAATAACGGTGAGGTAAGAGGAAATGACAAACACAGAAATGAACCAGGTTCAGCAAAGAGAGGCCAGCTTACTAATAGCAGAATATAGCAAGATAACTTATCTGGTCAACAAAAACCCTATAAAAATCCACGCTGGAGATTCAAGAACCCCCGAACCGTCTAACGGTCCGGGGGGAGAACACCAGCCCCCTAGAGCTTCCAGCAAAGGTCAGGATACAGATTGGAACAAGCTGGACAAAAATACCAAACAAAACAAAAGCAAAAAGCAAGGAAGCAGACTTAGCTTGAAATACAGGAACCAGGATCATAGGACAAGAGCACAACAGATTAGCTCTGATTTCAACGATGCCAGGCATTGAACTGAAGGTCCAGGGAGCTTATATAGCAACGCCCCTGAACTAACGGCCCAGGTGAGGATATAGGAAAAGACAGAAGCTCCAGAGTCAAATCACTAGTGACCACTAGAGGGAGCAAAAAGCAAAATCACAACACTTAATGAGCGTGCTGAAGACGAGCCGATGTAGTGCTCAGCTATCTACAGTGGTCCCATGAAGAATGAATGGAACAGTAGGGTTCATGATTGACCACCGATCTATTCATACAGGACGATAAAGAGCTTTGATCAGTGGGGGTCCCAGCGGAATGACCCACAGCAATCGGAAAGTTATTAAATCAAGGAATAGGGGATAACTTCTAAACTTAGTAGAAGTCCTTCAACATCTTGAAAAAATTTACAACAGCAACGACACCTGCTGTCTACTTTTTAACTTGCTAGGATTAAAATCTGACTAATATAAGCAAGATACAATCCCAGAGACATGTAAGGCAGATTATTGACTTTGAACTGTTCAACTCTAAGGGAATTTGGGAATAGAGAGATCATAAACTGTCTCTTTTGATCTAGCACGTTACTTATATACTGCTTTCCCTAGTTTCATCCTTACTATATGATTGTGCAATCGGTATTATTGAATATATATTGTACTATCTCTTGTATATGACTAATGGTGTGTAAATTGTTACCAGTCATTTACCATAATTGATGTTATTCATTTGAATTCAATCTTTGGCCAATTGTCAGACCTATAGACCTACTGTTATTTGGCTTTAGGCTTTCCGCCTTTTCATCTTATCTTGTATTTCACCTTTTTGGACCTTGATGTATATTTTAGAACTGTGTTTTTATATCAATAAACATTTTCAATTTTTAAATAACCCTCTTTTGGTGATCATGGTTTACTCTAGTGTACATCATGTGTAGGAGTACTTCTTTACCCTAGATGCTAAGTGGGGGGAACACTTTATTGTAAGGGATTGTTTCCAGCCCAGGTTACTATTCTTTTGTGTCTTCTCTTTTCCTTGATAAATTGATTATTGACAACGTCTATTAGAATGACATAATACGGTAGATTTACATATATGATTTACATATAGCAGGATGGTTTACTTACCATAAAATTCCCAATTAGAAACAGGAGCGACAGCCATACCACATTTAAACAGGCCCGTACCCTGGCCAAGGACCATGGATGTTACATAACCACCATATGACTGAGGAAAGAATAACACGGCGGTAAGTAACATCGATGATAGATTACAACACTAATGAATAAGTCCTAAGGTAAAACACTGATAAAGTTGCCCCGATGCCTTTAAATAAAGAAAGAACTTGTGGTACAATTCTTAGGTGCTCTATAATTCCTAAGGAAAGACGCAAAACTAATGTTAAGGACGCTCCAATAAACTCAACTCCAGTGCAAAAATTTTAGGAGAACATCCTCAAGCCAGAGAAGTCAATGCGGTAAACGGAATGACTCTTATTCCATCTCGGACCTGTTTTGAGAAGTGGGAAGTAATTCTGGCCACGGGAATCTTCTGGACCCAAGAGCCCTGTATTATACGTGAAGACTTTCAATAGGTTTTTAATACAAAATAGGCTTTTATTAGAAAGCAAATCAGAAGGAAAGTCTTTCCTACAGACGTTGCTGTTAATCTTGGTAAATTAAAGGATGATTGTCATATGATATATGTTCAAGGTATAACTATAGGTGCAGGGATTGCAATCTCACCCGGGCCCTGGAGCCTAGAGGGACACAAAAAGTCCCTTTGGCCAATATGAAAATATCATTACTATTAAAGACCTACAGTAATTGGGGGCACTGTTGGAGTTTTTCGATTGGGGCCCACGAGCTTCAAGTTACCCCACTATATATGTTGTTCATATAGACAGGTGTCTACTTCAGTTAGGGGAATGGGTCCAATTTATCATTGGCATTTGAAATGCTCCATGCAGAGTTTCAAAAGTAATTTAAGGGGTTGTCTCGAGTCATTCAGAAGAGTTACTCATCGGTAGTTCACAGACGAAATACCAAATGTGGCCCCCCCTTCATTTAACTGTTATTGAATGTCAATAATAAAAAGGACTAACAACACATAAAACACACAACACACAGCAAAGAGTGATGGTCCTGGACTATCCCTATAAAATTCTCACGTATGTTCCTGCCCACCAGCGGAGGTTGGCACCCTTGATATGCGACATTTGTGCCCCGACTCCTCGATGGACAGCCGCCGAAGAGCAGGGGCACCAATGTCGCATATCAAGGGTGCCATCCTCCATGGGTAGGCAGGAACATAGGTGAGAATTTTATATGGATAGTCCAGGATCATCACTCTTTGCTGTGTGATTTACATGCTGTTAGTCCCTTTTATTATTGACATTCAATAAAAGTTATATTTTAATAATCTATTATTTTGGGGGGTCTTCCCATGTGAGCCATTATAGATAGACCATGACCTTTTCTGATTAAGTATAAACATTTTTTTTACCCCCCTCCTCCATTTTATTTCCAAAATGTTCACAGCAGGTCTGATGCATTTTTTTTCGGAATTGAGGAGCTTTCCCAGCTAGTACTGCAGCGAGAGGCAGCTGGACAAGATTATAGAATAATTACACTTATTGTAGACTTTTTGGAGCAAGGGAAGAAAAAATTGAGATGCTAGATTCTAGTATAGAAGAAAAAATATTATGCAGATGGACTAAAAGACAGGAGTAACATATTATACACAAGGCTCTGTATGGATGCTCTGAATCTACAGGCGTGGGCCATAGTCATAGAAATTGATATTTTAGGTACTTAGGTGGTTTAGTTAGAAGGGGGCTGGCTTAGCTATTGAAAGAAACAGCCAACCAGCCCCCTTCACGCAACACTGGTCAGGTGCTGACATAGGAAAAGCTGTCCTTCGTCTGACACAAACAGAAAGAGGACCTGCCAAGATCCAAGACCAGAACTTATAGCTGAAGAACGGGCCACTTTTCACATGTGAACTATATTAGTAAGTTGTATAATTTGCTAATCTAAGCACATTTAGGTACAATTTGTTTTAGCTGGACATCCCCTAAAAGTGATTTTCAAAAATAATCTTTTTTTTTTTCATGATTTTTGGATCATCTTGCACATTATGCATAGATATGAAGTAAACATCCTTATCGCGTTGGACTTGTTTTCTGCATCCAGATTCAACTTGCTTTTCCAAAACTTTATTTTCTCAATGTAAATCAAGTTTTTGCAATTGCTTGATTTGAAAGCAAATAAATGTTTTCTGCTCCATTTTATATATATATGTATTTTCCACTTTAACCATTTCATGATTAATCTCAACAATCTAAAAATGAAAAACTAATGTCTCACCAAATTCCAGGAGCTTATAAAGCCACTATTGCCTTGAACAAAGTGCAATGATTTACTACCTCTTCACTGTATGTCATGCAGTAAACCAAGTAAAACATTGTTAATCTCTGAGTGTTACATCAATCCGTATGAGGCCTTTGGCACTAGTTAAGCAAAGTACACAAGCTAAAGAGTAGCCTTATTTCTATCATTTTAAAAAAAAAAGTTCTTTACAGTAATGGAGAGCAATATTTCTGTCCATCATGTTGTTCAAAATTTAGCAAAAATAATTAAATGGATTGATCGGATTCTGAGCATTGATGGCATTTTGGGGGACTTTAACGGGTGTGAGGGATCAGCTCTGTGGTAGACGCTGGTTCACACACAAGATTTCCGTTTGTCCATTCAAAATAAATGGGCGGTTTATTAAATGTCAATAAACCGTCAGGTTTAACAAAATAAAACAGCCTCTTCTGGGTATAAAAGGTATAACAGAACAAAAATGGAAAATAACTAGTGATGAGCGAGTGTGCTCGTTACTCGGGTTTTCCAAGCATGCTTGGGTGGTCTCCGAGTATCTTGGGCGTGCTCGTAGATTATGTTTGAGTCCTCGCAGCTGCATGATTTGCGGCTGCTAGACAGCCTGAATACATGCAGGTATTGCCTGCTTGTTAGGGAATCCACACATGTATTCAGGCTGTCTAGCAGCCGCAAATCATGTAGCTGTGGGGACACAAACATAATCTACGAACACGCCCAAAATACTCAGAGAACACCCAAGCATGCTCGGAAAACATGAGTAACGAGCACACTCGCTCATCGCTAAAAGTAATCATTCCATATAGAGCACGGGCTCACCCATTTAAACATTAAACTTTCACTCTCATACTCAAGCAGAGTCTGACCAGCGCATACAAGGCCTCCTCACCTTGCACACACCCAGACATAGTAAGACATCACCAGCTGCCTTAAATTGGCCATTCCAAGACCTGGACTGGAGGAAAGTGAGCAGCTGATCCCACCCAGCTTTTTCAGCTGCTCTTAAAACCTGGACCCATAATTCAGGCCAATTAAAACACCTCTCAGCACAGTGTGTGCTGGAGCCTGCTTCTCCGGGTCCTACATCACCGAGGCTTGGCACCTCGGGGACACATACCTCCCGTCCAAGACATGTCAAGCTGCCAATTTACAAGGGAGTACTGAATAATATAAATGGCATGACCTACCAGCATGTGAACGCTGCAGCCAATCATTCCACACAAGGGTTACATGCCAACCTTTTGGGCACCATCCTTGAGGCCAGCAATTGGGTGTATTATTACTGCTGCCATACAACCAAAGATCAATGAAGGTCTACAGATGTTTTTCTTTCTTTCTTTTCTTTTTGTGTTTCAGATTTTCTTTTTAACTCTGACACAATGACTTTTATATCTATAGCTTCTTCTTGGTATAGGTCATTAACAATTGATTGGTGTGTTGGTTCATACTCTACGTAACTCACCAAAGAAGGGGCCGTGACTCAAACATGAGTGGAACTGATTTGTAGTCAGTTGCGCCAATGATATACAGGGCATGTCTGTGTGGGTAACCAACAAAGTGGATGCAGGGCTTCACTAATTGGCAGAATAAAATATTAATGGTCAGCCATAAGGATAGGCCATCAATATTCAAGTACCGTACTTTTAAGACCCATTAAAAATAAGTTAAATTTAGGGCTTTAAAGTCTGTAAATCTTTCTTAATTTTCCAAAATTCTAAATGCATTATATCTATATAGAAAAAGCTGTTCAGATCTTTCCTGAAGCCATAAAGTAGGATGAAATGCAGAATAATAAATATTACACTTTTTATACTCTTCACTTTCATTCACTAATCGAAATGATCCATGAATGATCTATGAAATATCACTAGTAATAATATTATGTGCATCCTTAGACGTGAAAATTTAGTTAAATTTAGAAAAATTGTAGGAAATTTTTCACCTATAGATAAGCCACTTTTCCAGCTCATGTACTCTTCTACGCCTTCCTACTTTGAAGCAATGTGTTCCTATACGTTGTGGGAGAATACCTGGGAAAGGTCTCCCCGTTTTCCAGTAGCCTCCAGGAGATTTGAGTAAAATTGGCAAGTCGGTTTATTTTGCATACATACAACAGCAGTAACACTGATTACTTTTCCCCATTCCACAGGGATCCATCAAGTATGTACGAAGAATGCATAAGTTATTGTGTGGGATCGGAGATAACAAACCTTAGGATGGAAAAGGACTATATAGTCCCATGAAGTTTCCACTAAAAGTAAATAATGGAGTCCAAATGGAGGTAGGGAATCAAGTCCAAATCATATGTGTAATGCTGCCATCATGCAGTATAGCGCAACCCTCACAAGGGGGTGCTGGTAGAGTAAGAAAGGTTGCACTCACAGCGTAGCACCACTGTGCAGGCAGTGCGGGTGCCACCAAGTGGCGAGAGAGTGGTCAGACGAGCCGGGTCAGAAATGGTCAGTACCAGAGGAAACAGCTACACACGTGGTCAAGTACAAGCCAGAGAAGTTGGAGCCAGACGGTAGCAGAGATACCGGAAATGTGAGACAGTATAACAAGTCAGAGGTCTAGCCGGGTCTGATACCAGAGGTCATAGCACGGGGGACAAAACACTCAGACAAGTGGGGTAGCAGGAATGGGAAGACACGGGAACTGCGCAAACAGGCAGAGGACAAATCAGGGAGTAATGGGGTCAGCTGCTTGAGCCTGGGCAGGAACTATAACTGACACTGCCTGCAGATGGCAGCGGGCTGAAATAGCCAAAGAGACCTCAAAACAAGGCAAAGAAGATTAACCCCCGCATGACCAGACCGGGGAGAGAATAGCAAGAAACAAACCCCGGCCTGGATCATGACAATATGTTTGGGCCTATTTATGACTTTGGGGATATATGGTAGGAGTATTCCCTGACATATGACTCCAATGAACACATGCAGTGACATAAGGCGGCCATCGACTCCCATAGAAAAATAAAATGTTTGCAGTGGGTTATATGTCTCCCTCTGTATAGGAAAGATCAGAAACACTGCTTAATTTGTTCGTCATATGAGAACAACACATCCATACTTTTATTACATTCTGCTAAGTATTTAATATACTACAAACTGTAACAATTATCAATATACTTCAGTAAAAGGGAAACCATAATGTTGTAAATGTTATTACGTCAGGATTAACACAGCAGATATAAACTATGTTACAAGCTCCAGCACTGTCCAAAGTACTAGGATAATCTCTGTAAATTGGGATAAATAGGTTCATAAAACTAAACAGCTCATGTCCTGGAGAAACTTTATAATAAAGGAAATCCACATTTAGAAACAAAAATAAGATGTTTAATGGAAGAACACATTGGGTTTGCCATTTACCTCTGATAGGGGTCATCTCAATCAACCTGCCCATACACATGCACGCTCACCTCGGCCCAAGACAAGGACGGAGGAAGGCCTTGGTTTGTGACTTTCTCCCAAAAATGAATGCATCTGGGAAAATGACCTAATCTTCCCCATCAGAGGGGAATCAAAAGACTCCTAAAAGAAGTGGTTGGCAGGTCCAGCCAAAACCATAGAGTCTGAGCAATATACTTCTAATGTGTACATCTGGCGTGTGTACACTGCAAACATCATCTAAAATCACCACCAAGGCTTGGTTATCTTATCACACCTTCTGCAGAGCAGCAGATAATCTCCCAGAATGGTCTTTTTTTATCTCATTCCTTTCCTAGATATGTTAAATACAAAGTTTTGTGATGTTGAAGTTTGATTTGCATTTATATTCCAAGGCATGTGAAAGGTATTACGTACTGTAAGATTTATAGCAGTGTGACTGTACATTTTTTTAAAGTGTACCTGAAATTTCACCTAAAACCAGAGTAAAAGCCTGGTCTTGTGGCTCTCATTCACTACAGCAGAGTTTCCCTACCGGTTGCAAAGCTACAACTCTCATCATGCCCTGATTGTCGTCATCTGTCAGGGCATGATGAGAAATACACTTCACAAGTTCAATACGTACAAAAACTGTTCCTATTCCCATGCTCTTGAAGTTGCTATCCACTCTTTTCAAATTGGTATTTTTCATTGTCATGGTCATTCTGCCAGCACTGTAGGTGCTGAAACCTCGGTTAGTGCACATTGTGCTCTGCCATTGCCCAATTGCTCGTCTGTCCTCAACTATAACCTCACCACTCTTTTATGCCCGTATACAAATTGACTAATTGGAGAATAGAACCATAGAGACGAAGACAACATCCTACTTCCAGCAAGGAGATGAAGACCCACCCCACTTTCTGTAATCCATCTCAATTTAACCTCTTTCCTCTACATGATGTACTGTTCCATCTTTTAGTGAGTGCGGGTGCATTATACCACTATGGGATGCATTTTATTATGGGGTGCATTATACTACCATGGGGCTGCATTATACTATGGGGGTGCATTATATTGCTATGGGGCTGCATTATACTATGGGGTGCATTATACCACTATGGGGATGCATTATACTGCTATGGGGCTGCATTATACTATGGGGTGCATTATGCCACTATGGGGGTGCATTATATTATGGTGTAAATTATACCCCAATGGGGGTACATTATACCACTATGGGAGTGCATTTTATTATGGGGTGCATTATACTACCATGGGGCTGCATTATACTATGGGGGTGCATTATATTGCTATGGGGCTGCATTATACTATGGGGTTTATTATACCACTATGGGGGTGCATTATACTGCTATGAGGCTGCATTATTCTATGGGGTGCTTTATGCCACTATGGGGGTGCATTATACTATGGTGTAAATTATACCCCAATGGGGGTACATTATACCACTATGGGAGTGCATTATTCCACTATGGAGGTGCATTATACTATTGGGTGCATTATACCGCTATGGGGCTGCAATATATTACTATATACAGTACGACTATGGGGCTGCATTATACTATTATGGATGAATATGGGGGCAATATGGAGAGACATGGGGCAGAATGGTAGGACATGTGGGGTCCAGAATGTGAGATATTATTACTGTTGGGGCCAATTAAAGGATATTATTTTTGAGGATACTGTTTTCAGTGTGGGGGAAGAGAGATCCTGTTACTGTGCATGGCGACATGGTCGCTTTTCTATTTCATCTGGCGTAGTGCAGAGGTGGGAGAAAAATTGGGGAATGTGCTCTAGATAACTCTGTTATTTTCTGTGGAGATGAGTCCTAGCTGGAAGAAGTGATAGCGGTCTGAACTAGATGAAGAAGAAAAGCGAAGATGATGACTTCAACTAGATACAGCAACGGTGAGTCAGCGTGTTACCTGTACACTGACACTATATACTGTATACTACATACAGAGCTCCTGTGTATAATGTCACCAGATATCACTGTATTACCTGTACACTATATACTATATACAGAGCTCCTGTGTATAATGTCACTAGTGCTCACTGTATTACCTGTATACTGACACTATATACAGAGATCCTATGTATAATGTCACTAGTGATCACGATATTACCTGTACACTGACACTAAATACAGAGCTCCTATGTATAATGTCACTAGTGATCACTGTATTACCTGTACATTATATACAGCGTTCGTGTGTATAATGTCACTGGTGATCACTGTATTACCTGTACACTATATACAGCGTTCGTGTGTATAATGTCAATGGTGATCACTGTATTACCTGTACACTATATACAGCGTTCGTGTGTATAATGTCACTGGTGATCACTGTATTACCTGTACACTATATACAGCATTCGTGTGTATAATATCACTGGTGATCACTGTATTCCCTGTACACTGACACTGTATACTAAGTACAGATCTCCTGTGTATAATGGCATTAGTATTATGGGTTTTTTTTATTAATGATCAGTATTGTAGTATTCGGTCACTATGTGGTAGTAATATATTGTCTGGTCATGGTGTGGTGGTATTTATCCCTAGTATGTGATATTATTGGTCATTTTAAAAATTGAAAAATAAATAAAAATATATCTAAAATTGCATTGGATATTTTAACAAATGTTTAATAATTTACAGTAGAGTAGAGCCCGGCCACAAGAGTCTACCTTGTCATGGTGGGGTATTAAAAAATCTTTTGGCCAAAACAAAGCTGCTGACTATGTATGTAATCTTGTGATGGAAACTGTTAATGTGTGTTTAGTGAGGACTTGATGCAAAAGTGGAGTTTTTCCAAGAGAGGGTGGTGGGACTGTGGAAGGTTTGAGGGGTGGAGGTGGGGCTAGGATGGAGCCTGGGCAGAGTTTCAAGGGGTCCTCGAAAATGTTTCCAGTATGGAGCCCTGAATTTCCTAGTGGCAGGCCTGCCTGGACCTCCACACCATAGGACACCATTAGAACTCTAGGTCGTTGATTGCGAGCATGGCCCTCACCTCCAACATTAGGGCCTGACCTCGCAAATGCTCTTCTAGATCAATAGACCGAAAATTCCCAAAGACACCTCTAAGATCTTGCAGAAATCCTTCTCAAAAGAGTGGAAGATGTTATAGCTGCAAAGGGGGGACTGTTGTGATTTTGCTTTTTGCTCCCTCTAGTGGTCATTAGTGATTTGACTCTGGAGCTTCTGTCTTTTCCTATATCCTCACCTGGGCCGTTAGTTCAGGGGCGTTGCTATATAAGCTCCCTGGACCTTCAGTTCAATGCCTGGCATCGTGGAAATCAGAGCTAATCTGTTGTGCTCTTGTCCTATGATCCTGGTTCCTGTATTTCAAGCTAAGTCTGCTTCCTTGCTTTTTGCTTTTGTTTAGTTTGGTATTTTTGTCCAGCTTGTTCCAATCTGTATCCTGACCTTTGCTGGAAGCTCTAGGGGGCTGGTGTTCTCCCCCCGGACCGTTAGACGGTTCGGGGGTTCTTGAATCTCCAGCGTGGATTTTTATAGGGTTTTTGTTGACCAGATAAGTTATCTTGCTATATTCTGCTATTAGTAAGCTGGCCTCTCTTTGCTGAACCTGGTTCATTTCTGTGTTTGTCATTTCCTCTTACCTCACCGTTATTATTTGTGGGGGGCTTGTATCTTGCTTTGGGGTCCCTTTCTCTGGAGGCAAGAGAGGTCTTTGTTTTCTTCTCCTAGGGGTAGTTAGATTCTCCAGCTGGCGCGAGTCATCTAGCGATCACCGTAGGCATGATCCCCGGCTACTTCTAGTGTTGGCGTTAGGAGTAGCTATTTGGTCAACCCAGTTACCACAGCCCTATGAGCTGGATTTTTGAATCTCGCAGACTTACACGTTCCTCTGAGACCCTGTCCACTGGGGTCATAACAGTATGCCAGGCCGGTATTAAATGTTTAATGTATTGCAGAAGTGGGATTATAAGAAAGAAAATTTTGAGTTTTTTTTTTCCCTCTCTCATTTTTTTTTTTCTTTTCCCCTTTACCTCAGAGTGGCTTAAGCTTGCTGCAGACATGAATGTCCAGACCTTGATTACAAGTGTGGACCAGCTTGCCGCTCGTGTGCAGGGTATACAAGATTATGTTACCAGAAATCCTAGGTCTGAACCCAAGATTCCGATTCCTGAACTGTTTTCAGGAGACCGATTTAAGTTTAGGAATTTCAGGAATAATTGTAAATTGTTTTTGTCCCTGAAACCTTGTTCGTCTGGAGACTCTGCTCAACAAGTAAAAATTGTTATTTCATTCTTACGGGGTGACCCTCAAAATTGGGCTTTTTCGTTGGCACCAGGAGATCCGGCATTGGCTGATATTGATGCGTTTTTTCTGGCGCTCGGTTTACTTTATGAGGAACCCAATCTTGAGATTCAGGCAGAGAAAGCCTTGCTGGCTATGTCTCAGGGCCAGGACGAGGCTGAGGTGTATTGCCAAAAATTTCGGAAATGGTCCGTGCTGACACATTGGAACGAGTGTGCACTGGCCGCTAATTTTAGAAATGGCCTTTCTGAGGCCATTAAGAATGTTATGGTGGGTTTTCCCATTCCCACAGGTCTGAATGATACCATGTCCCTGGCTATTCAAATTGACCGGCGGTTGCGGGAGCGCAAAACCGCAAATTCCCTCATGTTGTTGTCTGAACAGACACCTGATGTGATGCAATGTGATAGAAAAACCGCAAATTCCCTCATAGTGTTGTCTGAACGGACACCTGATTTGATGCAATGTGATAGAATCCTGACTAGAAATGAGAGGAAAATTCATAGACGCCGGAATGGCTTGTGCTACTACTGTGGTGATTCTACACATGTTATCTCAGCATGCTCTAAACGTATATCTAAGGTTGTTAGTCCTGTCACCGTTGGTAATTTGCATCCTAAGTTTATTCTGTCTGTAACTTTGATTTGCTCACTGTCATCTTATCCTGTCATGGCGTTTGTAGATTCAGGTGCTGCCCTGAGTCTTATGGATCTCTCATTTGCTAAGCGCTGTGGTTTTATTCTTGAACCATTAGAAAATCCTATCCCTCTTAGGGGTATTGATGCTACGCCATTAGCAGAAAATAAACCGCAGTATTGGACACAGGTTACCATGTGCATGACTCCTGAACACCGCGAGGTGATACGTTTTCTCGTTCTACATAAAATGCATGATTTGGTTGTTTTGGGGCTGCCATGGTTACAGACCCATAATCCAGTCCTTGACTGGAAGGCTATGTCAGTGTCTAGTTGGGGCTGTCGTGGTATTCATGAGGATTCCCTGCCTGTGTCTATTGCTTCTTCTAAGCCTTCGGAAGTTCCGGAGTATTTGTCTGATTATCAGGATGTCTTTAGCGAGTCCAGGTCCAGTGCATTGCCTCCTCATAGGGAATGTGACTGTGCAATAGATTTGATTCCAGGCAGTAAATTTCCTAAGGGAAGACTGTTTAATCTGTCGATACCTGAACATACCGCTATGCGTTCATATATCAAGGAGTCTCTGGAGAAAGGACACATCCATCCGTCTTCTTCCCCTCTTGGTGCGGGATTCTTTTTTGTGGCTAAAAAGGATGGATCCTTGAGGCCTTGTATTGACTATCGGCTTTTAAATAAGATCACTGTCAAATTTCAGTATCCTTTGCCGCTGTTGTCTGACTTGTTTGCCCGGATTAAAGGTGCCAAGTGGTTTACCAAGATAGACCTTCGTGGTGCGTACAACCTTGTGCGCATTAAGCAAGGGGATGAATGGAAAACCGCATTCAATACGCCCAAAGGTCATTTTGAGTACTTGGTGATGCCTTTTGGGCTCTCTAATGCCCCTTCAGTTTTTCAGTCCTTTATGCATGACATTTTCCGGAACTATCTGGATAAATTTTTGATCGTTTATCTGGATGATATTCTGTTTTTTTCTGATAATTGGGACTCGCATGTGGAGCAGGTCAGGATGGTCTTTAAAATTTTGCGTGAAAATTCTTTGTTTGTCAAGGGCTCAAAGTGTCTTTTTGGTGTACAGAAGGTTCCCTTTTTGGGGTTCATTTTTTTCCCTTCTGCTGTGGAGATGGACCCAGTCAAGGTCCGAGCTATTCTTGATTGGACTCAGCCCTCGTCAGTTAAGAGTCTTCAGAAGTTCTTGGGTTTCGCTAACTTCTACCATCGTTTTATCGCTAACTTTTCTAGCATTGTGAAACCTTTGACGGATATGACCAAGAAGGGCTCCGATGTGGTTAATTGGGCTTCTGCTGCCGTGGAGGCTTTCCAGGAGTTGAAACGTCGGTTTACTTCGGCGCCTGTTTTGTGCCAGCCTGATGTCTCGCTTCCCTTTCAGGTTGAGGTGGATGCTTCAGAAATTGGAGCAGGGGCCGTTTTGTCGCAGAGAGGCCCTGGTTGCTCTGTTATGAGACCTTGCGCCTTTTTCTCTAGGAAGTTTTCGCCTGCGGAGCGAAATTATGATGTGGGCAATCGGGAGTTGTTGGCCATGAAATGGGCATTTGAGGAGTGGCGTCATTGGCTCGAGGGTGCTAAGCATCGTGTGGTGGTCTTGACTGATCACAAAAATCTGATGTATCTCGAGTCTGCTAAACGCCTGAATCCTAGATAGGCCCGCTGGTCATTGTTTTTCTCCCGTTTTGACTTTGTTGTCTCGTATTTACCAGGTTCAAAAAATTTGAAGGCCGATGCTCTTTCCAGGAGCTTTGTGCCTGATGCTCCTGGAGTCGCTGAACCTGTTGGTATTCTTAAGGATGGTATTATCTTGTCAGCTATTTCTCCAGATCTGCGACGTGTGTTGCAGAGATTTCAGGCTGATAGGCCTGATTCTTGTCCACCTGACAGACTGTTTGTGCCTGATAAGTGGACCAGCAGAGTCATTTCCGAGGTTCATTCCTCGGTGTTGGCAGGTCACCCAGGAATTTTTGGCACCAGAGATCTGGTGGCTAGATCCTTTTGGTGGCCTTCCTTGTCTAGGGATGTGCGGTCATTTGTACAGTCCTGTGGGACTTGTGCTCGAGCTAAGCCTTGCTGTTCTCGTGCCAGCGGGTTGCTCTTGCCCTTGCCTGTCCCTAAGAGACCTTGGACACATATCTCCATGGATTTCATTTCTGATCTTCCGGTGTCTCAAGGCATGTCTGTTATCTGGGTGATATGTGATCGCTTCTCCAAGATGGTCCATTTGGTTCCTTTGCCTAAGCTGCCTTCCTCTTCTGATCTGGTTCCTGTGTTTTTCCAGAACGTGGTTCGTTTGCACGGCATCCCTGAGAATATTGTGTCAGACAGAGGATCCCAGTTCGTTTCCAGATTCTGGCGATCCTTTTGTAGTAGGATGGGCATTGACTTGTCGTTTTCGTCTGCTTTCCATCCTCAGACTAATGGACAGATGGAGCGAACTAATCAGACTTTGGAGGCTTATTTGAGGTGTTTTGTCTCTGCTGATCAGGACGATTGGGTGACCTTCTTGCCGTTGGCTGAGTTTGCCCTTAATAATCGGGCTAGTTCCGCCACCTTGGTTTCGCCGTTTTTCTGCAACTCTGGTTTCCACCCTCGTTTTTCTTCGGGTCATGTGGAACCTTCTGACTGCCCTGGGGTGGATTCTGTGGTGGATAGGTTGCAGTGGATCTGGAATCTTGTGGTGGACAACTTGAAGTTGTCACAGGAGAGGGCTCAGCGCTTTGCCAACCGCCGCCGCGGTGTGGGTCCCCGACTACGTGTTGGGGATTTGGTGTGGCTTTCTTCCCGCTTTGTTCCTATGAAGGTTTCCTCTCCCAAATTTAAACCTCGTTTTATTGGTCCTTACAAGATATTGGAAATCCTTAATCCTGTATCCTTTCGCCTGGATCTTCCTGTGTCGTTTGCTATCCACAACGTGTTTCATAGGTCCTTGTTGCGGCGGTACGTTGTGCCTGTGGTTCCTTCTGCTGAGCCTCCTGCTCCGGTGTTGGTTGAGGGCGAGTTGGAGTACGTGGTGGAGAAGATCTTGGATTCTCGTCTCTCCAGGCGGAGGCTTCAGTACCTGGTCAAGTGGAAGGGCTATGGTCAGGAAGATAATTCCTGGGTGGTCGCCTCTGATGTTCATGCGGCCGATTTAGTTCGTGCCTTTCACGCCGCTCGTCCTGATCGCCCTGGTGGTCGTGGTGAGGGTTCGGTGACCCCTCACTAAGGGGGGGGTACTGTTGTGATTTTGCTTTTTGCTCCCTCTAGTGGTCATTAGTGATTTGACTCTGGAGCTTCTGTCTTTTCCTATATCCTCACCTGGGCCGTTAGTTCAGGGGCGTTGCTATATAAGCTCCCTGGACCTTCAGTTCAATGCCTGGCATCGTGGAAATCAGAGCTAATCTGTTGTGCTCTTGTCCTATGATCCTGGTTCCTGTATTTCAAGCTAAGTCTGCTTCCTTGCTTTTTGCTTTTGTTTAGTTTGGTATTTTTGTCCAGCTTGTTCCAATCTGTATCCTGACCTTTGCTGGAAGCTCTAGGGGGCTGGTGTTCTCCCCCTGGACCGTTAGACGGTTCGGGGGTTCTTGAATCTCCAGCGTGGATTTTTATAGGGTTTTTGTTGACCAGATAAGTTATCTTGCTATATTCTGCTATTAGTAAGCTGGCCTCTCTTTGCTGAACCTGGTTCATTTCTGTGTTTGTCATTTCCTCTTACCTCACCGTTATTATTTGTGGGGGGCTTGTATCTTGCTTTGGGGTCCCTTTCTCTGGAGGCAAGAGAGGTCTTTGTTTTCTTCTCCTAGGGGTAGTTAGATTCTCCGGCTGGCGCGAGTCATCTAGCGATCACCGTAGGCATGATCCCCGGCTACTTCTAGTGTTGGCGTTAGGAGTAGCTATTTGGTCAACCCAGTTACCACAGCCCTATGAGCTGGATTTTTGAATCTCGCAGACTTACACGTTCCTCTGAGACCCTGTCCACTGGGGTCATAACAGGGGACATTCTATATTAGTGATGATGGATTTAGAATGGGAAGCTATAAAAGCTCCAGTAGGTGTAATGTGTAGGTGTCCCAATACTTTTGCTCATAGTGTTTCTCCTAACCAGCTGTCACCAATGCATTAGCTTAGATCTCATGTCTGCGCTAACTTCCTGCCTAGTCAATAAAGACTGCAAAGCAAATAGCATAATGCTATTTGAAAGAATAATAGACGCAAAGCAGTAATATCATAAGCCACTTGGCCACAGTTACAGAAAATCCAGGTCTAAATATGACAGAGGATTCAGTTTGATGCAGCGTGGGAAGTGATGACGCTATCATCCGGTTATCAGTATGCCATGTATATCCTCAACACTCAAAAGATAACTCATCTTAGAGTTTAATGGATGTGATAGAAATTTCAGAGCTCATACCATTGGAAAGTGAATAGTAATTATACTAATGTGCATCTCTCAACAGGACAGATACCTTAAAGGAGCATTATTGTGGCTAAAGGAGTCATATTGTTACATCCGCCACCCTCTACGGGACTTCTGCCAATCTGAAGAATAAAGGGACCAAACTACTTTGAGCATTTCCTCTGCACATTGGCATCTACTAGAAACCCTCCACAGGCTGCAACTCTCATCGTAACCACTGGGTGGCCACATATTGACACATGAAGCATAAACGTCTCCTGACAGAGTATCACATCGAATTCATGTATTATTTCCAAGCTGGTTGCCTCGGGATCGAGCCAATAGGGAAAATAAGGAAGGACACATCTATAGATGCAAAGCCAATAAGTCTCAGTCATTGGGAAATGTTAGCTGTTAATAACTCTGTATAATAATATTTGACATTATTTTTACAAGTCACTTTGTTAAATTTCGAGTTTTGATAAAAAATTAAGTTTTATTGCCCTGACTGTAGTTCTACGTAATATTTAAGTTGAAAGTGTAATACAATGGGGAAATATACTTACCCAACCCCAAACTGCAATTCGCTGTTCATCTATGAATCCCATTTCAATAAATTTTCTAAAATGATAAAAGTAACAATTATCAGCTGTCAAAACAATAAAACACAATAGCTAAACCTAAAGTATGAGCTTACATTAATGCTGACAGGTACACTGTGGGGGTCCGACACCTGGCACATCCTCTAATTAACTGTTCTTTGCTCCGGTAGCGCCCAAAAGTAAATTGTCAACAGATTTACTGAGCGAAGCTTCAGTCAAAGTGTAGTGACCGCTGGCAGCCAATGCTGGATGAAGCAGTGCAGCTCCAGTTCGATGGCAGTATCCTTTAATGATCGCTAGCAAAAAAACCCGAGGCCAATATTAATTGCCCCATAAAAAATCAAACGTGCACATCCCCATAGACTAACATTGGTCCCGAGTGTGATCCAACGTTTTGCCAATCACGCTTGGACTAAACATACGGTCATGTGCATGAGCCCTTAGAGAAAAAAATCCTTCCTAAATCTGCATATGGCAATCCATAGGGACACCACCCCTGCACTCAGTAAATGACTATCATGGTCACTACCAGTGAACTGGGAGGAAAAAAATCAGGACTGGTGGGGGAAGCATGAAACATTTGACATAGAATAGAAACAGAATAGAAAATATTCTAGTATTGCAGCATTTTTTATTTTGACCCCAGACTGACTTCTAACTCGTTAAAAAAAAATTTTTTTTTTTACATCTACACAGAACATAAATGGAAAATAAAACACCTATAAGTAATCCAGAGCAAACTCCACGTGAAACTTGCAGATTTGTCACAGGTTTTGTTGCAAATTCGCTGCTTCTATCAAACTTACAGCATAAATTTAAAATCTGCGCCATAAATTTCTTGCAGAATTTTTTTGCAAGAAAAATATACCAGGATTGGAAGGAGGATGATCTGTCCAAATCTTGCACCAGGGCCCATCGGACTCTAGTTACACGTCAAAAGTTGCATCAAAATAGAGTCCTCATAAAACCACACAAAAATACATATTTTTCTGATTAAGTTTTCAGAAATTGACTTTTTCAGCCAGAAAAAACATGTCTAATTTCTCGGTTTGAAATAGAGCAAAATACTGATCCGTTTAAGAGAAGGTTCCCTCAGTTACCTTTCTAGACCATGAGCAAATTACACGCCATCCCTCATTTATGAGTCAGCATTGCAATTTAAGAGGATGTGCATCAAACGTCTTTTAGATGTTTTTCCTTAAATGTCTTCTTTGTCTTCTCGATTGTTTTATCGATGGCTGTGCCATCAGAGAATTGGTGTTATATATAAAATAGTGAAGAACGCACCGCTACCCAACTTTTGAAGCCTTAATTGGTTGAAAAAAACTCAAAAAGCCTGAACATTGCCAGTCGTTTTGACACTGCAATGCATACTGTATGTTCATTTTATTCAGCATTCATTGAATTCTTTTTCAAATGGGTTCCTTAGCAAACCCACTTGAAAAATCCACTGTTTCACATACCCTAAGACATTTAATAATTATATAATAATAAGCTTTATTTTCATTGATCGTCAACATATACCGCAACACTTTACAATTTTAGCGGGGACTTGCACAGACAATAAAGACATTACAGACTAAACATAACTCAGATACCAAAAGGAGTGAGGGCCCTGCTCACAAGCTTACAATCTAGGAGGAAATCGGGGAGACATGAAAGGTAAATTATAAAATGTGTTTATATTGTAAGATACAGCCATAATATACTAAATAGGGTCACCAGCCAGCAAGGCTGTCACCAGGAATTTTAGGGTCCCATACTGGCAACATTTTCAGGCCCTCTTGAGACTCCATCCAGGTTGCACCCCTCGAACCTTCCACAGTCCCATAACCCACTCTTGGAAAAACTCCACTTCTGCACCACATCCTCACCAATTACACATTAACAGTTCCCATAGAACACCATACATTTGTTAAGATATCCAATACTCTGTTTAAGTATATATATATATGTATACATTTTTTTTCTTTAAAGGAATGTGTCACATGCATTTTTCAAAATGACCAATAATACCAGATACAAAGGGATCAATACCGTCACACCATGGCCGGACCACATATTGCCACCACATAGTGACCGCTTGATACCACATACAAGGAACAAATACCGACACACCATGACCAGACCATATAGTGAGCTAATAATACAACATACAAGGGTGAAATACCACCACAGTATGACCAGACCACATATTACCACCACATACTGACTGAATAATACCACATACAAGGAACAAATACAGCTACACCATGACCAGATCATACAGTGAGCTAATAATACAACATACAAGGGTGAAATACCACCACAGTATGACCAGACCACATATTACCACCACATACTGACTGAATAATACCACATACAAGGAACAAATACAGCTACACCATGACCAGATCATACAGTGAGCTAATAATATCACATACAAGGGAAAATACTGCCACACCATAACCAGATCAAATATTACCACATAGTGACCAATAATACTGCCACACCATGACTATACCACATATTACCACCACCAAGTTACTGAATAATACCACATACAAGGAAAAAATACCACCACAACATTACCAGACCACATATTACTACAACATAGTGACCAAATAATACTAAGTACAAGGGAGAAATGCCATCACACCCTGATGAGAACACATCATATTACCACCACATAGTAACTGAATAATACCACATACAAGAAACAAATATCGCTACATCATGACCAGACCACATATCACCACCAGATAGTGACCGAATACTACGATATTGATTATTAATAAAAAACACAATACTAATATTACCACAAGTGCCATTATACATAGGAGCTCTGCATATAGCGTATAGTGTACTAGTAATGCAGGAATCACCAGTGCCATTATACACATGAGTTCTAAGTATAGAGTCAGTATACAGGTAATACAATGATCACCAGTGACATTATACACAGGAGCCCTGTATATAGTGTATAGTGTACAGGTAATACAGAGATCAACAGTGACATTATACACAGGAGCTCTGTACATAGTATACAATTTACAGGTAATACAGTGATCACTGGTGACATTATAGAAAGTACCTCTGTATATACAGTGAGGGAAATAAGTATTTGAGTAGTTTTGTAGTTTGCCCACTGACAAAGACATAAACAGTCTATAATTTTAAGGGTAGGTTAATTTTAACATTGAGGGATAGAATATCAAAAATAAAATCCAGAAAATCACATCGTATAGAGGTGAGATGTGTGACAGATTCAGTTTTAGATAGAGGGAGGACATAATGTTAGAGACAGCAAGAAGACAGTCATTGGTATTTTATACTAATGCAGGGTTGATGTCAAGAGACTATGTGTATAATTGGGGACCATCAGCATAGAGATGGTACTGAAAAACAAAATCTACTGATTGTTTGTCCAATAGGTGTACAAGGAGAAAAGGAGAAAGTCTAGGATGGAACCTTGAGGAACCCCGACAGCACGGGGAAGAGGAGAGGAAGATGAGCCAGCAAAAGATACAGTGAATGAGCGGTCAGAGAGGTAGGAGGAGAACCAGGAGAGGGCTGTGTCCTTGAGTCCGATAGTGCAGAGCATAGTGAGAAGCTGGTAATCCACAGTGTTGAATGCTGCAGAAAGATCCAGGAGAATCAGCAGGGAGTGATGACCATTAGATTTAGCTGTTAGTAGATCATTAGAGACTTTAGTGAGGGCAGTTTCAGTCTAGTATAAAGAGTGGAAAACAGATTGTAAAGGGTCAGGAAGAGAGTTATCTGAGAGATAGCGGATGAGACATGAGTAGACCAAGAATTCTGGGATCTTAAAGATGAAGGGAAGAATGGAGACAGGTCTGTAATTAGGAGCACAATTTTGGTTGAGGGATGCTTTTTTAAATAATGGATGTATACTGGCGTGTTTAAATGAGTAGGAAAAAATACCAGATGAGAGGGAGAGCTTAAATATTTTAGTTAGGTGAGTGGTAACAGCCAGGGAAAGCGACTGGAGGAGATGTGAGGGAATAGGGTCACTGGCACAGGTAGTAGGGAGAGAGGATGCAAAGGGTCTGGACACTGCTTCTTGTCTGACTGGTTCAAAGACAAAAATTGAGCAAGATGCACAGGCGTTTGGCGCACCTGGAGCACCGCTGGAGAAAACATGTTTGCAGTGTGTGCCAGGATTGTCGCCGTCTGTGCCAAGTTGTTCTAAATGTAGGCGGTGCAGTTTCATTCAGGGCACTTTGCAGTGTTTCATTATATTGTTTCAGTGCAGAGCCAGGAATCAGGACATTTGAGCACTGCTGATGACAACTTCATGTCACACCGAGTCAGAACTGTATACCCAGCATTAAGTTTCTTTTGAAATGTCATTTGGCTTATAACAACACCTTCCCTATAACACCAATTTTGGAAAAAGGTTAACATTTTTGCTCTTAACATGACACTTCGTACTGTAGATGAACATATAAATTGTATATTAATTACTTTTTTGCAGTGTTTTATGATGTTGTATAATATTTGTATTACATAGTTACTAGGTTATTCTATAATCTTCCCATTCCAGGTCTGTAGTCAGTGCTCTTTTATAGACTCCATATGTTTAGAAAGCACATCACATTTCACTTAAAGAACGATCCCATGACCTGATTGATCTTAACGACCAAGTGATGACATGTTGGATACATTACATAATCTCACACTTTGCTTAAGAACATTGGAACAGTATCAGATTCAATAGAGAACAGGGTTGTAGTCCCTTGAGGAACCACTGGCACTGCTATGGTAAATCTGAAAAAGTGTGGATTTACTTAATACACAAAATCTGTTAATGAGGAACAAGGCAGATATTTGGATGATTGGTAGCACACGGATAGAACACATCTCTCCATATGAAGCAAGCTACACATCACTAGAACTCTGAACATCATGCCCTCTTGTTATATTTGTAAAGTGTTTATTTAGGAAATCCACTTAAGAACCTCTTAGGATATGCGCCTCTGAGTTCAAATGCAAGTTTATGGTCTAGAAATAAAATTAGAAAATTTATTTTTTTTACAAAGCAAAATACGAGGAGACTTGAATTACTGCAGTCCTTTACTTTCTCCCTATTGACAGAAGATATAAATAGAGTAGTTGCTGCCCCTCTGAGTATTTTGGAGTTCCTTCAGTGATGTGCTTGGATATACATCTCACTGTCTAAATACAAGTTTGTATTCTAAAATTAATATTAGAACATTAGAAATTAGCTGTTTATTTTAAGGAAGGAGAGAATTGTTAGACTTGAAATACTGTAGGCCTTTACTTCCTCCCTGCTTAGAAAAAAGTAGATAAAATTGCTCACATGTGCATTAAGCACAACCATCATACCAGTCAACTTTTTAGGTACTTTTTAGTACCAGCATGCTGGTCTCAGTGCCAATTATAGATTTTTTTTCCCCTAACCTAGCTGTGCAATTTACCTGATTTGATATTTGCCCATTCACTTGAATTAATCTGTTATACTCTATAACCACTATGTCATATAACAAACTGTTCTCAATTTTACTGTACTAAAGCAAGGAAATGTGCGATACATGAAATGTGAATAGCATAATGGCTTGTGAAATCTATGAAAAAACACATGAGATGCTTAGCACAAGATTTACCTTGACGTTTCGTGGATGGGTTCACAATTTTTGGCCAAATCTTGTGCTAAGCATCTCATGTGTTATTTCATAGATTTCACAAGCCATTATGCTATTCACATTTCATGTATCGCACATTTCCTTGCTTTAGTACAGTAAAATTGAGTGCAGCCATTGATCTATTTGCTATGTAAGTCTTTTTTGGTTATGCACCAGTTCAGACTAGATTGCTGTTCAGTCAGTTTTCCTATATTTACTATGTACTATTTTTTCTGACTTGAACGCCCCGCCCTTCACCATGCTGTGATTTTAATTATATCCAAACACAGTTGGTTCCGACCTTCCTATAAATGCAGGCTTTACAATGTTATTAGCCAGAGGTACGTGTTAAGCCAGGCAGACAGGTCAGGTACCCATCCGATCTGAGATTACCTTGACGTTTGGTGGATGGGCTCACAATTTTTGGCCAAATCTTGTGCTAAGCATATCATGTGTTTATTCATAGATTTCACATGCCATTATGCTATTCACAGTTCATGTATCGCACATTTCCTTGCTTTAGTACAGTAAAATTGAGTGCAGCCATTGATCTATTTGCTATGTAAGTCTTTTTTGGTTATGCACCAGTTCAGACTAGATTGCTGTTCAGTCAGTTTTCCTATATTTACTATATAACAAACTGTTGTCACCATTAACAAAGTGAATAGTGATGAGCGAGTATACTCGTTGCTCAGGTTTTCCCCGAGCATGCTCGGGTGGTCTTTGAGTATTTATGACTGCTTGGAGATTTAGTTTTCATACCGGCAGCTGAATAATTTACAGCTGCTAGCCAGCTTGATTACATGTGGGGATTCCCTAGCAACCAGGCAACCCCCACATGTACTCAGCCTGTCTAGTAGCTGTAAATCATTTAGCTGCGGCAAGGAAAACTAAATCTCCGAGCAGTCACAAATACTTGGAGACCACCCGAGCGTGCTCGGGAAAACCCAAGCAACGAGTACATTCGCTCATCACTAAAAGTGAACCCTGGAATGTCTGACCATTTTCCTGACCATTTCGTCCATGCCATGAACCCAGCTCTGCTATTTAAATTGGTTGTCCGGCTTTAGGCTACAAATCTGCAGGTACTCTATGTGACTGCAGATTTGTGAATTCTCACTTTGCGCACGCTGTGTGCTGTGAGGATTCTCCAGTGTTGGTGCCAAGAGCGGTGGGTGTGTGACCACCAGTATATAGGTTACATACATTCAGTCACTTGCCGACTAGACATGCGCGACCTCACTCAATGCAAGTGGGCACGCCTAGTCGAAATGTGGCCAGACGTATGCAAATCGCATACTTGAAGTAACATCCCTACCAGCACTGGAGAATCCTCATAGCGCGGAATGCACACAATGTGAAGGTTCACAAGTCTGCAGTCACATAGAGTGTCTGCAGGCTTGTACCCTAAGCCCAAGCAATCTCTTTAAATGATATCAAATGTAGACTTCTTTGCTAGTTTGCTTAGTTCACCTTCCACTGACATTGTCCAAAGAATCACTCACTGGCTGGAGGCACTGAAGGCTTGAGGTCAGTTTGACCTTAACCAAAGTAATTGGAAATATGGATTCTATATATGAAATTGTGCCAACAGGTTGTTTATTTCTTTTAGTATCATATGAACTAGTACATAATAAATAAATAACACATACAAGCTCTTTATGTCTCTCCATCAGGAGCAAAAATAGTGGAGTTTAGAAGAGAAAGGACTTATAGAGGAACTGCACATGAGGATCTCCCGACACCCCTACTAATCAGTTAGTATTTTTTCCCACAGCCAGACGAACTACACAGTGAGTAGAGCCAGAACAGGACAGCGCCATACTCCATGTAGTGGCCATTCACATGTACTGCAACTTAACTTCCGTTCACTTCTATATCATGAATATCAGAGCGTATATTCAGATCTGATCTGTATGTGCTCTCCTAAGCATTTGTCATCAATATCTAAGTCCTAAACAATCCCTACAAATGTTCATCTGCACCCACTAAACAGTATCCTCTTCATTTTTTCTTGTTCAGAAGATTTGCTTATAGCCCTGATCTACTTATCTATTGATTTGTTTCCAGAGGTCTTTTCTGCTCACATTAGGCTTCTTAGAAATGAAATTGACAAAATTAGAGTTTATTGCAGCTAATTAGCATATTGAAATGACCACAATTTGGGCCTAAATCCTTATCAAAACCTGAGTGTGTGATTATACCCTTATAAATGTTATCTACATCTTAGTCATCATGATGCCTTCAGGTGTTTGATACCATAAAGGATAAAATAATATAACGCCTCAAAAACATAGCACTGGATTTTTCTCATCTTGACACTTCTAACAAGCACTTGAGATAACATTATACAGCGCACTAAAATAATTCATGTCCTTGTGTACTCGTGAGTGAAACCTATTAATTTTATAAGGGGCTATAAAAACTCAGTACTTTTAACAATGTTTCCTAAACTTGTTGACTTGTTTTCTGATATGAAACATTATAGTCTATCTTATAAGAGAAAGAAGCCTCTTTCCTCACTTATCAGCACTTTTCATCTCCTTGGACTGATCGCTCATTTTTAAACAACTGCTCGAATCTGTCTACAAATCTGTCTTCACTGAGCGATTACATTGTAGCTGGTGCCTATAAAGCTCTGTGGAGAGAGAAGGGTGAGGAACTAAAGGCGCTGCCATTTCTAGAGACTAGACTACTGCTTATATACACACAGCCACGTACGAGGCGGCATTGATAAATAGTTGGCATTGAATATTTATAACAGGCAAAAGTAAATCCAGCTGCTATGGGAACAAGTATTAACTATGACAAGTGCATATGCTAAGTTTTAGCAGAAAAGGTTATGTCATTTTGAAATTGGCATTAAGAAAAATCAACCATGTCAGGTGAAGATTGGAAGTTCTGCGAAAAGTTTTCCAAGGCGTCTTGTATTAGCAGGATAACGTGCCAGTCCACACATCTCATATTACCCTTCAAAAACTCAGTGAGGGCCTTGAACTTGTCAACCATCAGCCATATTCTCCTGATTTGGCTCTATCTTTTTCCAAAACGCAAAAATTAAGGAAGGACAAAAATTTATGATAAACGAGGTGATAGTTGATGCTGTGAAGCTGTGGTTTGCAGAACAGGATATTTTTATTTTCTAAAGAATTAGAATTACCCATTGATTTATGCATTAAGTTGACAGGTGATTTTGTAACCATAAATCAATATATATATATATATATATATATATATATATATATATATATATATATATATATATATATACATTAAATGTACAGTACAGTTACTCCTTAAAAGAGCTTTCCACTACTTTAACTTTTCCGGAGGAAGGAACTGTTATAAAATAAGGAAGGATGGGTGACTTACCACTCAAATTGTCTACTGCACCATCTGTCTCTGCGGGACCCATAACATGATCACTTATGGTGGGCTGATGGGACATCTATAACTGATTCGATGTTGTAGTCAATCAGTGGCATTAGCGATCAGTTAACGGTATCACTTCTGGATCCCATAGGAGACCACTGATGAAGCAGGAAAAAGTCAATGCCTTGACCACCGATCCCCGTTTGGGCAGGTGCAGACGGCTGTAGATTCTATCATACGGGAGAATCGGGTCTCTTGGCCTAATCACACTCTGATCACTTCCTTATCAGAGTTTGATCTGAGTGTGATCCAATGTTTTGTCGGATCACACTTGGACCAAAAATACGGTCATCCACACCTGCCCTTTTAGTCATCTCTAAGCTATATGCCATAAATTTGAATAGTGGAAACATTTTGAAAGACCATGGGGTCAAATCAATAAGACAGATGTAGGTCACCTAGTCAAAATGAAGGGCTCCCTGGAGTAAAAGGTTTATTAAAGAGGTGCACGTCACTTAATGAATTCGGGGCATCTTCTGAGTGGCGTTCACCCCTGTGAATGCTACTAGTGCAAAAATTATGTGACTTGTCAAAGCTTTTACAACAGTTTTCTAGTGTAAAATCTTTGATGAATCGGCCCCCATATGTGCGGTGTGGTTCTCGTCACTGAATGTGACAATTTCCTTGGAAATTATAATTAACAGCTAGCCCTTATAAAATATGCATTGCCTGTAATTAAAAGGTGCTCTGTACTGAATTGCGTTCTGCCATCGGACTCCCAACACAAAATTACGGTACTTCTTATATATTTTTTTTCTCTGAAAAGAGTATTATCCCAGCATTCCAGTGCCAAATTTAATATTATTCTGCATAATCTTCTGCAATTTTCCTCAAATCCCTCACCTCTACCGACTGTTATCTGATACAATGCCTGAAACCTTAGTCCGGATGCTGCGTAATAAAGATTGACAGCTGGGGATATTGGGATTATTTTCTAAGCTACCAGCAAAACAGTAACATTTTAACCACCACAAAAATTCAATAATAAAAAAAAGTTTCTTATAGTTCTCGCAAAGTACGGATTGTAGTAGGCAACAGCTAATGGCACATTACAATATGAAAACTATTAAAAATAAGAAATCATCATTTGCTAAAATATACATATTTCCATTCACACATCACAAACAGACATATTAGAAATTATGGGAATTTAAAGGGACTCTGTCCTGACAGTCAACCCCCCACATTACTTATATTGCTGTGTAGCTCCTTTAAAGATAAGCCAATCTATTCCTTTATTTATAAATTCAGTAACCAAAACTGGACCCGAAGACACATACTAAAAATACCGAAAACTTGCAGCACTTTACTGGAGTCCCCAAACACTAAATTGGACCTATTATAAATGACTCACAAAAATATTTTGGCCATAGCGTCATATATCATTGACCACACCGCTTTTTCCTTTTTTCGACGCTTTATGGAATATTTTTTCTTCTTTTTTTATTTTAATATTTGTGTACAGGATTAATTGTAATTAATAAAGTTTATATTTATTTGTGTGTGTGTTTTTTTATCTATTTCTTTACAAATTCCACTGCTCCATCAAAAAGTTCATGTTGTAATCCATTTGCAAATGAGACAGAAGTGCTCTGGGTGTGATAGGAGCACTTTCTAAGCCTCTGACCCCGCCTCTGTTCCTCACCTAGTGCCGCCTCCTTCTGTTTGACCGGTAGATGACTGGCCAAGCGATTGAGCTGTATATGAGACAGTTTTATACAAGAACACAACAATAAAAATTCTGCACACTGTACCTTTCCTCTGTAATTCCTCTTACAAATTAATATATAAAATGACAACTGGGTGTTACTAGTTACTGACACAGTCCAATCAGTGCTGACAGTCCAAACTGTATAGGGGAAGGCACTTATCAAAAAGTCAATGGCAACACCCAGATGTTAATTTATTTAGGAGTAATAATGAAAGAATGATAATAATGGTTGTCAGAGATTAGGAAAAGTGTCTAAGGCTATGTTCACACATTGCATTTTTGCAACTTTTTTTGCTGCGTTTTATAATGCAAATTAAAAGGCTGCTTTTACAGTACCGGCAAAAGCTATGAGTTTTCAGAAATCTCCTGCACACATATTGTTTTTTTTCCTCCTGATTGAATTGGAAAACTGCTATGTTTTTGAAAACTGCAGCATGTCACCTCTTTCAGCATTTTTGCAACTTTTTTCCCCATAGAAAGTATAAAAAACTAACGATGAGTTTTTGTTGCTTATTTAGTGAATAAAACTAGCTTTATTACACATGTATTGTAGACAAATGACCAAAAATGCAACAAAAGGCACCAAAAAAGCAGCCAAAATACAGCAAAAACACGACGTGTGAACATATCCTTATTCTCTCCATAAATTATGTGATGTATGACTATTTTAGTGAATGGGCTGAGCTGCCATACCAGTCATAGCCTACAGACAAAAGTGGCGCTACCTTTGGAGAGAAAACTAGAAGCTTTTTAGAAATTTGGCAACTTTTTCTCAGCCTTGTGTTAATGTAATCTATAAATTGGATAGCTGGATCATGCCCCCCCCCCCCTAAGGAATAAAGCGCTACAAGCCCCTATTGAACCCACTGCGAGAAGCATCACAGCTGTGTAATAGATCTGTCATCTGTACTGACTAATCCTGAGGTCAGAAGTGTTGGGAACCCCGACTGAGCCCCTGGAGGTTATAACCATAATGAACAAAGATCTAAAAAACTTGCTAATCCTCGTAATGTTATTACACTTGATGACATTTTTTATGGTTTCCCATCATTAGGGCTGTAAAATGATGATGATGCTTGAAGCCATAATATTTCACAGATACAATTACATAATTGCGGTAAAGTACAGAACTTTGTGCTCTATTATGTCTTGCACTCATCGTGTATAGTCATGACATAAAGTAGTGGCATGGCGCTAGAATACCCCATCACGTACGATTGGTGGCGGTCCAACCTGTGTGACCCCTTTTACCATTTCTGAGAATGATTGTGCTGCGGCCCCTTCAGTCCATGGGCGGCGTGAATTAGGCATTGGCTGTATGTACGCGGCCAGGTATGTTTGACTCTGAAACGATGCGGCGGTTCAGAGAAAAACACACATTAGAAGCTAGCGGAAAAAAGGAGCAGGAAACTGAGGTTGCTGGGCAGGTGAGCATAATTTTTTATTATTTTTTTAACCAGCCATTTGGCTGAATTTGTGCAAATAAAATCCTCAAAAATTCAGAAATGTAGGGGCAAGTCATAAAGAATTGGCTTTGTTTCAAAACGATTCGATCGTCTCTACTGGAGATCACACATATCAATGTTTTATCCTGAAAATCTAATTTATTAAATGTATACCGGCAGCAGGAGGACATAATAGGGATCAACAATGACAAATATAATCACTCACTTCACTGCAAATATCTGGTCGTCAATCTCCAGTGTTCCCAGCTTCTTATAGACAGCGTGCATAAACTTGTCCCCCTGGTAAGCCGTTCCTCTACCATCCACTGACGCAACAATGATGTCCTCAGAGCTTGCCAGGTACGTCCTCCAGCTTATAGAAAATGTGTGATGCACCTCCTGACTGGAGGGCCCCCCATACCTGGAAGGGAAAGACACGAGACGCCGTCTTCAGAAATGTGATAGCTGCGTAGGTCACAAAATTCATCAGGATATTATTAGAGTTTAGAAACAAATTTTATTATTTCATTTTTTAATTTAAAAAAAATTGGACTTAGTACACCACTATTTTTTTTTTTACTATGGACTTAAAAACTAACAGGCAGAAAGTTGCCAACTACCTGCTTGTTTTTCCCGGTATCTGCTCAGAGCAGTCACCGACCAGTGCTGCGGCCAATTCTTCTGCTCAACAGAGCAACTCTTCCACTTCGAGGCTGCTCTGTTGTTTTGGGCGTGACTGCCGGCGCCAGGCGGATTGACAACTCACTTCCTGGAGTTAGGTAGCGTGGAGTTGGCTGTCAATCAGCATGATGTCGCAGTCACGACCCGTTAAAGGAAGAGAACGAAGGAGAGACTGTTCTGTCGACATGACGTCAGTGGAAGCCACTGAATGGCCAGCAGGAGTGGTGTGTGACTGCTCTGTTTTGGCAGAGATCGGCATCGGTCACTACAGATCATTTCCTGACTAGTTGTTCTTAGTCCCATAGTAAAAAAATTAAATTGCCCTGAAAAATCCCTACAAAAGATGACATACCAAAAAGGGACAAAGGCCGCATCAAAAATGCAATGAAACCCCCCCCACAAGTAACCTAATTTACGCAATAAGCAGAAGTGCTGCAGAAAATCTGCAACATCAAAAATTCTCCAAAATTGCGGGAATGTCGCTTAATAATCCCCCTGTACCCACATTATTTTCTAAAATATTCAGATGTAGCCATATTGTTCCCACTAGCAAATATGAACTGTTGGAATTTTGACAATTGAAAAATGAAGATTAAACGTAAAAATATAGTATTCATTTCATACTGATTAACTGATTACATACACATAAAGAAGAAGAGGATATTTCCTTGATTTATGAAAGCGGGGAGGTAGAGTCATCTTGTACCAGAATGCTAGGAAAACAAAGAAACAAAAATGGAATAGTTTAGCTAAAAATAACAATTTTAACATGAAGCTAAAATATATATATATTTTTTGCTTTGTGGGTCTTAACACTATGATTTCTATAAGTTACCGCGCACACAAACTGCTATCTACAGACTAATGTCTTGGCTCGGTTTTGGCTATGCTTTGAAAGCTACATTTGCAGTAGAGCTGAGCTAAAATATTTTCAGGACCCATGGCTACCGGATCAGAGTCCTACAAATCTAATATCCATCCTGTCTTGCAGCAAAAAAAGCTAACTTTAAAAAGATGTTATCATGAAAAGTAGTGTTAAAAAATCAATAGCGTGTGTGAAAAGAAGTGCATTTGCTACATACATCAATAAATAATTGTGTGTGGTTCTGTAAATACATAAAGTTTTCATCTGCTACACCGTATGTTTTTGACCGGTGAGTTTAGGTCCACCTCCAGTGGTGGACGCACATGCACAGTAGCTTCCCTGCTCTGTTCCTGTTCATGCATGACAGGAGAACTGCTGCATGTGATGTTGATGTATCAAATGGGGCCAAGACAGGAGGATAGATAGATAGATAGATAGATAGATAGATAGATAGATAGATAGATAGATAGCAATTCATCTACCAAGAAGCAGTTGTAACATCCAAGGCCAGAACACCTCGGCCTTTGGATGTAAAACAAATGATTCCAACTTTATACAAAATAGTTTTATCATATGTCCATAAACCGTATTGTGCATACCTCATAGTACTTATATTAAACCAAATTCCCCATACCTAAATCATATGGGAAAAAAGAGGCTAAAGCAAATTTCAAAGATGTCATAAAAATATATTTTTAATAGAAAATATTTAAAAACAATGTATTAAACAGGAAAACCTCTTTATAAAACAACAATAACCTACAGAATTTGGTTTAATATTCATACAAAAACTGAAAAATATAGACATTCAGATCCTCCTGGAAACATCGACCAGAACTGAAAATGAATCCCTGGAATCCATCGGATACAGGGAAATCTCTGTCCCTGCCCAGAAAATTTAAAACAACAAACAGGGCTGCTGCTCATTAGGAATATTGATCTGGTATAAAGAAGAGCTACACCAGTCCATCAAACCAGTGAAGAGAGGAGAGAGCCACATGTGGATCAGAATCAGCAGCTCCATCCTCACCTCTCAGTCGTATGTTATGACCCCAATGGCAGAGGGTCTCAGAATTTAATACCAAGTCTGCAAACACAAAAAAACAGCTCATAGGGCAGTGGTAACTAGGCTGACCGTATACCTGAACCTAGCACAACAAATAGCAGCAGCCGGGGAACATACCTACGTTGGTTCTAGACGTCTCGCGCCAGCCGGAGAACTAACTAACTAACCCTAGAAGGGAAAATATAGACCTTTCTTGCCTCCAGAGAAAAGACCCCAAAAGTTGGATACAAGCCCCCTACAAATAATAACGGTGAGGTAAGAAGAAAAGACAAACGTAAGGATGAACTAGGTTTTTAGCAAAGAGAGGCCCACAGACTAATAGCAGAATATAGGAAGATGACTTATACGGTCAGCAAAAACCCTATCAAAATTTCCACGCTGGATATTCAAGAACCCCCGAACCGTCTAACGGCACGGGGGGAGAATATCAGCCCCCTAGAGCTTCCAGCTATATCAGGAATCACATTTGGTACAAGCTGGACAGAAATAAGAGCAAATGCAAATAACCAAAAAATAAGGAAGCAGGACTTAGCTTATTTTGCAAGATCCAGGACCAGCAGACTGGAGCAAACAGAAAGGAACTGATTACAACGATGCCAGGCACCAGACTGAAAATCCAGGAAGCTTAAATAGCAACACCCCTGAACTAACGAGCCAGGTGGGTACCAAGCTAGAGAAAGAAGCTCAAAGTGTCATGTCGCTAGTGACCACAAGAGGGAGCCAAAAAGTCCAATTCACAACAGTCGTATGTCTACTTTTGGGCCACCTATGTACCACCACCAGAGTCATCCTACTTCAATCCAGACAGCTTTGAGATCTTACAAGAAGAAGCCGCCCATTATTAGGCCCTGGGCAAAGTTCTCATGTTTGGAGACCTCAATGCAAGAACAGGGAGAGAAAAAGACTTTGTACCGTATATATTTTGAGCAGAGACTCATGGCCACAACTTAGTACACACGTAGAGAAACAGCTATGACAGTACAATCAACAAAAGTGGCAAAAAGCTCCTGAATAGTGATGGGCGGACCCGTGGATGTTCAGGACCTTCAGGTTCAAAAAGTTCAGTTCGGGTACCAGAATGGTACACAAACTCAAACCCGGACCCCATTCAAATGATGTTTCCCAAACTGTCATCTGTGTGACAGCTCAAGAAACAGCAGCTCTGATTGGCAGTAACATTACACGTTATTGCCGGTCACAATGCTGCATTTCCCATGCTGTCATACAGATGACATTATGTGAACATGCAGCTGAGATCAGAAGTGAAAAAATTACCGCCGGTCCCAAGTGTCGATGGATGAGAGTACTACTCCCATCATCGTACACCTGGTCTCGCTGATAGCAGCAAGATCAGGCGTACAATGAATATACACCAGCCCGCACCTGTCCAATTCTGGCACTTTGCCCTGGTGCGATGGCAAGTGAGATAATAGTTTTCGGGTTGATGTCAGCTGTTTTATGTCCACTGGCACCAAGCCCAGGGGATAATAATAGAGAGGCGTCTCCATAGTAAAATGTAATAAAGACACAGACAGAGTAAAGTCCTTTCATTGAAATAAAAAGAGTCTTTTATTTGAAATAAAAACTCCCCCACCCTCTTTTACCCATTTATTCACCAAAAAATAAAAATTAAAAAGAAAAGTTATACTCATCTTTCCGCCAATAATCCATTAATGCCCTTGCCCCATGATGATCCGGATGGTTTGGTGAGCTGTCACATCAGTGATGCAGCTGCTCACTACGCCAGCCAGAACACACTGAGCATGAGAAGAGCTTCCAGAGACCTTAACGATGTCACCACCGATCACATGCAGCCACGTTCTTACAATCAGCTCAGTGTATTCCAGTTGGCTTGGTGAGAGGTGGCTGCAGCCTTTCAACAAGCTTTGTTCGGGCTTCCGAACCCTAACAGTAACACAGACTTCCAACAGAAGTCCGTGTTCGGGGTCCGAGAACGTACACTAGGTGTCTAGTACGGATCCCAAACTTTACAGTTTGGGGTCACCCATCTCTACTCCTGATTTTATGTAGAACTTTTGGACTTTAGCACAAAGGGAGACTCTCTAGGAAGGTGTACACTAAACTTCTATGTAGGAAGGAGTGCAGTAGATTATGCCATTACGGATATGGACCTGGCAAATATCAGCGCCTTCATAATCACCCCCAAATGCACTTGTCAGATCACAGCCAATTTCTTATGTACACAAAATCTACAAAGAAACCATCCAAAAAACAATTTAAGCCAAGCGGCCTCTTCAACCTGCCTCCATCCTATAAATGGTCCAAGATGTCCACAATAAAATATAAAGACGTTCCAGGCAATAAAATATAAAGAGGTTCCAAGCAGACCCGAAATACAGGAGATGCTCCACCACTTCTACAACTACGAGAACAAGCCTAGCCCAGAAGGTGTGAGTCAAGCTGCAAAAGACCTCAATGATATATTCTACACCATGGCCAGATTGTCTGATCTAAAAAAGTCAACTACAAGAAGCCAGAAGAAAAACAGATCAATGGTTGGTTTGACAGAGAATGCAAAGATATGGAAGATCCTGAGAACAGCCTCAAAAAAGAAACAGAGACCCAAGCCACCTGGGTCTGAGGGATGCCAATGACACCACACAAAGGCAGTTCAAAACAATCCTCAGGAAGAGGCAGAGTTACATCTCTACCAAACTTATCCGACTCCAAGACGACTCCTTCTGGGAGCTATGGAACCACATGGGCACAAAAAAGCAAGAAAAACAACATTCATATCCAAAACGGCAACTTCTGACTCCAGTACTTCAGAGACTTATATAAAGACATCCCGAAAGAATGACTAAGCCAAGAACAGAAAAACATGACGGCAAAACTAAGGGCAATGAAGGAAAAGGTCAAAAATTTAAAAAACACTCTGGATACATCAATTACATTACAGGAAGTTACAGAGAGAATCTCTCCCATAAAGTGCAGAAAATTTGGTGACCTGAATAAAATCCCACCAGAAATACTGAAGTACAGCCCACCAGAAATACAGGCAGCAATGGATAAACTATTCAATATCGTACTGAGTGCTGGCTACTTTCCTTATACCTGGAACCAAGGCCTCATCACACCCATCCACAAGAGTGGAGACAGGTACGACCTTGCCAACTACAGAGGCATATGTGTCAGCAGCAACCTGGGAAAACTGTTCAACAACATCCTGAACAAGAGGATCCTCAGTTTTCTCACCGAACACAACATCCTCAGCAAAAGCCAAGCAGGGTTTATGTCAAATAACAGGACTATCGAACACATCTACAGCCTGCACAGCCTCATTCAGAGCCATGTCCACAACACAAAGCATGGGAAGATATATGCCTCTTTTGTAGACTTTAAAAAGGTCTTCGACGCAGTATGGCACCAAGGCCTTTTTGAGAGGGGAATAGGAGAAAAGACCTATGATGTCATCAAAAGCTCCAACACCGAGAACTGCTGCAGCGTGCGTGTGAATGGTGGAAAAATGGTTGATTTCCAGCAGTCCCACAGAGTCAGACAGGGCTGCAGCCTAAGTCCAACGCTCTTCAACATTTACATCAATGAGCTGGCCACCACTCTGGAGTCTTCCACAGCACGAGTTCTCACACTCCATGATGCCCAGGTAAAATTCTTGCTGTATGCAGATGACCTACTGCTGCTGTCACCAAACGAGAAAGGCCTCCAAGATATCCTAAAGATCTTGGAGAAATTCAGCTCCACATGGGCACTACTGATCAACCGAAAGAAAACCAACTTTATGGTGTTCCAGAGGAGAAAACCAAGATCAGAACAGCACCCTTCATTTGTGCTAAGCAACTGTACTCTTACAGGAACAGACGAATACACCTACCGGGGCCTGAAAACTCACCAGTCAGGGAGATTGAAACAATCCATAGAGACCCTGAAGGACAAGGCCTACAAAACCTTTTATTCCATCCGAAGGAAACTCTACCATCTGAAGCTGCCAGTGAAGGTCTGGCTAAAAATATTTGATGCTATCATCGCCCCAATCCTCATGTACGGCAGTGAAGTCTTGAGTCCTCACACATACCCAGACTGGTCAAGATGGGTTTCCAGACCAACAGAAATATTCCACCTGGAATTCTGTAAGCAACTTCTCCAGGTCTATTGGAGCACCACCAACAGAGCCTGTTGGGCTGAGCTGGACAGATTCCTTCCTCACCTAGCAGTTATAAACATGGCGCTGTCTCACTTACATAGTAGCAATCCAAGCTCCCATCACCATAAAGCCCTGCTACATATAGGTGGTTCACACAAACCAAGACCCTCAGAACAGCTCACCCAAACTCAGCCAGACCAAAACACTAATCACAGCAGCCTGACAAAAGCCAGAATCAGGAAGATGGTAGACGAGGGCCAGGATATGTATGTCAATGACTGGAGAAACTATATCATCACCTCACAGAAACTGACCATGTACCGGATTCTACAGAGAGACTACAGACTAGCTGTATATCTGGAGAAATTTGTGGACCCAGAGACTCCCAGCTCCTGAGCCGGTATAGACTCAGGGCCCACAGTCTGGCCATCGAATCCGGCCAGCACAGAGCTACAAGCCCAAGGAGGACAGACTGTGACCACAGTGTGACCTGGAGGAAGAGACCCACTTTCTGCTACACTGCACTAAATACTCAGCAATGAGGGTCACTCAGTTTGGGAAACTCTCTGATCTCTTCCCGGATTTCAACTCCATGAATGATGAAGAGAAAACATTTATCCTGCTGGGTTAACAAGAGAGCTTGGTGGAGGTAGCAGCGCAGAATGTGAGCAAGAAAGAAAACTATGATATGCCATGGACTTTCGTAGCCCCCACCCTGAATGTGTCCTCACCTATCATCCCCACAGTCCATATTCTCTAATAGAAAAATATTTAGAATTGAGAGTCCTCATTGGTTGATACCTTTTAATGGCTAACTGAAAAGATGGTAACAAATTGCAGCTTTCGAGACTACTCAGGTCCCTTCATCAGGCATAGACTAATACAAAATCTGAAGAATCTATCTACTGGCTAACACGGTACAAAGATATATATATCTTTTCTGTATTCCCTAATATACACTTGCTTTGGCAAAACCAATGTGTATTTAGTCCTGCCAATAAAGCTTCTATGAATTGAATTGATAGAACAAGATAAGAAAGAGAGCTACACATATATAAATATGAGATAGATAGCTATTAGATAGATAGATAATAGATAGATAATAGATAGATAGCACAGAACTGCACAGAAGAGAGCAACGGCCCCTTGTTTGAGTCGATCCTAGAGTCCCAGTCCAGTGCTGTTTTCTGACATGTCTTTACAGCATGTGAGAAGGTTGGAAAATGTTCACAAACGCACCCGTATGCTTTACTATATTAACGTGACTGCAGACTTTCGTGCCAACCCTGGACAACCCCTCTAATAATTACATCAGCCTATAGTACCACCTAGTGGTCAGTACAGAAAGTAAATATATCGGGATGTATATACAGCAGAGGTTTTCTAATCTATTCGTATTTTTAAGGAGCTCATACTCATTCCATTCTGCTTAATGTTCCCAATTTTCTCCGTTGGCATCTGTACTGTGAGAAGATTGGATTGCAGTTTTTGGTTGTCCTGTAGTATCTGGATTTCTGCACGAAATATAACAATTAATATTTTTTTCACAAAAACAGAGACAATAAAACAAACTCTACTGATTCTATAACTAATCAGTGATCTTAAGAAAGACATGTAATACTAATACCTTTATCAGTAGTACCATTGTGAATCGTATGGATGGGAAGACCCGGTCCTGTAAAATAAAGCATGAATTATTTTTCTGATAGAATTATTTTCAATATCACGTATTTTAGGGGACGGTTCCAGGCTCTCACCATAACAGCTCAGGGAGTAGTACTTAGCATTGGTGCTCAATTTGGCATAATAATATTGGCATCGCTCCTTCCTTAAAGTGCAGGTAAGACATTGCTTTTCTCGACGTTTGCCTTGGAGTGAGATTCTGCAATCAAATTTACACTTTTGTACTGAATTCTTATAAATTTATACATTTTTAAAATCCATTGTCTCATTTAGAAAAAAAAAACAAAAACGTTTTAAAAATACTCCTTAAACGGGTTGACCTTAACGTTGATGGCCTACCCCACAGATCAGACACTGATGAGCTATCCTAAGGATAAGCAATTAATGCTAACATTCCCGCAAACCCGTTTAAAGGGTTTTTCTAATGTTCTATCTCCAGGAGTGTATTGCTCCCGTCCCGGAGCTTCTTGCTTTGCCTATCGCGGTGTGCTCCTGCAAATTTCCATTTCATGGTTGCGCCCATGGTCTGAACTGTGTGCTCTCCTGTGCTGGTAGTGGAGGCAGCATGGAAAAAGCATAGGGACAATGAGACTAGATGGACGGATGGATGGATGGATGGATGGATGGATGGATTTGGCAAGCTTCAGTGCACCATGAACAGTCTCTAAAGCACAGAGTTATCTAGGTAAGCGGACACTGAGATTGCAACGTGGCTGGTAGTCAACAAGATGCACTCTATAAAATTAAAAATCCCTCCATTTTTGAGAATGAAGAGGATTTTTAATATAAGGTACAGTAAAGTGCAAATTTGCCTTTTTGTAATCCAGCAAATCCTGGGTATAAAATCCCAACACTGGTGAAGATATTACCGATAAACATTTCTCCTTCCCGGAAATCCTTCAAATTCATTACTCGTGTAATATCTGTAAGACAAGCAAACTTGTTATAGTGCTATGTACAATGCCAGGGAGCAGACAAAGTCTCCATGACAGTAATATTATATTTTCTATAAGTACAGCAAGATTCCATAAATCTAATATAAACAAGGCTGGATTACTAAATATTCCATATCCTTAGATAGTCAATGAAAATGGTGTAAAATAATGACAAAGCCTTAGAAGCTATGAAGGGTTTCATTGTTTATCTTGACCTCTCTGGTCCTTTTACTCTTCCCTATCAAGTCTTTGTCAGCCAGTTCAAAAGTCCAAAATATTTTGGCTATATATTAATTTAAAGGGGTTGTATATTGGATGAAATATATAGTCTTTTAGATTTTGCAAAACGTCACCATTTTTTAAGTGAAATAATTTAGTATAAAAAGTTGGGTGGAGGTACAGCAATTATATACTTGTTTTGGCCCCCCATGGTGTTTCTTTGATTCCCTCCCAAGTCCACAAAATGTATCCAGTAATATATCCGGAATATCCCCCATCCTCTGGAATTCCACGCCTCAACACGTCCAATTATCCACCACCCTTGGATCCTTCAGACGGAACCTGAAAACCCATCTCTTCAGGAAAGCCTACAGCCTGCAATAACCATTCTGCTGCCTCACCACCACCCGAGTTGCCGCCTCACCACCAGAGCTGCCGCCTCACCACCACCCGAGCTGCCACCTCACCAACCACCCGAGCTGCCGCCTCACCAACCACCCGAGCTGCCACCTCACCACAACCAGAGCTGCCGCCTCACCAACCACCCGAGCTGCCGCCTCACCAACCACTCGAGCTGCCACCTCACCACCACCCGAGCTGCCGCCTCACCACCAGAGCTGCCGCCTCACCACCCGAGCTGCCACATCACCAATCACCCGAGCTGCCGCCTCACCAACCACCCGAGATACCGCCTCACCAAACACCCGAGCTGCCACCTCACCACCACCAGAGCTGCCGCCTCACCAACCACCCGAGCTGCCACCTCACCAACCACCCGAGCTGCCCCCTCACCACCACCTGAGCTGCCGTCTCACCACCACCCGAGCTGCCGCCTCACCACCACCAGAGCTGCCGCCTCACCACCACCCGAGCTGCCACCTCACCAACCACCTGAGCTGCCGCCTCACCAACCACCCGAGCTGCCACCTCACCACCACCAGAGCTGCCGCCTCACCAACCACCCGAGCTGCCGCCTCACCAACCACTCGAGCTGCCACCTCACCACCACCCGAGCTGCCGCCTCACCACCACCCGAGCTGCCGCCTCACCACCACCCGAGCTGCCACATCACCAACCACCCGAGCTGCCGCCTCACCAACCACCCGAGCTACCGCCTCACCAAACACCAGAGCTGCCACCTCACCACCTCCAGAGCTGCCGCCTCACCAACCACCCGAGCTGCCACCTCACCAACCACCCGAGCTGCCGTCTCACCACCACCCGAGCTGCCGCCTCACCAACACCAGAGCTGCCGCCTCACCACCACCTGAGCTGCCGCCTCACCATCACCCGAGCTGCGGCCTCACCACCACCCAAAGATCCTCAGGGGTGGCAGTGCCGATACTGCTGCAACGCAGTCGGGACGGGAGGATTGTTTTGATGAGGGGAATCATAGGAATTCTGAAGGGGTTGTCCAAGTACTGGACAACTCTTTTAAGGGAATTATAATGTATAAATATTAGTGATGAGCACACGTGCCTGATTATCCGAGCATGCTCAGGTTTTATCCAAGTATCTTGGGCGCGCTCGTATATTATGTTCGAGTCCCTGCGGCTGCATGATTTGTGGCTGTTAGCCTGAATACATGTGGGGATTTCCTAACAAACAGACAATGCCAGCATATGTTCAGGCTGTCTAACAGCCGTGAATAATGCAGCCGCGGGGACTCGAACATAATATACGAGCACGCCCAAGATACTTGGATAAAACCTGAGCATGCTCGGATAAGACGTCATCCGAGCACGTTCACTCATCACTCATAAAGATGAATACAGTGACCCATAGAAGAAATAATCACACACTTACATAGCTTTGTCTGTAACATATAGAATATAAACCGCTTCCCAGCGTCCTTTCGTAATTTGGACTGCATTAGCCTAGCAGAGAATAAAAGGAAACTATAAAGTAATAATAGACAGGAAAGTAGGAAATCTCACTGCAATGTTATATTAACCTCGGAAATGTATTAATCTAAAAATAATATCAAAGTAAAGAATATTGCAAAATAAAATGAGAATATAAACTAAGTACACAGCCTTGTAAGATATAGACCCATATGAAAATTGTACTTTGAGTCTAATCATTCCCTCCGTTATGCAGAAACTGTAAGCTTATTATGGTGCTCAGTGCACCCTAGGTGTGGCCGAGAGGCTCAGTGTACAGTTCTCCCATTAGTGTTGCATGCCCCTGCCTTGTTTACTGGTGATTGACAGCAGCGGCTTCCATAAAGTGAGCAGCATTTACAGTAAAGGCTCAGACAACCAGCGCTGTCAATCACCAGGAGGCAGGGGTACACACCCAAGAGCACTGTGCTGTTTGTCCCACCAAGGGTGCGCTAAGCACCCTAATTAATATGTTTTGTTAAACTTTACTTTCTCCACAATGGAGGAAGTTTGGGCGACAGATGCCTCTTCATTGAGTGGTATGAATTCTGGGAATGATTATAGGCAGTGTCACCTACCATGGTGTCATTGACATAATGGATATGTTTATAGCCGTCCTGGTCACTGAGGATTTGGTAGTAGGACATACTATCTGATGTAAAAACTGGGAGAGAGGGGAAGAACTGGAAAAAAAAATATGAAAATGATTAAACACAGCAAAAAAATAGTATCACAATAGTAAATAACAGATGCAGTCTTCAGATTAGGACTCTATAGAAACTGAGCAGCGATCTCTATCAGTAGTAATGAAATCCATATCAGCATTTCCTCAAATTTTCCAAAATCCCGAATAACTAAGAAATGGGACATTACTTTGGATGACTGCATAGACTTTATACACTGTACCCTAATAAATCTGTATGCAGCCAGCTATAAAGCACCCCCGGGGTGATGGCCACAAGCAGTTACTGTAGATGTGTATGAATTTAAGGGAATCTGTTACCAGGTTTTTGCCGCCTATGAACAGCATGATGTAGGGGCATAGACCCTGATTCCAGTGCTGTGTTACTTACTTTGCTGCTTGCTGTTGTTTTGGTATAATCACTATTTTATCAGCAGGAGATTATCATCAGAGGACTAGTGAACCTTCTGCCAGGTAGTCCTCCATTCTCATGAGCTCTGTATAACCAAGTCCCCAAATCTGATAGGCAGCTTTCTGCTTATGCACAGAAATCTGCCAATCGGTGGTTTGGGCAGGGTTATACAGGGCTCAGAATTCAGAGAAGTGCTTGATCTCCAGCAGAAAAAAACAGGGATTTTATCAAAACTACAACAAGCAGCCCAGTAAGTGACACAACGCTGGAATCAGGGTCTGTGACTCCATATCATGCTGCTCTCAAATGGGGTAGAAAAACTTGGTGACAGATTCCCCTTAAAGGGTTTGTCTATGATGTAGTGTAAACATTTTTCTATAAGCAAGGAATAGTTTAGATAAAAACATACGGTAATATATACTCTCCCAGTGCTGGGCTGGAATTAAAGAACAGCCTGGCCACATCGATCCCACATGTGCCTTTATTAGGATTCTTTCACAAAATGTTTATTTTATTATTATTATTATTATTATTAACATTTTAAAATTATTAAAATGTTATTTCATTTTATTATTTATTATTATTTTATTATTTATCTATTTTTATTAAACCACCCTCCTTGAAAGCCTAGAGGCTTGGCTGCAGGTTTACCTGGTGGTCGCTCACATATAAACATGTAGATGATGAGGTGCATATAACATTGAGGCAGAACATTATGGACCATGAACGTTTATAAAACTCACACTCACATACCCAGAGAGGGAGATCAGTGCTGAACATACGTGCACCATGGGGTAGACATTATCTGATCACTTATCTGGAGCCAATCTGGTCTCACCCTCCACTGACGACATGTAGCAGCACCCTACACTCTGAGATATTTAAGACCCCAATACCATAGTGCATGCCGAGCTGTGCCGTACCGGGCACGCCGTCATTCACTCCGAGGGTCCTGAGCGCTCGTCTCGGCACACGATGTTCTGCATACATGATATTCAATGGTAGATACATGAAAATTAATATTAATATTAAGTACTTTAATATTGATGGCTTATCCTTAGGATAAGGCATCAACACCATATCGGTGAGGGCGCGACACCCGGCATCCCCGCCAAACAGATGTGACCAATTTCCTTATTTTACTCACCTATATAGCGCCATTGATTCCCAAGCCAACGTGCTAACCACTGAGCCACTGTGCTAACCACTGAGCCAATGTGCTAACCACTGAGCCACTGTGCTAACCACTGAGCTAGCCACTGAGCCACTGTGCTAACCACTGAGCCACCATGCTAACCACTGAGCCAATGTGCTAACCACTGAGAGAGACACTGTGCTAACCACTGAGCCACTGTACTAACCACTGAGCCACCGTGCTAACCACTGAGCCACTGTGTTAACCACTGAGCCAATGTGCTAACCACTGAGCCACTGTATTAACCACTGAGCCACCATGCTAACCACTGAGCCAATGTGCTAACCACTGAGAGAGACACTGTGCTAACCACTGAGCCACTGTACTAACCACTGAGCCACCGTGCTAACCACTGAGCCACCATGCTAACCACTGAGCCACCGTGATGCCACTTACATAGTGAAACGGCGTAGTTCTGTCAAATGCATAGTGGTTGCAGATAGTTTTTATTTTCTGACGGAATTAAGAAACCTAATTAGCTAATTATTAACAGAGCAAGGTAAATTAGACACGAAACACAGGGTGAGGCTTCCGAATTAGTTGTTGCTGTATATACATTTCCAAACGCTAGCAATTAGAAATACATATATTAGCATATATTATGTCAGATCAAGGCAAGGAGCAATAATCTAGAATTATTCTAATAGGTCACAATTATATAGCTGAGGTCTCATCTTTCCTTATTTGCAGAGGATTTTGTATTAAGCTGCAATCGTCTTCCACTTAAATAGCAAAATGAGTAAGTAAAAACACAGATGTTCATTTAGGAGATGCGCTTGCATTCGCTGTAAAAAAAAAGTATCACGAGTCAAGACATTCCCAACGCCAAATGATCAATTTACTTGAACAAAGTGCATTCTAACGCTGCTATAATTAAGTTTATGTCTGTACGGCCGTTCAAACAAGTCATTAGACTAGTATTTGCAAATTGTACTAATTAGTGTAAAAATGTCCCCTTAGCACGTAGCGGTTACAAACAGACAGCAATTATCTTTGAATGACGAGTGAATGTATGAACGGAAAACTAACAACTGGCAGAGAAGATATATAGATGTAGATGGAAAAGACATACGCATCATGGCGTTCTAAGAAACATATTAACATCAAATATGACATATATGTCTAATGAACATGCATGGCTAAAGGGGTGTCCCATCGCCTACATTTATGGCATATCCATAGGCTACAGGATCAACATCTATCTCATGAATGGGGCCCATACAAATGAATAGACTTGGTCACCCATGATGAGACCTCATTCTCAAAACAGATTGAGGTTATCTTCCATTTAGAGCATATCTCTCTACGTTTCTGCACCGTCACCACCACTACAATAGGATTCTCAGCGGGACTGATGGAGCGCGCACCATAGCGCTACTTGTGCTCATTGTCCAGTCACCAATCAATCACAGCGCTTGGCTGACCGACTGGTCAGACAATCTGGAGACCTGGTAGCCTGATCAGTCAGAGCATTTACTATGTTGCCTTGCCAAATAATAGTAAAGGCTAACTTCATGTATTTGGTATAGCAAAGAGTTATGTTTTCCTTCCCTGGTTTGTCTCCTGAGTCTGTTTTTGGATTGCCATCAGACTGTTTAATTACTGATCACTGGACTGGTCATATCTATGCATTCTCCTGCTTGCCGTTCTGGACTTGCTGTGCCTCTCCTAGTTTGTGTTGCATGGCTTCCCCTCACCACAATCTGCCTCCTCCCTTGCTGTCACACAATTCTGCACAACCTCCGCACCCCATGTATTGCCTGGTTCTGCTCATGACCACAATTTGTCAATGGCCGGTTGGCGATTTCTATGGGATTTCCGACATGGTGATTCTTTGCAACAACGGTCATATCTATTTATTTATATAATTACCTAAAATTGTCTGTCATCCACTTCTGTCTGGACGTCCTCGAATCCCACAATCCACCACGCCACACCGGAAGTACGCCGACCGCCATATTGGAATACCCAAGTGATGGGTATTCCAATATGGCACCCGCTGGTGGTACCAGGCTCTTGCGCAGTACCACCAGCAGGTCGTCGCCGGACCCCCCGCTGCTAGGACTCCCCCGCTGCAAGGACCCCTCCCCATCACTGGGATCCAGGCCGCCAGAGATCGCGGTATGCGTAAGCACTGAACGCATACCGTGATTTCCGGCAAAGAAGCAGGGACCATGCCAGGATAGGGTGAGTATGACCGGGGAAGGTGAGCTTGGCTATATTCATCTGTCCCCATTCCACCACTGCGTGCCACTCTGTCTCTGTCTGCGTCGTCTGGCTGTGACGTTCAGGTCAGGGGACGCAATGACGTGGTTAGTGCGTGTCCTCTGCTTGAACGGTCAGAGCCAGAGACCCAGAAGGCAGAGTGGCGTGCAGTGGTGGAACTTGGACAGGTGAATATCGCAAGTGCCCCCATAGTGCGCCAGTGTCCCCACCTGCTCAGGCCCCCGGCACTCTGCGCCCAGAGACGAGAGGTGAGTATGTAATTTTTATTTTCAATCGTAGCAGCAGCATACAGGGCATATTATGCTATGGAGCATCTTATGGGGGCCATCAACCTTTATGGAGCAGCATATGGGGCATATGGATGGGAGCAGCACATGACAGCATGGAGGCGCAGGATGGCAGCAGCACATGACAGCATGGGGCCGCAGGATGCCAGCAGCACATGACAGAATGGGGGCGCAGGATGGGAGCAGCACATGACAGAATGGGGGCGCAGGATGGGAGCAGCACATTACAGAATGGGGGCGCAGGATGGAAACAGCACATTACAGAATGGGGGCGCAGGATGGGAACAGCACATGACAGCATGGGGGCGCAGGATGGCAGCAGCACATGACAGGATGGGGGCACAGGATAGGAGCAGCACATGACAGGATGGGGACGCAGGATGGGAGCAGCACATGACAGAACTGGGGCACAGGATAGGAGCAGCACATGACAAAATGAGGACGCAAGATGGGAGCAGCACATGACAGGATGGGGGCGCAGGATGGGAGCAGCACATGACAGGATGGGGGCACAGGATGGGAGGAGCACATGACAGCATGGGGGCGCAGGATGGCAGCAGCACATGACAGCATGGGGGCGCAGGATGGGAGCAGCACATTACAGAATGGAGGCGCTGGATGGGAGCAGCACATTACAGAATGGGGCGCAGCATGGGAGCAGCACATGAGAGCATGGGGGCGCAGGATGGCAGCAGCACATGACAGAATGGGGGGCACAGGATGGGAGGAGCACATGACACCATGGGGCCGCAGGATGGCAGCAGCATGTGACCGAATGGGGGCGCAGGATGAGAGCAGCACATGACAGAATGGGGGCGCAGGATGGGAGCAGCACATTACAGAATGGAGGCACAGGATGGGAGCAGCACATTACAGAATGGGGGTGCAGGATGGCAGCAGCACATGACAGGATGTGGGTGCAGGATGGGAGCAGCACATGACAGAACAGAGGTGCAGGATGGGAGCAGCACATTACAGAATGGGGGCGCTGGATGGGAGCAGCACATTACAGAATGGGGGCGCAGGATGGGAGCAGCACATGACAGCATGGGGGCGTAGGATGGGAGTAGCACATGACAGGATGGGGGCGCAGGATGGGAGTAGCACACGACAGAATGGGGGCGCAGGATGGCAGCAGCACATAACAGCATGGGGGCGCAGGATCGGAGCAGCACATGACAGAATGGGGCGCAGGATGGGAGCAGCACATTACAGAATGGGGGTGCAGGATGGGAGCAGCACATTACAGAATGGGGGCGCAGGATGGGAGCAGCACATTACAGAATGGGGGTGCAGGATGGGAGCAGCACATGACAGGATGAGGGTGCAGGATGGGAGCAGCACATTACAGAATGGGTGTGCAGGATGGGAGCAGCACATTACAGAATGGGGCGCAGGATGGGAGCAGCACATTACAGAATGGGGGTGCAGGATGGGAGCAGCACATGACAGGATGAGGGTGCAGGATGGGAGCAGCACATGACAGAATGGGGGCGCAGGATGAGAGCAGCACATTACAGAATGGAGGCGCAGGATGGGAGCAGCACATGACAGCATGGGGGTGCAGGATGGCAGCAGCACATGACAGAATGGGGGTGCAGGATGGCAGCAGCACATGACAGGATGGGGCCGCAGGATGGGAGCAGCACATGACAGGATGGGGCCGCAGGATGGGAGCAGCACAGTCACCACCCTCCCTCCATCTATTTGCTGTATAAGAGCTAAAGGGATTATTTAGCTGTGCTCACTTCTGCATCTGTAGAGAGGAGCCAGGGTCTTCATGTCTACATATATAAAAAGTGTACAATAACTGCATCTTGCACATACGATCTGTCAGATATCTATAAATGTGACGTCACTTGCCCTGATAACCTCCTGATCCATAAGTGAACAGAGCCGAATAATCCCTTAAAGTGTGAAGACCTGAGACCCATGGCTTCACTGCACAGTTTATCAATGACCAAGCAACCTACAGTGATTTCTCCATCATAACAGTTGTCCGCATGTTAAAAAAAAAAAAAAAGCAGTACATTAAAGGGTGTATGCGGGACTTTACAAAAAACAAAACATGTATCTAAGCACGAACAGGCAGGTAATTGCAACTCACCTGCCGTTTGTGCATGGTGCTGTTCTTCCCCGATGCAGAGCAGTGACAGACCGCTCCTGCCAGGGATTCAGTTTCCTCTGCTGGCACAACTGGGCGGGACTTCCGAGGACATTCTGATTGACAGCTGGCTCCCACAGTTAAGCAGTGGGTATCCGGCTGTCAATCAGAATGACCTCGGAAGTCCCACCCGGTCGACAGAGTGAACCGGAAAAGAAGACTCTGCTATATAGATGTGACATCAGCAGAGGCATCTGAATCCCCAGCAGGAGCGTCTGTGACCACTGTGTACCGGGAAAGAACGGCACAACAGGCAGGTAATTAGCAGCTACCTGCCTCTTGGTGCTTAGATACATTTTTTGTAAAGTCCCAGATATACTCTTTAAGAGTTAAAAAAGTAATTTCCTTTTCTAATTTTGTATGCATTGCTAAATCAGGACTGGCAGTAGAGATTTGAACATACCACTGGGCAACCGGCTGCGGGTATTTGTTGCCAGTGGCCAATTTCTTCCTAGTTAACATTTATCTTAATGCTTTTATACACAAGTTGTGATTGACCCCACAAGGGACAAGGCCTGGGCCTAGTTTGGGGCTTTAGATAAGAAAATTATATATATATATATAAATATTGGTCATAGCGTAGATTAAAGCTCCACTCCAGCATGTTTTTTTATTTTATTTCACCGATTAGCCCCTTAGTGACAGAGCCAATTTGGTACTTAATGACCGAGCCAATTTTTACAATTCTGACCAGTGTCACTTTATGAGGTTATAACTCTGGAACGCTTTATCGGATCCCGCTGATTCTGAGATTGTTTTTTCGTGACATGTTGTTCTTCAAGTTAGTGGTAACATTTCTTCGATATTACTTGCGATTATTTATGAAAAAAATGGAAATATGGCGAAAATTTTTAAAATTTTGCAATTTTCAAACTTTGTATTTTTATGCCCTTAAATCAGAGAGATATGTCACAAAAAAATAGTTAATAAATAACATTTCTCACATGTCTACTTTACATCAGCACAATTTTGGAAACAATTTTTTTTTTTGTTAGGGAGTTATAAGGGTTAAAAGTTGACCAGCAATTTCTCATTTTTACAACACCATGTTTTTTTTAGGGACCACATCACCTTTGAAGTGATTTTGAGGGGTCTATATGATAGAAAATAACCAAGTGTGACACCATTCTAAAAACTGCACCCCTCAAGCTGCTCAAAACCACATTCAAGAAGTTTATTAACCCTTTACGTACTTCACAGGAACTAAAACAATGTGGAAGAAAAAAATTAACATTTTACTTTTTTTTGCAAACATTTTACTTCAGAACCATTTTTTTTAATTTTCACAAGTGTAAAAACAGAAATTTAACCACAAATTTTGTTGTGCAATTTTTCCTGAGTACGCCGATACCCCATATGTGGAGGTAAACCACTGTTTGGGCGCACCGCAGAGCTTGGAAGTGAAGGAGCACCGTTTGACTGTTTCAATGCAGAATTGGCTGGAATTGAGATCGGACGCCATGTCGCGTTTGGAGAGCCCCTAATGTGCCTAAACAGTGGAAACCCCCCACAAGTGACACCATTTTGGAAACTAGACCCCCCAAGGAACTTATCTAGATGTGTGGTGAGCACTTTGAACCCCCAAGTGCTTCACAGAAGTTTATAACGTAGAGCCGTGAAAATAAAAAATCGCATTTGTTTTCACAAAAATGATTTTTTCGCCCACAAATTCTTATTTTCACAAGGGTAACAGGAGAAATTAGACCACAAAAGTTGTTGTACAATTTCTCCTGAGTACGTCGATACCCCATATGTGGAGGTAAACCACTGTTTGGGCGCACCGCAGAGCTTGGAAGTGAAGGAGCACCGTTTGACTTTTTCAATGCAGAATTGGCTGGAATTGAGATCGGATGCCATGTCGCGTTTGGAGAGTCCCTGATGTGCCTAAACAGTGGAAACCCCCCACAAGTGATACCATTTTGGAAACTAGACCCCCCAAGGAACTTATCTAGATGTGTGGTGAGCACTTTGAACCCCCAAGTGCTTCACAGAAGTTTATAACATAGAGCCGTGAAAATAAAAAATCTCATTTTTTCTACAAAAATGAGCTTTTTGCCCAAAAATTTTTATTTTCACAAGGGTAACAGGAGAAATTAGACCACAAAAGTTGTTGTGCAATTTCTCCTGAGTACGTCGATACCCCATATGTGGAGGTAAACCACTGTTTGGGCGCACCGCAGAGCTTGGAAGTGAAGGAGCACCGTTTGACTTTTTCAATGCAGAATTGGCTGGAATTGAGATCGGATGCCATGTCGCGTTTGGAGAGTCCCGGATGTGCCTAAACAGTGGAAACCCCCCACAAGTGATACCATTTTGGAAACTAGACCCCCCAAGGAACTTATCTAGATGTGTGGTGAGCACTTTGAACCCCCAAGTGCTTCACAGAAGTTTATAACGTAGAGCCGTGAAAATAAAAAATCTCATTTTTTCTACAAAAATGATCTTTTTGCCCCCAAATTTTTATTTTCACAAGGGTAACAGGAGAAATTAGACCACAAAAGTTGTTGTGCAATTTCTCCTGAGTACGTCGATACCCCATATATGGGGGTAAACCACTGTTTGGGCGCACCGCAGAGCTTGGAAGAGAAGGAGTGTCGTTTTACTTTTTCAATGTAGAATTGGCTGGAATTGAGATCGGACGCCATGTCACGTTTGGAGAGCCGCTGATGTGCCTAAACAGTAGAGACCCCCCACATATGACACCATTTTGGAAACTAGACCCCTTAAGGAACTTATCTAGATGTGTGGTGAGCACTTTAAACCCCCAGGTGCTTCACAGAAGTTTATAACGTAGAGCCGTGAAAATAAAAAAATCGCATTTTTTCTACAAAAATGATCTTTTTACCTCCAAATTTTTATTTTACTAAGGGTAACAGGAGAAAATGGACCCCAGAAGCTGTTGTACAATTTGTCTTGAGTACGCCGACACCCCATATGTGGGGGTAAACCACTGTTTGGGCGCATGGCTGAGCTCGGAAGCAAAGGAGCGCCATTTGACTTTTCAATGCAAAATTGACTGGAATTGAGATCGGACGCCATGTCGCGTTTGGAGAGCCCCTGATGTGCCTAAACAGCAGAAACCCCCCAAAAGTGACCCCATTTTGGAAACTAGACCCCCCATGGAACTTATCTAGATGTGTAGTGAGAACTTTGAATGCCCAAGTGCATCACAGAAGTTTATAATGCAGAGTCGTGAAAATAAAAAATATATATTTTTTAACAATAAAGATTTTTTAGCCCCCAAGTTTTTATTTTCACAAGGGTAACAAGAGAAATTGGACCCCAAAAGTTGTTGTCCAATTTGTCCTGAGTATGCTGGTACCCCATATGTGGGGGTAAACCACTGTTTGGGCGCACGGCAGAGCTCGGAAGGGAAGGAGCGCCATTTTGCAATGCAGACTTTGATAGAATTGTCTGCGGGCGTTATGTTGCGTTTGCAGACCCCTAATGTACCTAAACAGTAGAAACCCCCAACAAGTGACCCCATTTTGGAAAATAGACCCCCCAAGGAACTTATCTAGACATGTGGTGAGAACTTTGAATGCCCAAGTGCTTCACAGAAGTTTATAATGCAGAGTAGTGAAAATAAAAAATATTTTTTTTCCCACAAAAAAGATTTTTTTAGCCCCCAAATTTTTATTTTCACAAGGGTAACAAGAGAAATTGGACCCCAAAAGTTGTTGTCCAATTTGTCCTGAGTATGCTGGTACCCCATATGTGGGGGTAAACCACTGTTTGGGCGCACGGCAGAGCTCGGAAGGGAAGGAGCGCCATTTTGCAATGCAGACTTTGATAGAATTGTCTGCGGGCGTTATGTTGCGTTTGCAGACCCCTAATGTACCTAAACAGTAGAAACCCCCACAAGTGACCAAATTTTGGAAACTAGACCCCCTAAGGAACTTATCTAGATATGTGGTGAGAACTTTGAAAGCTCAAGTGCTTCACAGAAATTTATAATGCAGAGTAGTGAAAATAAAAAAATATATTTTTTTCCAACAAAAAAGATTTTTAGCCCCCAAGTTTTTATTTTCACAAGGGTAACAGGAGAAATTGGACCCCAAAAGTTGTTGTCCAATTTATCCCGAGTACGCTGATGCCCCATATGTGGGGGTAAACCACTGTTTGGGCGCACGGCAGAGCTCAGAAGGGAGGGAGTACCATTTGACTTTTTTAGCGCAAAATTGGCTGTCGTGTTTGGAGACCCCCTGATGTACCTAAACAGTGGAAACCCCCCAATTCTAACTCCAACCCTAACCCCAACACAGCCCTAACCCTAATCTCAACCCGATCCATAATCCTAATCACAACCCTAACGATAATCACAACCCTAACCCCAAAACAGCCCTAATCTCAACCCTAACCATAACCCTAATCAAAACCCTAAATCCAACACACCCCTAACCCTAATCCCAACCCTAACCCTAATCCCAACCCTAATCCCAAACGTAACACTAATCCCAACCCTAATCCAAACCCTAACCCTAATCCCAACTCTAACCCTAACTTTAGCCCCAACCCTAACTTTAGCCCCAACCCTAACCATAACTTTAGCCCCCGTCGTCACAAAAAAAGTTCAATGTAACCTTTTTTTTGTACGTCGCGTCCGCCATTTCCGCGGATGCGTGGCCGTAACTCTGCCCCCTCCTCCCCAGGACATAGACTGGGCAGCGGATGCGTTGAAAAACTGCATCCGCTGCCCACGTTGTGCACAATTTTCACAACGTGCGTCGGTACATCGGGCCGACGCATTGCGACCGCCCCGTACCGACGCAAGTGTGAAAGAAGCCTTAGGCTACTTTCAGACATAGCGCATTTTTGAGCGCTATTTTGCGGGCGCTTTTCAAAAATGCGCAATGTCATTTTCGTCTGCCGGCAAAGTGAATGAGAAATTCACTTTGCCGTTCAGACACACCGCAAAAAAACGCGGCGCTTTTGTCTGCAAACACTCCGGCGTAAAAAGAATTGACATGTCAATTCTTTACGCAGCGGCGTGTCTGCGTATTCCCCTAGGGCCCCATATTACCTTCCACACACAGCGCCTTTGTCCTGGGTGTCGGCGTCTTTGTACGGAGGGGTTGACACCCAGGACCGGACGTGACGTCGGACAGGAAGAGGGAAGCCCCCACCCCCCAGTGAAGCAGCATGGAGTCCTTCTGTGTGTGTGCGTGTGTGTGCGTGTGTGTGTCCCCATGCGACGCTAGTGCCACCATTGTGCTAAGTCGCCGTATGGGACTACTACTCCCATCCGGTATTAGGATGGGAGAGTTGTCCCTGTGTCCGGCGACTTAGCACAATTGTAAAGTTACACAAAACACCTACACACAATACACATACATGACACACAGTACATACAACATATAACACAGAGTATATACTCACCAACAGCACACTTGTAGGCGAAGCCCTCGATCCTCCAGGAAAAAATCCAAAAATAATAAACCAAATTCATACTCCCTGTCCGCAGAATCCATAAAACGAGTGTCCCACGCCGATCGGCTGCTCTCCGGCGATACACTGCCAGGAGCGATGCTCCTAGCAGTGTATCGCGTACTGTTCCGGAGTTCAATGACTCCGGCGTCTCGGTTAACAGCAGTACAGCTGCGTTGAACTTTCCCACGCAGCACTGCCGTTAAGCGAGAGTGCCGGGGTCAATGACCGCCGGTAAACTCGCTCGCGCATGCGCAGTGACACACCGACAGGAACTATGGCTCCTGTCAGTGTGTTGCTGCAGCCGTGGAGAGCAGACATATCTCTGGATGTGTCTGTTCTCCATGGAAAATCTTGATACGTGGCACTTAAATATGTGGCAATTAAATACGTGACACGTGGCACTTATACGTGATACGTGTCACTTAAATACGTGGCACTGAAATACGTGATACGTGGCACTTTGATACGTGGCACGTGTCACTTAAATACGTGGCACGTGGCACTGAAATATGTGGCACGTGGCACTTTGATACGTGGCACGTGTCTCTTAAATACGTGGCACGTGGCACTGAAAGATGTGGCACGTGGCACTTTGATACGTGGCACGTGGCACTTTGATACGTGGCACGTGGCACTGAAATATGTGGCACGTGGCACTTTGATACGTGGCACATGGCACTTTGATACGTGGCACGTGGCACTTTGATACGTGGCACGTGGCACTTTGATACGTGGCACGTGGCACTTTGATACGTGGCACTGAAAGATGTGGCACGTGGCACTTTGATACGTGGCACGTGGCACTTTGATACGTGGCACTGAAATATGTGGCACGTGGCACTTTGATACGTGGCACGTGGCACTTTGATACGTGGCACGTGGCACTTTGATACGTGGCACTGAAATATGTGGCACGTGGCACTTTGATACGTGGCACGTGTCACTTAAATACGTGGCACGTGGCACTGAAATATGTGGGACACGTCGCACAAAAAAGTTACATGTAGTTTTTTTGTGTCGACGGTCCGCCGAAGCACGACGCATCCGTCGCACGACGGATGCGACATGTGGCAATCCGTCGCAATGCGTCGCTAATGCAAGCCAATGGAGAAAAAACGCATCCTGCAAGCACTTTTGCAGGATGCGTTTTTTCTCCAACGACGCATTGCGACGGAAGCCAAAAAACGCTAGTGTGAAAGTAGCCTAACCCTAACCCTAGCCCTAACCCTAACCCTAAATTTAGCCCCAACCCTAACCCTAACTCTAACCCTAACCCTAACCCTAATTTTAGCCCCAACTTGTCTTCTCCTGCCGGCCGGCAGATGGCAGCAGATGGCGGGCGCACTGCGCATGCGCCCGCCATGATGAAAAAGCCGGCTGGCAGGAGAAGACAGAAGAGGACCCAGGGACCCCGGGTGAGTATGATAGGGTCCCCGAATCCCCCTATTTCTCTGTCCTCTGATGTGCGATCACATCAGAGGACAGAGAAATAACTGATCGCTTTTTTTTTTTTTTTTTTTTTTGCGGTCGCCGGTAAACTGTTAATTACCGGCGATCGCAAAGCAGGGGTCGGTGCAAATCGACCCCGATCATGTTCTTTGGGGTCTCGGCTACCCCCGGCAGCCGAGACCCCAAAGAACATCCGGGTGCCGGGCGGCGGGCGCACTGCGCGTGCGCCCGCCATTTTTTCCCGGAAAAAAGATGGCGGCGCCCATGGGGAGACACGAGGAGCACCGGGGGAGGTAGGTAAGTATTGGGGGGCTATTGGGGGCCATCGGGGACCACATTTCTCTGTCCTCCGATGTGCGATCACATCGGAGGACAGAGAAATTAAACGGCAAATCGCGTTTTTTTTTTTTTTGTTGCGACCGCCGGTAAACGGTTAATTACCGGCGATCGCAACTCGGGGGTCGGTAAAAACCCCCCGAATCATGTTCTCTGGGGTCTCGGCTACCCTCGGCAACCGAGACCCCAGAGAAAATCCGACTCTGGGGGGCGCTATTCACTTTTTCCACAGCGCCGTTAATTAACGGCGCTGTGGTTTAAGTACCCTTAGCGGCCGCCGTTAAAAGGCGTATCGGCGGTCGTTAAGGGGTTAGGTGGTAATAATAATAATAATCTTTATTTATATAGCGCCAACATATTCCGCAGCGCTTTACAGTTTAACAGTTTCAAACACAACAGTCATAGGTAACAATGTTAACAATACAGTAATAAAGCAAAATAAGACAAAATAAGAGGACCCTGCTCGTGAGAGCTTACAATCTACAATGAGGTGGGGAGATACAAGGTACAGGTGTGTATTTACAATGATGTATTTACAGTGATGGTCCAGCCATCTTCAGGGGGTGGGGGGTAGATGGAGATAGTGAATGGGCTACACACACACAAACCTAAAATGACTGATTAGGGAACGTGATAGGCCGCTCTGAACAAATGTGTTTTGAGCGAGCGCCTAAAACTATGCAAGTTGTGGATGGTCCTAATATCTTGGGGTAGAGCATTCCAGAGGATTGGCGCAGCACAGGAGAAGTCTTGGAGTCGGGAGTGGGAGGTACGGATTAGTGCAGAGGTTAGTCGAAAGTCGTTTGCAGAGCGCAGCGGTCGGTTAGGCCGATAGACAGCAATGAGGGAGGAGATGTAAGGGGGTGCCGCACTGTGGAGAGCTTTGTGGGTGAGAACAAGTAGTTTGAATTGTATCCTGTAATGAATGGGCAGCCAGTGTAACGAATGGCGAAGAGCGGACACGTCCGAGTAACGATTAGCCAGATGGACGACCCTGGCTGCTGCATTAAGGATGGACTGGAGAGGGGAAAGTCGCGTGAGGGGGAGGCCAATTAATAGAGTTGCAGTAGTCCAGACGGGAGTGGATTAGGGCGACAGTGAGAGTTTTTGTTGTCTCCATGGTGAGAAAAGGGCGTATTCTAGAGATGTTCTTTAGGTGTAAGCGGCATGAGCGGGCAAGAGATTGTATGTGGGAGGTGAAGGAGAGATCGGAGTCAAACATAACACCCAGACAGCGTGCCTGCTGCCTAGGCGTTATTATGGTGGTATCACTAATGCACTAATGCACTAATACTTCCCTGCTCCTAGCATTATACTTACCAGCCACCATCTTCTGTTGTTCCTGGTGCCACTCTGGGCCTGATCCGCCATCTTGTGACCACAGCTTTTGACAGTGCAGAAGTCAGGGCTAACAATCACAAGGTCTCAAGGTAAGTCTATGAGAACCTCGTTCTGGCCTTGTTCTTGCTGTCATAGACATGTGACCTCTGGCTCGCCCAGCAAACACTTAGAGTGATCCCCCAGGTAACAACCAACAGAAGACGTCTTGATTCATAAAGTTATTTGCACTTGTTATAGAACACGCCTGTATAGTATATATATATATATACTGTAAAGATATTAAAGATACATACCACACCAATCCATCCCGTCTTACTTGCTTCAACATGTTGATAATTCTTAGGAGACATCAAGAAAAAAATTAGTACTGCAGTGAAGGAATACATAAAGTATCGATAGATATTTTAGTGAATTCTGTTGGTTAACGCAAATAAATATGAGAAAAGAAGAAAGAAGGAAGGAAGGAAAGAAAGAGAAAGAAAGAAAGAAGGAAAGAAAGAAAAAGAAAGAAAGAAAGAAAGAAAAAGAAAGAAAGAAAGAAAGAAAGAAAGAAAGAAAGAAAGAAAGAAAGAAAGAAAGAAAGAAAGATGGAAGGAAGGAAGGAAAGAAAGAAAGATGGAATTAAAGTTTAGTTCATATATACATACATACACACATATATTTATTTAGATTTATGTGCTCATATTAAAGGAAAAAAAGACAACAGAAGGAATTATTAAGACAGAGTCCAGACCACGGAGCTACTGTATATACGGTATATAAAATAAAAAATGGTAGCACTCCCATTTTGAAAGGGTGAATAAATAGTATTTATTCCAAAGCTCATTGCCATTTTTTATTAGATAGATAAATAGTTAATATCACCATGTACCTTTGGACAAATCCATTTATTTGAGCCTTGCTCATAGTCACATATTGATATAACTGATATGTTCTGTATTCTTGTCACCCACTGTACACCGACTCTCTCATCCAATATCCACGTCACCCAGCTGAAGCAGTATTCACTGTAGATGAAGCATATATATATATATATTAGTATGTATTTTGTCAGCCTGTAATAGTCAGTAATAGAGAAAGATAGATAGATAATAGATCGATAGATAATAGATAGAGAGATAATAGATAATAGATAGGTAGATAATAGATAGATAGATAGATAGATAGATAGATAGATAGATAGATAGATAGATAGATAGTTTTTTTCTGATTACCTTGAAGAAATGAGTGAAGGTACAGGCACTTGCATTTTGGTATATGATGGATCATTAACTCTTACAATAAAAAGTTTGACTTCTGGATTTTTCGCTCCTGCCTTTTATTGATAGAGATAGAGATTTTTATTCCAGCTTTATGTACATTTCTGCTTTCTGTATAATATATTGATTCTAGTAGCTGAGTTAATATACGCAATCTTTCCCCACCTGTTTCTCTATAAAACACTGAAAACCTGCAGCTGCATCTCCCTCCACGTCTTCAATTTACTTTATTAGGGCACTCATATAGTTTAGAAAAGAAATCAGAAAAAAGTAATTTCTGTGTTGTGGAGTTGAGAAGCTGCTATAGGTGTCTAGTAATGGCGTACGCCACTCTCCCCATTGAGAACAATATTTCAGTTCATCTGAAAGTGCATGTGTATCTGAGGACAAAGACATATATCATATGTTAGATATTGGTTGTGCATTACCAGCTTTATCCTTGGCAGACTTAGTTGGAAAACTTTTGAGATTTCTGAATAATTTGAGAGAAAAATAGCTTTATGAATGTTATCAGATGAGATCTTAATCAATAGTTCTATTACTAACACGATCCCCTGTGTACCTGAACTAATTATTCATTTTTTTTTTACCACTGTACTAGAATTTCTAAAGTCACGCACTGAGAAAATCGATTAGAAGTTAAAATTGACTTTATTATATTGTATATCACAGATCTCAAAAATAATGCTCTTCATATATATAGAATAGTTACCTTTGGATATGGTATTTTGACAGTTTTTGGATATTGGTCTTCACCATAGAGAGAATATTCTATTAGAGGGACATCGTTATCATTAAACTGGACAAAGGCAATAAACTTGCTATTTGGAGACCACCAGATAGCGTACTTCGAACCCAGCATTTCCTCTAAAATAAAGAAAATAGGATAAAAGGGGTGAACACCTATCACAAAATGCTAATTGTATAATTGCGGACGTCTGACAATTAGGACCCCCACTGATTTTGAGAATAGAGGAGCCTCTTTTTGAGTGGGGCAGTAGTATATGTGCGTGATGATCACACTTCTCCATCAAACACTTGTATGGGACTTATGGACCTGGATTGCCAATCATTCAAAACTTCCAGGGCAGTACATAAAAAGAGGGCTTTTTTTTCCCACATCCATTAAAAAAATATAAAGCGTCTATGATTTTTTTGAAGCTGAAGAAACTTTTACAGGTTATTATGACTGTAAATATCATGATTTTACAATTTACAATGAATGCAGCTGATGTCTTCATATCCTGGGCACTCCGGTTTCCTCCCACATTCTAAAGACATACTGATAGGGAATTTAGAGTGTGAGCCCCATCGGGACAGCAATAATAACGTCTGTAAAGTGCTGCGGAATATGTTAGTGCTATATAAAAATAAAGATTATTATTATTATTATTATATCACAATTAGGCTCTGTAGACATTTATGGTCATAATGATTTATTACGGTTTCCCAATGTGTTCATCAAAAATATTGTATGTCCCCATCTCACGCGACCCCCCCAACGAACCTATCCATTACAGTAAATGGCTGCCCACTCTCCCCAGTCCCACAAGCTCGCTGCCTCGGGGTAATCCTTGACGCTGATCTCTCCTTCAAACCACATATCCAAGCCCTTTCCACTTCCTGCCGACATCCGTACATTCCTCAACCAAGAATCTGCAAAAACCCTAGTCCATGCCCTCATCATCTCTCGCCTTGACTACTGCAACCTCCTGCTCTGTGGCCTCCCCTCTAACACTCTCGCACCCCTCCAATCTATTCTAAACTCAGCTGCCCGATTAATCCACCTGTCCCCCCGCTATTCCCCGGCCTCTCCACTCTGTCAATCCCTTCACTGTCTCCCCACTACCCAGAGACTCGAGTACAAAACCCTAACCATGACATACAAAGCCATCCACACCCTGTCTCCTCCATACATCTGTGACATCGTCTCCCGGTACTTACCTACACGCAACCTCCGATCCTCACAAGATCTCCTTCTCTACTCCCCTCTTATCTCCTCTTCCCACAATCGTATACAAGATTTCTCTCGCGCATCACCCCTACTCTGGAACCCTCTACCACAACACATCAGACTCTCGCCTACCATCGAAACCTTCAAAAAGAACCTGAAGACCCACCTCTTCCGACAAGCCTACAACCTGCAGTAACCACCAATCAACCAAACCGCTGCATGACCAGCTCTATCCTCGCCTACTGCATTCTCACCCATCCCTTGTAGATTGTGAGCCTTCGCGGGCAGGGTCCTCTCCCCTCCTGTACCAGTTATGACTTGCATTGTTTAAGATTATTGTACTTGTTTTTATTATGTATACCCCTCCTTACATGTAAAGCGCCATGGAATAAATGGCGCTATAACAATAAATAATAATAATAATTTTTGGATACGCTGTCCAGAAGAAATAAAAAGTCAAGTTGGCAATCATGTTATGGACTCCAGCTAGGAGCAGGAAAAACAACAGGATGGATAAATGACCTATGCACACTTCTCATTAGTGGTCTCAGATAATGAAACGATTTTACCACTAAATAGATCCCAATATCGCCGGGATCAGCCGACAGCCCAATGTCTATGGGGATCTTCTGGCTCTCGCCAGACAGATGATGTCGAGGGAGAGAAGGAATGGGCTGTTAGATTTCCAAGGACCAAACCCCCAGGAGATAAGTCACCGGCAGAGGAGTCAGGCTTTCATAGAGAACAAAGGAGCGCTTGGTCAAATTCCTGTGTATGGGGGAGTCGGGAGAGAGTGCTAACCAATATGTAAATCCTATCCAAATCAGGCTCCTATCAAGAATAAAATAGATGACTTACCTTCATAGACCCAATCTGGAATTCCATTAAATATTTCATTTTCTTTCCCATCATTGGTTAATTGATTGGATGATTGTCCGGGTTCATGTCTTAAATAAATATTATTATCCAGAACATACACCTAAAAATAATAAAAAAGAGAAAATATATATACTTTTTTTTAAATTACATTAAATGAAAATTAATATTCTGTAACAGAATAAAAAAAATTAACCCCTTTCCGACATCGGGCATAATAGTACACTGATTTCAGACTCCCCCTGCTTGGTGCAGGCTCCGACACTGAGCCCGCACCTTTCCGGGCACATGACAGCTGATATATACAGCTGACATGTGCTCACAACAGCCACGGGTGGAATCGAGATCCACCAGTGGCTGTTAACTAGTGACAGCGGCATTTAACTCGCGCTTCTGGCAAGCCCGCCGGAAATCCCATTGGTGATCCCATCACATGATTGTGGGTCACCGATGGGTTAGCATGACAACCCAGATTGCTATGAGCACCGCCCGGTGGTCGGCGCTCATAGCAAGTGAGCATTTCTGCTACATATAGGCGAGCTGATCATTGTCTGTGTGTAGTAGAGCCGATCGGACAAGTGCAGCTTCTAGTCTTCCATGGAGACTATTGATGCATGCAAAAAGAAAAAAAAATGTTTTAAAAAATATTAAAAAAGAAAAAAATATAAAAGTTCAAATCACCCCCTTTCCCCCCATTCAAAATAAAGTAATTTAAAAAATCAAACATACACATATTTGGTTTCGCCGCATTCAGAATCATCCGAACTATCAATATAAAAAAAGAATTAATCCAACCGCTAAGAGGTGTAACCAGAAAAAAAGTCAAAACGCCAGAATTACTGTTTTTGGTAGCCGCAAAATTGCATTAAAATGCAATAAAGGGCGATCAAAAGATCGTATCTGCACCAAAATGGCATTATTGAAAACATCAGCACGGCACACAAAAAATAAGCCATCGCCCAACCCTAGATCACGGAAAATGGAGATGCTACGGGTATCGAAAAATGGCCCTATTTTTTTCTCTTAACAAATTTTGGAATTTATTATTATAGCACCATTTATTCCATGGAGCTTTATATGTGAAAACAGGGAAAAGTAATAAAAAACAACTACGATACTCAAACAATTCAAGTCACCAACTGGTACAGGATACATTTTCATATTATCCCACTTTAAAATTCTACTTACCAATTTGTGGCCAACTGGTGACCAAGATATGTGCTGAATGTTATGAGGTAGTTCATTTGCTTTTATAAATACTCTGTAAAATAGATACAAAAAAATGGTATCACTGACAGATATATATATATACAATGTATTATGAAATATTTCCAGTAAAAAAATAAAATCAATTCTGACCCATTCTCTATATCGTAAATGTTGTATGTTGCTGTGTAAGAGTATCTCCATTGCTGAAAAGACATTAGCAGGAAACATGATTATTATTGTTACTTCAAAGATAATTGATTTCCAGAATATAAAGAGAAAAATCATACATTGTTGTGCGTTTTACTACAATCATTAATTAGTTTTGATTTTAGATCCTACTGTGAGATCAAAGCCAAATTTGTAAAATCTAGTTTGCTGAATATATAGTTTGAAGGAGTTGTCCACAAGTTTGATATTGATGATCTATCCGTGAGATAGGTCATCAGTATAAGATCGGTGGGGATCTGACAATCAGCAGCCCCACCGATCAGCTGTAATCAGCTCTATCAGCGACTGGATATAAACAGTGTAGGGAGCAGAACAGCACAGTCTCGTACTGTTTAATAACTCAACTCCTATGCAATTGACCGGCCCCCCACCGATCTATCCTAATGGTAGGTCTTCAATATAAAACATTAAACACCTTCTTTAAACCTGCAGCTAAAATTAATTTTTACATTAGACAGGGATGATCTCCCACCCCTTCCCCTCCACAAAAGTCAGACACCTGGGAGGAGATCTCAAAAGGATTGCCTCATGAAGAGGGCCTATGTTAGGTCATGTAGATATCAAAGAGAGTGTGCACTTTTGTTGACAACCTTCTTTGAGCCAGAATGGAGAACTTCTCTATAGTAGCTATTCTGGAGAAATCAAGCTACAAATACTGTTCTAAATTATGAAAAACAAAAAAAATTGTAAAAAAAGAAGTAGAATCCAATGGCTATGCACGGAAAGAAGTTCGTGTTAGCAACAAACGAGCAGAATCAAAGAGGGAACGGTATCCAGCAACAGATCCATCGGTAAATAATTATTTAAAAACAAAAATCTTAGTTAAAATTATGGTAAAAAACATTAGTTTAGAAAAAAGGCAAGTAACTCATGGCCTTACCTGATTCAAACCAACTGGTTCTTAATCTTAGCTCAGAGTGTGAACCAGTCGGGTTAAAACGCCTAAGGCCATGAGTTGCCCGGGTCACTTGCCTTTTTTCTAGACTAATGTTTTTTTACCATAATTTTAACCATGTTCTACATTAAAGATTTTTGTTTTTAAATAATTATTCACCAATAGATCTGTGGCTGGACACCTTTCCCTCTTTGTTCTAAATTATGACTCCACTCTGTGTGCTTGCGCTATGTTTTATACAAAGTCAACCATAATTTTGGCAAAATTTTGATTGGAAATACACTTGTAGCAAGTCACATTAATTTGTAACTTATCTCAGCATGTCTGTATAAAATGGATTTACATTTGAAGGAGTAATCCAACCATAGATGATCTTTAGACCTGTAAAACTGCATTTGAACAGTCATGATGCAGCCACATTTAAGTGTCCGTATTACACTGGCTACAACCAGGCTTTTGGAAGTTAGGCTAGACTAAATATTAACCACTATAGAAGCCTATAATGACCTGGGTTCAGTTAATTTGAGCAGTCGGAGACTAAGTGAGTGATACATGATCACGTTAATGGAGTCCGTGAGTTTGGACTACTTACAAAATTTGGGAAATATAGGCTGTGGCACTCTCAAGAAACACTAACTCTCTTCTCTTTTGTGAGTTTTTGGTTTTTGGAAATCTTTAACAGAACATTCTAAAGTTGGCCACACACACTGGATAAAAGTTGTAAGCCTAGAAGATTTTGGCAGGATTGGATGATGATCTAATGGACATGTGAGTCTCCTGACTCTTCAGTAATGTCAGATGTTAGAGGGGAAAAAGAACAAACTTGTTGGATTTTGACATTGCTGCTGAAGGTAAGGGTTTTGGTCTCAACTTCCATCATTTCCTAATTTTAAAATAAAACATGTAGTCATCAAAAATGGTGAAACTGGAAGAAGTATGGAAAGCTTTGGTTAATTTCCCACCTGGTTGGCTTAGCGTTACATTGTATTTGTCACATAAATTGTTTGCTAAATTACTCTTAGCCCTGGCATCTGTACAAATGGTTTTCTAATAACGACACACTTAAATGACATTAGCAGAGAACATCTTTGGCTAAACATTTTAAAGAGACTCCACCTAAACTGAGCTTAAAGAGACTCCATTGTGGGCCAGAAGTTACTCCTCTCATAAAATGCATTACAGACCTATTTGAGACACATTGTGATGAGCTCATGCTACCTTTTTCTACTTTTATGTGGAATTATTTTGTTTTATTTCTCAGAGCAACATACAATCATGAGAAAAACTAAGCACTCCTCTAAATTCTATGGTTTTACATATTAGGATATAATTTTAAAAAATTCTGGTTCTAGACTGTCTCAAACTTCAGAAAAAACACCCTAAAACTAAGCCAAAAATGCAAAATTAATGTGTGACAAATTAAGTACATCCTTACAGTTTGCATAGAAATTAAGATGGTAAGTAGCAGTGAGGAGCTGCTAATCAAATGCCCTTGAGTAATTGTTAATCAGCAAGTATGATCATCTCAATGAAAGCAGAAATTTTGACAGTTTCCTGATCATGTGCGTTCAGCCATGTATTAAAACAATGCCATGCAGGAAAGACATCATGATTCTATGTGTGAAAAAGACTTGGGTATACTAACAGATCACAGACTGCACATGAGTCAACAGTGTGATGCAACAGGAAAAAAGCCAAACACAAATCTAGGATGTATTAAGAGAAGTATAGAGTCTAGAAATTATTATCCCCCTCTATGCCTCCTTAGTCAGACCTCATCTGGAATATTCGGTCCAGTTCTGGGCACCATATTTTTAAAATGTTATTGAAAAACTGGAGCAAGTTCAGATAAGAGCTATCAGGATGGTGTCCACACTGCCAAAAATACCAATACCTGGTTTAAAAACAACAGTATCGTGCTTGATTGGCCAGCAAACTCGCCTGACCTTAACCCCAGAGAGAATCTATGGGATATTGTCAAGAGGAAGATGAGAGACACCAGACCCAACAATGCAAATGAGCTGAAGGCTGCTATCAAAGCAACCTGGGCTTCCATAACCCCTCAGCAGTGCCACAGGCTGATCGCCTCCATGCCACGCCGCATTGATGCAGTAATTGATGCAAAAGGAGCCCCGACCAAGTATGGAGTGCATTTACTGAACATACATTTCAGTAGGCCGACATTTCAGATTTTTAGATCATTTTTCAAGCTGGTGTTCTAAATTATTCTAATTTACTGACATAAACTGAACTGAAATAATTTTTTTTTTGACGATATTCTAATTTTTTGTGAAAAGCACCTGTATATATATACGATATATTCTGGCCATACGCACAATCATGGCCAATATACATATATACACACACATAGTAGCAGGCAACCCCTTTAAGGATATGTTCACATGGAGCAGAACTGTGCAGGGACAATTACAGCAGTGAACTGTGACTCTGCCCTGAATTCTGCAGATTTTGATGTAGATTTGCCCTTGTGAGTAGGGTAAAATAAAAAAGAATACTGTACTTTAATCACCTTCACTGCTAATGACAGCCTGGTCTTTGCCAATTTTTGTACAACCCCGCTTCCTGCATGTCATGTTTTATGTTAGAAAGAGAATGGCCAATGAAAATATGGAAGTGACAGTTCAGGTGAGTAAATAGTTGTTTTCTTTCTTTGCAAAAATGCTTAGCAATATTTCATTTTTTTAGTTGTTGTACAGTTTTCCTCAACTGCTTTTTTGACATAACCGATGATGACATTAGCAGGGGTATGCGAACACTCCTGTCACTCAATAAAACACCTAAACTACAGCAAGCCCTCTGATAGCTGAACCCGCAAGAAGACTATAAAGTCATAGAATGTGCAACTAGTGTGTAACTAGAGTTACAGGTTTCAATCAAACCCTGAAGTCTGAATCAAATATTTGCCATCAATGGGGGAAAAAAAACGTATTTATATGCACTTACTACAATAATAGCAATATTACCAGATTTTTTTTAAAAAAAGTACTTGGACATTTCTATACATGGATACTGAACAATATTCTCTATATCTGTAATCCTGAGTGACATTGAATTGAAACAATAAAATTACTTTTTTGTAGTTGCTTTCGAGGGCAGCAAATTTTCTATCTGGAGATATGAAATAATTTGTAGCGTTCACGTCATCCTGTAAAAAGATGAAAATGAGAAATAACTCATTTGTGGGTTTTTTGTCACAGATAGGTACTATTCATCTGTCTGTCTAATTAGTCTAATTATCATATATCTATCATCTATGTATCTTTCTATCTATGCATCTATTTATATAGATATCTATTTATGTATCTATCTTTCTGGCTTGTACATAGAAATATAAAGACTGATAGATATGACAAAGATTAGAAAAAGAGCAGGTGCATCTCACAAAATTAGAATATCAGCAAAAAGTTAATTGATTTCATTTCTTCATTACAAAAAAGTGAAACTCATATATTATATAGAGTCATTACAAACAGAGTGATCTATTTCAAGTGTTTATTTCTGTTAATGTTGATGATTATGGCTTACAGCCAAGTCAAAAAGAGACACCAGACCCAACAATGCAGACAAGGCTGCTAGCAAAGCAACCTGGGCTTCCATAACACCTCAGCAGTGCCACGGGCCGATCGCCTCCATGCCACGCCGCATTGATGTAGTAGTTGATGCAAAAGGAGCCCCGACCAAGTATTGAGTGCATTTACTGAACATACATTTCAGTAGGACAACATTTCGGATTTTAAAATCATTTTTTTCAAGCTCTTATTATAAAGTATTGTAATTTACTGAGATAATGACTTTTGGGTTTTCATTGGCTGCAAGCCATAATCATCAACATTAACAGAAATAAACACTTGAAATAGATCACTCTGTTTGTAATGACTCTATATAATGAGTTTCACTTTTTGTATTGAAGAACTGAAATACATTTTTGATGACATTCTAATTTTGTGAGAAGCATCTGTATCTAAATATGATATAGATAGATAGATAGATAGATAGATAGATAGATAGATAGATAGATAGATAGATAGATAGATAGATAGATAGATAGATAGATAGAAAATTGAAGTGAACAGTAATCCATTAATCCGTATATTGGCTTGGTACTTACAAATGTTGTATTCTTCAAAATTGTGGATGTCCTACCGGTGTCCATATTAAAAACTAGGACATTTCCATCTTCATTTCTGTGAATATATTCATTTTCTGTATAAAACACAAGGTCAATTTTATAATAAAAACATAAACAAAATACAGCTTTTACATTTTCTTCTATAGCCAATAGAGGTGTACACACACACAGCGATTACATGCACAGGCATAAAACACATAGCATCGCTGATTCTTACCTGGATAATATGGTTTAATTTTCAAGTCCATGTTATGGACATAAAGCCCAAACCTTCCGTATTTCTATTGGACTATGCGGATTGTTGTGGTTTTAAAAGAAACAGTCATTTTTATAAAAATACATTTTACACAGGATGATCGTCATAAGAGAATTATTCATACGAGCACTAAAATTCTGTAATTGTGCAGTGTTAACATGCCCAGCAATCAAACAATAAAATGCTCATTTAATCCAGGCATAAAACATATATACAATACATAAATATATACAGGGGCATAATGATCGTGGTCGCAGAGGTCGCGATCACGACAGGGCCCATGCGGGTGAGGGACCGACAGACACTAGGTCCGTGCACTGCAATACAAGTGGCCAGACGATCAGAAGAGCAGCTGATGGTGGCGTGCACGTGACTGTGGCACATGGCAGTCACACGATGCGCTCCCGTCACTTGCATGCTGAAGTCAGCAGCCGGATTCAAAAGAGAACACGGGGCCGCGGGGGAGCGGAGGGGAGGTGAGTAGAATCATTTTGTTTTCTATGCATTAAGGAACAGCGGCAGGATGGGAGATATATACCAAGATGGGGAACATACATACCTGGATTGGAGAGATATATATATACGAGGATGGGCGATATATATACCAGGATGGGGCAAGGAAGGGGATCACTTATACCATGATGGAGGACATGTGTATAAAGCAGGATGGGGCCAGGATGAGGTTTTGAGCAGGGGGGTTGGACCAGATGACCCAGAAGGTCCCTTCCAACTCTACCATTCAATGATTCTATGGTTCTATATATATACCAGCATGGAGGCCATATGCATATACAGCTCTGGCAAAAATTAAGAGACCACCACATCAAAACCCTGTCACGGGCAGCCCGATCTCCAGACCTGAACCCCACTGAAAACCTCCTGAATGTAATCAAGAGGATGATGGATAGTCACAAGCCATCAAACAAAGAAGAACTGGTTACATTTTTGTGCCAGAAGCAGTGTGAAAGACTGGTGGAAAGCATGCCAAGACACATGAAAGCTGGGATTAAAAATCATGGTTATTCCACAAAATATTGATTTCTGAACTCTTCTTGAGTTAAAACATTAGTATTGTTGTTTCAAAATGATTATGAACTTGTTTTTTTTGCATTATTTGAGGTCTGAAAGCACTGGGTTGTTTGTTTTTATTTTGACCATTTCTCCTTTTCGGAAAAAAAATACAAAATGTATTGCTTGGAAATTTGGAGACATGTCAGACGTTCATAGAATGAAAGAACAATTGACATTTTACTCAAAAATATACCTATAAAGAGAAAAATCAGACAAACTCAACATTTTGCAGTGGTCTCTTAATTTTTGCCAGAGCTGTATACCAGGATGGGGCCAGGATGGAGGACATATATACTAGTATAGACCCAGGATGGGGGACATATATACCAGGATGGAGCCCAAGGTAAGGGACATCTATATATATAATTGTCTAGGGTCCATTTCCGTCTGTTTGTCTGTTTGTCTGTAACGGAAATCCCGCGTCGCTGATTGGTCGCACCCAGCCGGCCGTGACCAATCAGCGACAGGCTTTACTATTGATGTTGCCTATGCAGCATCAATAGTAAAAAGATATAATTTTAAAAATAATAAAAAAATAAAAAATTGTGCTATTCTCACCTTCCGGCGGCCCCCGAAGCCTTCCCCATCCTCACGATGCTCTCGGCAGCTCTGTTCCCAGTAATGCTTTGCGAAATGACCCCAGATGATGTAGGATCACGCGAGACTGCTACGTCATCACGGGTTATTGCCACAAAGCATCACTGGGAATGGACCTGGCGAGAGCATCGCTAACTCCTTGGCTGGATCCGGAGGCCGCCGGAAGGTGAGTATATAACTATTTTTTATTTAATTATTTTTTTAACAGGGATATGGTGCCCACACTGCTATATACTACAAGGGCTGTGCTATATACTACGTGGCTGCTATATACTATGTGACTGTGCTATACACTACGTGGGCTGTGCCTGTGCTATATACTACATGGCTGTGCTATATACTATGTGGCTGTGCTATATACTACGTGCACTGTGCCATATAATATGTGGATTGTGCTATATACTACGTGGACTGTGCTATATACTACATGGACTGTACTATATACTACCTGGATTGTGCTATATACTACGTGGACTGTGCTATATACTACGTGGACTGTACTATATACTACGTGGATTGTGCTATATACTACATGGACTGTGCTATATACTACGTGGACTGTGCTATATACTATGTGGGCTGTGTTATATACTATGTGGCTGCTATATACTACGTGGCTTTGCTATACACTACATGGGCTGTGCCTGTGCTATATACTACATGGCTGTGCTATATACTATGTGGCTGTGCTATATACTACATGGACTGTACTATATACTACACGCATTGTGCTTTATACCACGTGGACTGTGCTATATACTATGTGTCTGTTTTATATACTATGTGGACTGTACTATATACTATGTGGATTGTGCTATATACTACGTCGACTGTGCTATATACTACATGGCTGTTATATACTACGTCAACTGTACTATATACTATGTGGATTGTATTATATACTATGTGGACTGTACTATATACGTGGGCTGTGTTACATACTACGTGGGCTGTGTTATATGCTATGTGGGCTGTGTTAGATAATACATGGCTGTGCTATATACTACGTGGCTGTGCTATATGCTATGTGGGCTGTGTTATATGCTACGTGGCTGTGTTATATACTATGTGGGCTTTTATATGCTATGTGGCTGTGCTATATGCTACGTGGCTGTGCTATATGCTCTGTGGCTGTGCTATATACTACTTGGGCTGTTATATGCTACATGGGCTATGTTATATACTACGTGGCTGTGCTATATGCTACATTGCTGTGCTATATACTACGTGGCTGTGCTATATGCTACGTGGCTGTGCCATATAGTACGTGGCTGTGCTATATACTACGTGGCTGTGTTATATACTTCGTGGCTGTGCTATATACTACGTGGGCTGTTATATGCTACGTGGCTGTGCTATATGCTATGTCGCTGTGTTATATGCTACATGGCTGCACTATATACTACGTGGCTGTGATATATGCTACGTGGCTGTGCTATATACTACGTGGCTGTGCTATATACTACGTGGCTGTGTTATATACTACGTGGCTGTGCTATATACTATGTGGGCCGTTATATGCTACGTGGCTGTGCTACATACTGTGTGGCTATGTTGTATATTACGTGGCTGTACTATATGCTATGTGGGCTGTGTTATATGCTACGTGGCTGTGCTATATACTACATGACTGTGCTATATACTATGTGGCTGTGCTATATACTATGTGGCTGTGTTATATACTACGTGGCTGTGCTATATACTACGTGGGCTTTTATATGCTACGTGGCTGTGCTATATGCTATGTGGCTGTGTTATATACTGTGTGGCTGTGCTATATGCTACATGGGCTGTGCTATATGCTACGTGGGCTGTTATATGCTACGTTTACGTTTACCAAATAAGTTCTGTCATACATATTCTAGAATACCTGATGCATTAGAATCGGGCCACCATCTAGTTACTACATAATGGGAAGGGGTGCAACCTGTTTGATCTTATAGGATTTAGAATGCTACAAGGGCCCATACATCTGATCAACATGCTGAGGAGGGAATCAACCTTGTGCCGGGGTCTATCAGACTCTAGTTACGCCACTGTATATATTATGTGTACGCAGGAGAGGAAATTAACATTTGATTACACCTTCATCGTGATTATTGTTACATGAAAATCAATGAATGCAGATAGACTTCTTATATCATCGCTCGGCGCCTATTTGGGTATGTGTCAACTGCCCCTGTTACTTCGCCAATCATCTCTGACACTATGATGGATTGATCATTGTACAGTCAAAGGGTGAAATTAGGGAACCTCCTTGATCCTGCTAACCAGAGGGACTGTGGTAGCTCGAATTGAGTTTTGGTATTGTTTACATGCAGTTTATTTTTTTATTTTAGGCTTTTGCAGATAACTACTATAGAAATTAAAGTTTGCAAATTCTGATGCTGAAATGATTTCTGTAAAGTATCATTAATGATTTATTGTGATCTCATTGGTCCTGAATGTGAACTTTGTATGTATAGAGCAGAGGGATTAGGAGGGGGTGCTGCGTCCATTTACCTAGAGAATATAGACTATTACAAAATGTTTATCAAAATGTGGTGCTGAAGGAATTCCACATATTTAAAGAATTCAATTACTGATCACCAAATGCAATTTCAACGTTTTCTTTAAAAAAAAAAATAATTTCTTATGTAGCTCCTCACCTTGAAAAGTGCGCAGACACTATCCATGAGTAATTTACAGAATATTTTTTCCATATAGCAGATACATAAAGCTGGTCATACATATCATAGTTTTGGAAGAATCAGACTTCTATCTAATGTGTTAGGGGTCTCTTGACTCTCCTGCTACATCAGATGTTAGGAAAAGAAGGATAGTGCACGTAGTATTTTACCATACCATTTCCTTTATACCCAACTGGAGAAAACAGCCGCCAGACACTTCACCTCTTTCTTTTTCTACATTGAAATAACAGGTATATTTGGGCCGGCATGCATGTTTATAGTGATGGAGTAGTTCCATGGAGTATCTCCTAGCCCTGAGCTTAGACTGTCCTGAAGCATATTACTCTATGAAATGGGCGCTCATGTGTTTCATCGGGGAGAGAGGAGAAAGCCAATGCCAGAGTCCTCTGCCAACAGTGTATAATTCCAAAAAACAAAAGAATCTGGCTTTGGAATTCCAAAAAACGATCCTTTTCTCAGTGACATCATCTGTTGAGAGAGAGTTGGGAGGCCCCCATGCACATCAGATGGTTGCACATTCCAGCCAATATTGGCTTCTTCAGATGACTTTCATCACATGTATATGGGGGCCATAACTGCTCAGTTCACATGGGCTGCATTATTGTGATTGGTGACCCCACAATAAAAGTATCAAGAATTAAGGCAGCATGTCATTCAATAAAACTTATTTATTTATTCCATGTGCAAAGAAAGCTACATTTTGGCTCTAATACTGAGCCTTTCTGCGAATAGAGAAATAGAAGAGATAGTAGATAAGTAGACAGACAGACAGACATACAGAAAGATAGAAGCTGGTCTGGCTTTAGGCCATGTGCACACGCTCAGGATTGTTAGCGTTTTTTTCGCGTTTTTTCGCTATAAAAACGTGATAAAAACGCGAAAAAAAACGCTTACATAAGCCTCCTATTATTTACAGGGTATTCCGCATTTTTGGTGCAAATGTTGCGATTTTTTCCGCGAAAAAATCGCATAGCGGAAAAAAAAGCAACATGTTCATTAAAAATGCGGAATTGCAGGGATTCCGCACACCTAGGGGACCATTGATCTGCTTACTTCCCGCACGGGGCTGTGCACACCATGCGGGAAGTAAGCAGATTATATGCGGTTGGTACCCAGGGTGGAGGAGAGGAGACTCTCCTCCACGCACTGGGCACCATATAAGTGGTCAAAAAATAAGAAATAAAATAATAAACAGTCCTATACTCACCCTCGATGTCTTGCCGCCTCCTCGCACGCTGCCGTTCGGTTTCTGTACCTGGTGTGCGCTGAAGGACCTCGCCGAATGACGTCACTGTCCTGTGATTGGTCGTGAGCGGTCATGTGACCGCTCACGTGACCGTGACGTCACGGGAGGTCCTGTGCGCACAGACCAGCTATACGGAACGGACGCCGGTGAGATGTCTGGGTGAGTATAAGCATTTTTTTATTTTTTTTATTATTTTTAAACATTCTATCTTTTACTATAGATGCTGCATAGGCTGCATCTATAGTAAAAAGTTGGTCACACTTGTCAAACGCTATGTTTGACAAGTGTGACCAACCTGTCAGTCAGTTTTCCAAGCGATGCTACAGATCGCAGGGAAAACTTTAGCATTCTGCAAGCTAATTACGCTTGCAGAATGCTAAAAAAAACGCGAAAAAAACGGAAAAAAAACGCAAAAAAAAAAATGCGGATTTCTTGCAGAAAATTTCCGGTTTTCTTCAGGAATTTTCTGCAAGAAATCCGCAACGTGTGCACATACCCTTAGAGTCCAGCTTCTTAGTCCACACTCCAGGAGATCTGCAACCTCCATACACCCAGCAATGTGTGAGACAAACATCTTTCAATTTACCCAGTGAATCACACCCAGGGGTGGAGATATGGTGTGCAGCCATTCAGCGGCTCATAATCAACCTGTCATAGCCGATTAACCCCTTTTAGACCTATATGCACTAAAGCATTACTTTCGGATTATCTCCCATCCACTATGTGTCTAACAGCCACAGGATGCTCCTATATAGAACAGGATGCTCCACTTTGTGTATCTCTTGAGAAGGAATGGCTCCTGAATCAACTTCTGAGGAGTCCGTTTGGAGTACAAATTCCTTCTTTAAGTTGGGGACTAGCTGCTCACACAGAGCCACTTTCAGTTCTTGAAAGGCCATCTCCGCCTGCGACGTCCATTTGGCCATGACAGATTTTGTCCACTTAAGGAGGTCGGTCAGGGGTGCAGCCAACATGGCAAAGTTTGGAATGAATGAACTTCCTCTAGTACTCCACGATTCCTAGAAAGGCCCTAACTTGCTCTTTGGTTTCAGCCAAATCTGGATTGCGTCCATCTTATTGATCTGTGGTTTGATTTTGCCTTTACCTACTACATATGCAAGATATTTGGCCTCTTCCTTCCCCATGGCACATTTTTTTGGTTTCAAAGAGTACCCACCTTTCCCGATGGTATCGTCCAGGTATGGGCAGTGTAATTCTTATGGGGTGCAAGGATCCGGTCCATGGCCCTCTGGAAGGGGGCCAGAGCTCCCTGCAGTTCAAATGGCATCTGGACATATTGGAAGCATCTGTCGGGCTTACAGAAAGCAATCTTTTCCTTGGCTTCTTGTGATATGGGGATTTGCCAGTATCCCTTTGTTAGATCCAAGGTAGCTACGGTATGTACCTTGCCAGCCCAAGTCTTTCGATCAGCTTATCGACACGCAGCATCGGATATACAATGAAGTTGGAGACTTCATTCAGCTTCCCATAATCAATGCAGAATCTCCATTCTCCATTGGTTTTTGGACCAAAGACAGTCGGGCTAGACCACCTGCTCTTAGATTCCTCAATGACCCCAAGAGTCAGCATACGCTTTACTTCATTGGAGATCTGTTCTCGGCTGGCCTCTGGAATTTGGTAGGGTTTAGAATTTATCTGCACATGGGGTTCTGTCAGAACCTCTTGTTCTATAACATCTGTATACCCCGGAAAATCTGAGAACAGGTCCTGGTTCTGCTGCAGCAATTCCCGACATTACTGTTTTTGGGCCTTCTACAGTGTTTCGGCTATTGTTACATCCTCAATGCCTCCTTCTGGCTTAACCAGCAAAAATAGAGTTTCAAAGGGGTCCCTCTCTTGCCCTGCCTTGATGAGTAGCGGCACGAGAGAATTTTGGAAGTGAGAGGTGGAAGCGGTTAACTGGCAGGTGGGACAGGACTTGCAATACTTTAGGATTTCCCTGTGACATCTGGGCCAATAGAACTACTGCATGACCTGTTCTTGAATTTTGTCCATCCCCAGGTAGCCACCCAAGACATGTGAATGGGCCATGTTCAACACCCTCTGTCTATAGGGTCCTGGAACCAACAATTGCTCCACTATCTCCTCCCTCAGCTTAGTAACCCAGTAAAATAGGTCCCCATTCAACATGAAATAGGGAAACCTGGTGTCAGCCCCCGAGTCTTGTTTATAATGATTACCTTACAGAACGCTTCTTTTAGAGTTAGGGCCCTATGTTGGGGGGACCCAAAGTTTTCTCTGGTCACCCCCATCTCAGAAATGTTTGCCTCAGTGGATACAACTTCCTCGTCTTTCCTCATTAGACAGAAGTAAAACCCGTCAGACCCTGGAGTTGGTGAGACTTCTTTAGGGCCAACCCATTTCTCATCCAAGCAATCGAGATCTCCGCACCTGCATCACAAACAACACAGAAACCCAGCCTACAGTAATTCAGTAAATTCTAAGCCTCCACCCTCTGATGGGATCCCCAGTATGGAGTGGGTTGTCTTCCCTAGGAATCGTTGACTCCCTGATACCTTTCAACCAGTCCGACTAAGTCATCGGCATTCCAGGTATCTCCCTGGGCAACCCAAGTCTGCATTGGTAAGCTGCTGGTCCAAAACGTTCACTCTTCCATACTGCAAGCAGAGGTAACTTAGTCTTTGCAGCATCAGAGGAGCACAGAGCCATCTCCAGGCAGCTTCAGAGCAAGGCTTGCAAACTGCATAACAAAGAGGTTACATGCACTGTTTTCCTTGTCTCAGAAACTGACCACTGCTGATAAACTCTAGTGGTGACTGGTATAACCTATGCAATGAGAAGTACACAATGGAATTAAAAATTCCTCCAGTTTTGAGAATGGAGATTGTTTTTAATAAGATGTAAATTCAATTGTAAATTTGCTTCTTTTTAAAAGCACTATGCAATTTTACCCATGTATGATGACAAGAAAACCATTTTAAAAGAAAGCCTCCACTAGCCTATATTCACTGCTAAAAAAATAAAGGGAACACTAAAATACCACATCCTAGATATCACTGAATGAAATATTCCAGTTATAAATCTTTATTCATTGCATAGTTGAATGTGTTGAGAACAATAAAACCTAAAAATGATCAACGAAAATCACAACAAATATCCCACGGAGGTCTGGAGTTGGAATGATGCTCAAAATCAAAGTGGAAAATGAAGTTACAGGCCGATCCAACTTCAGTGGAAATGCCTCAAGACAAGGAAATGATGCTCAGTAGTGTGTGTGGCCTCCACATGCCTGTATGATCTCCCTACAATGCCTGGGCATGCTCCTGATGAGGTGGCAGATGGTCTCCTGAGAGATCTCCTCCCAGACCTGGACTAAAGCATCAGCCAACTCCTGGACAGTCTGTGGTGCAACGTGACATTGGTGGATGGTGCGAGACATGATGTCCCAGATGTGATCAATCGGATTCAGGTCTGGAGAACGGGTGGGCCAGTCCATAGTTTCAATGCCTTCATCTTGCAGGAACTGTTGACACACTCCAGCCACATGAGGTCTGGCATTGTCCTGCATTAGGAGGAACTCAGGGCCAACCGCACCAGCATATGGTCTCACAAGGGGTCTGAGGATTTCATCTCGGTACCTAATGGCAGTCAGGCTACCTCTGGCGAGCACATGGAGGGATGTGCGGCCCTCCAAAGAAATGCCACCCCACACCATACTGACCCATTGCCAAACTGTTCATGCTCAAGGATGTTGCAGGCAGTAGATCACTCTCCACGGCGTCTCCAGACTTTGTCACGTATGTCACATGTGTTCAGTGTGAACCTGCTTTCATCTGTGAAGAGCACAGGGCGCCAGTGGTGAATATACCAATCCTGGTGTTCTGTGGCAAATGTCAAGCGTTCTGCACAGTGTTGGGCTGTGAGCACAACCCCCATCTGTGGGCGTCGGGTACTCAGACCATCCTCATGGAGTCGGTTTCTAACTGTTTGTGCAGACACATGCACATTTGTGGCCTGCTGGAGGTCATTTTGAAGGGCTCTGGCAGTGCTCCTCCTGTTCCTCCTTGCACAAAGGCTGATGTAGCAGTCCTGCTGCTGGGTTGTTGCCCTCCTATGGCCCCCTCCATGTCTCCTGGTGTACAGGTCTGTCTCCTGGTAGCGCCTCCAGCCTCTGGACACTACGCTGACAGACACAGCAAACCTTCTTGCCACAGCTCACATAGATGTGCCATCCTGGATGAGCTGCACTACCTGAGCCACTTGTGTGGGTTGTAAAGTCCGTCTCATGCTACCACGAGTGTGAAAGCACAACCAACATTCAAAAGTGACCAAAACATCAGCCAGAAAGCATTGGTACTGAGATGTGGTCTGTAGTCCCCACCTGCAGAACCACTCATTTATTGAGTGTGTCTTGATAATTGCCAATAATTTCCATCTGTTGTCTGTTCCATTTGCACAACAGCGTGTGAAATTGATTGTGAATCTGTGTTGCTTCCTAAGTGGACAGTTTGATTTCACAGAAGTTTGATATACTTGGAGTTATAGTCTGTTGTTTAAGTGTTCCCTTTATTTTTTTGACCAGTGTATTTTATATTCCAATGTCTGGCTGGAATGAGGCTGGTGCCAACCACCGTAAGCTGGCATTTCTACTGTATAGTCGGATACCATATTTTCAGGAATTCCACTAGAAGCTGCACCTGCTGCTTGTCCTTTGCATTGTCGTAAACTGGGTCCTGTAAAAATATCTATTAATATCTATATAAATAATGAATTTTTGGAGATTTGTTCTCATTAGGGTAGCTATTAACAGCATGATAAAAATGCTCTTTACTGGAGAAAATCCCAAAACGGAATGTCCAAAACGTGAGCAAGAGAGGGAACATTCCCAAACTGCTTCAATTATTATGTAAAGGTTTGGTCGCAATATCCAATATTTATCTTCAGCCTCAAGAACAGATGTAAAGTCTTAGTTTGGCTCCATGCCAGGTAAATTACCACATGTGCTAACTGCACTAAAACATATGTATTTACTTAGGAAATGTCTATAATGTAGATTAATAACTGGAGAGATACTTCTGGAAGGGCATGTTCATCTATTTATTAGCACCTAGTTTATCAAACTGAACATCTGTTATTGTCAGAAATCTGCAAAAATAAATTTGAACATAATCCAGGATTATAAAAGATAACAGTTTACATTTTACTAAGATCTCAATAATCTCTCCTGTTGTCTTCACTTACTTTATATGAGCCATAGATAGATAACAACATGTTGCAGACGGAGATATAGATAGATGGATAGATGATAGATAGATAGATAGATAGATAGATAGATAGATAGATAGAGAGATAGATAGATAGGTAGATAGGTAGGTGACATAACTAGAATCCTCTTGGCCCCAATGCTAAATTTGGACCTGGGCCCCCACCTACAGGAAGGTTGGTCAGATGACCCTTTCCATGAATAATGTCCCCGACCTTGGCCCTTTCCCAGAATAATGTCCATCATCCTGGGCCCTTTACCGGAATAATGTCCCTCATCATGGGCCCCTTCCAGGAATGTCCACCATCCTGGGCCACTATAATGTTTGCCATCACATAATAATGTACCCCGTCCTGGGCCCCATCCTGGTAAAATTTCCCCCATCTTGGGCCATTTCCTGGTATAATTTTCCCCATCATGTACTAATGTCCAACGTCCTGGGCCCTTTATTTAACAATCTCCCCCATCCTGGGCCCCTTCCTATAATAATGTCCTCAATTCTGGGCAACTTCCAGTAATAATGTTCCATCCAGGCCCTTTCCAGTAAAAATGTCCCCTATCCTGGGCCACTTCCATTTTTCTCCAGCACATTTTAAAAAGAAACAAGTGTTTTTTCTTACCTTCCCCCGCTCCCAAAACGTGCAGCATCCTCCTCTATAGCCGGAGCAGAGGCCGGCAGCCGACTTCGGTGTTCCCGCACAGGTAGACATCACTGTCATGGGAAGCAGACGTCGCAGTCGCATCCTGTGATCATTACGCTCCTGATGGGACCCAATTTGGGTCCATAGAGAACCCCCACTCTTCTTTATATAGTAGACCTCAGCTCATTGTCCGGGGGTTTGCACCCAATACTGCAATATTCCAAAACACCAAAGCAGCACCAATCTACCAATGTGGGTGCAAACCTCCATATCCACTGGCAATTAAACCCCACAATATAAGCAGCAAAATGGAGACAGAACATCCTTTAATAAAACGTAGAAACATATTTATTCCATGTGCAAGGTATGCAACGTTTCGGCTCTAACACTGAACCGTTCTCAGAATAGAGAACAAGAGGCGATAGTGGACAGACAGACACACAGACAGCAAACATAGACAATAGCTAACGATAGTAAAACTACTTTTTACCTGAAATCCATGTATGATAATATTGTTGGGTGTAAAATGTACTGTTGAACACATCTTCAAACGTAAATGTGCGGAGGCCATCTTCTCTCTTCGCAGGGCCTTGGAATACATTATGTATATTTTAGTCAAACTCATTACAGTCTTCATAAAGAAACATTATTATTCATATTATTATTTCTATCACATATTTGTCCACTGTTCGGAACACCAAAGATGCTCCCGTACCACCTGTGAGTCAATGTCCCACCCTCTAATGTGTAACTGTCACCTATGCCTTTAGTACAATCAGCTTCAATTACAATTATGGACAAACAGTTCCACAATATCTTTTACTCTTTCTTTTTCAACTAGAAAAAAGTCACTATCACATAAAGTCTACTATATTTAGTGTATGATTCTATAATGGTTGGTTTAAAAAGAAAGAGTTAATAGAAGCATTGTGGTGAGGGGATACTCTTTCAGGCAAGCATTGCCCTGTAAACTCCCTAATAGCAAGTTTCTGTAACAAGATTCTGTGTGTCATGCACTATACAGTGGGGGAAATAAGTATTTGATCCCTTCCAGGTTTTGTACGTTTGCCCACTGACAAAAATATGAACAGTCTATAATTTTAAGGGTAGGTTCATTTTAACATCGAGACATAAAATATCAGAAACAAAATCAGAAAATCACATTGTATAAATTATATAATTTGCATTTGGCAGTGAGAAATAAGTATTTGATCCCTCTGGCAAACAAGACTTAATACTGGGTGGAAAAACCCTTGTTGGCAAACACAGCAGTCAGATGTTTTTTGTAGTTGATGATGAGATCAATTGACAGTCATTTTGTATTTCTTCCATTTTCTTACTATTGCATAGTTGTCTCCTTCTCACCCAGTGTCTTACATATGGTTTTGTAGCCAATTCCAGCTTTGTGCAGGTCTATGATCTAATCCCTGACATCCTTATAAAGCTCTTTGGTCTTGCCCATGTTGTAGAGGTTAGTCTGACTGACTAGTTGAGTCTGTGGACAGGAGTCTTTTATAAAGGTGACTATGTAAGACAGCTGTCTTTAATGCAGAGCTGATTAAGGGCGTCTAACTTGTCTATAGGAGATAGAACTCTTAATGGTTGGTAGGGGATCAAATACTTATTTCACACTACAAAATGCAAATAAATGTACTGTATATAATTTATGCAATGTGATTTTCTTGATTTTATTTTTGATATTCTATCTCACAATGTTAAAATTAGCCTACCTTTAAAATTATAGACTGTTCATGTCTTTGTCAGTGGGCAACAAATGGAATAACCCACACCATGTTACATCCATTAGCATCTCAGGGCAGCAATAACTCTAACTACATGGGAAAAAAAGTATAATAAAATAAAATAATAAAATAAAATATATCAGTCTCTGTGCAATGTGTCAGAATAAATTAGCATCAATTATTAATTTTGTATAATTTGGGTCATTTCTACTGATGAACGAGCATGCTCGATAAGGTGTTAACCGAGTATGTGCGTGTCCTAATTGAGAATTTTTGGCGTACTTGAAAAAAATCTCAGTCGCCACGGCTGCATGTCTCGCGGCTGTTCGATGTAGGCAATCCCGGCATGTGTGGCGGCTGTCAAACAGCTGTGAGATAGACATGCAGCCGCGGAGACTCAAGCATTTTTTTTTCAAGGACACCGAAAATACTCAGTTAGGACTTGAAAATACTTAGATAGTTCCTTATCCGAGCATGCTCGTTCATCAGTAGTAATTTCTTTTGCCACATTTACATTATAAATCATTTAAATGCAGGAAGAGTAAATTATTATGAAATATATTTTGCAACTTTTTTATACTTAGGTAAACAGGCAGGAAAGAAATGAAAAAATAAAAAAGGTTTGGAAAATATGTTTTAAAGCGTCTGATTTTCCATTCGCAAGACAATAATTTAAGAACATAACGTATCAGATGATAAAATCTACAGCAGCAGGTGAAGCAGAACATGGAGAGATATTTTTTTTCCGCTTGAGCGTCTTCTGTACAGACACTATTACAAACTTGTATGACTTCTTAAGAGTTCAATCTCTGTGCTTAGGAAAAAAAAAAATTCAAGAAAAATAATCTTCAGTATCAAGCCTTCATTCTCGGGTATCATCTCAGACTAACACCAATAGAAATAATTTTATATCTGGCATTTGTTCAATTTTACTATTAGTGGCAATTAATTAAATGTTCCATATTGCTCTTTTTTTCATGTGACTGTCCATCAGTAAAGGTGGTGAAAAGGCCCATCTGCTAACCATCAGAAAGTGAAATATTAGGGTTGGCTATGTAAAAAAAAAACGATGCTATAAAATGTAGGCACTGGCCATCTGGGTGGCAGGAGTTTTGTTCCTGTCAACTGCAAGGGAACAAACTGCATATGGAACGTGTATTCGTCTGCAGACATGAAAACAGAAAAACAACATTATGAGTTATGTATACTGCTCCCTACAATATCAACATTTTTTTGCTCGGAGAGAAAATTATTTAACGGTTTTAGAATTAACTTGTATATAGGAAGACGCATCATATTTATTCACGTTTATACTTAAGAAACTGTATTTAAGAAAGCTAAAGAAACAAGTGTATAACAAGTGGTTCTTCTCAGTGACATATGCTGCAGGTTCTGCTATGCAAAGAACCCAAACCACTTTCTTGAGCTCTGAGCAGATCCATGTACTTAGGGGGGTACATTGAATATCTAAGGTCCAAATTAGGCACACCCATGGACAATATATTTAAAGGGCATCTGTCAGTAGGATCACCACTCCTAAGCCGTCTATATGAGCATGCAGGTCATACAAAGTTGAATAAAATGATACACTGATATCTGCTATCCGATGTCTTATTCCAGAGACATCAACGTTTTTCTTAATATGTAAAGGAGCTGTTAAGATCTATGGGCCGGACATAGGTCTCCCTGAAAATTGGCCTCCCGAGCATATTTTAAAGGAAAGGGGATGTTACCAGTATGAGACATGTAGATCAGGAGAGCAGACTGTCAGTTATTACATGTCTCACACTGTACTCCGGTTTTGTCCCACACTCCAAAGACATACAAATATGGAGTTTAGATCATGAGCCCCAATGCGGACAGTGATGATGTGACACGGGTTTACCACGACAGAGAGGAGACAGAAGACTGCAGCGTCTGATTTCTCCTACTCCTGCACTGATTAGAAGCACTTCACCTTCCTATAAAATGGTGCAGGTTTGTTTTATCAGTGCAGGGGTTATTCTGCTCAGCTGAGAACTCCTGGAAACTTTCCTGCATTAAGGCTCAGCTGTTCACTATTCAACACTCCCATCTCCTTTATAACCTGGGCCCTGGCAAGCACTCATTGTCAGAGTTCGCTGATGCTGCATGGCTCGAGGATGTTGGTTGGTGGTTGTTATTTGAGAAGGTGTTTGGTAGATTTATCTTTGACTGTTGCTAGGTTTTGGGTGTGTGCTAATTCCCCTTTTTCTCCTACTTTGGTTTTACCTCATCCTCCATTCTGCGGTGTATACTTCTGTTGTTTGTGTGAGTATATTTGTATGATTGCTATTTTCCTTTATCCCTGTTCGCTCTACCTTGTTAGTCTGATTAGTGTAATACAATAAACTACTACTCCCCTCTTCCCTGAGTGGGGAAAAGGTACAGACTGAGGGTGGATTCAGGAGCTAAGGTGTGGTACGTGGCCCCAGCATTTTTACCATCAGAAGTAATCCGGGGAATAGGGCGAGCTAGGGCGCCCAAGCATTAGGGACAGGGAATGAGCTTCTGGTCCTGGGACACCTGACTACAGAGTCATGACATGATGATTACTGTAAAGTGTATGTACGGTAAGTAGTATAAGACTGTTTAATTTGACTTAGGAATCAGTGATTTGTTTGCTAAATTTGCACATAGTTTGTAGAAAAGCATAGAGTCACTATGGCTTTGAACTTCCTCCATCTAACACTATATGGTGCCTCCTGGTGTCTCCAAAATTCACTGTACAAGACTGCAGTATTTGAGAAAGCGTGGCACATATTTTTTTCTGTTGTATTCCATATGAATGCATCAGAAATAACCTTTTTGCACCTTCTTATTAAATAACATTTATATGAAGATGTAAGGGTTTGGAATGGTGCCAGCTATACCATAGCTCAGAACAACCGAAGCTTGTATGGTGCCATAATATAACTGTGTGTATGAACCCATGCGAATAATGGGACAGTAAATGATTATCCAATGTTATTCTATGGACTGGTAGTTCTGTCAATTTGTCAACCAGTCCTCCCTTCTCCTTCTCAGAGGAGAAACATCTCCTCTACACATGTGCAGTATAGTATAGACCTTTGCAGAATTACTCTTATCACCTGTACCATCTTTATCTGGGATTTTCCAAAATATTACATTTTTATAAAGTCTTATTTTAAGTTTTCTATGCAATGTGATACCTTTGCCTTATATTTTCCTGAAATCTAGCTTCTTCCTGCATGAACTTTGATGGGAACGTTCACCGTCATGTGTCACCGCGGTAAATATTTGCTTCGAAATGGATATTTATTTACATACAGCTTCTTCACACTTAATCTGCCTGACAGCTTCCTTTGGCATTAGTACTAACAGTGACCAGTGTCAATAGTGAAGCTGACATGTGTACTGTGCTGTAAGTAATAGTCACTCTGGAGCAGAAGTATACGGCCACATGTACGTCTGATCCAGGAAAGGAGATAAAAGCCTCTTTAGATTTGTCACCAATCACGCTTGCTTGCCTCCGCACAATGGAAAAAAAGACATGCCTTATCTGCTGAAAACGAGATTTTTAGGGTTTATCAATCAGGGACAATTATTAAGTAGATTGCATCATCATAATTATAGACTTATAAAGCATAGTAGGGGTTATGCTGATGCAAGCAGGAGCAGATTGTGCATAATAAAATCCATGGTGGACCTTAGGTTAACTGGTGCCGTGTTCCACACCTTCTCTGGATCACCCTCAATGGTGCACCATATAGTAATATAATCATTGATTGTACCGGTTCCCAAATATGATCATCTTTGGTTGGGTTCAGATACGTGCTGTGCTCTCCATTTTGGATGTTTCCTGCAGAATCACCAAAAAACAGGATTCTGATGGATACCCTGACATAGCCATTCACTATTAAGACGCAGACAAAGTCATTTCGGTGTCCATCTTTTCTATGACTCTGCAGACTATATTTTATGTTGGTTCTGGTCTAAAGACAAATACTGCCAGGATGGAGGCCAGACAGACTCCAAAGTGACTTATGATAGTGAGTGGCTACATCGTAGTACCTGTTGGAATTCTTTTTTTAGTGGATTCCAATGGAAACCCCAAGAGAGATCTCATCAGTAAGCATTATATACGGTGCCTTGCGAAAGTATTCGGCCCCCTTGAACTTTTCAACCTTTTCCCACATATCATGCTTCAAACATAAAGATACCAAATGTAAATTTTTGGTGAAGAATCAACAACAAGTGGAACACAATTGTAAAGTTGAACGAAATGTATTGGTTATTTTAAATTTTTGTGGAAATTCAAAAATTAAAAAGTGGGGCGTGAAATGTTATTCGGCCCTTTTACTTTCAGTGCAGCAAACTCACTCCAGAAGTTCATTGTGGATCTCTGAATGATCCAATGTTGTCCTAAATGCCTAATGATGATAAATATAATCCACCTGTGTGTATAACTGCACCTGCTCTGTGATAGTCTCAGGGTTCTGTTTGAGGCACAGAGAGCATCAAGAAGACCAAGAAACACAACACACCTTCTCATTAAAAGATTTTTCTGTATTTTCATGACTATGAAAATTGTACATTCACACTGAAGGCATCAAAACTATGAATTAAAACATGTGGAATTATATACTTAACAAAAAAGTGTGAAATAACTGAAATTATGTCTTATATTCTAGGTTCTTCAAAGTAGCCACCTTGTGCTTTGATGACCGCTGTGCACACTCTTGGCATTCTCTTGATGAGCTTCAAGAGGTAGTCACCGGAAATGGTTTTCACTTCACAGGTGTGCCCTGTCAGGTTTAATAAGTGGGATTTCTTGCCTTATAAATGGTGTTGGGACCATCAGTTGTGTTGTGCAGAAGTCTGGTGGATACACAGCTGATAGTCCGACTGAGTAGCCTGTTAGAATTTGTATTATGGCAAGAAAAAAGCAGCTAAGTAAAGAAAAATGAGTGGCCATCATTACTTTAAGAAATGAAGGTCAGTCAGTCTGAAAAATTGGGAAATCTTTGAAGTGTCCCAAAATTCAGTGGCAAAAACCATCAAGCGCTACAAAGAAACTGGCTCACACGAGGACCGCCCCAGGAAAGGAAGACCAAGAGTCACCTCTGCTTCTGTGGATAAGTTTATCCGAGTCACCAGCCTCAGAAATCGCAAGTTAACAGCAGCTCAGATTAGAGACCAGGTCAATGCCACACAGAGTTTTAGCAGCAGACACATCTCTACAACATCTGTTAAGAGGAGAGTTTGTGCAGCAGGCCTTCCTGGTAAAATAGCTGCTAGGAAACCACTGCTAAGGACAGGCAACAAGCAGAAGAGACTTGTTTGGGCTAAAGAACACAAGGAATGGACATTAGACCAGTGGAAATCTGTGCTTTGGTCTGATGAGTCCAAATTTGAGATCTTTGGTTCCAAACACCGTGTCTTTGTGCGACGCAGAAAAGGTGAACGGATGACTCTACATGCCTGGTTCCCACCGTGAAGCATGGAGGAGGAGGTGTTATGGTGTGGGGGTGCTTTGCTGGTGACACTGTTGGGGATTTATTCAAAATTGAAGGCATACTGAACCAGCATGGCTACCACAGCATCTTGCAGCGGCATGCTATTCCATCCTTTTTGCGTTTAGTTGGACCATCATTTATTTTTCAACATGACAATGACCCCCAAACACACCTCCAGGCTGTGGAAGGGCTATTTGACCAAGAAGGAGAGTGATGGGGTGCTACACCAGATGACCTGGCCTCCATAGTCACCAGACCTGAAACCAATCGAGATGGTTTGGGGTGAGCTGGACCGCAGAGTGAAGACAAAAGGGCCAACAAGTGCTAAGCATCTCTGGGAATTCCTTCAAGATTGTTGGAAGACCATTCCCGGTGACTACCTCTTGAAGCTCATCAAGAGAATGCCAAGAGTGTGCAAAGCAGTCATCAAAGCAAAAGGTGGCTACTTTGAAGAACCTAGAATATAAGACATAATTCCAGTTGTTTCACACTTTTTTGTTAAGTATATAATCCCACATGTGTTAATTCATAGTTTTGATGCCTTCAGTGTGAATTTACAATTTTCATAGTCATGAAAATACAGAAAAATCTTTAAATGAGAAGGTGTGTCCAAACTTTTGGTCTGTACTGTACATCCTCTTTTTGTTGACAAGTCATGATTAAGAGGAGTATGACAGTGAATAATGACGTGAGGCTCAGAAATTGTGACTATGCTTCTATTAATTCCTGTATTTTAATTAGTAATGAAGTGTGACTATCTAAAAGCCTTAAAACCTGATGCCAAACCAGCCACAATTATAGAAATGTTACTTATTCACAATAAGACATTACTCAGCATTCCAATTTTGCAGATCAGTCAATGACCTAAGAATAGGTCATCTCTACGGTAGGTGGTTCGATACCCAGCATAAACCAAACCAGTACATACTTGGTGAACTTTTTATTTGCAGATGATACTACACTCTGGAAGGTAATCAACACAGAGAAGGATAATTTAATATTACAGAGGGATTTATATCAGCTGGAAGCTGGGGCTGAGAAACAGCAAATGAGGTTTAATGTAGATAAATGTAAGGTCATGAACGTGGGCCAAGGAAATAAAATGTACAATTATGTACTAAATGATAAAACATGGGGTAAATCTGTCAATGTAAAAGACTTGGGCGTATGGGTGGACAGAAAACTCAGTGTTAGTTACCAGTGTCAGGCAGCTGCTGCCAAGGCAAATACAACAATGGGATGGTTTATAAGAGGCAGAAATGCTCATCACAAGAGCGTACAGTAGCTTTGCCTCCATGCAAGTCACTAGTGCGACCACACTTAGAATACTGTGTACAGTTTTGGTCTTCAGTGTATAAGAAGGACACAGCTGAACTAGAGTGGGTGCAGAGAAAAGCGACCGAGGTTATTAATGGAGTAGGTGGACTGCAATATCAAGACAGGTTATCAAACTTGAGGTTATTCAGTGTTGAAAAATAAAAACTTTGGGCCATTTTATTACAATGTGTACTAATGGGCTGTAAGTCAGACACTGTGCACTACCTGTGTGTGACCAGTGCGCTATACAAGCCTCCGTGTGTGCAAATTTGATGCTAAGCAATCGCCCCTTCCATGAACTGTTAGGTTGTGAGCGGCTGTCTCATCAGTATTCCGCACCTGTGTTGCCGCCATCTTTATGATATGGGTTTGATGGATCCTTGTAGTGCATTAGCTCTGAGACCAGGGCAGGTAAGCACTGCTGCCCTTTTTTTGCCATGTTAAGTCTTGAATTTTGGGGGGAATTCTAATTCCTCTTATTGTGGCTTTGCTTTTAATTTTACAATGTATAAACATATGAACGGACAGCACAGAGATCTGTGTAATGATCTTTTTACATTTAGGCCTGTGACAGTGACATAAGGAATCCTCTATGTCTAGCGGACAAAAAATGTCATCATAATCATAGATGAAGATTCTTTACAGTAAGAGCAGTGAGATTATGGAATTTTCTGTAAAGGGGGTCTGGATGCCTTTCTTGAAAAGTATAACATTACGTTACAGGTTATGGATACTAGATTCTGTAATGGGATGTTGATCCAGGGAACTAGTCTACTTGTCATATGTGGAGACGGGAAGAATTTCTTCCAATATATTGGGCAATTAGCATCTGCCTCATGGGCTTTATACTTTCCTCTAGATAAACACGATAGGTTGAACTTGATGGCCTTATTGTATGTCTACTTTCAGCCTTAAAAACTATGAAACTATTTTTGGTGTCCTTCCATCGACTGAAATTTACGATGTGATATACTTTCTGTGTATCTAAAATTTATGGCACAATTAATTATGTGAAATTAATGAAGTTGCCGAACCCAAACACCAAATTACCCACAATTATACTACAGCCCTGTGTAATTATCAACACTAACATTTTTCTGGACTCACTAAAGTCGCAAACCAATTTATCATCTGTCTCATCTCTGCCAGTAAGTGTTCATGTAGATATCCTACTAGATGGCTAATAAGTCTCAGTGCAGATAGCGTCTGAGCCTATATCTGAAAGTCGGCACAGTCTTGATGGATGCCGTGGTATCGGTCCATCATAGGGACACTTTGCAAAATAACCTATACCGCTAATTTAATTTTGCATGGAGTGTCAGGGAATCTCCCAAAAATTAAAGAACTGTCGGCCTCCGAACACACAAGGATAGTCCACCTTAAAGGCTGCACTTGTGACCAGGTGAAGCTGCCTGCATACGTCTTGACCCTTTAACCCCCGAAGCTTTTTTCTGTTTTGCGTTTTCGTTTTTCGCTCCCCTTGTTTTTCGCTCCCCTTGTTTTTCGCCCCCCTTGTTTTTCGCCCCCCTCCTTCCCAGAGCCATAACTTTTTTTATTTTTCTGTCAATATGGGCCATGTGAGGGCTTAATTTTTGCGGGATGAGTTGTACTTTTGAACAACACCATTGATTTTATCATGTCATGTACTAGAAAACAGGAAAAAAATTCCAAGTGCGGTGAAATTGCAAAAAAAGTGCAATCACACACTTGTTTTTTTTTTTTTTTTTTTAGTAGGTTCACTAAATGCTAAAACTGACCTGCCATTATAATTCTCCAGGTCATTATGAGTTCATAGATACCAAACATGTCTAATGTCTAGATTGATAGATCGGGTGATTCTGAACGGTAGATACCAAATATGTGATTGTTTGATATTATTTTTATTGTTTTATTTTGAATGGGGCAAAAGGGAGGTGATTTGAACTTTCATATTTTTAAAAATTTTAAATATTTTGAAAACATTTTCTTTTTACTTTTTGCATGATTCAATTGTCTCCATGGGAGACTAGAATCTGCCACAAACCGATCGGCTCTGCTACATAGAGACGATGATCAGATCGCCTCTATATAGCAGATTTACTCACTTGCTATGAGCGCCGACCACTGGGTGGTGCTCACAGCAATTTGGCACTGACAGCCATAGACGTCTCCAGGAGACCTCTGGTTGTCATGCCAACACACGCGATCACGTGACGGGGGTCACCGGTGGGCGTATTTCTGACTTGACTGCCGGAAGCGCTTGTTAAATACTGCTGCCAGCATTTGACAGGGGCATTTAACAGGTTAATAGCCGCGGGTGGATGGCGATTCCACCCGTGGCTATTGCGGGCATATGTTAGCTGTTCGAAACATCTGACATGTCCCGGGAAAGATGTGGGCTCAACGCCGGAGCCGACATCAGAGGGAGGGAGTTTGACATCGGCATACTATTACGCTCGATGTCGGAAAGGGCATGCTAAGACTGCCATATAAATCGCATTGCAATCCTCGGACTGGCCGTCAGCTCTCCTGACCTTAGCGTAACAGCCTGTATTTCTATGAAGCTGTCACCCTCAGGTCAGGAGAGCTGACGTCCAGTCTGAGGATTGCAATGCGATCTTCACACGAATAATACAGAAGTCTGACTGCACCCTAACCAGAAAGCTTTTCTGTCCTATATAACACATTATTTACTGGCAAAGGGTACTCAGAACAGGCCTCATTTATCACAAAAAGCAGGCCTCGCTGCCTATAGCAACCAATCACGTTGCAGCTTGTATTTCACTAGAGCGGTTTATAAAGTGTAAGCTGAGCTGTGAGTGGTTGCTATGGGAAAGAAGGCCTGGTATGTTAAATGAAGCCTAATGTTTCTTATCTATTGAAAATCCAATTGTAATTGTCACTGCTGATTTGAGCTGTACTTGTATATGAGAAATTACTCTGAAGTGAATATATGAACTGAAAGGCATATGGAAGACATTAGTGTTACCCTCTGTGTCCTCTCACGTGCACACTGCTCAGCTACTGTCACTGAGATGAAATACAAGGCAGCTGAATCCATTACCCCTAACGCACTCTTGCGTGGACATGCTTAGTGTGAATATTTTCAGATACAATAGAAACAAATGGCAGTTTATAATTAACCCTTTCACTGTCATATACAACCAAACATATTGAAATTATGTGTAAAACTGTTTAACATTGGCCAAATTTTCCATAAAACTGGTCCTGTTTTTTAGTATTTCACTCTTAGGCTACATTCACACGTTCCACATATGTGCCCCTCAGAGCCGCGGGTGGAATCACGATCCACCTGCGGCTGTTAACAAGTTAAATGCTGCTGTCAATCTCTAGCATTTAACATGGTCGCGCCAGAAGTGCATCACAAATCGAGTCTATCGGCGCCACTGTCACATGTGATCAAAACATCGTATCTACCCCAAAATGGTAACAAAAACATCAGTTCGACGCACAAAAAATAAGCCCTCACCGAGCCCAAGAGCATGAAAAATGGAAACGCTACAGGTCTCGGAAAATGGCGCCATTTTTTTCTTTTGCAAATTTTTGAATTTTTTTCCACCACTTAAATAAAAAAGAACCTTTACATGTTTGGTATCTGCAAACTCGTAATGACCTGGAGAATCATGATAGCAGGTCAGTTTTAGCATTTAGTGAACATGGGAAACAAAAAACAAAAAAATTTGCAATTTCACTTTGAATTTTTTTCGCGTTTTAAAGTACAATATATGGTAAAATCAACAGAAAAAACTTGAAAAAACCACCGAGTGTGAACTTACCCAAAATGTACACGGATGAGACTTGTATAGGAGCCAGTCATAGTGTTCTATTAGTATTGGTTTTCTCATATTTTCCTTTTGAGCCTCTCAAGGGCCTGTGTGTAACTACAACCCTGTACCCATTATAGTTACGTCTCTGCTGAAATTACTCCTGACTTGGCAAATCAGAGGTACATTTAGGCTATGTGCACACTCTGCGGATTTTGCTGCGGATCCGCAGCGGATTGGGCGCTGCAGATTCACAGCAGTTTTCCATGCGTTTACAGTACCATGTAAACCTATGGAAAACAAAAGCCCCAGTGCACATGCTGCTGAAAAAACAGTGCCGATTTCCTGCGGATATACCAAAATCAGTCCGGAAAAATCCGCAAGACTTTCCGCAACGTGTGCACTTAGCCATACACTTGAAAGGGCTTGTCCATCTGCAGCCTATCCACCCTAATAATTAAATACAGATGAGCTGGAATACCAGACACAAACATAAACATGAGTGGTGCTGTTTTTAAAAAAAGAAAAAAAAGGACCTTATTTCTGGTCCAGGACAATTGCTTTAATTTGAATACTTTGAAGGTGTAAATATCTGGGAAAGAAACTATGCTAAAACTGATTTGGTCAATGTGATTACTCACAAGACAGCTTTCCGGGCTGTTAATGACAAATGTTATTATACAGACTATATTGCTGAGCATGAGCTGCATAAAGTACAGTCAAATGCAAGATACTGTATAGAGGAGAAATTAAGATTGCCTTCCAAATAGTAGCTGGAAGATTAACAGTCAAGGCACCAGCTTTATTGGTCGACTTGATATTTTTCAATGATGAGGCCACTTAGCCATTGTATAAAATGCTATATACAGGGGATATGTTTGAGCTAAATCATGTCTGCAAAGTATCAGCTGCCATTGGGTCTATAAATTGGGACAGGACTAATGGCCAAAGAGCCAAGATCCTTAAAGATTATAGTAAAAGGTGGTTTAGTAGTGGAGCGCCAGAAGGTAGACCCAGAGAGGGGAGAGGGAAGAAAAGGTGCAGAGTCCCCCCGCAGCTTCCAGCCGAACACCTCCAGTGGAGGACGCGATAGCAGGGAAAATGAAGATCGGTCTCATGAGCGCAGAAAGAAGACTCGAACACCAGGTTGTATTTGAACCACCAGTGGTTCAAATACAACCTGGTGTTCGAGTCTTCTTTCTGCGCTCCTGAAACCGATCTTCATTTTCCCTAAGATCCTAAAAGAGGTTGTCCAACTCCATAATGCTCTTTCAAGTGGATCGGTCAATAGATTTCATAGCACAGAAACATAGATTGTTAAATAGATCTCTTAGACTTGATGGGACTGGTGTATTTACTTTGTAAATCCATGTCAGAATGGTTGCATAATCCTGTTTGTAAATTTATTTCAATCTCTGCCCATCAGTCCTGATTGTCAACGTAAAGTGGTATAAATCACAAAAGGAGTTAAATTCACCATACCGATTCTCTGCCTTCCCATACCAACACATCCAATGGTTCCCCATCGGTCTCTGTTCACCCTAATCCCATCATGATGAATTAAACAACATGTGACCACTGCAGTCAATCGCTGACTGTAGAGCTGACTTGCCATCACCATTGAGATTACAGCTACCACTCATTGACCGTAGTACCCACATGTTGTGTTGACCAGTCATTGGTGGAGCTGTTTGAACAAAGACCTACTGGGAACCAATGAAGTATTGGTATTGGAAGACAGAGATTTACTAAGGTGAATTTTATGAATTTTACTATTTTCTACCAGTCTAAGCTGTTTTTAAATAACTTTATAGACAGAGGTTCAATTTTGTGTTTTAGTCCCATTTCTATTAAAAATAAAAGTCTTTTTTTGAAGACAACCAGTTTAGATGGCTTCCTATTTCATTAGAACAATATAACAGTAAAAAAAATATGTTTGCTTTCTTCCAACAAAGCCACTTTTGTCCATGTTCAAGTAAATTAGATTTCTTTTCAATACCAGGCACTGCGTGTTGGTGAGAGTGGCACTGTTTTTGAAAGAAAGCAAACATGTTTTTCTAATCTCAAACTGGCTTAACAAAATATTCCTAGAGCTTCCTTATTATTTTTGCTGAGACTAAGGATCCTGAAAGCTTCTCCTCTCGGAATTGAAATATATCAGGTACTGCAGAACCCGAACCAATGTGCCTGCACTCTTCTTGACCACAGAGCACAGGAATTACTCTATCTTCAGCACATTTTCTGAGGTCAAAGATGAATTCCTCCAGTAATACGAGTTTCCTAGAACAAATTGAATCTGCAGATTTCGACAGACTTACGAAAGGGCTGTCCTATTCAATGATTGACAGATTTTCCTGTCCAGTAGGCCCGAGGAAAACATATAAAAGATGTCAACCAGATGTTTATAAAAATATGACGTATGTCCTTGAGTTATTTTGTACTTCCTATCTACTCAAATTACATTCCCTTTTGTAAATTGGCATAATTGTTTCTTCTATACTCAAGTAAAATTTCATTAAAACGGCATTAAGTGGACATTGTGGACTGCCAGCACCTGGGCACGGCAATCATTCTGCTGCCCCTAGTCTGTGGACCTTTACCACTACCTGAGTCTCTACCTATGGAACTCCTTATTCCCCAAGCACATGTATTTTATTTTAAGAAAATACTCAAGTAATTATAGTTATCACTTTATTTTTTACTGAAATCTAACATATATTAAAAATAAAATTAATACAAATGATAAAGTTATACATTTTGATAACATTTATTTCACTCTATTTTTTTTTACATGTTTTGTGTTTTTATGTGACTATTTTATTAACCAAGTTCTAACCCTAACCCTAGCCCTAACCTTAGCACTCATTGCTGGTTTATCAAAATGCTTGCATTATGGAGTGTTAGATTGCTAGATTAAAGCTAGGTTCACACAGCCCCATTTTCTTTCATTGGAGAAGATCGGTCTGATTAGGCTAATCACACAATGATCAGATTATGATCAAAGTTTGAACAGAGTGTGATCTGATTCACAGACGCAAATCGTGCATGCTGCAATTTCTTCTTCATACAGACTCGATCCGAGAAAGAAAATGGAAATGTGCACGGCCTATAGAATAAGATTGGTCCAAGTGCGATTGGATGTTTTGTCGGATTGCACTCGGACCGAAAAAACGGTCGTCGGCGCCTGCTTCCAACAGTGGTTTCACATCGTCTTTTGGGAAGGTTTTGATCAATGTTTTAGAGCCAAAGCAGAAGTATTTGTAAAAGGAATGGTTAATATAAAGGAAAGATGTTTATTTCTCATTATTGCTCGATTCATTTCTGGCTTTGGCTCACAAAACTGCATCAAATAATTGTGTTTTCCCCCAAAAAAGTGTATGAAACGACCCTAAAATAATTACAAAAAGGATTATCAATACTTCCCTCTCTAGTATTGGCCATGGACAGTGAGTGACTCTACGCTCTACCAGCACTCCTAATGTGGGAGACCAAAAACATACAGTGTTAAGATGCCACAAAACTACCAAGGATGAGCAAGATCGAAACCCCAACAGGTTCAATTTGATGTTTGGGCTTTTTGTTTACGCAAATTGAGTTTTGACTAAATATATATTTCAAACTAAACATTGTGTAGGATGACTCTACCGAAAACTGGTAAAAAAAAATATTTCCGTAATTAAAATCATTACGCTGGTGGTTGCCACCACTCCTTACTGGAATATCTCCTGATACCTAAAATAGAAATGTTATAGAAAAATGTCAGTCAACAGATTTAATCAGGGCCCTTGCTGTCATTTGGCAGGCACCGTTGTAAACATCTGACATGCTTCATCATCGTCTAACCAGTGAACCTCTTCTTCACACCACTGTCAGTTTCCATGGTGATAGAATTTCCTTAGGAGCATCAAATATTCCCAACAATTCTGCCAAGGGACAACAACAGCCGTAGGTACATCTGGCCATATACACACAGAACATTTGGCAAAAAAGTCCAGTAATCAATATGTAAGTCGAAGGGTGTAGAGTAATTATAGGAGATGCAGAGGTATCAATCACACCCATATTCTGTAGGCTAAGGGAGGACGTTGCTTTAAATGTTGGACTGAGGTCCCGGGAACAATAAGTTATGCCGGTGCTCATGGCAAATATGTGCATCTACAGTAACAAGAGGATCGGTTATGATTTTTGGACATATTACTGCTACTGGAACTGGAACATCCATGTTTCCCTAAGATATGAGACATCTTGCAAACATCAGCATTTTTTTTCTAAACGGTGAAAGCTGAAAAATCTGATGCCTCGGTGATGCCATGTAATGATAGAGCCCTAGCCTAAGAGGAAGAGCTGGCATCCGTTCAATATGAGGATACATGTACACAAAGCATTTCCATATGGATACGATTGCAAAAATGGGGCAGAAATTAGCCATAACATGAATCGATATGGTGCAAATTTGAAATCTATAGTGCAATTCTGCTTAAACTTTAGATTTTCTATGTAGCATTTGCATGAGATATGGTACTATCTTATCGAAAGCACAGTAATTGTAATACAATGCCCCTTGTGCATATGTCCTTAGGGAGATCAGTGCCTGGAAATTAAAGGGGTAGTCCGGGACTTTAACATTGCTAGCCAATCCATAGGATAGGTCATCAATTTCTGATCAGTGGGGATACAAGCCCGGCACCCCACAGATCAGCTGTTCCTTTTGTCGGCGGTGACAAGAATTGCTCAGTTACGAAGCTGATCACAGTTTTTGTCGAAATAGTTTGTCGGAATAGGTTTAGACAGCAGAAAATCTGTAGAACATCTTCCCTGGAAGTGTTAAGACGTGGAGAGGTCAATATCAGTGATTTTAATGCATTAAGGTAGAATAGGGAGTTAATAGATCTATTTATTGTTAGTGTTTCTCTGCAGTGTCTCTACTCCACATATATAGCTTTACAGCACCTTATGTATACTCTGACTGCAGCACACACAAATAAACAGCACTCCTGAATACACAATATATAGAAACTCTGCTCTGCTGCATATACACACATCCAGCCCTGCTACATGTACACACAACTCTGCTTTTATATCCACACAGCTCTCCTACATGCACACACAGCTTTCCTACATACACATACAGCTCTCCTACATACACACACAGCCTACATACACACACAGCTCTCCTACATATACACACAGCTCTCCTTCATACACACACAACTTTCCTACATACACACAGCTCTCCTACATGCACACACAGCTCTCCTACATACACACAGCTCTCCTACATGCACACACAGCTCTCCTAATTACACACACAGCTCTCCTACATACACACAACTCTTCTACATTCACACACAACTCTCCTACATACACACAGCTCTCCTACATGCACACAGCTCTCCTACATACACACACAGCCTACATACACACACAGCTCTCCTATATACACACACAGCTCTCCTACATGCACACAGCTCTCCTACATACACACACAGCCTACATACACACACAGCTCTCCTACATATACACACAGCTCTCCTTCATACACACACAACTTTCCTACATACACACAGCTCTCCTAATTACACACACAGCTCTCCTACATACACACACAGCTCTCCTATATACACACACAGCTTTCCTATATACACACACAGCTCTCCTACATACACACACAGCTCTCCTTCATACACACACAACTCTCCTAAATACACACACAACTCTCCTAAATACACACACAGCTCTCCTACATACACACAGCTCTCCTACATGCACACAGCTCTCCTACATACACACACAGCCTACATACACACACAGCTCTCCTACATACACACACAACTCTCCTAAATACACACAGCTCTCCTACATACACACACAGCTCTCCTACATACACACACAGCTCTCCTACATACACACACAGCTCTCCTACATACACACACAGCTCTCCTACATACACACACAGCTCTCGTACATACACACACAACTCTCCTACATACACACACAACTCTCCTTCATACACACACAACTCTCCTAAATACACACAGCTCTCCTACATACACACACAGCTCTCGTACATACACACACAACTCTCCTACATACACACACAACTCTCCTTCATACACACACAACTCTCCTTCATACACACACAACTCTCCTACATACACACACAGCTCTCGTACATACACACACAACTCTCCTACATACACACACAACTCTCCTTCATACACACACAACTCTCCTAAATACACACAGCTCTCCTACATACACACACAGCTCTCCTACATACACACACAACTCTCCTACATACACACACAGCTTTCCTACATACACAAACAGCTCTCCTTCATACACACACAACTCTCCTACATACAAACAAAGATCTGCTACATCATTCACACACACTTCTGCTGCAGCCTTTAACACTTTATACACTACCACATTTTGAAGTTTCTTCTAGTTAGGTACCAGGTGGGGAGTATTCCAATTGCTTTTGTCATGCGCGCGCAGCTATTAAATGTGAACAAGTCAAAATGGCTTCCTTCACAATTTTTAGCAGTGTTTTTTGGCTTTTAAAAATACTATGCGCTTCATGATTTTTGCTATACTTTTTTGTGGCTTTTTTAGATTTTTGTTTTGCATAATCTAAACTTGAAATGTATTTTAAATGAATATCAAATGCAATAAAAACACATAAAATGTAACTAAAAAAGCCTCACAAAAATACATTGTGCCTGACACATCAAGACTGGCATTGTTCATGCTGGTTTTGATGAGGAAATGGCCTGGAGTCAGACACTCCTGATTCATAAACGTACTATAATTAAGGGCCTTTGTTGTGACAGGTTCTTGACAGTTTTTAATGTTTTCTACATGGATCCCGTTGTTTTAATTAATTTAAATTAAAGGACTTTTTATTTTACTGGATGGTCACGGCGAACCTTTCCTCCCTTTGTGGTTTTTGCTTATGTTTTTTGCTCCAAATTAATCAAAATGGCATATATAATTGTCCCTTTTTCTTATTTTAACAGGTTTTTATTTTTCTCATCATTGAGAAAGCTCACACGTTTTCAAAATGTCACAAAAAATGTGCCAAAATAACTGGCACAAAAACCACTCCAGAGACCAAACTGGACTAGAGTTACTCCAAATTTTGCGAGTTTTTAAAGAAGTCACATTTTGTGAACCTGTCTAAAACATCTGGAAAAACCAAATTGACATAAAAATCTGAAAATGAGCTAAACCACCAAAGACAACTTGAAAAAAGCGCTAATCATTTTATGAAGTTCTCACGAATAAAAAAGTCACAAAGAACCCACCAAAAACCAAGAAGCCCACCAAAAACCTGCCGGAAAAGCTATGATGAATATGGGCCTAAACTTTCCATCATTTATTCAGTAAATGTTCTCCATAGTTCACACTCTGTGATTAATGGCCCTTTAGCTACATTAGTAAGAATTTCCTGCTATGACATCAGAAGTTATGAGTGACGTCCTAGTGAGGACAAAATCCTGTAGTCAGGGCACTGAAGGATAAGTAGATGATTTCATCACTATTAATAGTGGAAAGGAAATAGAGATATTGTGCATCCTATATATATACCATATATATATATGTATATGAAACATTTTAAACACTAATCTATTGTATGCATTTGAATCAGGTTTGCCCTCCGCCCAGAAACCACAAGTTCTGATTTTCCCCATAATCATTAACATAAGGCTTAAAGTAAAATGCCTTTTGGGAAAACTCCAACATTTTTATGAGCTGAACAAACCTTGGCTACAGAAAAGAGCCTGTAAAACTATTTTGTGCAGCCAGTAAGAAAAAGATAGAAAAAAAGTAAAAGTATTAAGTTTAATTCTTATTTTATGAATGGGTACATAGAGTAGTTCACGAATGGACTATAATGGTGCCCTCTTCTGGAGTTGGTTCACACCACCACATCCCTAACAGCTTTGGACAAGAAGACTCCTTTCCACCATTCTTGGGGCAATTTCTGAACATTATTTTCCATTCTCACGAGCATAATGATTCCATGTACCTGTCCTTTCCAAAGTACCATCATCCAATTATCCAGGTCACTGGAGGACACAGACCTAAAAGGTCCCATGTGCAAGAACAGTACACGGGCCCTTTGCTGTTCAATAGTTCAATATAATATACAATCGCATCTATTTTACAGGTAGAAATGTGCCCCCTTACCTCTAACTGGTTGCACCAATGATATGCCCACTCCTGATACTAGTTTGTCCCTGTTAGAATATATACAATACAAATATTTCCAGGTCAGGACCTCCCCGGGAGCAGAGACTTGTTACCGATGCATCATTAGCCTCTGATGATACTGGGGTAGGCTAAACTAGACCCATAGTGTCAACCAGATCTTCATTCTAAAAGTGGATATTCAGATGGGAAAATTCTTTACATGGATCTCCCAATGTCTTACCTAGCTGCATGCAATTTAATATTCATCTGAAAAAGAAACGAACATTCCCCATCTGGCAATAGCAGCAGATCAAAGTGGTTCTAGTCTCAGGACTCAGTATACAGCTGTTACTTAGAGACAAATGAAAAATCTTATAAGGTGACCATCAACTTCAGATCACCTACAACCAACTCTCCAATACACATGAATGCTGGGCCGCATGAGTGTTCAAGTGTTTTAAATGGGAAGAGAGCAGTACACTTCTGCCAGACATCTCTGGTGCCAGCTTTTTTCCTGACAGATCAAAAAGATCGGGGGTCAAGATCCAACAAACCCCATCCTTCTTTCCTCTTACAGATAAGAGTCGAAAAAATACTCATTACAAAAGATAGGTGGCCTCGCCTAAAACAGCAGGTCAGATAACTTTTCTCTAATGTGTGTGGGCCCTTTAGCATCTCAAAACAGACATCATGACCACATCAATGATCTACTAAGCAGTAGTGTAGCTACCAGGAGAGCAGAGGGTGCGGTCACCCCGGGCCCCATGCTCGGAGCGACCACCACTTGGCGCCCACCCAGCGCTATACTACCCTTAACTATATCGAAGTAAACATTGCGCCAATATGGTTAAGCCAGGGTTGCACAGCATGCGGCTTGGTGCCGGCTCCCTTTTCCATGTGGTCAGATGTATTCCTGACTTAGATGTGAATACAACTGAGCAACACTGAAGTGCTGGGAGGTAGGGGAGTGCTCATCATCTCCTCGCACAGACATGCAGTGGAGTGATGTGGTCGCACACTGCTGATCTCATCACTCTGCTGCTGTGATCACTGAGCCACATAGGTGGCTAGGACGGGTTGTGCTTGTATATTATGGGGTAGTGGGGAAATCTGAGAGGGAGCAGCATGGGGGTTTGTGTACCATATGGAGAACAGTTGGGACAGTATGTAGAGGAGGGAGCATAGAGGACAATATATAAGAGTGGGGTGGACCATTTGGAGAAGTGAGGACATTATAGAGAGGTGTAGGACCAAATGGAGAAATGGGAGCGTGGGGGGACCATATGGAGAAGTGGGTGTTCAATATGAAGAAGATGAAGAAATGGGGTGACAGTATGGAGAGAACAGGATGAAGAATTGGGAGCATCTGAGGACAATATGGAGAAGTGGGAGTGTGGTTGGATTGTATGGAGAAATTGGGGCACAATATGGAGAAGTGGGGGATCATATGGAGAAGTGGGGGACATTATGGAGAGGTGGGGGGTACTGTATTGAGAAATGGAAGCATGGGTGGTGGGTGGACCGTAAGGAGGAATGGGTGTACAATATAAAGAAGTAGGCGGACAGTATGGAGAGGTGGGAGCACAGGAGACAATATGGAGAAATAGGGGTACAGTATGGAGAATTGAGAGCGTGTGGGGGCCATATTGAGAAGTGGAAGTATGAGGGAATCATAGGGAAAAGTAGGGGAGCAGTATGTAGAGATGGGAGCGTGGGGGAAAAATATGGAGAGGTGAGATGGTGGGGGACAATATGGAGAAGTGGGGGCACAGTATGGAGAAGTTAGATTCTTGTATTTACAGTGGATCTGGTAATGGATTCATGTACTGACCATGGTCCTGATCATGTACAAACATACCAATCCATAATTGATCAGATGTCATCACCTGGCTGAGGCAGTCACCTTTCTGCCACTGGTTCCCTACTGTGGCTGTCACCCATGCTGCCGAAGTGGGAAAGGTAAGTGCCTTAAGGAGCCAAAGGTTATAGGGACTTTTATTGTATATGAGGGATGTTAGTGAAGGCACAGTATCATATGGGAAGTATGAAGAGGAAGAAAAGTGTGGTTCTACTGCTGTATTCATCTACTGATGGTAGCTCTGGCACTGCATAAATTTACCAATAGTGGTTCTGGTGCTGTATTCATGTACTGACTGTGGTTCTCGTGCAGCATTCATGTACCGATGGTTGTTCTGTGTATAGGGGAGCTCTGGCGTGTCAGTAGGATGGATGAAGCGTTTCTGCAGGTTGGGTATATACGAGGACGTTGCTGGAAAGCTACATCTGTGGGGCTGAGTATTGTCACTAGATAAATCATATGCAAATCAACATGATGCACTGCAAACCTTAATAAATTTTGCAGGTTTTTCAACAAATATACCAGAAAAAGTATGCATTTCATATTCATATTTTTGTAGATTTGTCCCAGCATGTAAATGTAGAACATTGCCCTTTAGGACCCAGATGCTTCATACTTCTTAGTATGACCTATTTATGACTGGCTTCCAGCAAAGTATCGACTTACTGTAATGTTGTGAAAGTTGTCTATACAAATTAGGATCCCTTCAGCTGCTAGCTATCAAGGGGCTGTCTGGCTCCTTTTGATGTGAACTCTTTTGGAGAAGGGATTGGTCGTTTTCACAGCTGATTCTATTGTGTTCTCCCCAAAAGTGACGACAGAAGAATATGGGAACTCCCAGCATCATAGGAATTAATATGCACATAGCCAAGCCAAACGTTAAAAAACAGAGGACATGGTGCCGAAAACATTTTACGACTGAAATGATCTAGTATATAGTGAGTTTAGTTTATTTCTGTTATTATTATTATGTTTTTTAAGAATAACATTTATAAATAATATAATAATATGAATAATAGAGAAAATAATAAAAATAATAATTGTCCATCCATCTATCTATTTATCTGTAAAATTTGGCAAATAATATAAAATCTACTCACCGGATTTAAGAAGTACAATCATTATGACAGGTATTAAAAGAACAATGGCTGCAACTATGACAAGAATTACTTTTAATTGAGGCTGCAAAAAGAAAACATAAAATCAGGAAACAAGACAATAAACAAAGTAGCTAAAAACAGAAGAATTCCGCTATCTTCCATTGATTACGATGATACAGTGACCGCCAGAAAGATGTATTAATATATTTTAAAAAATCTAAAATTCTATAATCAATTTAAAATGTTTAAACATTATCAAATAATAAAGATGGTAATTTCTAAAATAAAAGGCTGCGTCTTCAGGAACTCACCTTCATCCTTACTAGAAATATAGGAAACTAAGAGAAAGCTGCTGAGAATTGCTTCTGAATGGTTGTGAAGTGCCAACGTGCAGGAAGTTTCCTTAGGAATCACAATTCCTCCAAAACACTGTTGATTTTGCTCAATACTTTGAAACTTTTGGCAACCTTTGGAGATTTAAAAAAAAAAAAAAAAGAAATTGAAAACAGATTTTATGGGCGTATTTTTGCTTTTGGGAATAACAGTGGGTGGCTCCAAACCTCATGGTCCAGCAGAAATTGAGCTAAACTTACCATCCACCTATGACTCAACAACTTCATATAGAAAAATGTGCAAACAGGTCAAATCTACCAGAAAGTAATTAAAATCTGCTACAATAAGTTACTTTAAAAGGTAACAGAGTGATCTCAGGAACAGCAACGGATAGAAGTTTAGTAGAAAAAAAAAGTTTGTGTCTGTTTCTTTTTATGATTCATTTCCTGCAGAAAAAAAAACAGAACTGCATGTCACAAGATACGGCAAAGTAATAAGCGCAGTAAGCACGCCGGATAGTTAAGGTCACATAACACATGGGATGTATAGACAGGCACACTTTGTTTCCTATAATTTTGGGGTTGTGTTTAGGTGAGACATGCAATGCATTGATTTTTTTTTTTGTGCACCATTAATGGGATTTTCTGGGCTTAAAATATTGTTTCCCTATTCTGTAAACAGTGAACAGCTCAGCTCCGTTAACTGTATATCGGCCATCCTCGGGTACTGTAGCTCAGCTCCGTTCACTGTATATCGGCCATCCTCGGGTACTGTAGCTCAGCTCTGTTCACTGCGTAGTGGCCATCCTCGGGTACTGTAGCTCAGCTCCGTTCACTGTGTAGTGGCCATCCTCGGGTACTGTAGCTCAGCTCCGTTCACTGTGTAGCGGCCATCCTCGGGTACTGTAGCTCAGCTCCGTTCACTGTGTAGCGGCCATCCTCGGGTACTGTAGCTCAGCGTTCACTGTGTAGTGGCCATCCTCGGGTACTGTAGCTCCGCTCCGTTCACTGTGTAGCGGCCATCCTCGGGTACTGTAGCTCCGCTCCGTTCACTGTGTAGCGGCCATCCTCGGGTACTGTAGCTCAGCTCCGTTCACTGTGTAGTGGCCATCCTCGGGGTACTGTAGCTCAGCTCATGCTGAAGTGAATAGTAGATGAGTGGCAGCACATGGACAAAGCCACTACATAGTGAACGGAGGTGCACTAAGTTAATTGTTTGCATCCAACCTTCAGCGGGGCTGATTATGGCTGATGGGAGGGGTTGCTGGGTATCGGACCCCCACAGATCTAATCTGAAGCTGAGATATGTCTATCACCACTGAAAAAATAATCATTGATCACCTTTTCTCACTACAGTATTGTACTGTTCCTTTATTACAGATACTGAATATTTCTAAATAAATTTACAACTGGGTATTACCATTCCCATTGACAATGTGACATGCCTCTATAGGCTTGGACTGGCCCACAGGAGAACAGGAGAATTCTCTGGTGGGCCCCTGTGCAGTAGTAGGCCACCACCCTCTTATATGAGCAGTACTTGGCACAATACACTTGATTCGTCATATAGAGACAAAGAAAACTTCTTATTCATTTAACAATCGACCCAAATTATCGCTATACAATTTTATGAATGAGGATAAAGTCAGGGGGTTGGACCAGATGACCCAGGAGGTCCCTTCCAACTCTACCCATTCTATGATTCTATATTTACATGTGGCTGAAAAGTGGGGCCCTGGAATTGATGTTACTGGTGGGCTACTGGCATCCCAGTCCAACAATGTGCCTTTATATAGTCTGGCAGTCTCAGCACGGATTCATCAGTGTTGGAGTCTGTAGGTACACACTCCCTACTGGTAACACCCTATTGTCAATTTACGCATAAATTTCTGGAAGGAATAGCATTATTAACCGGAGGAAATTCTCAAATAATACAGGTAATATATAGAGTGAATATAGCTGTGCTCAGTTTTTTGATTACATACAACTGCCAAAGGGGCTAAATACAGCGGATCTTTGGGGATGCCGGGTGTCTGATCCCCCTTGGATCTGATATTGGTGACCTATGCCAAGCATATTTTTTTTATTACACTTACTAATTAGCGCCATTAATTTCCACATTATCATCACTGTCCCCATGGGGGCTCACAATTAAATTTCATATCAGTACATCTTTGGAGTGTGGGAGGAAACCGGAGTATGGTGAGAAAACCCATACAAACACGAGGAGAACATACAAACTCCTTGATGATGTTGTCCTTGGTGGGATTTGAAGCCAAGACCCCATTGCTACAAGGAAACAATGATAACCACTGAGCACTCCAGAGTTTTACCGATTTGCCTCAAACATAAATGTTTTGAAATATTCTCATCAACAGACCCTTTATAAGGCTGATGATACATACAAAAATCAATATAGTGAGTACTAGTGATGAGCGAATATACTCGTTACTCGACATTTCCCGAGCATGCTCGGGTGTCGTCCGAGTATTTTTTAGTGCTCGGAGGTTTAGTTTTTATCGCCTCAGCTGAATGATTTACATCTGTTAGCCAGCATAAGTACATGTGGGGGTTGCCTGGTTGCTATGGAATCCCCACATGTAATCAAGCTGGCTAGTAGCTGTAAATCATCCAGCTGCGGAGAAAAAAACTAAATCTCCGAGCACTAAAAAATACTCGGAGGACCCCAAGCGTGCTCGGGAAATGTCGAGTAATGAGTATATTCGCTCATCACTAGTGAGTACATACATATGTATAAATTTCCAGAAAAAAAGACAATTTACAAAAAGTACAAAAGGTTCAGAACATATATTGTAAGCATGATCAGTATACCAGTTTATTTCGTGCTAAGATATATGAAGTTAAACAAGATACTTAAAACATCCCAAGGTACAAGAGAAATGTCAGGAAGGCCAAATATAAGTAAACTCCATTTCTTGCAGTGTATAAAAAGGTGATGGGCTCCTAGAGAATATCGAGTTCTACTGCACAATGCAAATGGATCATGAACGGAAGAGTAGGAAATGCAAAGCTTACTAATTACTAATGTATTTGTTAAAGCAAAGGTAATTGAGGATGAAATATATATATATACCAGGGTGCGTCAAGAGGTCCCGTTGAGAAGGTGCTAAGGGAGGTGTCCTTTGTGTTATGGACCACCAGTGGAATGGAGGCATAAATCATCAGTCATAAAAAAAACACTGCCTACTAGGGGGGTAAATATAAATGAGCGTCAGTTTGTCCAGAAGATATTTTATGTTTGACGGACATCCAATATAGTCCAACCTGGACGTGCTCGGATGACGTGTTATCAGAGCATGCTCAGGTGTTATTCGAGTATCTCGGATTTGCAGGAATAATATGCTCGAGTCCCCGCGGCTCCATGATTCGCAGCTGTTACAGCCTGAACACATGCAAGGATTGCCTGGTTGTTAAGGAATCGATATCAAAGTCCTGGACAACCTCTTTATATTGGAATATCTCATTACAGTATTGGAAAATGTGTTTTCTACTCCAACCCATCACAGTCCTCATTCTAATGCATGGGGTCATCACAATCCAATCAAGAGCTGTAAAAATGGTATTCTGGACTATTTGGCTTGGAGCAAGCATATAGAGTATTAAAACACAAATAATCTGACTGTGAGACGGGAGAGAGTTTTCACTTTTTATCCTTTTAAATGTATTAAGACTAGGGAACGTATAGAATATTCAATAAATATATAGTATTTGGAATAAAAGACAATTAAGTTAGGAAACAGTTATTTTTGGTAAAACAATTTTTTTTTTTTTGACAATGTGAAAATTGATCTGGTCATGTAGGGCAGAAAACCATCTGTTTTTAAATAAGGCATCTGCCTGGTCTTCTATTCTCAACACATGTGCATCAGCAGCGCTGGAATCCTATGTTTATTAGTTTCATTATTAATATCATTCATTTTTCATCACCTATTTTCTTTAAGTCTGTTGTTTTATAATTTTATTTACAAAAGAATTACATATCAGATGTTCTTTAATTTATAGATTGATGAAGGAAAATAACTGTTTTTTTCCGCGCTGCTGGTGGACTGATGAAAAGGATCCAGAATACACAGAAACTGTAATATTGTGGTTTTATTATCGGCACTTTTGAAGTTGACACACTTCTTCTTCAGGATAAAACCACATGTAGACACAATAACAGACAAACAGCTTTAAAGGAGGGGTATTGGAATAAAGGCGCCAAAGAGGCACAAGATGTGTCAAAGCTCGCCTCTCAACTGTTATAACAAAAAAACGAATAAAAATACCCAAGAATAAAAATACAACCATATGCAGGAGAATTTATATAGAACGGAACCAATTATGATTTGTGGTGTTTGCAGGAAAAATTATTATATGTATTTATAGTGATGAGCGAGCATCCTTGGATACCGTGTTATCTGAGCACGCTCGTGTATTATTCGAGTATCTTTGGCATGCTCAGATAATATGGTCGAGTCCCCGCGGCTGCATTTCTTATGGCTGTTAGACACCCGCAACACATGCAGGGATTTCCTAATAAACAGGTAATTCCCGCATGTGTTGAGGCTGTCTAACAGCTGCAAATCATGCAGCCGTGGGGACTAGAACATGTTATATCAGCACATCCGAGATACACGAATAACACCTGAGCGTGCTAACACAATATCCGAGGACACTTGCTGATCACTATTTATTTTGCATAGTGTTATGGTAAAAATAAAAATACATTGTAAATATATAAACTAATGGATTTGAACTGATGCTTTTGGGATTCCGATGTCTGAGCGATGCTGCTGAGTGAGCCATGAACGATGAATGCGACAAGAACTGGATTCTAAAACAACAGAAATAATAATAAAATAAATAATTCAATTTAAACTTTCACTTTTTTCCGCCACTATTATTCCACCCTGGCACAACACTCTCCAGTCACTACAAATATTAACACTGGATAATCCCACAAGTACCAGTCTGAATCCCATCTCTGCTCTGGTAATAAAACAAATTTGTTTTTCACTCAAAGATATATATATATATTTTTTTTTTAAATAAATTATAACAAAAGAATCTCCACCACCATTACCTATAATTTTATTTTTATTTTTTAACCTTATAATCAGGCTATTTTACATATTTCCTCTAAACCTTCTGTGATAATTGCAGAACTCAGTGCTGGGAGACACAGGGTCTGTGGTCTTTCGCCCCATCCCCCTTACCCCCTGGAGAGAGCTTCAAAGGCCTGTTTAATTAAAGAAAAATATTGGTCTTGGGGAATCCCAAGGGTGGGGGCTGAGTGGTATGGAGCAAGTATTCCTGGGCCAAACTACATCTGATAGAGAATCTCATCAGATATCAAAATGATATTAATTAGATACCACTTTCCCTTATCTCACCTCAATGCATTTCGCTTCACAAGTGCTGATTGTTTTAGAATCCAAAGCTTGTTACATTCATCTTCCATGGTTCACTCAACAGCATCACTCACAGATACCGGAATCCCCAAAACAACCCTTTGAATGCATTAGCTCAGATAAGTACAGTATATTTTTATTTTTATCCAAATATTAAACAAAATAAATAAATAAAATATTTTTTTTGCTTCAAACATGACAAATCACAATTGGTTCCATTTTATATAAATTCTCGTACATACGGTTGTATTTGTATTCTTGGATATTTGTACTCGCTTTGTTTTGTTATAACCGTTAATAAGTGAAGTTTGACAAGTCATGTGCCTCTTTGGCGCCTTTATTCGAATATCACTCCTTCAAAGCTGTTTGCCTGTTAATGTCTGTACACGTGGGTATGTCCCGAAGAAGGAGTGTGTCAACTTCAAAACTTAATAAAACCGCCATATGACAGTTCCTGTGTATCCTGGATCCTTTCCATTAGGCTGGGGTCACACTTGCGAGTGTAATGCAAGAAACTCGCATCAATACCCGGCACTGCCGCCGGCACTCGAGACCGGAGTGTGCGGCTACATAGAAATACATGCAGCCATATGCTCCGGTCCGAGTGCCGGCGGCAGTGCCAGGTATTGATGCATCACACTCACAAGTGTGGCCCCGTCCTTAGTCTACCACCAGCAGGAAAAATCCACTCATTATCCTTCAGCATTCTAATTCTGGTCTGGAGACCTGTAGATCTGCAGCAGCTGACGACCTCCAATTCTTCAAAATAGTTGTGTATTGCACAACAGCACCTGGTTAGAAAATTTACCCATTTATAATTTTTTGCGATCAGATAGCACCCTATTGCTCCCCATCTCCGCAACTTTATTTATAAATGAAAAAAGGAGAATTCTTAATATTGACGAGATGGTAATCACTCTTTGGTTTGAGAAGGAATAATATATTGGTCAGTCTCTGAAATTTAAAGAAATCTTTTCATCTGTTTCATGCTGCCCTAACAACGAGCAGCATCAATCAGACACCGGCTCCCGCATTAGAAACATCTATATTTTATTTCAGACAAAAACAAGAATTGAAAGTGCTGCCAGGGACAAGATGACTAGTCTAAGAAGGCATGTGCTTGTTGGCTTCTCCCCGCCTGCTCAGGGTGATTGACAGGTGTCTTTCCATGAACACACTGACTGATGAGTGTAGCTGACTGCCTCTTGGACTAGTCACCTTGTACACTTCAGTGTTTCAGAGCAAAACAGATATGTTTGCAATGCAGGAGCCGTTCTGATTCATGTTTTCCATGGTTTGGATACCATAAAACATCTGACAGGTTCTTTTTAAAGCTAAAGTTCATCTGTTCCTTAAAATTATTCTATAAGCCAAATTGTTCCCTTTACAAGCTCATATAAAGCAGGCTAATGGAAATGCACTGATTCCGGTTTTCTATAGTGCAATAAATAAAAATCGGAACTTCTTTGAGGCTTACTTAGGTTGCATTTTCATATTATACAGTGCTGGTTTGTACAGAATGCAATCATGGGTTAAAAAAAAAAGTAAGTTCTCATCCCGGTCAGTGACTGACTGCAGCGCTGTCTACATGAAGTCACTGCTGCAGTCTATACTTAATCACCAGAGTTCCGGACACACAATGTTGGTCCTAGGAATGGTAAGTAAAGTGCGGTTTGTTAATTTTCCACAAGGAATTCATCCAACAGGCACAAGATTTTCTGAAAAAGTACAATCCCTTTAAGTGTAAAAGGGATCTTCCGTGCGCAGCTTTACATCACCTGCTGGTTTCATGGCATTAGCACCTGGCTGGGACATCACAAGAGCTGCAGCCAATCAACAGAAGCTGATCGAGTGCAGAATTGTCATCTCAAGTGGGCTGATTAGAAGAAACAAATGTCATAGAATCCTAGAATGTTAGAGTTGGAAGGGACCTCAAGGCCATCACGTCCAACCCCCTGATCAATGCTGGATTCACTAAACCATCTCAGACAGATGTCTGTCCAGCCTCTGTTTGAAGACTTCCATTGAGGGAGAACTCACCGCCTCTCGTTGCCGCCTCTTCCACTCAATGATCACCCTCACTGCCAAAAATTTTTTTCTAATGTCTAATCTGTATCTTCTCCTTTTCAGTTTCATTCCATTGACATAACCCAAAAATCCCTTTTTCTTGCTTTTGGTCTTCCTTGCAAGCCTCACTTCATTATAATGCAAACAGCATTATATTCTTTTTCAGATTCGCTCCCCTCTTTCCATTTAATGTCATCTAAGCCGAGTGGAAAAAACAGTAGGGATGCAGCATGGTGGAGCATCGACTTAAAAAAAAATGGCTTCCCATGGTAGATATTACACCGGTATTCACATCTTATATATTCATGATATATCCAATGGAATCTTCAACTATGTCATGAATGGGGTCCGGATTTGTGCCACTGTCAGTACAGAGGTGGTCCGTATTCATATTTATATGTATGGCAAGTCCAAACACCATAGACAGGAGTGGAACCTACATCTACTTCGCAATGCATATGCCATGAATATACAGTACAAGAACACAACTTTGAAGATATGTTTTGGCATTTTACATCTCACTGTGCAGCTTTGCTGTGTAGAATGGGGCTGGGTCAGCAAAGGCATCTCATTATCATAAGAGGCAGACAGCTGGAGGTCTAGATGAGGCAGAATAACAACTCTATATGTTATTCACACAGATAAGGTGTATAAGAAGCTCCCCAGTCACTCTCTGCTATCTTAGGGTGAGGCCTATACTCCATCTTTTCTTGGAGACTGTCAAAGTGTATTACACACTTTTCTGTCTATAACTTTCCATTCATTGTAGCTGCAATAAAGTGCACACATACTGCTGCCCTGTCTATACAAACAACATAGGATAGAAGTGTGTGCCTCTTAATAAAAAAAACAGATCCAACATTAAATAAATAATACACACATCTCTTCTTTAAAGACTTACTTTTAATTAATTAATTAATTAATTAATTAAACTAAAATTAAATACATGATACATGAATACACTTATATTATACTCTGGTCCCTGAGCAGTGGAATTTAGATAGTGGGCTCCATAGTGTGTAATAGGCCACCTTTGCATGGGGAGTATGATATGGAGCAGAGGATTTATCTTCGAAAGGTCTTGCTAAAAAAAGAAAAGGATGCTCGATTGAATTTTCATCCAAAATCAAACAAAGGACAGTTTGTTGAGAAGATTCATTTGTTTCATGTGAAAAATTGTAAACACATAAAAATCAATCTATTTAACCACATAATAACAAATAACAAATTTCCAACTTGATTTCTAATTTTACAGGATAGGTTCTAAGATCGAAACGCCTGAAGGCCGACAGAAGAACGATGGCTATCATTGGTGCTGTGTCTAGTGGTAGGTGTGGTTGGGCGGATTTGTCAAAGAAGACAAAGACACGGGTCTTGATTTGAGGAAACAAGGTGGAGTGTGAGGCTCCTGATTCACTAAGTGACACATGCCTCTAAGTCATCACAAATCTGATGAGCGTCAGTCGCCACACTCCCGTCCCATCCCAGGTCAGCCCACTGAGCAAAAATGGCGCGAGAACACCAAAAGTCATCAAATTTTAGGACACCCAAGAGTTGCGCCAAAATGTTAAGACTTTTCAAAGCTCTTTAAGTCAGAATTCTAGAGTAAGAGCTTTGATGATTCAGGCCCATAGGGTATCATTTACTAAAACCATATAGCAGAAAAACTGTCCCAGAAAATTTGGGGGTCTAGAACTTGCTATTAAAAATATGATATGGCGTCATCTGGTGTTGATTTGATTCTGTCAAATTGTCCACCTAAGGTGTCTAGAGATTGAGGTCACAGATGCCTAATAGCTCGGTCCCATCAACTGGATCTTGTGCATTTACTAAAATGTTGTTTTTTGTTTTTTTTTCACCAGCACTGGACACATTGGGTAGACATTAGGAAAAGGAATGAAAAAAAAACAATGGAGGTCACCATATCAAGGAAATGGAAATAAAAGCTCCAGGTGGCACCCTAACAAGTAGATCAGAACTCCAGAGGGCGCCATAACAAGTATGTAATAAAACCATAGTGGCCATAACAAGTAAATAAGAACTCCAGAGGGTGTGATAACAAGTATGTAAAAACGCCAAAGGGTGCCAAGACAAGTAAATAAGAACACCAACGGGCATCATAGCAATTAAATGAGAACCTCAGATAACGCCATAACAACTATATAACAACATCAGAGGGCGTCATAACAAGTAAATAAAACACTAAAGGGTGTCATAACAATTAATTAAGAACACTAAGGAGCACAAGAACAAGTTTGTACGAACACCAGAAAGCACCATAAAAGTATATAAGAACACCACAGGGCACAGAACACATTTTTAAGATCACTAGAATTCGCCATAACAAGTAAATAAGAACACAAGAGAGCGTTACAACAAGTATATAAGCTCACTCGAGGGTGCCATAACAAATATGTTACAGCAAAACGTAGACACCTAAACATTTTTTTAATGATTCCAGTTGAAAAATTATACTTTTTTAGGATTTAACTGAGAATCACAATTCTTAATTATTAAACAAAACATTTAAGAAGTAATATCTACAATCTGATATGATGTTATGGGTAAGGAAGCCACTTTTCATCTGCTAGTTGACTGTTTTACTTGATAAATATGGGCCATAATGCAACAAAGTCAGCGGGGGGAAGCGGGTGCGTCACACATCTCCACCCATTACAAGCTCTCAAGTAATGTCTAAAAAAAATGGCATAAATCAATTTCTTTACTGGATAAATCAAGCAATTAATCACAGCTGGTCTTACTGATGTCACCCTGTACCCATATATTTATATGACACTTTACAGAAAAAGCTCTCTCATCCCAATAATTTCAAGCTACATAAAATTAAAGGAACGTAACATCAACTCGTATATAAACACAGTCCCACTTGTATTCAAGTTAGTGTTAAAATAATACATCTATTTAGTCATCGTCGCTGTCATCAGACTGAAATCTGAATGGTGGGAACTTCATTGGAAGATCTTTCCAAACATCCAAGGTGTCCTTGGTCATCTTCTCGTCCTTATAATTAATGACAAAGTTACAGATTTTCAGGCAGGGAAGTTCGTTGCCTTTATGGACCATTATAGTTCCCCATGTCTGTGAAATAAACATAACAGGAACATTATACAAATTAATGAACAAGAAAACCATGTATGACACCCATACAGAGAAGCCAATTGTTTTCCGCTACAGTCTACCAATTAACATCTACTTGGCACAATCAGATTTGTACCCAAAACACTCAAGGAATTACAAGATTAAATGCATTGATTCCTCCCTTGCTTCTGTCTCATTATTGATAAGATTACACAGATTGGCCTGACTACTCCATAAATGCAATGTCCTTCATATATACACATATATATATATATATATATATATATATTGTACATTAAAAGTAAAGACCATACTATATTTCAGAGCTCCATTTGCAAATTTGTTGGTCATCATTGGAAACAGTCAACAACTTTGTTGTCAGACACTCCCCTGACATCTTAGCTGTTTTTCTACAATGTAGGGGGGCAGTAAAGACCCCATTATATGTAAGATTAAACTTGACTGAAACCACTGATTTGGAAACAATTCGCCAACTACATGATGTGTCTGGAGGTCTCTAACTTGTCCCCCCATCAAATAATGGCGGCAAACAATAAAAATCATAGAGTCTAAATAAAAATGCCCTATCCTTTTTTTCCTCTGGTCGATAAGCCAATGACGGAGGAATCTGGCACTGGCAAATCCTGCTCTCCTCACAAAGAACACATGAATAATTGGCTGTGCATTTATGGGGATTTGTGAGATTGCTTTTGGTCAGATGAGCCTTTGGCAGGGTTGCTATTTAAAGGGTTATTTCCATCTTCATTAATGGATATTGCTGGATAGTGGTTCTAAAAACAAGCACTTTTGTAATTTACCACTCTTTAAAATTTGCAGCCATTCTTGAGTTATTAAAACTTTTCTTTTGTTTACAGATCGTTCCCTAGGAGACCGACCATCGCTGCTGCTTAGCTTGTAAGCCTGACACTGAAGCTGGCTGGGATTAGGAGATAACAGTGAGCTCCAGCAATACCATCAGCTTCAAACCAGTGCTTAAACCTCAATAGAAAAGAGCTTGTAAGCACTATGCATGTTCTGCTGTCTAGCAGCGATGGTCGGTCTTCAAGGCTAGGAGCTGTAGCCAAAAGAAAAGAAATGTGTTTATAGCTCAAGAACGGATTACATTTTTAATAAGCAGTAAGTTGCAAAACTGCTTGTATTTAATAGCACTGTCTGATAATACCATTTTTTGGGGAAAAATCTTTAAGTTTTATGTACACCCTTTGTTTTTTGAACATCTCACTGTTGTAAAGATAATTCCACTAGATGCACCTAATGTAAAGCGTCGAAGCCCCATCTGCTATATATATATATATATATATATATATATATATATATATATATATATATATATATATATAAAGACAGTATAATAAATGGCACATTCTATGTTGGGGTCTGTTATAGATGGTGCATGGAGGCCCTGTAGTTTCAAGTTCTCTCTTTGGTAGACTGAGTTCAGCTCTGGAGAATTGTGAATGCAGCTCTGAAGTTTCATACTGAGGCTGAAATTCTGAGCATGCTCGTGTGCTAACAGAGCATCTGTGGCGTGCTAATGTTCCAGTTCCCGCGGCTGCATGTCTCGTTTCTGACAGACAGCCGTAGTATATGCAGAGATTGTCTAACAAACAGGCAATCCCTGCATGTGTTGCAGCTGTCGAACAGAAGTGAGACATGCAGCCGCGGGAACTCAAACATATTTTTCGAGCACACCGAAGACACTCGGTTAGCATGCTCCGATAACACCTTATCAGAGAACTTTCACTCATCAGTAAAGACTAAAACAAATAAACATCAAATATCCTTAATTTTTCAACAGTCCAAAAGGAAAAACTTGAGTGCCGGTAGCCGCCAATGAGAACTTAGCTTTCAGTTAAAAAAAAAAAATAACTCTCATAAAATAAAAGATGTGCTGTGATTGGTTAGTTTCGAGGGCCAAGAAAGTTTTTCTTTTAGACAGTTTTGAGGAATCTGACCCACGGACTCTGCACTTTGCACTTACTCTGCCACAGTTATTGCAAATTATGTCTCCATTTGTTTGGTAATCTGCTAACTTTTCTTGAAGAGTTTTATTTTCTCCCTTTTTGTAGCGTTTCCTGAAAAAAAACCCAAATGCAATATATTAGCCGAAGCTTGCTTTTTTTTAAGAATAGATTAATTTGATCTTTTTACTGTGAATCCTCTAATGACACTATAAGATGGTTTCAGCTTTATTTTTCTTCCTAAATCAATCGAAACCAATCAGGTAAGCAGAACTTAGAATACATACTTGAACTTTGGGTCGGTAACAACGTGATGCATGTTTTCTATCACACGAATGTCGAGTCCACTGCAAACGAGTTTTTGACACTTTTTACACAGAAAGGTAATTTTAGAAGGGTCTTTCTCATAAACTTTCTGCAAATCTTTCTTCTTCTTAACTTTGTTTTCAACGATACTTTGTGCCTGAAATTCTTGGATCTTCAGAAAAAAAATCATGATATTGTATTAATTATGTGCAACAGCTCAACTGCAATACCCTACAAAGAGAACACTTTTAAAAATCACCTTGTCAGCAAAACTTGCGGCGTCCATCTTCTGCACCTTTTGGATAGCTTTATGCATTAAGCCTTCTCTGTATTCATTAACCGTGTCATGATCAATAGCCCCGGATGACCTAGAAGCCACCAATACAAGAGCGCTTTCTTCAGCTCTGGCTCGGCCACGCGTCTAGTGGACACAGGGAAAACAAACTTTATGTTAATCAATAACAGAATGTAATAAATAAAATATATAATATAAAAATAGTAAAATATTATCCTGATCACAGTTTGATCTGAGTGAGATTCCATTTTTCTCAGAGGTGGAGCGAGAAAAAAAAATTCTCCACCTTCTTCATTCAGTTAGTCTGTGAAAATCACACCGCACTCAGATGTCATCCGGACCCACAGACTTGCATTGCTGATTTTGATCCGGCGCTCAGATCAAAATCGGACATGTCCATGATTTTTTCCTCTGACCACTTCGAGGTCCTCCTTGGACCAAAGAGCAGCTAATTCACTTGTGTGTTTTAGTCACCATCTAAGGCCAACGCCTCTTCTGCTTGAGGTTATGGCTTACTACACATACATTCTCTTGCAAAGTCTGAGAATTCATTGTTTCCTTAATATAGGGCTGAGCTTTTCTCCACTGTACATAGAACAATTACCCAGAAACATTATGCAATATTTAGTTCACCATGAGCAAACTCCTCCTTGGTAGTGGTCAATCACCAAAGATCACTCCCAGAGAATGGTGTATAATAGTCATTGTGGTCACATAGGAACTCAAGAGATCTACTAAGCAACTAAAGGCCTATCTTATATTTACTAATGTTACTGTTCATGAGTCCATCATCAGGAAGATACAGCAAACGTGTGCATGGCAGGATTTCAAAGAAAAAGCCACTCCACTACTCTTTATAAAGAACATTGCTGCCCATGTGCAATTTGGACAACCCACTGGAACAATGTTTTGTGAACGGATGAGACAAAATAGAATTTTTCAGTTTAATTTATGTTATATTTATAGAAGAAAAACACTGCATTATACAAAAACACACCATACCATATGTGAAAGATAGTGGTGGCAATGTTATGGTTATGCGCTTAGTTGCATCTGGGCCAGGATGGGTAGCCACCATTGATGCAACAATTAATTCTGAATTATACCAGAAAATTCTAAAGGGAAATGCACATATCATGGACCTCTGTCTCCAGAAAATGTAAGTTATGCAGCAAATAATTCTTCAGAAATTTTTTGTGGAAGGGCCTAAAGCAAAGAGTTCACAGGAGAAAACCCACCAACATAACAGAGTGGAAGCTGTTTTATAGGGAGCAATGGGCTGAAATTCCTCCTAGCTGGTCTACAAGGACTAAACAACAATTACCAGAAAAGTTTAGATGCAGTTATTGCACAAGGTGGTCAATCCAAATTCTGACAGCATAGGTTCACATATTTGACGACTCACAGACTTGTGATTTTGGATTATTTTCCGTATTTAAAAAATAATAAAGTCTAATATTTTTGACAAATATGTTTGGTTGTTTGATTTGACTCTCTTAATCATCTTTTGTGCAAATCTAATGTAGTTTTAGGTCAAATTTATGCAAAAATGTGGAACATTTTGAAGGGTTCACACCACTGTATGCTACACAACAGCATATACATACACTTGTAAACAATATGAACAATATGTATATGCATACACCAACAATTACCTGCACCATTGCGATTTCATTATGGATTAAGCCATATACGATAACTATGTTGCACTCCTTGATATCCAAACCCTCCTCCGCCACACTTGTTGCAATCAGTAGGTTCAGTTCTCCGCTGCTAAATTTTTGAATAACTATCTTCTGTTCATGCTGAAAGTGAAACAATGACATGTTCTTGTACATATAATATTAACGGAATTTAGATCCTTGCATCTGATTCTCTGGGTGTTACTGTCCCAATTGTCATGGAGGCATGTCTCTAAACAGTCAGCTACCATTGGATAATGTCAGGGTGTTTAGGGACTCCCCCTTATCTGGCAACACCCAATTGTAAATTAGCCATACATTTCTAGGAGGGACAACAATGGTATGGTACAAAAGAAAACTGAGGAAAGATTCCCCAGAAACGGTATTTCATGAACAATAAAATTATCTACATATGGACAAGTTCAGACAGGTGACAGATCCCAGGAACAGACCTTTCTAGTTTATCAAAGTTTCAATAAAAGCTAGACGATATCCAATTTGGCCACCATTACTACTAGGAGTTGAGGATCAGATTTTCGAGATTCATGACTACTAAATTAGAAAATTGGGGCCAATTCATCAAGACTGACATTTCACGCTATGCCAATTTTGACAGAGACACACGGCACCAAATTCATTAGGAGGTGCATGCCGCTTAATGAACTCGGCGCCTCTTCTAAGTGGCATTGCACCTAAGGCTGGGACGGGAGAAGCATTTTGGGGGTAGAAAACGTCAGCATGTTTTGATGGGTGGCCTACCAATCTTCCCGACTCCCCCTATTTTGGCAAGGATGATCCAAAGAGGCATGAAAGCACCAAAAGTCACAACATTATTGTCTTTTTTACTGTGTTACAACAGTTCTGAATTGTGACTTTCAAAAAAGTGGTTGGAACATCCTTTCTTTTACATGATGCTAAAACCAGACATCTCCATATTGGACCAGTACCTGAGTCATGGATTTTACAAATTCACTGTTGCTCCCTGCTCCAATAATGTAATTAGCCCGGATGCCCACTTCTTTAAACTTTTCATTGTCATCAATCCACTGACATAAAGCTACAGCGCTTTGCCGAGTCTTGGTAAATATAATGCCTCTGGCTTTGCTATTCCTTGTGAACTCTTCCATGATGGATCTTCTTAGCTTGGTAAGTTTCTCATTTTCATACTCTTTTTTCTCAGCCAGTTGCTCAAGTGCTCTCTTATGTGCTGCAGAAAAATACAGTAAGTACTTACTAATTGCAAAATGTGAACTAGATTTACCAGCTGCAGCAGGAGATTCCTCCCATCTTCCCTGCCTGCAGTAGGACAGTAAGATGTCTATGCCCCATCAGCTCAGTTTAGGATTACACTTTAACAACCAGCAAAAAATGGAATTGATCAGCAGGAAATTAACCCTTGGTTCTCTACAGGATTTCATACAGAAAATGCAGATTAGCAGTGATGAAATCTATATATATATTTTTAAATGACACATTCATTTCTTGTCTTAACTTAGGGTTTCCATACAAGCTAAGATTTGCTGCAGACATGTCTGCAACTGAAAAATGTATTTCAATCATATGAATGAGGCTATTCTTGCAGCACGTACTAAGATTTCTGCAAGCTCTATTTAGATGAATGGAACAGTCACACAAAAATATCTGCAGCAATTATTCCACATGTGAACATATCCTAGAAGTTACTGTAGGACCGTTGCCTGCAGCGGAAGCCTCCCCAATTTGCTATTTCGTCAACAGAACACATTGGCTGAGAATGGCACAACTCAGCAGGTTATTAACAACTATGTGGATTTCTACAAGACTATACCAAGAACTGTAAACTGACAGTTTGGATAAATCTAACTCCTGTCTCCTTGCAGAATTATTTTTTAGGTTTAATTGTAAAGACTCCACTAGAAATTAGACAAAAGCCAACCAAACCTATCGATTTTGTGGGGTCGGTCGGCAGCCTAAAGTGTTAAGGGGCCTCCTGACTCGCCTCCAACAGATGACGTGGACCCGGCCAGTTGAATATGAATGACTGATCAGTTTGTTCTCTCTGATGATATGATGCCGCCGAAGGTGTCTGCCAGCAGCTCTCTTATAGAGAACAGGAGCGTTCAGACAAGGGTCGGGGAGTTAAAATGCTAATTCCCTCTTTAGAGAGGAAGAGGACTAAAACTCTAGTGCCTCCTACTGAAAGTAGCAATCCTAAAAGTCAATATTGGCCCTTTAACGAGCCTTTTCATTATCCTAAGTCATTTGGTAAAGCTCCTTAACGGGTTGATATTGACTTTTAGGAGTTAATTTCCCAGAAGAGCATGCATGGTGTACAAGTATCCGCACTCTGACATGCCAGGCCTGGTCCACAAGGAGAAACGTTGCGTGGAGTAAAGAGAGATAGCCGTTTGCTGAACGAACAACTATCTAAACTTTATAGCGGCCTAAGCTGTGTGCACACTGTACCAAAACACTCCGGGATCGCCTTTGCTGGGGTCAAAGGTCACGTGGTTTGTGCATTGAACTCTGAGGCGACAGCAGGTTTCCGAGTTGGCTGACCTCAGGTCAGGTTTATTAAAGTGAAAGCAACATAGAAAAAACAAAACATAAAAATAAATCCTAGCCTGTCCGGCACTAACTAAACCAATACGTTGCTATCTTAACAACTGGGGGGGCTTCTCCCACCCAGCTAACAACACACAGTCCTTGAGCACAGCTCTCACTCACGTTTGTCTCACACAGACAGGCAATCTGTGTGCCCCAGGCTGACGCCGGAAACCCCCAGCTGGTCATCCTTTATTCCTGCACTTATTAACCCCTCGGTATCCTGAAGATACCGAGCGGCCTAATTCACATAGGACAAGTACCTGGGCAAGATATATCTGCCCCCGACTACCAGACCGACATGACTCTTACAACACGTAGCATATTTTTCGCGTTTTTTTCGCGGTTTTTCGCTATAAAAACACTATGAAACCGCGAAAAAAACGCTACCATTAAGCATCCTAAGTAATAGAATGCATTCCGCATTTTTTGTGCACATGCTGCATTTTTTTCCTGAGCGGAATCGCATTCCAGAAAAAAACGCAGCATGTTCATTAAAATTGTGGAATCGCGGCGATTCTGCAGCCATAGGAGTGCATTGATCTGCTTACTTCCCGCACGGGGCTGTGCACACCATGCGGGAAGTAAGCAGATCATGTGCGGTTGGTACCCAGGGTGGAGTAGAGGAGACTCTCCTCCACGGACTGGGCACCATATAAGTGGTAAAAAATAAAAGAATTAAAATAAAAAATAGCGATATACTCACCTTCGATGTCCACCGCAGTCTTCCGGCCTCTCCGCTGCACGCTGCCGCTTCGGTTCCTATAGCTGCTGGGCGGTGAAGGACCTGCGATGACGTCACGGTCTTGTGATTGGTCGCGAGACCGCATGTGACCGGTCACGTGACCAATCACAAACCGTGACGTCATCACAGGCCCTTCACCACACAACAGCTATAGGAACGACGCCGCTGAGTTCTGCAGGTGAGTATAACCATGTTTTTTATTTTTTTTTATTATTTTTAAACATTCTATCTTTTACTATAGATGCGGCATAGGCAGCATCTATAGTAAAAAGTTGGTCACACTTGTCAAACGCTATGTTTGACAAGTGTGACCAACCTGTCAATCAGTTTTCCAAGCGATGCTACAGATCGCTTGGAAAACTCTAGCATTCTGCAAACTAATTATGCTTGCAAAACGCTAGTTTTCTGCGGGTATATGCATGCTAATTCTGCATGCGATATACCCGCGGCAGGAGGCGCAGAATTGCCGCGGAAATTCTGCAACGTGTGAACTTAGCCTTATTAAGCACCGATCTAGACAATGGATACCCAGTTGGCACTTTTGAAGATAAAATGCGACAGTCATGACAGCAGTCAAAGTGCTATTAGATAATTTTTTTGTAATTGTTACAATGATCCCTTGACCCAGCATTGTTCTTTTTTTTTATGTATCTCAAACAGATAGATTAGTACTTACCAAAGAATAAGTTGGTCAGAAATTTATCAGTCTCATCAATTTTATCCAAAATAGAGGAGGCTTCCTCAGACTCATTCAGCAAAATTGCCCTCTTCGTCTCTTCATCATAGAATTTCTTAAGATGGGTTAATGCGTCATTCATGCGGATTGTGTCATAGATCTGCAGAGCGTCATTGTACTTCTTTAGATGCAGCGCGCAGACATGCTGTTTACGATTCCCTTCCTTGGCAGCTAGAAAGTTGAGATGGTAATATAAGTAACGCTGTCTGGATGCTTGGCATCTAGCTGAACAGGATATTTGAGACCGGGCTATCAGCTGCTCACTACCAATGAGCAGCTCTTGGACTGTTCTGAGAAATGTTGGTTGACTAAGCCAGGCTGACAGACTAGGTTTGCCTAACAATGCTCCTACTAATATCCTAATTAGCTGAACACAGAATTAGTGTTTAGTAGAGTTAATGCAAATTGATTCGCAGGATCCGATCCAGCGGCTACATCAGTAATCTGTGGCCATCGGACAGGAGCGTAGGGAACTGAGTCTTATTTGCCAGCATCGGTGGCTATACTCCTGTCTATGATCATGGTACATTTCTGGCATTGACAAAAGTCAAAAAGTCAGCTGAAAGATGTGCCAAATTTATCAAGGAGACTCACGTCTCTCATTTTCACGCATCAAGACTATTACAAATGTTAGACTTGAAGGATATTCCCCCATTGTTTTACCTGTCTTTTCTTTCTGTACGACCCACTGTTCATAGGATTGGGATCCATGATCATTTGTTGGGCATAAACCACTAAAATCTTCAATACTTTTCATCATATCCTTAATCTTATCACCAAATGGGCTCTGTAAGGAAAAGTAAGAAGCAGAGTAATCAAAATATGTGTCTGCTGTGTTGTCCAAGTATTAACTAATACAGACGATGGTGGATTGTATTGACCATTGGAATCAATCAATTCTGGCTCAGGTTACAAAATCAAGGCAGGGATCCGACTGGTTTCTATAAATAATGCAATCATTGTACTAATAACCTAAAATAAGCTATTTTTAGGTACCATAGATCAAAATAATCACATTCAATTCACCATGTGCATTGTTGCCTTATAAATTGTGCTCTTTCTCCAAGTGTCTACAAATATCTCCTTTAATGCATTAAAGGGGTTTTATCATCTTCTATCTTCAGGAGCATGCGGCTCCCTGCCTCCTTGCTTGTTGGAGGGCGATGTGCTCCTGATGATTGACAGTTCAATCCAGCAGCATGGCTGTGTCAGTGATCAGTACTGTGCGTTCTTTGGTGTCACTAGCAGAGGCAGCGTTACCTCTGCAGCATTGGAGAACTGCAGCTGCACTGAAGGTGGCCGGATTCAGTGATCTGGTCATTGTCAGAGCAGTGCTTGCAAGTTCTAAAGCAAACATCTTGTAAGCACTGGTGTCCTTGCCTAGGAAACCGGCCACCTCTGATAAGACTGTATTGGTGGATAGTTCATGAGGCAACGACAGGTAAACTATAAGTTTTTGAAATCCCTCAATTTTTTATAACGGAGAGGATACTGTATGTACAAGCAATTTGCAAAGTTGATTGTTTGTACAAACTCATTTCAATCATTCACACTTACGATGTTGAGACAAGATCTTATACTTAGAAAAAAAAAGTTTACACCAATGTAATCTCCACTCCTCTTCCCAGTGTTCTTCTCTGCTCAAAAGTAACAAAATAAAAAATGACCACAAATCTCTTTTAACAAAATCTTGGAAAAAAAGTTGGAATTCAATGGATGTTCATAAAGCTAATAGAAGAAATCACAGGATCACATGTCCACTACGGGTAAAAGAAAATTCAAAGTTTTTAAAAAAAATTAAAAGTGAAAAAAACTAGACTAACCCTTTTACCTTACTTATATTCCTTACTTATAAGAAATAAATAATAAAAACTGTACATGACTGTTATCATTACATACGTTATGACCTACCGTATATACTCGAGTATAAGCCTAGAATTTCAGCCCATTTTCTTAGGCTGAAATTGCCCCTCTCGTCTTAAGGTACCTTCACACTAAACGATTTACCAACGATCACGACCAGCGATACGACCTGGCCGTGATCGTTGGTAAGTCGTTGTGTGGTCGCTGGGGAGCTGTCACACAGACCGCTCTCTCCAGCGACCAACGATCAGGGGAACGACTTCGGCATCGTTGAAACTGTCTTCAACGATGCCGAAGTCCCCCTGCAGCACCCGGGTAACCAGGGTAAACATCGGGTTTCTAAGTGCAGGGCCGCGCTTAGTAACCCGATATTTACCCTGGTTACCATTGTAAAAGTTAAAAAAAAACAACTACATACTCACATTCTGATGTCTGTCACGTCCTCCGCCGGCGTCCACAGGGTTAAAACTGCTTTCGACAGGAGCGCTTGCTAATGCTGCGCTGCTGCCGAGAGCTTCCCTGCACTGAATGTGTCAGCGCCGGCAGTAACAGCGGTGACGTCACCGCTGTGCTCTGCTTTACGGCCAGCGCTGACACAGTCAGTGCAGGAAGCTCTCGGCAGCAGCGCAGCATTAGCAAGCACTCCTGCCGAAAGCAGTTTTAACCCTGTGGACGCTGGGGGACGTGACAGACATCAGAATGTGAGTATGTAGTGTTTTTTTTTTTACTTTTACAATGGTAACCAGGGTAAATATCGGGTTACTAAGCGCGGCCCTGCGCTTAGTAACCCGATGTTTACCCTGGTTACAAGTGACACATCGCTGGATCGGCGTCACACACGCCGATCCAGCGATGACAGCGGGTGATCAGCGACGAAATAAAGTTCTGGACTTCTAGCTCCAACCAGCGATATCACAGCGGGATCCTGATCGCTGCTGCGTGTCAAACACAACGAGATCGCTATCCAGGACGCTGCAACGTCATGGATCGCTGTCGTTCTCGTTGGAAAGTTGCTCAGTGTGAAGGTACCTTTATACTCGAGTCATACCCAGGGATCGGCAGGGGAGGTGGAGCAGCAGCTGTGTAACAATACTCACCTGCTCCTGGCGCGGTGTCCCTGGTTCTCCGGGCGCTGGCAGCTTCTTCCTGTATTGGGCGGTCACATGGTACCTCTCATTACAGTAATGAATACGGACCCGACTCCACTCCCATAGGGGTGGAGCCACATATTTATTACTGTAATGAGCGGTACCATGTGACCGTTCAATACAGGAAGAAACTGCCAGCGCCCGGAGAACCAGGGACCGCGCTAGGAGCAGGTGAGTATAACGCAGTGCGCGATATTCACCTGCTCCCCGTTCCACCGCCACCGCCGCGTCTTCCGTGTCCACTGCACTGATGCTCAGGTCAGAGGGCGCGATGACGCGATCAGTGTGCGCGCCGCCCTCTGCCTGAACAGTCAGTGCAGAGGACCGGGAAGACACAGCGGCGCCGACAGTGGAACGCGGAGCAGGTGAACATAGCAACTGCCGAAGGCCTGAGAGGTGAGTATGTGAATTTTTTTTTTAATCGCAGCAACAGCATATGGGGCAAATCTCTGTATGGAGCATCTTATGGGGCCATGTGCAGCATTATATGGGGCAAATATTTGTAAGGAGCATCTTATGGGGCCATGTGCAGCATTATATGGGGCAAATATCTGTAAGGAGCATCTTATGGGGCCATGTGCAGCATTATATGGGGCAAATATCTGTATGGAGCATCTTATGGGGCCATGTGCAGCATTATATGGGGCAAATATCTGTAAGGAGCATCTTATGGGGCCATGTGCAACATTATATGGGGTAAATATCTGTATGGGGCCATGTGCAGCATTATATGGGGCAAATATCTGTATGGAGCATCTTATGGGGCCATGTGCAGCATTATATGAGGCAAATATCTGTATGGGGCCATGTGCAGCATTATATGGGGCAAATATCTGTATGGAGCATCTTATGGGGCCATGTGCAGCATTATATGGGGCAAATATCTGTATGGGCCGTGTGCAGCATTATATGGGACAAATATCTGTATGGAGCATCTTATGGGGCCATGTGCAGCATTATATGGGGCAAATATCTGTATGGAGCATCTTATGGGGCCATAATCAGCATTTGTGCAGCACTATATGGGGCAAATATCTGTATGGAGCATCTTATGGGGCCATAATCAGCATTTGTGGAGCATTATACGGGGCAAATGTGTCTATGGAGCATCTTAAGGGGCCATAATCAGCATTTGTGGAGCATTATATGGGGCATATTTTAATATGGAGCATCTTATGGGGCCCATTATGAACTGTATGGAGCATTATATTGGGCTTCTGATTCAATATGGATATTCAAAAACACTTAACCTACTGATGTCTCAATTAATTTTACTTTTATTGGTATCTATTTTTATTTTTGAAATTTACCAGTAGCTGCTGCATTTCCCACCCTAGGCTTATACTTGAGTCATTAAGTTTTCCCATTTTTTTGTGGCAAAATTAGGGGTCTCGGCTTATACTTGGGTCGGCTTATACTTGAGTATATACAGTATATAATAAAATTAACATGGTATTTATCCCGCATAGTAAATTTAAAAAAAGAAACCTTAAAAATCAATCCCAGAATGGCTGTTCTTGGTTGATCACGCTCCAAAAATTCTAATAAAAAGCAATTAAAAAAATATTTTGTGCACCGAAATGAGTACAAGAAGTGCAACAAGACGGCCCACATTACCTTATTGTTATCTTCTGCAATCTCAACTTTCTTGCATGGATGTTTCACTTGGTTTTTTAACTGATGACTGTATTCTTGTACTGTCTTGATTCTTGAATCAAGGTTAGCGCATATCTAATAGAAGGAATAATTAAGCACATTATGCATATAGACTGATATCCTATAACCTACTTCTAAATTGGTAGTAATTAAAAAAAAATATTCCATAAAAGTATTTAGGTGACTTAGTATTGCCCCTGGAATATGCGAGGCACAGATTATAATTATTATAAACTTGGAATAATTCGAAGTGCCTTTACTAACGTGACTGAACGGCTGGTGGTAAGGAGCTTAGTGATAGCAGCGTGCTCCTGTAATAGGAGCCACCGGTGTAACAAGGCCTTTCATGACATTTTTTCCCTCCTAAATATTCCCCCATCACTTGTGAGTGATATTATTGAGAAGTGGAAAGAATCACAGCAACTCAGCAACGAAGTGGAGACCACGCAACATTACAGAGTGGGCATCTGTATATATTTGCAATGAAAAATTACCTAGTTCTGAATTTTACCATGGTAATAATGAAGTGCCAATTACTTAAAGGGAACCTGTCACCACGTTTTTGGAAGATGGGATAAAAATAGCGTTAAATAGGGGCAGAGGTGGGCGTTACATTAGTGTGTTTGTTATGCGTTTATTACCCACCTAAGTTGCCGAAATACCTTTGCAAAGTCTCCGTTTTCGCCTGTCAATCAGGCTGGTCTGGTCAAAAGGGCGTCTTGTCTTCCCCCAGATTTTGCGTAGTTTTCCGTTGGTGGCGTAGTGGTGTGCGCATGCCCAAGGTCCCGAATCCTCTGCCATGGGATTTAAAAGAGCGCGCTGTTCGTGATTTCATTGGTGATCGGTGGGCGCGGCCATCTTCCTTTGGCCGCGCGTGCGCAGAAGCGGCGCTCTGCTGGCCGCGGCTTCAGGAAAATGGCTGCGGGATGCCGCGCGTGCGCAGATGGATATCGCGGCGGCCATTTTCCTGAAGCCGCGGCCAGCAGAGCGCCGCTTCTGCGCACGCGCGGCCAAAGGAAGATGGCCGCGCCCACCGATCACCAAGGAAATAACGAACAGCGCGCTCTTTTAAATCCCCTGGCAGTGGATTCGGGACCTTGGGCATGCGCACACCACTACGCCACCAACGGAAAACTACGCAAAATCTGGGGGAAGACAACGCCCTTTTGACCAGACCAGCCTGATTGACAGGCGAAAACGGAGACTTTGCAAAGGTATTTCGGCAACTTAGGTGGGTAATAAACGCATAACAAACACACTAATGTAACGCCCACCTCTGCCCCTATTTAACGCTATTTTTATCCCATCTTCCAAAAACGTGGTGACAGGTTCCCTTTAATAAAACAACATATTTTTACTGATATAATTCTTATAAGAACAAGTTAAAATAGAAGGGGCTGCAGAAGAAAAACAAGTACCGTAACACTAATCCATGGTATTCCATAAGATAAAGGTAGCCCCATAAATACAGATATTTAAATGCAGTTATTATTAAGAGGTAGATTGAAATTCATAAAATCCTATGGTACAATATAGTAATAAAACATCAGGAGTCAGGTATTTCCACAATATTAAAGTAAATAACACTACGTAAAGTAACACATTGCAATGAGGTCTCTATCGTTTATAAGGTGCCAGGAAGAGATCTCTTTCGGATTCACTGTAACTACCATATCTCAGGCCCAGAACGCAAGGGAATGAAGAGAAAGAAGTGCTACATTACTGCTAGGTTGGTTCATTGCACTCTCACTTCTCATGAACCAAAGTGTGTATAGTCTGAATTTCAGTATGATAGATTTTATTTTTTAGAAGTTACAATTTTTCCAGGTAAAGTAGCAATGGAATCCCCCTGTATAAGATTGCGTTCTAGGGTGGACACAAGATTTAGGCCGGGGTCTCGCTTGTGAGTGCAATGCGAGAAACTCGCGCGAGTCTCTCACATCAATACCCGGCACAGCCGCCGGCACTCGGGACCGCATACAAATACATGCAGCTGCACGCTCCGGTCCCGAGTGCCGGGTATTGATGCGAGTTTCTCGCATTGCACTCGCAAGTGTGACCCCGGCCTTAGATTAAGAAATGCTTACTTTTAAGATGTGCTCCTCGGCTTTTTTACTGTTTTTGGCTCCACCCACACCTGGCGATGCCGTTAGTCCTAGGATTTGTGGAAGTGGGACCGTTGGTTCTTGCAACTTAGCCAACCTCTTATTCTTCTTTTTCTGTTGCAAATACCTTATCATGATGTTATTATAGACACCGCCCTTCTGAGTATGGTGACACTCATCAATGATGAGGAGGGAAAAATCTGAAACGCAAAGGCGGAATGAGTTAAGTCAAGATACAACAGCCAACAGATGCCTATACCTAAGGGGGATGTTCCATGAATAACATTAATGATATAGTCACAGGACAGATGAATAGAGGAGGTCCAAGTGCTGAACCGCCCACTGATTCTGAGTATGGAGGGACAAAACTTCCGCGTGTGAATAGAGCGGTAAATAGGTTGGTGACGGCGCATGCTCCTTTCACAGAGAGCTTTAGACCCCCTGGTTTTGAGATTAGTGGGAGTCCCAGTTGTCAGACCCCCAGCAATCATACCTTTAATCACCTTTTCTGTGGATAAGTGATACATGCTGTTTATGGGACAGTAACAGTAGCTGTACTGTAGCACAGACAGACCCCCTTGCTTGTCTCCATGCTGTCATTTTAGAGAAGTTCTTCTTAAATCGTGAGGCTAAATTGAGAATTACACATAACACGGAGAAACCGGGTCTGCCAGTGTGAGATTTGCTTTTTCATTAGCACCACTGGGTTCTGGCTACTAGAAAATGGCCACCAGGGGGTAACCAACTGTGCTTAGATCAGGGGTGTCAAACTGCATTTCTCAAGGGCCGCAAACAGGTCATGTTTTCTGGATTTCCTTGTATTGCACAGGTGATAATTTAATCACCTACACACATAATGATTACAGCACCTTGTTCAATGCTAAGGAGATCCTGAAAACATGACCTGTTTGCAGCCCTTGAGGAATGCAGTTTGACACCCCTGGCTTAGATTACATATTTAAAGGGGTTGTCTTAATAAAAGTTTCTCAGAAGGAAACCACAGAACTATTAGCCAAAATTGATCCTACGCACTGGAGAATCTCTGCATCGTTCATAGTAACCAAAGCCAATAGGAAGTATAATTTGGACATCATTCATTTAAGAACCAACATACCTGACAGTTTGACACCTTCTTCTTCATCGTCTTCTGCCTGTATTAAGGAATTTTCCAGGATCTGGGCTGTACAGATAATTATATCACTATTCTTCACAGTTTTAGGGAATGAAATCTTCAACTGGCTATCTCCACTGATTTTGGTGACACAATAGCGATCTCTCATGTGTGGATGGAACTCATTGCGGAAATGCTGGTCAACCAAAGGAACCTGCAAAAATTATCGATCTTAGTGGTTTGCGTCTTCAGCCTCTCGCATTTATAGCATGATCTCTGTGATAATCTCCATCATGTATTTTTTAATTTAGCTTTTTCATGTAAGATTATAAATAACAGGACAGAAAATACATTTTCTAGTTATACCTTGTTCACCAAGACAATAACTTTTGCTGCCAAAAGTTTTTTATTTCTTTCGTCCAGATGGTTGCGTGCGATGTATACCGCTACCCTGGTTTTCCCACTTCCTGTTGGCAAGCATAAAATGATATTCTCTCCATCTAAAGCAGGCTTGGCCACTTCCATCTGGTAATCTCGAAGTGTCATTTCAGGGACTGGAGAGGCCCGGTCTTCGCTCATCCTGAGCTCATCTTCTTCCTCTGTAAATGAGACATGAAGAAGACATTTTCAATAAGATGATTTTATCTTAAAAATGTCAATGCTATTATGTGCAAGGTTGGAAGTTTCCCTCACCCACGTCCCTTACATAAAAGCTCTAAATTGGCTTACGATTCTGGAATTAAAAGATATCTTTAGACTGAGGATACCGTTTGAATGGAAAAATGATTATTTCATATATTGGTGTTTTACCATTACTTAATAAAATTACACTAAGGGTCAGTCTGAAATCTTCATTGCTTTATTCTGTTTGCAGCCTGCTCCGAGTTTCAGATTTTTCTCATGTGGGAGTGTTTCTCCCGGCAATACAGACTGGACGTCAGGTCTTCGTGTATTTAGGGTGCTGCTGTCTTCATTAGCTCAAAGATCAGCACAGCTTCTATCCTGCGCTTATTTCCTCTTCATGTTCTTTCCTCATTGTATACAGTCTGTTTACTCTGCTTTCCTGAGATACTTTCGCCTCTGCATATGTTGTCCAATCCTCTCCACCATCCTTCTGCTATCTCTAACATAGAGAGAAGGGAGGGGGAGACCAGAGAGCATTTGGAGATCATGACGGACTTCTTCACTTTACAGAACACTGAAATAAAGGACCTATATACTGTCTGCAGCAACTAAAGTCACCTATCAATCAACTGGAGTCTGACTCATGCTGACCGTCCTTTGGGCAGCATGACTTGAGTGATAGATTCCCTTTAAGCTTTTCATCTTAACATGGCTGCCTATCTATAGGGACCTGTACGTTAACGCAAACTCATAACAACCGTATCAGCCAATCTAAAATGTTATCAGAAGCAGATACCGCCTTGAAGTGGGAGAATAAAACTATATACAACTCAAGCCTTGGTATCTAGTGGGGATCTTTCATTTTTATGTTAGGGGTCCTTACTCATTAGTAACCAAAATATACAGGAAAGATATATATCTTTGTACCGTGTTAGCCAGTAGATATTTAGAATTGAGAGTCCTCAGTGGTTGATACTCAGCCACTGAGGACTCTCAATTCTAAATATTTTTCTGACCAAAATATAATAATTCATCCCTTTTCACTTTATAGATTATTATCGGTGTTAAAAGTTTTAGGGGAGAGCTGCAACCTTACATCTGACTTTAGTGACCTGTCTGTTCGTTGGAAGTGTTGCTGCTGCTAAACACTGACAGGGGCAAAAGGATGGTAGACTAATCTGTTGTCGGCATGAGCTTTCCGCTGAAGCTGTTCTGCGCTGCATTGTGCATTGACATTAATGTATAAAGGACGCACGTGGAATTATCACCCCCACATTATTGCATACTGTATCCTAGGCATGAAATGAGTCATACAAAACCATGAATCCTAGTAGTCTTCTGCACTGTTTAACAGGCTCAGTGCTTAGACGGGGATTGTGGATTAACACTAATGTATAGGCCACACAGCTTATAAACATGATCTCTCTTTCCTACCTGTGTAGAACTCGTAGGTTAAATGGTTATTTTCAATAGTAAAAGTTATCACCCAGCTGCAGGACATGTCCCATGGGAACATAGTGGTAACAGCCCATTGCCACCCCTCCATTCATTGCTGGGTATCCACATTCGGGATCCGGTCCTTCTCAGCCCTTATTCACACTAATACATGGTAAGGTTTTAATACTAGAGGTTTGGACCATCCCGATTTGGGTACACCTTGACACTGGTTGGATGGCTTTTATGCTTTTTTTTAATGAAAAACAATGTTTACTATGCACCCTATGTTATTTATATGCACAATTGCTTTTACTTATTTATTTACAGCAGGGTATGTGTTCATTTAGTTTCTGTCTTAGGTTTTGTCTAGGCCGGTGTGAACATGCTTCTATTTTGCACTTATAGTCCGGTTCATCTACAGGACTGCACAGGAGATAGTTGAGCACAACGGACAATTAATGGAGCTGTAGTGTCCATGTGTGGCCACTGTTAATATTACTGTCCGTTCATTCTTTCCTCTACACTTCTCCCTGTCTTCATGCTTTTAAAAGACACAAAATAAAGGGGATTTTTTTTTTAGCAAGAATGGTGAGTGCCACCCTTTTTCTTCTCCTGGACTTTAATATTAATTAGCGTTGATGGCTGTGTACCATTCTACAATATTTCCTCTGCAAAGTTTATTGTTAATTATATTTCGGTGCACAGGGGCCGGACTGTGCACTGGATCTTCTCCTCCCTGTCTGTAATTCCCCGGCTCCTCCGCTGCCTCCGCTCTTTGAATGTCCGCTCACTGCTGAGATTTCAAAGAGAGGAGTTAGGTCATTCATAGGCTGAAGGCAGGTGGAGGGCTGGGAAATCGCAGATGGGGAGGAGAAGACCCAGCGCACAGTCCGGCCCCTGTGCACCGAAATCGAATTAACAGAAAACTTCAAATGGAGATTACTGAACAACAACAAATCGGATTTCTTCACCAAAGGTATGAATTTAATCTGCATTATAGCATCATGTTTTTACTTTATATTGCAAAATCAAGATGCCAGATTTTCTTTAAAATAAAGCTATCCAAAAAAACAAAACACATTGCATTTGCAAAACTGAGGAAATAAACGTTGAATGCTGAATAGGCAAATGCACTTGTAAAAACAAGTCCTGAAAGGACACAGGGGTTATATGGAGAGAACTCGGTACTTAACAGGAACTGCTCCAGCTAATTATGAGGCAGCACAGTAAATGCATCCTTTAGTTTCGTAACTCACTTCTTAAAGACATTTTATGTTATTTTGCAACTTATTCCACAGTCTGGATACAGTTTTACCAGATTATTTCTTCACTGTTGATATTAATTACATTTATTTATTTCCAGTAGACGCTACATAAGTACAAAATATATATAACGATAGTGAATTGAAGGAAATGTTTGTCGCCTTTCTCCCCTAAGATCTAGTTGTTTTGCCTGCACAAGACATCTTTCTTATGCAGGTTGTGGCTGTTGAACAGCCGAGAGACATGCAGCCGCGGGGACTGGAACATAGTATTTGAGCACACCGGAGACACTCAGTTAGCACTCGAGCATGCTCAGATAACACCTTATCCCAGCACGTTCGCTCATCAATACATAACATCTAACATAGTTTGAACTGATGAACGATTGAAACATCAATGCATTATTATGAAGTTTTACCAGGTTCCCTGCAGAGTTCGGGGCTTTCCATCGACTTGTTTACGCTTGCATCCAAATCTAAAATGAAACAAAAAATAGATTGATTTCAAATAAAAAAAAAAACACATAAAACACAAGAGCACCCTGAGATGACCTTCGGGGAGGGGTGCAATTTAGTGTTTGCTTTGTGTCAGTTGAGATGGGAGAGGTTTTCTATGTTCCCAATTCCTGTACCCTTTTCCTAAAATCTTTGTTTCTTAATTCTTTTTGTTGCCTACAGTCAAGAAATATGAGAACAGGGAGAAAACATGGAAACATTGGGAAAATATAGAAGAATTTATTTAAAGTTTCTAGTGTTATTACAAACAGAATTCGATCAGAGGAGGATAACACGGCGTGGAGAAAAGATGCCAATGTTTTTTAGTTTTAGATCTTTACTTTTTCTTTAATGTTAAAGGGAACCAGTCAGTCATTTGTTTAAAGATCCGGCCGGGGAACTATAAGGAGAGACATGACTAAGGCTACTTTCACACTAGCGTCGGGCTCGGCCCGTTGCAGTGCGTCGGGCCAAGGTTACCGACGCTAGCGTTGTATACGCCGCACAACGGGGGCAGCGGATGCATTTTTCCAGCGCATCCGCCGCCCCATTGTGAGGTGCGGGGAGGTGGGGGCGGAGTTCCGGCCACGCATGCGTGGTCGGAAAAAGCGGACACGTCGCACAAAAAAAGTTACATGTAGCGTTTTTTTGTGCCGACGGTCCGCCAAAGCATGACGCATCCGTCGCACGACGGTTGCGACGTGTGTCAATGCGTCGCAATGCGTTGCTAATGTAGTCAATGGGGAAAAAACACATCCTGCAGACAACTTTGCAGGATGCGTTTTTTTCGCCAAAACGACGCATTGCGACGTATTGCAAAAAACGCTAGTGTGAAAGTAGCCTAATCCGGCACGGTCCCTGGTAGGCTTCACCCTGCACCGCTGTAGTTGATTGACAGGTCTCTCCCATTTGTGTACACCGGGAAAGACCTGTCAATCACCTGGAGCTACTCATCAGGCAGCACCAGGATGCAACACAGATTAGCATCCATGTGCTTTCTGATTGTTATCTCTGGCCTGTAGACTATAATGAGTTTCCATGAAAAAGACAGATTGAACAGATACAAGAAAATCGGACATGTGAAATTGGCTACTTCAGAATTTAGTAAATGTGCTAAAGTAACAGAGCAAGTCGAGTAGATATGGAAAAACACCGTACAACAGCTACGTACAAGCTCCGGGTAATACATGGCCATATTACACCATACAACAGCTACGTACAAGCTCCGGGTAATACATGGCCATATTACACCATACAACAGCTACGTACAAGCTCCGGGTAATACATGGCCATATTACACCATACAACAGCTATGTACAAGCTCCGGGTAATACATGGCCATATTACAGCCTCTCAAAGCGCTGATTTCCTCCAATCTCATATATCTTAAGTTTTTTTTCCTGTTGGCTCCTCTTATAGACTGTACTTAGTATAAAGACGCATGATAGCAGCACCCCCTGCTGGCACATTTGAGATATTTTAGATTATTTTAATTTAATTAACTTTATTTACAAAGTATCTGTCACGTTATCTCCAGAGTATCACACATCTAATCTCCCCACTCTGTTCACACCTTCATTCACAGTTTGTGTCATAAAATATAACTTTATATAAGGCAATATGGCAAAGTACTAACACCAATAATGACCAGTTCAGACCCTTGCAGTCTGAGCACAGTCGCTCCGGTGGTCCCCGTCTTCTGGTCCAGTAGTGGTGACGCATTGTACATAGCAGAATCACCACTGAGGCACTCAGATAATATACAGCACCCGCCATTGCAGGGGTTTAACGGGAACCCGTCACCTTCTGTATTGCTAAGTTAGTAGCGTTTAAATCATGCCTTGCTGCCTTACTGAAACAGTGGCTGCAGGGAGAAAAAGAAGCAGTATTCCCCCTGTAGCCACTGGCTTCTAGTAACAGGTGCAGTGCAGGGAGCTGTTACAGTCATCACTCATTATTAAGTGAAGCTGTAATCACTGGATGGCGCTTTGTTTGGCAGCCTGCTCTGCAGAGTCTGTGTGTACTAGGTGCATGTAGCGTGGGCGTGCTGTATGTGTGCGCAGCGTGTGTGTGTAACATGGGTGTGCAGCATGTGTATCTGCAGTGTGAGTATGTAGCGTGGGTGTGCAGTGTATGTGTGCACTGTGTATGTAGCGTGGGTATACAATGTATGTATGTAGCCTGGGCGTGCAGTGTGTGCATGTAGCATGGCTTTGCAGTATGTATGTGCAGCATGTGTATGTAGCATGTGTGTGCAGCATGTGTATGTAGCGTGTGTATGTAGCATGTGCGTGCAGTGTGTGTATGTAGCGTGTGTGTGCAGTATTTGTATGTAGCCTGGGCGTGCAGTGTGTGCATGTAGCATGGCTTTGCAGTATGTATGTGCAGCATGTGTATGTAGCATGTGTGTGCAGCATGTGTATATAGCGTGTGTATGTAGCATGTGCGTGCAGTGTGTGTATGTAGCGTGTGTGCAGTATTTGTATGTAGCATGTGTGTGCAGTGTGTGTATGCAGCGTGTGTGTGCAGTGTGTGCATGGAGCATGGCTTTGCAGTATGTATGTGCAGCATGTGTATGTAGCGTGTGCGTGCAGTGTGTGTATGTAGCGTGTGTGTGCAGTATGTGTGTGCAGAGCAGGCTGTCAATCAATATCCAGGGCAGTGATTACACAGTATAGTGCACGGTGACTGTAACATCTCCCTGCACCATCCCGAACACTGGAAGTGAACGGCTGCAGGAAGAATATAAGCTTATTGCTCATTTTTTCTCCTGGTAGCTACTGCTCCAGTAAAACTACTAATCAGGATTTAAGCTATTTACCTGCAGATTACTTCCATATCTGTACGTAATTAGCATTTCTGGGGGTCACAAGTTGCCTTTAAACAGGTGAGTATTGAATTATTTTTTTTTTAATTAACTTTCCTAAACATATCCCAACTGTGCTAGATCCTGGACAACCCACCACTCCTGTAGTTTTCAAGATATTTTAGTTTGCCAAAAACATCTGGTAGTGGCAGTGCCCTATGCACATACATAGAGGGAGACCTGTCAATCAAGGACAGTGGGGCAGGGAGTAGCCTGTTTTGATATAGTCTTTCGAGTCTCATAGTCCCCAGACGGCTTTTCAAAATATTACCGAAATGTGCAACGTTTTAACAAGACATACACAACTGCAATAACGCATGAATCTCCTATCAGGTTCCCTTAAAAAAATAACCCGGGCCTAAGTCGGACAGGACTAAAAAGGTTGTTCCCCCAACCTTTAGGATCTCAGCTTCTTCTACACTATGTACACAATGTTATTTACATATATATACTGCTTCAGTGCATCTACAACTTCACAATCGTCTACCGTTTTATGTATACAGCTCCCAAGCATTTCTATGTGACTTTACAGATGGCAACAAACACTATGTGCAGTCTGATGTCTGATCCTTAGGTCATCAGATATTGCTTTCCATCTGCCCACTCTTTTTGATGGCCCACTGTCTGCATAGGAGCTGTGTACACAAAACGGTAAGATATTTCTAATTAAGAATATTTGCGGAGTTGCTTCATTTTTTTTTGGGGGGTGCACAACAGCGACAATCATGGATGCAAAAAAAGGCAGCTAAGCTGCAGTGGTCTAATGTGTGGCCGTATGTATCACTCATTACTTACTTGATGGACCAGAGCAATCGAAATATGATGCTTCTGATATGCTGCTCTCGCCTGTCACATCATGGCTGTCATTCTGCTGGTCCGTCACTTCTGAATTCACACTGTCATCCAGGCCATTGCTTTTTTGCTTTGTACACGCAGCTTTCGTTTCCTCAATCCCATCTGGTAACAAAGCAATGTGTAATAATTCAGTCTTCAGTATTTTATAGACATCTTATAATTATACATTTGATTTGCAGTGCAACCCCTGAGGATGCACGACACCAGGAAACAAAGAAATGCAACCTGAGAACCCCTGTTTCGAGCATCACTCCTTCAAGTCCCGCAAGCATAATATCCATCAGGAACGCTCCAAAAACAAGGGGAGGACTCCTGGAGAGCTGGCAAATCCTCCAGGCACCGGGGAACCTTATCTAAAAGGTCTATGCTCACACCGCCAGATGCTCCATCATTAGAAGAAGCTCCAGAGCCCAAACACATTTATAGACAGTGGAAAATGGGTTCAAAGGTTGCAGGGGAGGATTGCAAAAGCAGAAGTCTCATCGATGCTTTGGTGGTGACCACACAGGCAATGTGCACATAACGTATTGTGGTCAAGATCAGCTTCAGTCCCTGATATGGCCAATATAAGAAAACCAGTAGAAATATCCAGTTACCTATAAATTCCTCATATGTGCCTCCTGTCAACTCTTTAATCAGCTCATTTTTTCCCAAGTCGTGTAACACATCCACAAAATGTCGAAACCAATCCTTCTTCTTAGTAATCCTGCTGAGAAGTTCCCTGTTGGCATCGTGATTGTGCTTTCCGTTTATCTTTAAAAAAAAAAGTAACAGTAATACACATATAAAAGGGTCTTATATCATCTATCTGGGCAATAAAGTACTGCAACAGTTTTGTTTTAGCAAACAGTGGTGGGTTTTTAGAGACTGTGTAAGGGCGCTGGAGGTGTCTTGGTGCCATATTACAAGTATTCTGTAAACTGGAGGGACTTTTTAAACAAAAAGGTTTGAATAGCCGCCATTTAATGCTTCTTCACTGGGGCTTAGAGAAGTCGTTCTCGTTACCATCTTCTGATCACCGCACCAGCTAAAAAGAAAGACAACCGCTGCTACTTGGCTCCGTTGAAAACTGGGTAATAAAATACGGTTCCTAGTACGGTCTCCATAGGGGTTTACCACACTGTTTTCTGACAATTCTCCACTTATATTGCTACATAAATAAGAAGGAAACTCGGTAAACATTTTTGCAAAAGGATATTTAACCCCAGAACGTATTTAACCAAGAAATTCCTGTATAAAATAATCAACTTGGTGGAAAAGAATCAGGCTAAGGGCCGAGGTGTGTCGACTGTACCGCCACCCAGGGTTGCCAACCGTCCAGAAATTCGAGGACAGTCCATAAAAATAGGGAAGTTTCTGTAAAAAAAAAAATGGAGGCGTCTGTGATTTTTTTTAAGCTGATGAAACTTTTCCAGGTTATTTTGACTGTAATTATTATCATTTTACAGTTCACAGTGAATGCAGCTGATGTCTACATATCAGAATTATGGGCTGTAGACATGGATCACTCAATCTTATTGATTTATTACGGTATTCCAATGTGTCCGTAAAAAATATTGTCTATCCGTGATTTTTTGATAAACTGTCCAGAAAAGAGAAAAAGTCAAGTTGGCAACCCTGCCGGCACCTTGACTTGACTTGTATGTTGACATGTTACTCAAATCAAAGATTTTTTTCTGCCTAACATGAAAAGCCAACTTTTATGTTTCCTAAATGTATAAGGCTTTATGGAGTATTGAACTCAGTACAGAATTCTAGAATAGCACATTTATTTGCAAGCAGCAACATCTGCTGGTCATGGAGGATAATACCATATGTAAAACAAGAGCAAAAAACCCCAGTAATGCCAACTAATAGTACTGCAATCATTAAAGTTTTAAAGACATCCCACTGTTTGAGATGCCCTTCTGCAATCCAGTTTCTTGGTACAATCGGCTCCTGTTGGGGTGGGCTTTTTACATGGATGATCAGAGAGGAGCAAATCGGTTCAAAGTAACTCAAATTTGCCTTGATTTCTACAAAGAATTCGGAAAAAAAAAGGCCATGAGCCATTGGCCGTCACTTTGCTCCACTTCCTCAGTTCCTCACTGGTTACCTCTTACTCCGGTCTCTTCTTTTCTTCTTGTGATGTAATACTGTACCCTCTTCTGCGTCTTCTTTCACAGCGCTGATGTTTCCTACGGGTCCTCAGGCGACATACAGTACATCAGTTATGTCTCAGGCAATGCACATCGTGATATCACAACATGCACGCCCAAGGTCAGGATGTTACTTGCCATGAAAACTAGAAAAGACCAAAGTCGGAGGGAGCAGGCGGTAAACCGGGTGAAGACCAGAAGGGACAGGTGAGTGGCGAGGAGAATATACTATTTTTAAAGCCCTACATTTAGTATTCCCCAGGTTCTGCAGAGACCACAAGGCACAGTAATTCACACTTATTTAGTGAAAAATAAAATTCCTTGGCAGATTAAAACTATTCATTTGATTTGTCGCCATGTAACCTTAAAATTCCACTGCAGCAGGAGAAATGCCTGTCTGGTCACAACATCTCCTGGCAGAATTAGTTGTCAGCCAGACTTGCTGGGAGCTGGACCCAGGGCAATCAGTTGAGTCGCTTGAAGGGGTGTTCGATCAGGTATATATGGCCCCGATTCATAAAGATGCCTTGTCAGAAATCTTAACTCTAGTCCCTAACTGGATTAAGATTAATGGTGTAAGGAACAACACAGCTCATCATGAAGTAGACAAACTGAGCCTTATGCTGTTGATGTGCCACAGCTCTGCTGATTTTGGGGTCAAAGTGCCAAAAACTGCAAAACTTTTGAGCAAAAATGTTGTGACTTTTTCTAAAAAAAACCCCGCAACATCATGACAGAAAGCGACGGTCCCCATTAGAAGTCAATGTTGCATGTCGCTCTCCATTGTTGTGCGTCAAACAATACAAACTGCATACAAAAGTAAAATGATCTGTTAGACCTGATGAACCTGAAGAACTTACTTTGAAAATCCGAGTCAGAACGGCTGTGTAATCCTTTTTGAAAGTAAAGTAAATCTCTACCCACTTAGCCTGACTGACAGCTCCTCTGTGGCCTCCCTCCCTGCTGCTGAGATCTCACATTATACAATACGTACTGCAGCTGTCAGGCAGGGAAGGCAGACATTAAATACAATTGGACTCATGAGTCTTCTGTTGGAATAGTTCATCTTAGGCCGGGGTCACTCTTGCCCGTGCAATGCGAGAAACTCGCATCAATACCCGGCACTGCCACTGGCACTCGGGACCGAAGCGTGTGGCTGCATAGAAATACATGCAGCTGAACGCTCCGGTCCCGAGTGCCATCGACAGTGCTGGGTATTTATGCGAGTTTCTCGCATTGCACATGCAAGTGTGACCTCGGCCTTAATTTCAGGATTATACAGCCATTCTGATAAAGATTTCCAATATAAGCACACCAATATCATATACACTTACTATACTGATAATGTATCTTTAGGATAGGCAATCAACTTCAGTTTGGTGGGAGTCAGACACCCAGGACCCTACTGATCAGATGTTTTCTGCTCTGGGGGTGGTCAAATGTATACAAAGGTGAACCCCAGAGCGCCGGTGACTCTGTAGTGGCCGGTCTCAGGTACTGCAGCTCTGCTTATATTGAAGTGAATAGGAGCTGAGATGCAGTACCTGGGAACGACCACTACACGGTAAACAGTGCTGTGCTTTCCGGCTCCCTACAATGTTTACATCCGGCCAGCACCCGAGAAAAGCAGATCCCTGTGGGTGACGATGATCAGACCTCCACAGATCTGATATTGATGACCTATCCTAACGACAACAATCAATATCTTAAGCCTGGAAAAAAAAAACTTTTTAGCAATATATGCAGTTTGCATTGTGAAGATCCACTTTATGTTTTTTCAATGTTTTATTGATCAATTGAAATATGGATGCTTTTGAAATAATTCCTTAAATATATTTTTCTCTTAGGTCTATCTGGATATTAATGAATATTGCTTCCTGTGACTCAGCTTTTATAGAATCCTATATAATTGTAAAGTGCTGCGGAATATGTTGTCGCTATATAAATATTATTATTATTATTATTATTAATCCTAAAAGAAAAATGTGTCAAGCAATAATGTAACACAGGATATTTTGCTTTAAAACAAGGCAGCTCCCGCCTTCTCCCTGTAAGCGCTGCACTATAGGACGATCGCCGCTAAATTCCTCTAATTTAAAAAGTTACAAAAACTTACAATGCCGACATCCTCGATGGTGCATATTTTTTTGCTGAGGCACTTCGCAGTCATCTCTTTAGCATCCAGCTTTTCTATCAGCTGTGGATATAGGTAAGAGATCAGCTCCTTACAGGAGTCTTGCTTCACCTCTTCCCGGGTGGATGGTAAATTTTCAGGGCTCAGGTACAACTCCGCTTGTTGGCATTCTGCCGCCCTGAGAGCGGTGACGAGCTCGGCGAACCAACCACGCGCCCTGGGTTCTCTGAGGACCCGATCTAGGAGCATTCTGGCCGCCTCCTGGTGCTCTGCCGCGGCTTTGGCTCTTAATGTTTCCTTAAACTCCTGATCCAGACTGAGCATACTGTCCAGCACCGGTATCACCTGGATATGGCTGCAGATCCTAGCTTTGAACGTTTCTATCATGTAGACATGGACTTCCTCGCTATTATCTGGCTCCATAGCTGATTTTTCGATAACGTGGCTAGCGTCTATAAAGCGTAAGAATTCTGCCTTCTCCCAAGCTAAGAGGAAAGTCCTATGAATTGTCTCTGCCGCAGTCTTGTAGACTCTGTTCCTGATGTCCCAGCCCCCAGCTTATATAGGAAGCAGGAGGATGATTTTCAGTTTCGTTTCTCTGTTCCATTATCTCACAAGTCCTCAGTCCTGCCCTGTAGATCTCAGCTGGGGTTTTCACTCACTGCAGCGTCACCAGATGGAAACTAAAACTGCCTCCTATTATAGGAAAGAAATAAGTTTCTGTTCTGATCCATAGACATTCTCCTCATTACAGCATTGCATAATGAAAAGATATTCAGTTTTCTAACATAATTTAGGAATCAAATCCTTACAATCTTCAAAACCAACTTCTGCAGTGATGGACGTGAGGCTTCCGTGTCTTCAAAGGACCTCAGTTCATCTAAATAACCTCCATGTAATACAAATATTTAGAATTGAGCAATTTGATTTGTGCTGCCCCGGTCCGGTGTTCAGTCCCGTCCTCCGTAAAAACTGCTCTACCCTTCTGGAAGAAGGGGTTCATCTATGTTGTCCTGTGTTCGGATGATAACGATATATGAAGCAGTCTCAGCAAAAAATGTGACACCCCTAGAGATGAGCAAATCTTTTGAAATGCAAGTTCACCAGCTTTGCCAAAATTTTCCCAAAAAATTAGATTCACGGCAAATTGCAAGCATTGCAAATTCCCTTAAAAAAAGACGTGTGTGACACTCTGAGGGTTTTTAAGACTGAATCCAACCCCTTTGAAGCTCTTTTTAACACAAACACAGCCTTAATAATGTCAAAGTGACCTCCATATGTATGGCTATGAGTTGGTAACAGATGGTAACTACGGTATTTTGCACTGCTGTGATGTCACACACTAAATCTGTACAGTGTCTTCAGCACTTTATGGTTTTCTCTCAGTATCTCCATGGCTAAGAACTATCCATATTCTCCCCAAAATAGCTGCTGCATTCCCTGCCTCTGCTTTTATATGACAGTCCCACATGATTACGCATGTAGAAAAGCCGCGGAGACGCCATCACGTGTTTCTCAACGCAAGCAATGAATAGCAAGGACTTTCACCGGGAAGGAACAACCACGGGAAGGGCAGCATCCAATAAAGGAAAACCACCTATTCCAAAACATGGTATCCATCCACAGACAGCTGTTTCGGGGTATTTGCCCCTCATCAGTGTGGAGTAGGAAACTGGCTATTAGGAGCAGTGCCGAGTGAAAAAACTATAAATATGAGGATGAATGACCTCGGGGAGATCAAAACATCCAACACCGCGGAGACACCATCTCGTGTTTCTCAACGCAGTGATCCAGAACAGAATACCCCGAAACAGGGTCAAAATGGTTGAATAGCTAGCTTCTCACACCATCAGAGTTCACCAACATTTGTGACGCCTGACTTTGCGGGGGCACACAAACACGTGATTGCATGGTCCCCCCCCCCACATGACCATATGAGGCCTAGTGGTGGAAAACCCATACAGACAAGTGACAAAAGGGAGTGCAGCGCAGCTAAAGGCAGGCACACGTTTGTCATATTTATGCTCCATGAGCTCTAGTTCTGAATGCCATTCCTTAATGCACCAAACACTGTGCTGAAAAATGGGAAAATATTAATTTTGGGGTGAAAAGAAGCAAAAAAAATACAATTCCACTATAGTTCATTGGGTTTCATTTTTAGGGATTTCATTGAGCAATAAAACTTTCCTGGTAACTTTACTCTGTGGACATGTACGATTACGGCAATAACACATTCATATAATGTTTCTGTTTATTTTTTTTAAACAGTAAAACAACAAACAACTTTTAAGAACACTAGTTTGAGTTATTTGATAGCCATTTATATTTTTATTGATGCCGTTGTGTAAGGACTTGTGTTTTTCAGGACAAGCAGCAGTATTTATTGGTTCCATTGTGGGGTACCATATATATGAGACAGCCGCGCCAGTAGGTAGATTTATAGAAACAATAGTAGATACAGATTGTTGGAGCGCCGCGCTGTGCAGCACAAGGATCTCAGCCTCCCGGCTGAATGACTGTATAATGTTTTCAATGTTTTCTATTTTTTGGTTGAGTCATCCACATAACTAAGTAAAATAATTATGGCGAGTGAACTGTGTAGGAGTCGGTTTTCTAACCTGTGAATTTGCTGTATCCTGAGGAAGACACCTTAGATCAAGACTTACACAAGAGTGGAACACTACCCTCTTATATGAGCAGCAATACACACAATATACCTGAATCACTATACACAGAAAAAGGCATTTTAGTCATTTTACAATGTACTCAGATCATTGGTATATAAATTTGTAATTGAGGATAATGTCACATTTGCATGTAGCTGTAAAGTGGAGTCCTGGAGTTGGCTTCTGATGGGCCTTTGACACCCCAGTCCAACACTGTATATGACTCTGATCATTTTTTGGTTCTTTTTCTTTACAAGGCGATTAAAAACCTAAATTCTGGCCATTATTTATGTATTTACATTGCTCAGCCTGCAAGGTGGATAATGTTATATTTTGCTATGACAGTACATAACTCTGCAGGGGACCCAATGTGGGCGACAAAGAAGGCCCCTGTCTAATGTATTGCCATATAACCAACGAATTACAGCTGCATTCTGAAATGATATCATATGCAAACAATGAATGTATGAATTTGGTATGAATTACTGCTATAGAAAAATTTTTAAAAATGAAGGTCCTTAGCACAATCATGAAAGCCCCACAGCCAGGGCAAAGTGTACCCCTTTGTTGAGACCCTAACCCTATATGCCTCTCCCAGGCAGCCTTTCTGAGCACCACATCCCCTCTCAGCCAAAGGCGTTTTTAATGAGAGCTGGATCCTGCCTGCCTTAAAATTGTAGATTTTCAGCCATGACCTCTAATGACTTTGGCGTTTAAAGGCCATGATATTACTGCACCATACATTTGGTGCATGGTGTGGGAAATACTTCCAGTATCTTAAATTCGTGCCATGATGCAAGTAGGCTTAAAGGGTTATTCCCAAAATAGTCAGCTATCTCTTATCCATAGGATAGGGGATAACATGCTGATTGTTAGGTTCTGATCACGGAAACACCCAGTGATCCCCACAACAGAGCTGTGGAACCAATGAAGCGGCTCCATCTTGAACAGTGCGGAGATGCACATGCTCGGTCTCCCTTCCATTCGTTGTATATGATTGCGCTGATGATAGTTGAAGGCTGATCTCAGCTTTCTCGGCCAGTCCGTTACACAATGAATGAAGCAGAAGTTGAGCATGTGCATCTCGACTCTATTCAAGATGGGGCCGGTTCCTAGGTACCAGAGATTTGTCTTGGAATCGCAGGATGTCTCAATGGTCAGACTCCGAGCAGCCAGCAAGTTATCACCTATCCAACTGGCAGACAGACAGAAAAGGGCCCTGAAAGAACACTATGAAGTGTTATAGGTCATTATAATGTACAATTGCACCTACTTTGGAGGCGTAAATGGGCCCCTTTACCACTTGGGTCCCTGTGTGACTGCAACCACAACCCTGTGTCCAACCCTGATGTTTCCTATGAATAAGGCATAATTTGTTATTTTGTGAAGGCTAACATAGAGAAGTTTCTGGACATATGAGGAAGTGTTATAGGGGTTTTTCCAAATTGACTTCCCTTCCTCCACCACAGTGACAGTAATTTAAATTATAGTTATAATTAGTATATGATTAGAATAATACAGTCTAATAAGGGCCAGAGTTCATTGTTTCGTCACTTCATATCACACTGGCTACCTAAACCTACCACTAGAGGGAGCACAATCCATTCAGATTTCTGCAGCGCTCGTGGATTGCAATACTAGCCTTAGAAACTCCCTCTAGTGGTGGCTACAGGCACAACATCAAATGACATTGGGTAGTCGCATACCCTGAGACCCTTTTTTACACTAGGAAATTAATAGTTGAAGAGGTTGTCCATCTTTGGGGACATTTTCTTTTTAAAAATGCAAATTTTAAAATGCAAATAAATTTATATAATTTATACAATGTGATTTTCTGGATTCTATTTTTGATATTCTATGTCTCAATGTTAAAATTAACCTACCCATAAAATGATAGATCTGTACTTCTACCTATATGAAGCCCATGTCTGGTAATACTATTTTATGTGACAATAGCAGCCATCCGGTACATACGATTTATTTGATTCCTGTGGGTGACTTTACCAGGGTAAAAAGAAACTGCAGCCATCAAGACCAGCTCAGCTTAGAACTTACACAGCTGACTACCTGTTGAAGCTGCCTGAGAGAATGCTATAGGAACAGAATGTAAAGCTGTCATCACAGTAAAAGGAAAAAACTTTGAGGAATCCAAGGTTTGGTTCCTCTATTTTTATGTATTTTTATAAACCTGTGTGGTTTTTTTATTGTTGTAAAAAAATAAAAATTATTTTTTATCAATCCAAGAAAAGCGTTAGTATTGGTGGCTACAAAAAAAAATTCAACAAATTCCACAAGACACAAAAATGAAAAATGATTAAAAAAAAAAACAAACTTCAAAATGATCTTCCAAAGAATGCAGAAAAGTGGAGTTATCTAGTCAGTTAATTGTATAGGTCGATAATTCTATTGAGATATGAAATTGTCCTGCTGTGCCTATTCAATACATCTTTATGTGGCATTCTGTATCTTCAAGAGAAGAGAAAGATGTGCTGAGGACAAGCTGACTTCCTTCCAGATCACATGTAGAGTACGGTCTTGAAATAATAAAGGAGCTGCTAACACATCTCTATTTATTATAGGATGTCAGATAATGCCCGCTGTATCTAAGTGGTTGTCCAGAAATTGAAAAAAACAAAGGGTTGTATTAGGAATTGCAGCATATCACGTGAATGAGGCTGTACGGCAATATCATACACAGCGTATGGAGAAGATTATCCTCGTTTCTGGGTAATATCAAACACCTTGTTCTAATCCTGAATTAAAGTACGGTAGTTTTCTAGTTTAGGAAACCCGCTTTCTCCCTGCTGCAGTTTGGTTAAAATGAACAAACTGTCCTTTACTCACCCTTCCTGGGTCCAGCGCTCAGTCTGCATTGCTGCCTCCAATGTCTGTTATTATCTGCAGTGCTGTCGTCACAGCGCAGGCATTCATTGAGTTCAGCAAGTCTTAGTGGCTTGTGCCGTCAACACAAGCAGAACTGCTGAGCTGACCGATTGTCTGCAGTGCTGTCTACATGACGCCATAGCTGCAGACAATAAGACACAGGAAGCAGCAGTGGAGGCTTAGCGCTGGTCCTGGGGAGAGGGAAAGTACGGTAATTTTTGTTTTACATCAAACTGGAGACTAGAGAAAGAAGTTTTCTGAAACTGGAAGAAACCCTTTAACTACCTTAACGCTTCCTGTTTTTTTGGGTTCCCATGCCACATCTTTATCAATACACCAGTCAAATGATATCATACTGTGTCACAAAAGCAGCTAAAGAACCGTTAGATACATATTATGGCCTCGTAGAATTCCATGAACATTATATTTAGGATAAGAATATGTGGATTACATCCAAAAACCTCATTTAATGTCTAGTGATGAATCATGGGGCACGTTTATGTGTATTATTGTGCAACATTTAGCACACATCCCCTTGTGCCACCAAAACATCTCTGACCACAAGACATTATCTCAGATATGTCATTAGGAGAACCATGGCCATCTAAGGTCACCATAGTGCCAGATTCACTCACATTGCTTGTTGGGATGTTTCAAAACTTCGGTTGGCCTTCAAAAATATTAAGGCACGTTTGTCCAGGAAATATGTAACTTGTGTTAAAAGGATGAGTCAGCAGACTTATGCTTCATCAATTCTCAGTTCCATCTCCTGCCTCCTGTACTGTCACTGTCAGTGGAGAACTTCCTGGAGTCTGGGCAAATCTGCAATGTTCTACCATGGATATAATGTGCACATAAGTAGAGTTATATTTGGCAATGGTTCTTGCAGATGGTATTAAAACCTTCTATTACAAAATAAAAATGACTTCGGAAGACAGGCTCTTTCTTATTGTAGTGCTGCATTTTGGCGGAGGAATTTTTTAAGATGGCACCGCAGGCGCCTGTGCAATAGCAGCTATCGGATCTCTATACACACGGATAGCTGCTACTGCGCAGGCGCCGCGGGTGCCATTTTGTTAGACTAAATTATTTCAGAAGAATGTGGTCGAATTTTATTTCATATCCTGTATCAGAAGTATCCATTGATTTATTTTATATTTTCTGCCAACTCTCTAGGAAGTATGAGTTTCCCGCCAATGCACCTGACGTCATTGTCTCCCGGCGCTAGAGCCCGGATTCAGAAGAGACCCCTTCCTTTGCCACCTTTGGGATAGCTTCATCTGCCTTTTTTGCCTTTCTCTTTGTAATCCTGCCTGTGAAGGGAGCAGATCCTCCGAAAGGAAGTAATCTTCTTAAGGTACCTTCACACGAAACGACTTTGTAACGATATCGCTAGCGATCCGTGACGTTGCAGCGTCCTGGCTAGCGATATCCTTTAGTTTGACACGCAGCAGCGATCAGGATCCTGCTGTGATATCGCTGGTCGCTGAATAAAGTTCAGAACTTTATTTGGTCGTCAGACCAGCGATATTTTACACTGGTAACCAGGGTAAACATCGGGTTACTAAGCGCAGGGCTGGTTACCAGTGTAAAATGTAAAAAAAACAAACAGTACATACTTACATTCGCGTCCCCCGCCGTCTGCTTCCCACACTGACTGAGCGCCGCAAAGTGAAAGTGAAAGCACAGCACAGTGGTGACGTCACCGCTGTGCCCTGCTACTGCCGGCGCTCAGTCAGTCAGTCAGTGCAGGAAGCGGACGCCGGGGGACGCGAATGTAAGTATGTACGGTTTGTTTTTTTTACATTTTACGCTGGTAACCAGGGTAAACATCGGGTTACTAAGCGCGGCCCTGCGCTTAGCAACCCGATGTTTACCCTGGTTACCCGGGGACCTCGGCATCGTTGGTCGCTGGAGAGCGGTCTGTGTGACAGCTCTCCAGCGATCAAACAGCGACGCTGCAGCGATCGGCATAGTTGTCGCTATCGCTGCAGCGTCGTTTCGTGTGAAGGTACCTTTAGTCTTTTCCTCTTGGAATCCTCTTTTGGTATCCGAAGCCTTTTCTAGCAAATCATCCAGGGCAGGTCCATATCCTTGCAAACCTGAGAAGGAAATGGAACATAGACATTCAAAAAATAAATTATCTCCTGACCATGTTTTTAGCCATAGAGCATTTTAGCCTCTTGAAGCATTTGGAAGAGCTCGATTTAAAACAGCGAACTGAACTGGTTCTGCAGAAGCATCTGCCATAAAAAAGCGATTGCCATCCTGAGCAAGGGTAGTGATTCCAGTATCTCTTCTGTTCAAGTCTTCTTCCGTAGATGGCTAATTCTACCCAAAGGTTCATTGACCTAGCTACCGATGTGGCCACAATATTGGCTTTAATAATGGCAGACAAAGCTTTCCAAGCTTTTTTAAGAAGGCCATCTGATCTTTTTATCCATTGAATCCTTAAGGCTTGAGGAATCTTCAAATAGAATAAAGATTTTCCTTGCAAATCTGGCCACTGGGATATAAATTTTCGGAACCTCTTCCCATAGCTTGATATCTTCCAGCTCAAAAGGAAGGTTAGCTTTAAACTCCCTTGGGATAACCAGCCTCTTCTTCGCATCCTCTCATTCTTCTACGATAATAGCTGTGATGTGTTTATTACCCGGTAAGACTCTATTTCTCCTGACTCTCAGACATTTCGTCCTGAACTGATAAAGTTTCACAGCTGTCTTCAATTTTCATTGTAGTTCTTACAGTCTGCAAAAGTATATCTGTATTATCTGAAGAAAATAAGTATTTTTTTTTTCTTTCCTCGTGTAACGCCGGTGTCTCTGCATCCCCTTCCCTAGCAGAGACACAGACGCTCTCACTGCCTTGGCTCTGTACCTCCCGCTCCTCCTCCTGCCTTGTCTCCGGCGCCATACTCACTGCCACAGTCCCACGCCCTGCCTATCCACCAACCTAGCCTGCACCTGCCAATACCCATCTTCTCACCAGCTGTTTCCATCTGCATTCGTGGTACTGTTATGCTGTAAGAATCAGGCTGCACTCAGATGTCACCCGAGTGCAGTCCTATTTAAGTGTGACGATTCAAAGAGGGAAAACGGAGAGTGGACCCTCTAGACCGCGACGACGAACCCCTCACGGACGAGCTGACCAGATAGACCGCCCCCTATACAGGGGGAGTTAGGGGCAGGCCCGTGAGGGACTATCGCCACGGAAGCTGGAGGACCAGGACGGGAGAAGACCAAGAAGAGGCGGAGATAGTAGGACCACAGGATAGGTGAGTACTGCAGAGAAACAGGACTGATGGGTAAAACAGGACTGATGGGTAAAACAGGACTGATGGGTAAACTGCAGCAGTACAGGGACTGGCGGAGGAACTGAGGAAACGCAGAGGCTAGCAGGATACAGGAAAGACAGGATAAACCCAAAGTCAGAGGGAAAACGAACTTCACAGAGACTAAGAGCGGCCAGGAACACCTGAAGGAACAAATGATAACCAGGCACAGAGGGACGGCAGGAAGCAGTTTAAATACCTAAAGGCAGGGTAGCACTTCCGGGTAACAGACCTCCAGGACCATAGAGAGGACAATAAGGAGGACCGGCTTCCAGGTACTAGTCCTCCAGGACCATAGAGGAGACGAAGAGGAGCGCCAACAGAAGATCAGAAGTGCACACGCGCAGCACTGAACCTGGTATGCGCGCACGCATGAGAAGCAGAGGCCGGGAGCGAGCGAGGAGGCGGCAGCAGCGGTATGATAGCACCCCCGTCTTTACATCCCTCCTTCCTCTTTAGGCCAGAAAGAAACTTAGCTAAAATTCGGGGAGCCTGAATATTCTCCCGAGGCTCCCAGGATCTCTCCTCAGGACCGAAATCCTTCCAGTCGACCAAAAACAAAGTTCTACCTTTAATTTTTTTCATTGCCAAAATGTCCTTAACCTCAAAAACATTGTCTGCGGAAACAGGCGAAGGTGAAGAAAGAGTAGAGGTATGAAACCGATTAAAAACTACAGGCTTAAGGAGAGATACATGAAAGGAATTAGGGATACGAAGAGAGGCAGGTAAGGCTAGGTTCACATTGCGTTAATGTGTGCACGCTAACGGACAGCGTTGCAGGGCGAAAATGTCGCAATTAACGCCGTGCAACGGGTCCGTTAGCGCACCCATTGACAGCAATGTAAATTTCGCCTGTAGCGCATCGCTAGCGCTTGCCCTTTTCGGCTCGCGCTAGCGATGTGCCGTTCTTTTGTGACGAACCGCGGACGCTGCAAGCAGCGTCCGCGGCGCGCCCGAGGTCCGTTCCCCGCTCTCGCAGATCGGGGATCTGCGAGAGCGGGGACGTTAACGCGACCCCTAAACGCGGCCCCGAAAAATACATTGCGTTAGCGCAATCCGCTAGCGCTAGCGCTAAACGGATTGCCCTAACGCAATGTGAACCTAGCCTAACTTAAGTTTGTAAGAAACGTTGTTAATACGTGCCAAAACCTCGAAAGGACCAATATAACGGGGACCCAGTTTATGTGAAGGGATTTTAAGGCGAATAAATCTAGAAGAAAGCCAGACCTTATCCCCAGGATGGAACACAGGAGAATCAAGACGCCTTTTATCTGCATGCCTCTTCATCCTATGCTGAGCTAGTTCGAGAGCAGACTTGGTCTCCTGCCAAACCCTGGAGAATTCTCTAGACAGAAGATCTGCCGCCGGCACAGTAGAGACAGGAGGAACTGGTAGAGGAAGACCAGGGTGTTGTCCGTAGATGACAAAAAATGGAGATTTGGTAGAAGCTTCGCTGGTGTGGTTATTATAAGAAAACTCGGCCCATGGTAGTAAGTCAGACCAATCATTTTAATGAGCGTTGGAGAAATGCCGGAGATAAGTAACCAGGATCTGATTGATACGCTCCACTTGGCCGTTGGACTGTGAATGATAGGCCGAAGAAAAATCAAGCGAAATGTTCAATGACTTACAGAGAGATCTCCAGAAACGAGCGGTGAACTGAACTCCCCGGTCAGAAACAATGTGCTGTGGAAGACCATGAATGCGAAAAATATGTTGAACAAAAATCTTCGCCAGTTCAGGAGCCGAAGGCAGACCAGGAAGAGCAATGAAATGTGCCATTTTAGAAAAACGGTCCACAACCACGAGGATGACGGTACAACCACAGGAACGAGGCAGATCAGTTAAGAAATCCATTGCGATATGTTGCCACGGAGCGGTAGGCACTGGAAGAGGAAGGAGAAGCCCGGAAGGAAGCCGCCTGGGTACTTTGTTCTTGGCACAGGAAGGACAAGAGACCACAAAAGCTTGGACATCCTTCAAAAGAGTCGGCCACCAGTAGTAACGAGATATTAGATCAAGAGTTTTCTTGAAACCGACATGTCCGGCTAGCTTGGAAGCATGTCCCCAGAGTAACACACGTCTCCTGTTCCTCTCAGAAACGAAAGTCTTACCCAGAGGTAAAGAGGTCATAGATACTGGAGCAAGTGTGATGATTTTAGCGGGGTCAATGATGTGCGAGGACTCCTCCTCAGTGTCCACCGACAAGAAGGACCTGGATAGAGCGTCAGCTTTGAAGTTCTTTTCTCCAGGCAGGAAGCAAAGTTCAAAGTCAAATCGGGCAAAGAACAAGGCCCACCTGGCCTGTCGGGGATTCAGTCGGTGCGCTGAACGGATGTATGCCAAATTCTTATGATCCGTAAAGATGACAAAGGGATGTAAGGCTCCTTCCAACAGATATCTCCACTCCTCTAAAGAATTTAATGGCCAAAAGTTCTCTGTCGCCAATGGAATAATTTCTTTCAGAAGAAGAGAAGTCTTGGAGAAGAAACCACAGGGCACAAGACAACCAGTAGAAGACTTCTGAGAAAGCACAGCTCCGGCACCGACAGTAGAGGCGTCAACCTCTAGGAAGAAGGGTTTATTAGCTTCAGGGCGATGGAGTAAAGGAGCGGAGGCGAATGCTTCTTTGAGAGAATGAAAAGCCTTTTCAGCCTCTGCTGGCCAAAGACGAGGATTGGCACCCTTCTTTATCAAAGAAGAGATGGAAGCCGACAAGGAGGAGAAATGAGGAATAAATTGCCGATAGTAATTTGCGAATCCTAGAAAAACGCTGAATCGCCTTAACCCCAAGCGGACGTGGCCAGTTGAGTACGGCAGAAACTTTAGCAGGATCCATACACAGACCAGAATCAGAGATGATGAAGCCCAGGAACGGTAGGGACGACTGTTCGAAGGCACACTTCTCAAGTTTAGCATACAGACGAGTCTCCCTTAGACGGAGAAGAACTTGCCGCACATGTCTCCTATGAGAAAGCAGATCCGGTGAAAACACAAGGATGTCGTCCAAGTATACCACTACACAGGTGTAAAGTAGGTCCCGAAAAACATCATTCACCAACTCTTGAAAAACTGCAGGAGCATTACATAAGCCGAAAGGCATCACCAAATACTCATAATGACCGTCTCTGGTGTTAAACGCAGTCTTCCATTCATCTCCCGAACGAATTCGGATCAAGTTGTAGGCTCCTCTGAGATCCAGTTTAGTGAAGATTCGTGCTCCACGCAGACGATCAAAAAGTTCTGGGATGAGAGGAAGTGGATACTTGTTTTTAATGGTGATGTTATTGAGGCCACGGTAATCAATGCAGGGACGAAGAAAAAACCAGCGCCTGCAGGAGAGGACTTTCGTATAAAGCCTCTGGCCAGATTCTCTTGAACGTATTCAGACATGGCTTGAGTCTCGGAGGGTGACAGAGGATAAATTCGACCTCTAGGAGGAGTAGAGCCGGATACAAGATCTATCGGACAGTCGTATGGGCGATGCGGAGGTAAGACCTCTGCTTCCTTTTTGTTGAAAACGTCCGAAAAAGAGTGATAAGCTGCGGGTAGATTCGCTAGTTCCGGAGCAGAGGGAGGGAGACTAGCAGGCTTGACGGGAAGCAGGCATCTGTTTTGACAAAACTGTCCCCAGGATAGGACGTCCCCAGTACGCCAATTCAGAGTAGGTTCATGGTTTCTTAGCCAGGGGAGTCCTAAAAAAAATGCATGGGATAAAGACGGTAAAACATAAAATGCCAACTTTTCTCGATGTAAAGCTCCAATTTGAATCTCAATCTCCTCTGTGACAGAAGAAACGACCTCCCGCAAAGGGTGACCGTCGACAGAAGCTATTTGCCTAGGAACCTCCAAGGATCTGACAGGAATCCCAAGCCTCTCGACCAGCTCAAGTTGAACAAAATTCCCAGCCGCACCAGAATCTACATAAGCCTCAAGAGAGAAGCGACTGGAACACATGTGTAAAATGACAGGCAAAATCAAAGGTGGAGAGGAATCATGGCTACCTAGGAGCCCTGCCAGCTCATCCTTAATGCGGGAAGACAAACCTCGCCAAAATGCTCCCACCAAAGCCTCATTATTCCAACCTAAATCAGAGGACAGCGTCCGGAAAACGGATGGCATATTGAGCTACAGAAAGGGTCCCCTGACTAAGGTTGAAAGGGGACTCAGTAGTCGATACCAGACGACCAGGTTCATCAAACACCTTGCGGAAGTTGTCTAAAAAAAAAGCAAGTTGAGAAACCACTGGATCATCTCGCTCCCAAAGAGGGTTCACCCAAGCCAAAGCCTCTCCCTCCAAATGGGACACCACAAAAGCCACCTTAGCTCGGTCAGTTGGGTACAGTAGCGGGGATAATTCAAAGTGTAGTTGACACTGGTTGAGAAACCCGGGACATAATTTAGGATCCCCACCATACCGAGGTGGCCTGGCAAGACGGGGCGAGGGCTGTGGAGCGGACGCCTGTACAGGAGCAGAAGCGGCAGTCTGAAGAGAGAGAAGTCGATTATCGACAGAGGCCATAAAATTCAAAATATGAGTGTCCCGTTGTTGACTTAACTCTTGCTGAAGAGACGCCAACTGAGTAGCGTTACCAGGGTTGGTAGACTGTAACGTCGCGAGACGAGACTCCATGTTCTTGAGAAAGGACATGATTCTAGTCTGGTTCTCCTGCAAAAAAAGTAACTCCTTTTGAGTGGCAGATACACCAGCGGGGTCCATGGCCTGGTTATACTGTTATGCTGTAAGAATCAGGCTGCACTCAGATGTCACCCGAGTGCAGTCCTATTTAAGTGTGACGATTCAAAGAGGGAAAACGGAGAGTGGACCCTCTAGACCGTGATGACGAACCCCTCATGGATGAGCTGACCAGATAGACCGCCCCCTATACAGGGAGAGTTAGGGGCAGGCCTGTGAGGGACTATCGCTACGGAAGCTGGAGGACCAGGACGGGAGAAGACCAAGAAGAGGCGGAGATAGTAGGACCACAGGATAGGTGAGTACTGCAGAGAAACAGGACTGATGGGGAAAACAGGACTGATGGGGAAAACAGGACTGATGGGTAAACTACAGCAGTACAGGGACTGGCGGAGGAACTGAGGAAACGCAGAGGCTAGCAGGATACAGGAAAGACAGGATAAACCCAAAGTCAGAGGGAAAACGAACTTCACAGAGACTAAGAGCGGCCAGGAACACCTGAAGGAACAAATGATAACCAGGCACAGAGGGACGGCAGGAAGCAGTTTAAATACCTAAAGGCAGGGTAGCACTTCCGGGTAACAGACCTCCAGAACCATAGAGAGGACAATAAGTTGGACCGACTCCCAGGTACTAGTCCTCCAGGACCATAGAGGAGACGAAGAGGAGCGCCAACAGAAGATCAGAAGTGCACACGCGCAGCACTGAACCTGGTATGCGCGCGCGCACGAGAAGCAGGGGCCGGGAGCGAGCGAGGAGGCGGCAGCAGCGGTATGATAGGTACCTGTCGTTTTAATCCGCCTGCCTGCATCTATTGGACATTCCCTCGGTCTATCCCAGCTAGCCATTTCTAGGGGGTCAGCTGCCATCTACCCAGGGTCAGTCCTGGAGTAGAAATTGGACCACCTTCCTTGTCTCTCCTCGGATCTCGGTATCATACAATGCTGCGTATCCGTGGTTAGATTAGGTGATGCTCCTAGTCACGCCCCTCCAAGTCTTGGGCTCCGGCACAGTGGTTCCACCACCCAGCCCATTACACTTTGCACAGACCATGGAATCTGCTGGCTCTCAGGCATCCTCCATCTCGGACCTATACCAGGGGGTCTCCCTCCTGAAGGATCAGTAGGATAAGATTTCATCCTATCTACGGACGGTGAATACCCGCCTTGATATGTTGGCAGTTCCAGCCGCATCTACATCCTCTCAGGCGACAGTCTCCATGATGGTGACTGTTATGACCCCAATGGCAGAGGGTCTCAGAAATAAATACCAAGTCTGCAAACACAAAAAAACAGCTCATAGGGCAGTGGTAACTGGGCTGACCGTATATCTAATCCTAGCACCACAAATAGCAGCAGCCGGGGAACGTGCCTACGTTGGTTCTAGACGTCTCGCGCCAGCCGGAGAACTAACTAACCCTAGAAGGGAAAAGATAGACCTTTCTTGCCTCCAGAGAAAAGACCCCAATGGCAGAGGGAAGAAGAAAAGACAAACGTAAGAATGAACTAGGTATTGAGCAAAGAGAGGCCCACTGACTAATAGCAGAATATAGTAAGATGACTTATACGGTCAGCTAAAAAGCCCTATCAAAATTTCCACGCTGGATATCCAAGAACCCCCGAACCGTCTAACGGCCCGGGGGGAGAATACCAGCCCCCTAGAGCTTCCAGCAAAATCAGGAATCACATTTAGTACAAGCTGGACAAAAAATAAGAGTAATGCAAATAACCAAAAAACAAGGAAGCAGGACTTAGCTTAATTTTGCAAGAACCAGGACCAGCAGACAGGAGCAAACAGAAAGGACTGATTACAACGATGCCAGGCACCAGACTGTGAATTCAGGAAGTTTATATAGCAACACCCCTGGACTAACGACCCAGGTGGGTGCCAAACAGAGGGAAGACAATCCCAGAGTCATATCACTAGTGACCACAAGAGGGAGCCAAAAAAGTCTAATTCACAACAGTACCCCCCCTTTAAGGAGGGGTCACCGAACCCTCACCAAGACCACCAGGGCGATCAGGATGAGCAGCGTGAAAGGCACGAACCAAATCGGCCGCATGCACATCAGAGGCAACCACCCAGGAATTATCCTCCTGACCATAGCCCTTCCACTTGACCAGATACTGAAGCCTCCGCCTGGAGAGACGAGAATCCAAGATCTTCTCCACCACATACTCCAACTCGCCCTCAACCAACACCGGAGCAGGAGGCTCAACAGAAGGAACCACAGGTACCACGTACCGCCGCAACAAAGACCTATGGAACACGTTGTGAATGGCAAACGACACCGGAAGATCCAAGCGAAAGGACACAGGATTAAGGATTTCCAATATCTTGTAAGGACCGATGAAGCGAGGCTTGAATTTAGGTGAGGAGACCTTCATAGGAACAAATCGAGAAGACAGCCATACCAAATCCCCAACACGAAGTCGGGGACCCACACCGCGGCGGCGGTTGGCAAAACGCTGAGCCTTCTCCTGTGACAACTTCAAGTTGTCCACCACATGATTCCAAATCTGCTGCAACCTATCCACCACAGAATCTACCCCAGGACAGTCAGAAGGCTCCACATGTCCCGAGGAAAAACGAGGATGGAAACCAGAGTTGCAGAAAAATGGCGAAACCAAAGTGGCGGAACTAGCCCGATTATTAAGGGCAAACTCAGCCAACGGCAAGAAGGTCACCCAATCATCCTGATCTGCAGAAACAAAACACCTCAAATAAGCCTCCAGAGTCTGATTAGTTCGCTCCGTTTGTCCATTAGTCTGAGGATGAAAGGCAGATGAAAACGACAAATCAATGCCCATCTTAGCACAAAAGGATCGCCAGAACCTGGAAACAAACTGGGATCCTCTGTCAGACACGATATTCTCAGGAATGCCGTGTAAACGAACCACATTCTGAAAGAACAAAGGAACCAGATCGGAAGAGGAAGGCAGCTTAGGCAAAGATACCAAATGGACCATCTTGGAAAAGCGATCACATACCACCCAGATGACAGACATTCCTTGAGACACCGGAAGATCTGAAATGAAATCCATGGAAATGTGTGTCCAAGGCCTCTTCGGGACAGGCAAGGGCAAGAGCAACCCGCTGGCACGAGAACAGCAAGGCTTAGCTCGAGCACAAGTCCCACAGGACTGCACAAATGACCGCACATCCCGTGACAAGGAAGGCCACCAAAAGGACCTAGCCACCAGATCTCTGGTGCCAAAAATTCCCAGATGCCCTGCCAACACAGAGGAATGAACCTCGGAAATGACTCTGCTGGTCCACTTATCAGGAACAAACAGTCTGTCAGGTGGACAAGAGTCAGGTCTACCAGCCTGAAATCTCTGCAACACACGTCGCAAATCTGGAGAAATGGCTGACAAGATTACTCCCTCTTTAAGAATACCAACTGGTTCTGCGACTCCAGGAGAATCAGGCACAAAGCTCCTTGAAAGAGCATCAGCCTTCACATTCTTTGAACCTGGTAAATACGAGACCACAAAGTCAAAACGGGAGAAAAACAATGACCAACGGGCCTGTCTAGGATTCAGGCGTTTAGCAGACTCGAGATACATCAGATTTTTGTGATCAGTCAAGACCACCACACGATGCTTAGCACCACAAATAGCAGCAGCCGGGGAATGTGCCTACGTTGGTTCTAGACGTCTCGCGCCAGCCGGAGAACTAACTAACCCTAGAAGGGAAAAGATAGACCTTTCTTGCCTCCAGAGAAAAGACCCCAATGGCAGAGGGAAGAAGAAAAGACAAACGTAAGAATGAACTAGGTATTTAGCAAAGAGAGGCCCACTGACTAATAGCAGAATATAGTAAGATGACTTATACGGTCAGCTAAAAAGCCCTGTCAAAATTTCCACGCTGGATATCCAAGAACCCCCGAACCGTCTAACGGCCCGGGGGGAGAACACCAGCCCCCTAGAGCTTCCAGCAAAATCAGGAATCACATTTAGTACAAGCTGGACAAAAAATAAGAGTAATGCAAATAACCAAAAAACAAGGAAGCAGGACTTAGCTTAATTTTGCAAGAACCAGGACCAGCAGACAGGAGTAAACAGAAAGGACTGATTACAACGATGCCAGGCACCAGACTGTGAATTCAGGAAGTTTATATAGCAACACCCCTGGACTAACGACCCAGGTGGGTGCCAAACAGAGGGAAGACAATCCCAGAGTCATATCACTAGTGACCACAAGAGGGAGCCAAAAAAGTCTAATTCACAACAGGTGACCCATCAGGTCGCCAGTTATGTACCTGGCTCCGGACTGCGTTTGGTGGAGCCCCCACACTATAGAGGAGATCCCACCCTGTGTCAAGAGTTCATTAACCAGTGCATGTTGCACTTTGAAATCCTGACTCATCAGTTTGCCTCAGACTGAGCAAACGTGGCCTTTATCAAGTCTTATCTATCTGGTGAGGCCTTGGCATGGCTCAATCCTCTTTGGGAGAGAGGAGATCCAGTGGTGTCGAATCTCCAGTCCTTCCTAGAAGCCTTTTGTAAAGTCTTCAAAGAGCCTGGCCGCGTTTCTTCTGTGGCTGCTTCCCTACTCAGGTTACGCCAGGGTAATCTCTCCGTGGTCCAGTATGCCGTTCGTTTCATTACGTTGCCATCTGAAATTGCTTAGAATAATGAGGCTGTGGTGGCAACATTCTGGGAGGAACTCGACGGGCGAATCAAGGATAAACTTGCAGGATTGGGAGATACCTACCTCACTGAATGACCTGGTGTCTTTAGCAACCCAGATAAACATCAAGTTCCAAGAGCGGACCAAGGAGGTGGCCTGCAAAAGGAGATCTGTGCTATTGGCCCCACCTTCCAAAGGCCAATGTCCAAGCAATTTCCTGCAGCAACATTACTACCAGAACCTATGCAGGTTGACCAGGTGAAACTGACTAAGCATCGCCATGAGGTTCCTCGCGCTGAGGGAACATGTTTCTATTGTAGCAGCTTCGAGCACTTCATCCAATCGTGTCTGGAGTGACTGGAAAACGCCAGTGTCTAGGGTCTGTTGGAGAGGCTACCTTGGGAAAGACTCCCCCATCTCCATCCTTGATTCTGACTGTATCAGTCGTCTGTCGCAAAAGCTCCTTCACCGAGTTAGCCCACCTGGACTCCAGTTCCGCAGGTAATTTTGTTCAACAGGCTGTGGTCGAGCAGTATAAAATCCCAATCCTACACCTTCCGGATCCGATTGATCTCTTTGATGCATGGAAAGCCCTTTCCTGAGACCATCCAGTTAGTTACGGAGCCCGTGAAACTTCAGGTGGGGATGTTATGTTCTGAGAACATCTCTTGTCTATGTGTTGTCTGGCCTATTTCACCCTATGCTCTTAGGTTTGCCATGGCTGCAGAGACACGAGGCTGTCTTGGATTGGAATTCTGGAGAAGTCCTCCATTGGGGACAGGGATACCACAAGACCTGCCTGGATCCCATCAGTCCAGTTTGACCCTGTATCGATTATACGGGATTGAATTAGATCACGGTAAAGAATAAATATCCTCTGCATGATCCGTTCCAGGGTTTTATCCTGTCTGCCCTTTTTCGGATCATGTCAATGGTTAACTTTGCTCTGCCTCATTCTGGGTTCCGGTTTGCTATTTAGCTCCTGTGCATCCTGCTGGCGGTGTCAGCTATAGTTCTGCCTTCGGCGTGTGAACCTGACTCTGGTAACCCTTGATTTGTCCTGCTGTGATCCCTGACTTGTCCCGTGTCTGTTGTCTTCCTCTGTCTGCCCTTTCTCCACCGTTTCTCGGTTTGATTATCTGGTTTCTGACTCGGCCTGTATTCGGACTCGCTTCTGCTTTCTGTCTTTGTCTAATCCGCTTCTGACTGTTGTTGATCCCCCTGGCTTGCTCCTGAATACGTATACTGTTTATTCCTTTTTGCACTTTGCATCTGAACGTTTTTGACTCGGCTTGTCTGACCACTCTCTCGCCACTTGGTGGAGCCTGAGCTGATGCTGTGTAAGCCGTCTCATTTCCCTCTCAAGCTCCCTCTGGTGGAGGTTGCGTTACACTGCACTGCAGCAGCATGACACTCTGCCTCTCATCTCTGAGGTGTTCAATCGGTTGAAAGGGTCCAAAGACTTCACTAAACTCGACCTGCAGGTAGCATACACTCTGATCCGAATTTGCCAAGATGAATGGAAGATGGCGTGGCCGTGATGGCCACTACGAATATCGGGTAATGCCGTTTGGACTCTGCAACGCACCATCAGTCTTTAAGGAACTAGTGAATGACATCTTCTGGGATCTTCTCTACACGTGTGTGGTTGTGTACCTGGACGATATTTTGGTATTCTCTCCTGATTTGCTCTCACAACGAAGAGATGTCCACCAGGTTCTGCAGAGGCTTAGGAAAAAATGTCTATACGCCAAGTTTGAGAAATGCATTTTTGAGCAGACTTCCCTGCCGTTTCTGGGGTATATAATCTCTGAGACCGGCCTGAAGATGGATCCTGAAAAGGTATCCGACATTTTTAAGTGGCCACAGCCTGACCGTCTGATGGCCATTCAGTGGTTCCTCAGCTTTGCGAACTACTAACGTCGTTTCATATCTCATTTCTCCTCCTGGATGGCTCCCATTTCAGTTCTGACCCGCAAGGGGCCAATACTAAGTTATGGTCTCCTGAAACAAAGAACGCCTTTGTGTCTTTGAAAGAGGTTTTCTCCTCAGCTCCTGTGCTGCATCATCCGGACAATAACAAACAGTTCTTTCTGGAGGTGGATGCTTCCTCTTCTGGGGCCGAAGCCGTTCTCATTTAGAAGTCTTCCTCGTGCCGCATGACGACTTGCGGCTGCTTCTCCAAGATTTCCTCAGTTGTGGAACGCAATTATTCTATTGGATATCATGAACTGTTGGCTATAAAACTGACTTTGGAAGAATGGTGCTTCTTGCTTGAAGGACCTATGTATCCGGTGGTTATATACACTGACCACAAGAACCTGGCATGCCTGCAATCCGCACAGCGACTTAATCCACGACAAGCCCGGTGGTCTGTTTTTTGCCCGCTTCAACTTCTCTCACCATAAAAATGTCAAGGCGGATGCCCTTTCTAGATCATTCCTGTCTTCTGACCAAGACGGAGAGCCCCAACACATCATCGAGTTTCCAAGTTTATTACGGTTGCTCTGTTAGATTTGTCCCAGCTCCCTTCCGGAAAGACTTAGGTGGCCAAACCCGATAGGAAGCTTGATCTTCAGTGGGGTCATTCGTCTAAGGGGGCTGGACATGCTGGTGAGAGAAAAACAGTCCATCATATCTCCCGGCATTATTGGTGGCCTACCCTTCGCAAAGATGTTGTGGATTTCATCTCGGCCTGTCCATATTGTGCCCAGAACAAGACCACGAGACAGCTTCTTTCCGATTTTCTACTTCCTTTACCTGGAACGCGGGCACCCTGGCAGCATATTGCAATGGACTTCATCACCAATCTCCCTCTGTTGGCTGGTTGTACCATTATCTGAGTGGTTGTGGATCATTTTTCCAAGATGGCCCATTTCTACCCACTCTCTGGTCTTACATCTGCTCCTGTACTGGCAGAAGTTAATTCTACATGTTTTCCACCTTCATGGTCTTCTGCTCCATATCGTCTCGGATAGAGGCGTTCAGTTTACTTCCCACTTCGGGAGGGCTACCTGCAAATTGCTCAATGTCTCCATGGATTTCTCTTCGGCCTATCATCCTCAGTCCAATAGTCAGGTGGAGCGAGTCAATCAAATCTTGACCAACTTCTTGCAACACTTTTTCAATGCATACCATAGTGACTGGTCCGAACTGCTCACGTCGGCCAAGTTTTCGCATAACAATCATGAATGAATCTTCTGCTAAAACTCATTTTTTTGTGGTGTACGGTCAACACACCAATATCCTGTTTACTATTTTCACTACCTCTGATATACCTGCTGCTAAATCTCTCGTAAACGTTTTTTCTGAGATTTGGGGAGACACCAGGACCACATTATTGAGGTCCTCAGAGCAGATAACGAGACATGTGGACAACAGAAGTCTGGATCTGCCTCAGTTCCATGTGGGGGACAGGGACTGGATGTCATTTAAGTATATGCGTCTCAAGGTATCCTCCTATAAATTGGATCTTCGCTTCATCGGTCCATTTGAAGTTCTGAGACAGTTCAATCCAGTGGCTTATACGCTCAAACTTTCAGGCTCCTTACGAATGTAATGCTTTTCATGTATCTCTTCTGAAACCTGTTGTCCTCAGTCTTTTTTTAGAGATCCTACAAACACTCCTGCTCCGGTCAGCACTGACGATGTTTTTGCAGATAAGAACATTCTGGCTACCAAGAGGGTAAGAGGTAAAACATTTTATCTTGTTGATTGGAGGGGTTTTGGCCTCCAGTTAGCACTGAGGATGTTTTTGCGGATAAGAACATTCTGGCTACCAAGAGGGTAAGAGGTAAAATATTTTATCTTGTTGATTGGGGAGGTTTTGGCCTAGAGGAGAAGTCATGGGAGCCCAAGGAGAACATCCATGCCCCTCTCCTCCTCGAGAAGTTCCTTGCGGGCCTGAAAAAGAAGGGGGCGTAAAGGGGGGCACTGCAACGCCGGTGTCTCTGCATCCCCTTTCCTGGCAGAGACACAGACGCTCTCACCGCCTGGGCACAGCAACTCCCGCTCCTCTTCCAGCCTTGTCTCCGTCGCCCCTGCTCTCAGCCTCCCTCCCCCGGCAGAGGCACCGACATACTCACCGCTGTGGTCTTGCACCCCATTCTCCTGCAGCTGCCTGGGGGCTGCGCACTGCCCGGGCACAGTGCTTAGAGCGTGAACGCGGGCCCGGCTTCTTACAGGAACAGCGCGTGTCGTTCTAAAGTGTCCCCAGCTAATGGCTGGGGAGCACTTATTATTTAAGGCGTCTCCATCCGGTGGGAGGTGACTGTACAATGTTGTAAAGCGTTCGTATTCCTGAATACCAGTCTATCAGCCGTGCCCTTCAGCCTGCCTATCCCCCGACCTAGCCTGCACCTGCCAGTGGCCATCTTCTCACCAGCCGGACCCGTCTGCATCCGTAGTACCTGTCGTCTTATTCTGCCTGCCTGCATCCATTGGACATTCCCTTGGGCCACCCCCAGCTACCCGTTAATAAGGGGTCAGCTGCCATCTACCCAAGGTCAGTCCTGGAGTAGCACCTGGACCACCTCTCTTGTCTCTCCTCGGATCTCTGAATCGTACGCTGCTGCGTATCCATAGTCAGATTAGGTAAGGCTCCTAGTCACGCCCCTTCAGGTCTTTCTTGGGCTTCGGCACAGTGGTTCCACTACCCAGCCCATTACACCTCAGGTAATAAAGGACCAATATTTCTACCTTCACCAAGCACTGGGTCAGAGTAGTAACACAATTACCCTTCCTCCAAGCTTGACTCATGTCCTACCTAGGGCGTTTAGGCTGGGGAGACTGAGGCTGTGTAAGAGTTGAAACAGTGTTCTGGACTTCTTCCCTAATTAATGCCCTCATGCTGGTCATAAATGAAGATTGCTCATCTTTAATTTTTTTAGATATTGTCAGGACTCTGAACATTTTTATTACCTTTTGTGCATTACTGCCCTTTTCCAAGATGGCGTCTTTGGTCTCATGTGCACTGTGTCTTCCTGCTATGAAACTCCACCCCAGCCTTCAGTCTGTGCTAGAGTATTCTGCCTTGCATCCAGCTCCTGACTCTGATGACTCCCTGGCTATATACCTGCTCCTGTGAACGTGTGTGGTTATCCTGCTACTCTGCTCTGAGTTCCTGCTGCTTACACCAGTTTCCAGTAATCCTCCTTTATCTGCTGCTCGTGTTTACTCCCATCTGCTGCTCGTGTTTACTCCCATCTGCATTTGCTGGACATGTAAGCTGTTGCTGCTCTGCTTAAACCTGAGATTATCACCCAGGCCTTCCTGGTTGAGATAAGACATTGCTTGAACTGCCTTATAAGCATATCTATCTATGTTTGGATTAAAACAAGCACTTATTCGTGTCAAGTATCCTCAAGAATAACTGTGCTTCATAGACTTTCTGCTTGATTGCATTTTCCTCTGAAGTTCCCTATAGACTGTTTAAGCTGCATTTAATATTTACACCAAGTGTTGTGGACTTGAGTTTCTCTCTGCACCTGTTTGAATCACCGTGTGATAATATAGACTTTACCACTTATAAAACTGTGTCCTGTAGTTGTCTTGTTCCACGCAAAGAGTCTCCTGAGTTATCCCCTATAATTATTACAGATGTGCAATCTGCACAAAGCTTCTTGCTGTATGCTTCTGGTAACTGAGAATTATAAGTAGCGCATCTGTTAACTCTCTTATTATTTGAGGTAGATTTTTAAGTGTTTCCTTGTCCTACAATAATAACTACATGAGTTTATAAAGTATATTCTACAAGGAAAGAAGATGACAATCTGTCATCCGACCTCACTCACATGACCAAGGGATGGTTCTGCAGACTGGATGTCAGAACGGCCATAATTCTGTCCCTGCATTGCTAGGCAAGCTGCTAGTAAGGCTGGCCCCTTGCACATGGCAATAAATAGCACTGCTCACCTGGCTTCCATCATCTGATTCGTCTGAGTCCTAGGCAGCCACATCTGCTGCCCGTCTGTAATAAGAGCTGGTCCAATAAGGTCCTGAGGCTCACGTTGGAACGCACGCCGCTTTTATGTCAATTCCAGCCCCGCCTATGCGTTACACGCTGGAACGCACAATGAAATGCCAGATAACTTGGTTACTTTTGGAACCGGAAGGGCGTGTCATTGTGGAATGCATGCCGGGTGTTTCTCAGGAAAGCCTCCAGAGCCAAGAGTGCTCCTAGACACAGCAGCAGGAAGCCAAACTCCCTACAGAGAAGCTCCAGGAGCCACAGCTAGACTGGGAAAAGCTGAGATACCTCTGCCCAGAGAGATATCACCTCTGGCTCCACCACCAGAGAAAGGGAAGAGATAGAGCCCCTCCAATACCCCAAAGCCTGCTTCAAATAAGTGTTCTTCATTCACCAAGTGCCCTCTCTTGTGTTTGTCCATGATAGGGAAAGGAAGAACACTGGTGGTTGGTTGTGCGGAAGGACTATTTAACCTCTTCTGTGTCAAGAATAAGGAGGATAGGGCAATGGGAATTTCAGTTCCTGATCTTGTTTTCATGGTAGGTGAGCCACTGCTAGAAGTGATAACTTTCTCCTCTCTCTCTCCTTTGAAAACATATGAACGCTCTGCTGAGCTCAATGCTCATGCGTATGGGAGAGTTGGTGAAAAATACTTTCATCTGAATGAACATTCGGGCTACAGCGATGTGATGTGTAAGATCAGCTATAGACTGCTAGACAGGGAAGTTTTACGCTATAAGCCAGCTCAGCTTTCATCTGTTCCCTTTGTCTTTCATCCAACCGGGAGATTATCTGGAAATGTTATAAGCAGATATACCGACGAAGTAGCGTCAGTGGATTTGCACCAAGCTGCCAGTGAATACGGTCATTCTTGCAAAGTTCACGTTTTCATTTTTTTTCCATTATGAGATAGACATTTATGACTGGAAGAACGAGTCTGGAGGCAAAGTCATAGTAACATGACGGTGAATGTGGAAGTATGAGGAAACTGTACGGTTACACACGGAACGTGAAGCAGTGACTCATAGCTCTGCTACACAAGGACAACCAACATTTACTTTGGTGTTGATCGGAAAATGTGAATAAAATGTAACTACATAACTGCACCCACTGCCAAAGGTCATGTCATATATTTATATAGTGGTGGTAAGAATATAATATATACCATATAGATACACCACACTGTAATAAAGTCACCCTATAGAGAGGTTTAAGGTCAGTGAGACTAGAGCTTATTGTTGGCCCGTTTCTACATATGTTAGTAGTGATGGGACTGCACGTGTGCTTGCCCTGCAATACAAATTATGCAATTTTTGCAAAGATCCGATGTGTCTGTCCTTGGAAATTGAATTAACGACTCTATCAGAAAGACCGTCAGCTGTAAGTCACTATACTATATATAAATGTACGGTAATCTCTAATGTCTTCTGCAGGATTATAGGGTCACCATATGGCGGGAATAAAGTGGATCTTTATTTAGTGGGAAAAGCCAATATCAGCCCTTTAATGAGCCAGGATAAAAGCCAAATCAGAAACTCCGATTTGCAGAACCGTGTTTTAGGCCTTTTGCCCCTCGGTGCACAGCAGGAGATCTGATTTTGTTGGGATAAAGACCACTGACTTAGGATTTCTACATTCAATAGGTGGCGCTAGTGATCCTGATCTCTTTCTCTCTGAAGAGGCTATATGGATACTTAAATTCCCAGAGGAGCACTGCATGGCCTATAAGTCTCCTTACACCAGCTTGGCACGAGAAACGTTCCCTCATTAAAGGGGTTGTTCACTATTCAGACAGACCCTTCTCGATCCCTGTTTGCCCCAGTGCACCTATACTCCCCATCGGTGCCATTCCAGCGGTGTCGTCCCTGGCTCTCACGGGGGTCATGTGATCCCCGCGGCCAAAAGGGGACAGGGAAATGGCGCCGGATTACCAGCAGGGATCTATGACACGCGAGCCCCCGGAGACAGCGCTGTACCCCAGCACAGAATTTACAGCCGACGTAAAGCGAGCCACCCTCCGCCATCTCCCACTGGACCTTTGTAGTATTTTTGGGTGACGGGGGCGTTTCCCTCGGTGACATAACGTCGCCTCAGTGACAGAAGCCGCGCTACACGAATTTGTTTTCTAGCATTTTACATAGTTTTTATTCTTGAACTATAAAGTGAAGTAAAGCACGAGTGACGCACGATAACATAACCCTGCGCTGCTGTGTTCACTTTCTATGTTTTGTCCCTTCCCCCCGACGTAAACAGCTGCGCTGGTAACACGACGCCGCGCCGCTCGCCACTGAGGCGCTTCTGACTCTTCAGAGGGGAGTTTGCGCGGGCACAGACGTCACGTGGTCCTCTGCCGGCCAATGGCAGTGCAGCAGCTCTCCAGGACCAGTTTACGCTGGTAGAGAAGATGCTTGAGCGCAAAGAAGGAAGAGGGAGGGGAGCAGGGGGAGCGAGAGCGGGGAGAAATGACGTCAGCGGTGGGAGGGGGAAGCGAGTCTACACCTTAGGGGAGGAGGTTAGCCAATGGGAGAAGGCGCAGCCACACCCAGGGGAGGAGGTTGACCAATCAGAGCGCCGCTTTGACAGAACGTCCGCTGTGTTACATTCCTTGCAGTTCGCAGATTGGAGCTAGGTGCGGGCGGCGGAGCAGCGACTCTCCACACACGGCACATAACGGACGGCGGCCGCGAGCTGACGATGGCGTATCCCGGATACGGAGGAGTGAGTGACGACGTGGGGGGAGACATGCGCGCCCACATGGCAGCCAGGTCCGGGCGTGGTGTGACCGGCGCTGTGCGCCCCCAGGAGGCGCATTGTAGTCGGGGGGCAGCATTCGTGGGGGCTTCATTTAAATATTTGGCTGTACAGTCACCAGCATGATAAATGGCGCCCCCTTATATGTGTATCTAGCACCCCTCTATATGTCTATCTAGTATCCCCTATATCTACCATCCCCCTATGTGTGCATCTAGCACCCCCTATAGTACATCTAGCACCCTCCTATATGTGCATCTAGTACCCCCTTTATCTAGCACCCCCCCTGTATGTGCATCTAGCACCCCCCCTGTATGTGCATCTAGCACCCCCCCCTGTATGTGCATCTAGCACCCCCCCCTGTATGTGCATCTAGCACCCCCTATATACGCATCTATCTAGCGCCCCCGTATGTGAATCTAGCACTGGGCCCTCTTATATGCGCAACTCGTGCCCCCCCTTATATGTGCATCTGGTCATGCCCCTCTATGTGCACAGCGGGCACCCTGTATATGGGCAGTAAGGTCCCCCTTAAGGCTACTTTCACACTAGCGTCGTGCACTGCACGTCGCTATGCGTCGTTTTGTAGAAAAAACGCATCCTGCAAAAGTGCTTGCAGGATGCGTTTTTTCTCCATAGACTTGCATTGACAGTCGTGCGACTGTTGCGTCGGACCGTCGCCACCAAAAAACGTTGCATGTAACGTTTTTTGGTGCGTCGTGTCCAGCATTTCCGACCACGCATGCACGGCCGGAACTCCGCCCCCGCCTCCCTGCATCTCACAATGGGGCAGCGGATGCGTTGAAAAACTGCATCCGTTGCCCCCGTTGTGCGGCGCTTGCACAGTATGCGTCGGAACGTCGCTAGCGTGAAAGTAGCCTTAGTCATGTCACATGCCCCCCATTAGGTTACCAGCGGATGTCTGTGGTCACATTACGTCCTTGTACCTAATAATGTGGATGGACTGCAGCATCCGACATGACACGACCTCTGCCGCCAAGAGTCCAAATCTGCCGTAAACTTTGTCACAAGCTGTACCAGAATTTCTTGCATCCACCGATTTGTAACAAACAAAGAAGAGAAAATCCAACTCATTCCGACTTGTTTCCAACTTGCTGCTCCATGTAACAATTACGTGCAGTGTTTTGGGGTTTTTTGGTCACCTGACATGTGTAGCCCCCGCCAAGGCAAAGGTCTCACTGTCACAACCCTCATCTATATGAAGAGAAGCCTCCATCCATTCACTTCCATGGGCATCCTGAAAATAGTGATGGACATTAATGGAGATGCTGTAAATGTCCAAAATGGAAGGATCTATTTAAAGGGATACTCCAGCCCTCAGAATTCATCCCTCATCCATGGGCTCACACGGCTTTTTCTACACCACCCCTCCCCCATGGAGCTTCATTGAGCAGAAGAGTGTATGCTCTGTTGCCTCCCCATAATGGTGTCCTCACATGTGGCGGTTGTGCTGGGGTCCTGCCTGTGTGGCCAAAAATCATGCTGTAGAAAACCCTTGTGGTTTCCATCTATTTACTACTGTAAACCGCTGAAACGCCCCTTTAAAGAGGACATCCCATTTGCCATAATGTCATATATTTTACCTTGTGTAAATGCCACTGATCACATGAATTCCTGAACTTCTCTATTTCTGAGATATGGACCACACGTCCTCACATGGAAATCTAGTTATTATCCAAGGGGGTGTGACTGTCACGAAGACTACCACAGAGAAGAGCGGAGAACCACACCCACTTGACTAAAATATAGTAACTATACAGGTAAGAGAGGGTCATATCTAGAACAGAGAGGCCTAGGAACAAAAGAAAATCGTCTAATTGTGGAGAATAGCAGCGTTTACACCACGTGGCAATAGTTACGTATTTATGGCAAGTGATCAGTCCAAGAGGATCTCGGATCTGGTTAAGTGGCCAGTCTTGACTCTTATTCCCATCATTCTCCTGTTTTTTTTTTTGTTTTTTTTTCGGCCATATGGTTCCAGAGATATGGGCGCCTTTATTTATTGCAAATTTTTATGGTCTTTACAAGTGTCATGTGACTCTCCAGTTGATAAAGCAGAGCAGCCTAAAGACCCGCCCCAGAGGAACCAGGGAGCCACGCCCACATTGATAAAGGCCATAAAACATTGCCGCTAAACCAAAGAGCCCATATCTCTAAAAACTGTATGGCGGCTCTGCAAAAAATTAAAACACAACAACAAAATACTGTGAGGAGCAGTGGGAATAAAATAAGAGTAGATAGTGTCCATTTCTTTGGCCCAGCGACAGGTCTTCATCAAGTTCCAGCCATAGTTCTTCTGATAAATCTCGGTGACGGCTTCAGAGCCCACGACAAAGAAGAATCTGTTTTAAGTGTCCGCCATCCTGGGATATGTGCCACCTAATGCTCAGCCACTGGTGACTCCATGGAAATGGGCCCGAGGTGCCCCACGCGTTTGATGGATGCGGCGCCCGCTGTGCCATTACTCTGTTGTAGATGGTCATCGTTCCTTGTTGGTCTACTCCCGCCTGAATGACACCTGTGTGGATAAATGAGGAATGTCGGGAGCTGCCCATACACGTCCCCATGATGGGAAGAGGAGCTTTACGTTACTGGGACGGCTCGTGGTGAAGGCTTTCCTTTATTTAGCAGCTACTTAGTACAGTATGCAGTGCGTGTTCATTAAAGGTCGTACAACTTATGTGCGTCAGATCAATAGCCCATATGGGGCAAAAATCGCTGCAACACTACTGGCGTGATTTCCCAGTGTAATGTGAAGAAGTCCTGGCCCCCGAGGTTCAGCTCTGGTAGCGAAGTAGCAGCACCGCCGCTGCAGACTGTAATTGGCAGCAGCGGTTAGGTGTTTATAAGAGCGCGTCATCGCCAAAACATTAGTCGGGCAACCCCTTTAATAGGGAAATATGCCGTCGGGGCCATCACACATAGCTAGTAAAATGTTGACTTAAGGTACCGTCACACTCAGCAACTTTGCAACGAGAACGACAACAATCCGTGACGTTGCAGCGTCCTGGATAGCGATCTCGTGTTTGACACGCAGCAGCGATCTGGATCCCGCCGTGCCATCGCTGGTCAGAGCTAGAAGTCCAGAACTTTATTTCGTCGCCAGGTCGGCGTGTATCGTCATGTTTGACATCAAAAGCAACAACGTCAGCAATGTTTGACATGCAGCTAATAACCAGCGAGAACGATAAGTGAGTCGCCGTTACGTCACTGGATCGCTCCTGCATCGTTCTGGAGTTCCTGTGTTTGACGTCTCTACAGCGACCTAAACAGCGACGTTCCAGCGATCTAGTTTAGGTTGGCTCGTTGTCTATATCGCCGCAGCGTCGCTGAGTGTGACGGTACCTTTACAGTAAATGGGGAAATTGTGAAATGTAGTAATGCAATCATTGCATGAGGGTTTTTTTTATTTTTTTTTCATAGACTTGTGTTGGATATAAAAAAACTTTTATTATTTTATTTTATGTTATATGTGTAACAAAGTGTCACTATAGAAAGTGTCTTTAGCTTGTATCACCATACTATGGTATACAACTCTGCTATATGTGATCGGGGGGGATATCCGTTATCTGTCGTTTATGGACGCTCTAAAAAAAAAAAAAATCTGAGTGATGGATGTAGTGATTCAGCAGTGGATGTAGTGATTCAGCAGTTGGACTGAGGAACCCAACCCAAACTGCAAATATTCGAAAGGGCATCTCCTTCCGCACAGTGCCGCTATGTGGATACACTCAACATCTACAGAAGTGACGCATGAGCAGCAGAATCCGTGTAGTATTGTTTTGTTTTGTTTTTTCCCTTATTGACCGTTTCGAACCCCTTGCCCATTTTCTTTTTTAGGTGTGATGTGACCACCGTTACGCGCTTCTTTAGTGCCACAAAGTGCAATCCTTGCCACAACCATAGATTAGTGCAGTGGTAACTTGTAAACCAGATATTTAAAGGGATTGTTCAGTGAAATATCTCACTTATCCTCGGTCGACAGGGGAATTTCTGTGCCTATTGAAATGGAGTGGCACCACGCATGCTTGACCGCCGCTCCATTCATTCCCCTTGGGTATGTCTCGGCTTTTTTGTGCAGCTTCATAGCGAATGCATGTATCAGTAGTCAGACATCCGATCTGCCAAGCCGCTTTGTAATCTGGGTAGCGCTGTCAACCCCCCCCTCCCATCGGCAATAAGAAAAAAAAAAAAAAATTTCCTCTTCCTACCAATCGGTGCGGCTCGATAACCAGTGTAATGGAGCTGTGGTGGTCTCTTTACATTGCTTGCGTCTGGCCGCTGGCAGAGCTGATCACAGCCGATTGTATTGGGTATCGGACCCTCAGTTATCTTAGTGATGACCTATTATTACGGACGGGTGGTCAGTATCCTAGTATTGGACAAGTCCCTTTGTCATGTCAATGGGCCTTCATAACCTTAACCTGGATTAATCATGGCTGAAGCCGCTGAAATTGGTAGGTTTGATCGACTGTATCAAGATGCAAGCCGATTGATAGTTGTCAGGGATTGTTATTGTCCATGACTGATTTCGGACTGCCGATCGCATTCTGAAGATGAGTCAATGGCAGATTTGTCACAGAGGACATCAGAGCTCTCGGCCAAACGAACTCTTAAGTATAGGAGTGTCGGCTGAGATGGCCGTCGGCCAAAGCATTGTTCGGCCAGCAGCTATCTGTGTTCGCCCAGCCCTACGCTAGGTATAAAGAAGGTTATCAGTTTTTGGTGGGATTTTTCATGGGACCTCTTCCGTAGGATAAGGTGACTATTCCGAATGCCTGCCCTCTTGGATTTTAGGTCCGCGATCTTGCATTTATTATTCTTAGAGCTGCCATAAGATATTTTACAGGCCCCTGAGATTTGCCATAAGATGGACAAAGCTAGTGGGACGTGTCTTCTAATATGTATCGTCACTTCCCATCATCCCATGAAGTGATGCAGTTTCCAGTAGACTCGGCGAGTACTACAGATAGATTTATATAAAAGCTTTAATTGCTCTGATCACTTTGGTCAGATCTGAACACATCTCAGAGCCATTAGGCGACTCCTGTTCCTCCGGGGTTTCTCTAATTCACAGAGAAATACAGAAGCTTATAATTGGTTTGATTCATGAAACAGTGACGCTACAAGATATTTTCTGTCTGATCAGGTTCTCCCACCACATCCTGGCAACCACAAACTTGATGTTCTGCAGCTGAGGCTTCTGAAAAGTTAGATTTTTGACATTTTCTAATTCCTACGTGATGGAGGGACCTGAATTTGACCAGGGGAACGCGCCTGCCCTGGAAGACATCGGAAATCATCTGTAGTGGGAAACTATGTAAAGCCAACTACCGTATATACTCGAGTATAAGCTGACACCCCCCCTAATTTTGCCACAAAAAAACTGGGAAAACTTAATGACTCGAGTATAAGCCTAGGGTGGCAAATGCAGCAGCTACTGGTAAATGTCAAAAGTAAAAATAGATAAAAATAAAAGTAAAGTTAATTGAGACATCAGTAGGTTAAGTGTTTTTGAACATTGATATTGAATCAAGAGCCCCATATAATGCTCCATAAAAATTATGATGGGCCCCATAAGATGCTCCATATGAAAATATGCCCCATATAATCCTGCATAAAGGTTAATAATGGCTCCATAGACACATTTGCCCCATATAATGCTGCACAAACGTTGATTATAGCCCCATAAGATGCTCCATACAGACACTTGCCCCATTTGCTGTTGCTGCGATAAAAAAAAAAAAATCACATACTCGCCTCTCGTCGCTCAGGCCCCCGGAACTTGCAATATTCACCTTTCCTCGTTCCGGTGCTGCTCCGTCTTCAGCGTCTTCTGCACTGACATTCAGGCAGAGGGCGTGCACTAACCACGTCACCACGCCCTCTGACCTGAGCATCACTGCAGAAGACGCTGAAGACGGAGCTGCGTCCGGAACGAGGAGAGGTGAATATCGCGCAGCTCTCCCCCACCCCATTCTACTCACCTGCTCCTGGCGCGGTCCCTGGTTCCCCGCTGCCGCAGCTTCCTGTACTGAGCAGTCACCGTTATCGCTCATTACAGTAATGAATATGCGGCTCCACCCCTATGGGAGGTGGAGCTGCATATTCATTACTGTAATGAGCGGTACCATGTGACCGCTCAGTACAGGAAGAAGCTGCTGGCGCCGGGGAACCAGGGACCGCGCCAGGAGCAGGTGAGTAGAATTAGACAGCTCCCCCTCCCCTGCCGACCCCTGGGTATGACTCGAGTATAAGCCGAGTGGGGGACTTTCAGTCCAAAAAAATGGGCGGTACCATGTGACCGCTCAGTACAGGAAGAAGCTGCTGGCGCCGGGGAACCAGGGACCGCGCCAGGAGCAGGTGAGTAGAATTAGACAGCTCCCCCTCCCCTGCCGACCCCTGGGTATGACTCGAGTATAAGCCGAGTGGGGGACTTTCAGTCCAAAAAAATGGGCTGAAAATTTTGGCTTATACTCGAGTATATACGGTATAAACATTAGGTTCCTGTGGGCAGATTTGCCAGTGGATTTAGATGGTAATTGTGCAGCCGCTATTAAAGATAGATGGAAAGACTGCAGTCCATCGACCAGGCTCTCAAATGTCTTGCTTTCTGGTCATCTCTGGGGTGGCATTTGATTTCCTGGATTGACGAGACATCGGTCTGGCACACCACAACGATAACATTGCGAAAACCTGACAAATCAATAGCAGTTCCAGGAATCCCGTAAGGCAAGAACCTCCCATCCAGTGGCCAGAGATGATTGACCTGGCTGATGGAATGGAGCAGGAATGGACTGGGACTGGAATTCAGCCCTGGCATTTGAAAGCTCACAGGCCCATGGTGTCCTGGAACCCCAGATGGGGATGTCTATTACTAATATAATCTGGTGGAAATCTAGATTCAAGACTAATATTTCTGATAGTACCAATAATATCACTATATAAGACTGAATAATAATACTGCACGTAGAGTGACTGGAGACTTTAACTTCAATCCTGGAGAACCCCTCTCACCCAAACCACTGTACTTAGACTGATATTACAACCAAACAGTGGCCCTGTAATGGTAATATCCGTTTCTTGAGGACACCAATACTGTTAACAGTGTAGCACACAATGCAGATCACGGTTGGATAGGCCCTTTTGGCATTTGTTAGAATTTCCAGATGGCCAGTCCGACCGTGGAACGGAGTCCCATGTATGGATGCTCTTCAATCTAGTCTTTAGAGTTATTTAGAGAAGTTCGTGTTTTTTTTTTTTTTTTTGTGGATTTTAATTTACTTGCTGCTGTCAGGTATATTGGGCACTTAGTTTTCTTCTTGAATTTGCAGGCTGAATGCTAGAACAGACCTTAATTCGGCTTTGCATTATGCTAAGGGATGTGTGGAAGACAAGGGGCAGCGGTGTATAGCTGGCCGTACACATGAATATTGTGTTGAGCGTTCATTCTGCAGACCATCTCTCCTGAATGTCCCATACACATGAGCGCTCTGTACATGATCTTTTTATTTTTTATTCTTCCCTTAATCCTAAAGGATTGGTGATAAAAAAAATCGAACTACTCCATGCTTCTGTTCCCCAATATCTTTTAGGACTTAGGAGGCCTCTTTCCCTGCATCGGCACAAGGACCTAATACATCTTCAGATCTGCGCCCAGGAGTGGGTGATAAATACAGAAGTGGTGACGTGTTTCTATTATACTTTCCCTCTGATTGTTCCTCTCCTGGCTTCCGCTTACAAACACTGATGTAAAATACTGAACTTGTGAACATGGCCTAAGTGTGCTGGCCAGATGTGTAGTATCTTTGCCAACTCTGCTCCTCCGTCTGTGTGCGGAACTGGACAGATGTGGTGACACCTAGTGATGAGTGAACATTCTGATAAGGTGTTATCTCAGCATGCTCGGGTGCTAACGGGTGTCTTTGGCATGCTTGAAAAATATGTTCGAGTCCCTGTAGCTGTTCGACAGCCGCACCACATGTAGGGATAACCTAACAGCTGCGAGACATACAGCCGCGGGGACTCTAACATATTATTCGAGCACACTAAAGACACTCGGTTAGCACCCGAGCATGCTCAGGTGACGCGATTGAAAATACAAACCAAAACACAACGGGCACATTTAGGCCAAGCTGACACATTATGGATCAATATGCGGTGTTTTCATTGCTGATCTGCAGCAATTGACAGTCCAGAGCGGGTACATGGGATTTTCAAAATCCCATTCACTTGTAGTGGGGGGAATCTGCAAGAAAATGAAAATGGTGGTGTGGATTTGCAGCACATTCTTGTGCGGATTTTCTTTGCAGGTTTCAACGCTTAGTAAATGAAGTAGAGTGAAATCCTCAAGTAACACATGTGGATTTATGAGCTAATCCTTTGCGGACATGTTTCCGCAATGTGTGAACGTAGTCTTACTACTCCGGTGTGTGGTGATGTGCGATTCCTTTTTTTGGGGGCACTGTGAGGCCACGTTCACACTCTCTCAGTATTTGGTCAGTATTTTACCTCAGTATTTGTAATCCAAATCCAGGAGTGGGTGATAAATACAGAAGTGGTGACGTGTTTCTATTACTTTTCCTCTGATTGATGCACTCCTGATTTTGGCTTACAGATACTGGACATGTGAACATGGCCTACTACTAACAGTACAAGCCTGCCTCATGAGAAGCTGGTGCCTGCTCTCCAGCTAGAGGATAGGCGGCCTCCCCCCTCATGTGTAGCCGCACCTGCTCCTGATGGCGGAGCTTTTCTCGGTCTCCCCAGTTCTGCTCTCCCCTCCCCCACACTCTGTCATCAGTTTGTTCACTTGATTCTTTCAAGGGAAAACTATTATTGACCTCCAGGAAACCACAACACATGTAATAAGCGGCAGACTCCGTGCTGGTATCAGTACTAGGCACATGTTATCGGGACAGGGGAGCGCTCCGCCGTGGGACGATAGGTTATCCACGATCAGTTATTGGTTCGTTAGGAGAACTACAGTTTGTTCTCGCCGGCCGGATCCGCAGCAGAATTTTCCGTCCAGCTTATATGGATGGAAAATTTGGTTTTACACTAGTAATGTTGTGGTTATATTTTTAGGGGATCTCACTAACGGAGAATTGATCAGCGCTGCTGACAAAATATCACGCTGGCATTATTAACCAAGAATTTAACTTTATGCTATGCAAAGGGTGACATGAGCTCCAAATCCGCAGCATTTCCACACAGAAAAAGCAGCAATATCAGTGTAATTTAATGTTTATTTTGACCTCTGCAGAATTTCTGCAGCAGACGGGCCCTGAGGTAATTTCTCTGGCTGCTCATGGGTGTCTTCAGGAACTGCGACTTATGGTCTTGCTGAGGGTCGTCCTTTATATTGGAGGTAGTGTTGGCACTAGTTATGAGCGAAAGTGCTGGGATGAGGTGTTATCTGAGCATGCTCGGCTGCTAACAGTGTCTTCGGCATGCTTGAAAGATATGTTCGAGTCCCCGCGGTTGTTCGATAGTCACAACACATGCAGGGATGGCCTGTCGAACAGCCTCAAGACATGCAGCCATGGGGACTCGGAACATATTTTTCGAGCACACCGAAGACACTGTTAGCACCAGAGCATGCTCAGATAACACCTTATCTGAGCACTTTCACTCATCACTAGTTAGAAGATTATTGGGATTTTGAACTCTGCCTATTGTACAGCAATGTCCTGGAGACCATCTCTCCTCCGAGGGAAGACTGCCACAGGCTGTTGTGTAATTGTGTTCCGAGTATGCACCATGACGTCCGGACCGGCAACGGGTTACATGACGTGAGCACCACGGTCACAAAGATCTATAGGAGGCTGGGAAGTTCTGGTTAGGAGACCAACGTTTGGTCCTCACAATTCATACTCTTCACTGTGAACATCCAAAATGTGAAACCGGCCTTGTATCCTTTTATACAAGGACACTGAAGGCTGTCTCTTTTTGGGGGGTCTGTGCACTGTAATCACTTTTTTTGCAGCACTTTTTCAGGCATCATCTACACATACCCTAAAGGGTCAGACGCTGACATACACAATGGCTGTCTCCAATAGGTGGCACTAGTGAGTTTTTTCTTTGTCCTTGAGCTATTAAGCTGCTTCCGGGAACACTGGGTGATGACCACCATGGCGGCCGCTATGGCTGACGCTCCTGAATTGTAAAACTTGATAACAGTACTTCCGCCTCCTCCAGGTCTCCATAACGAAGCAGATTTCACATTCCAAAGAGACGTCCACCCCCCAGGAACTTCTGGCAGCATTATTAGATGTCACCCAGCTTTCCCAGAACCAGATAAGACGCTGGTGAAGACATAGTCATAAGTATATAATGGATGCCGGTGATTGCAGTTTTCCTGTTAGTGAATTACTGGTTAGGGGCATGAAGGTTTGGGTGCACAGGTTATCGGGGGGATTCCCTGCTATAAACGTGTATTGCTGAGCTGCCGATACGTAGATGATTATCAGTTGGTGTACTTATTGGCTTTGGTTTGTTTTTTTTTTTTTCTTTTCTCCCTCTCTGTAGCCGTACGGAAACATGAATCCACAAATGGCAATGATGGGGCAGACCATGGCACCCAATGTACATGGCGGCTTCTATGGACAACCTCAGTATGCTGCAGGCGATCCAATGTGGAGCTACTTCACAGCGGTGGCCGGCCAGGTAAGGTCCATACACCTTTAATCCGACAAGGAAAATATCCCACAATAATAAATAAATAAACTTCAAGCAGATAAACAACCTATCATACAACCAAAAAAACTACTTGAAATAATTAAAGGAGAATCATATATAAAATTTATAAATATTTTATTTAACACCAATGGAGCAATACACGAAACATTTAAAAACAAGAGGGGCAGTTGAAGGCACTCAAAAACGATATGTATAAATCCATAATAAATGTTTCTTTTATAACATTAACCCCTTCCCGACCCATGACGCCACGTAGGCGTCATGAAAACCCGTGCCTTCCCGACCCATGACGCCTATGCGGCGTCATGGAATGATCGCGTCCCTGCAGATCGGGTGAAGGGGTTAACTCCGATTTCACCCGATCTGCAGAGACAGGGGGAGTGGTGCTTCAGCCCAGGGGGGGTGGCTTCACCCCCCCCGTGGCTACGATCGCTCTGATTGGCTGTTGAAAGTGAAACTGCCAATCAGAGCGATTTGTAATATTTCACCCAAAAAAACGGTGAAATATTACAATCCAGCCATGGCCGATGCTGCAATAACATCGGCCATGGCTGGAAAACCTAATCTGCCCCCACCCCACCCCACCGATCGCCCCCCCAGTGCTCCGGTGCGTGGTCCGCCCCCCTAAGTGGTCCTGTCTGCTCCTCCGTCCTCCTGTCCGCTCCCCCCGTGCTCCGGTGCCCCCTCCCTGTGCTCCGGTCCCCCCCCCCCGTGATCCGATCACCCCCCCCCCCCCCTACATACTTACCGGCCTCCCGGTGTCCGTCCGGCTTCTCCATGGGGGCCGCCATCTTCCAATATGGCGGGCGCATGCGCACTGCGCCCGCAGAGTCTGCCGGCTGTCAGATTCATTTCAGAAGAATTTTGATCACTGCGATATAGCCTATCGCAGTGATCAAAATGAAAAAAAAGTAAATGACCCCCCTTTATCACCCCCATAGGGACAATAATAAAAATAAATAAAATATATTTATTTTTTTTTTCTGCTAGGGTTAGGGTTAGAACTAGGGTTACAATTAGGGTTAGAATTAGGGGTAGGGTTAGGGTTAGGGGTAGGGTTAGGGGTAGGGTTAGGGCATGTGCACACAGTGCGGATTTGGCTGCGAATCCGCAGCGGATTGCCGCGGATCCGCAGCGGATCGGCCGCGGATCCGCAGCGGATTGGCCGCGGATCCGCAGCGGATTGGCCGCTGCGAATTCGTAGCAGTTTTCCATCAGGTTTACAGTACCATGTACACCTATGGAAAACCAAATCTGCTGTGCCCATGGTGCGGAAAATACCGTGCGGAAAAGCTGTGTATTTTCCGCAGCATGTCAATTTTGTGCGGATTCCGCAGCGTTTTACACCTGTTCCTCAATAGGAATCCGCAGGTGAAATCCGCACAAAAAAACACTGGAAATCCGCTGTAAATCCGTAGGTAAAACGCAGTGCCTTTTACCTGCGGATTTTTCAAAAATGGTGCGGAAAAATCTCACACGAGTCCGCAAAGTGGGCACATAGCCTTAGGGTTAGGGTTGGAATTAGAGTTATGGTACCGTCTCACAGTGGCACTTTGATCGCTACGACGGTACGATCCGTGACGTTCCAGCGATATCCATACGATATCGCTGTGTCTGACACGCAGCAGCGATCAGGGACCCTGCTGAGAATCGTACGTCGTAGCAGATCGTTTGGAACTTTCTTTCGTCGCTGGATCTCCCGCTGTCATCGCTGGATCGTTGTGTGTGACAGCGATCCAGCGATGCGTTCACTTGTAACCAGGGTAAACATCGGGTTACTAAGTGCAGGGCCGCGCTTAGTAACCCGATGTTTACCGTGGTTACCAGCGTAAAAGTAAAAAAAAAAAAAACGTACATACTCACATTTCGGTGTCCTTCAGGTCCCTTGCCGTCTGCTTCCCGCTCTGACTGTCTGCCGGCCGGAAAGTGAGAGCACAGCACAGCAGTGACGTCACTGCTGCGCTCTGCTCTCACTGTACGGCGGCACTCAGTCAGAGCGGGAAGCAGACGGCAAGGGACCTGAAGGACACCAAAATGTGAGTATGTACGTTTTTTTTTTTTTACTTTTACGCTGGTAACCACGGTAAACATCGGGTTACTAAGCGTGGCCCTGCGCTTAGTAACCCGATGTTTACCCTGGTTACCCGGGACCTTGGCATCGTTGGTCGCTGGAGAGCGGTCTGTGTGACAGCTCCCCAGCGACCACACAATGACTTTCCAACGATCACGGCCAGGTCGTATCGCTGGTCGTGATCGTTGGTAAATCGTTATGTGAGACGGTACCCTTAGGGTTGGAATTAGGGCTAGGGTTGGAAATAGGGTTAAGATTAGGCTTGTGGTTAGGGTTAAGGATAGGGTTAGGGTTGTGTTGGGGTTACAGTTGTGGGTAGGGTTGGGATTAGGGTTGGATTTAGGGTTACGGGTGTGTTGGGGTTAGGGTTGTGGTTAGGGGTGTGTTGGGGTTAGGGTTGTGATTAGGGTTATGGCTACAGTTGGGATTAGGGTTAGGGGTGTGTTGGGGTTAGTGTTGAAGTTAGAATTGAGGGGTTTCCACTGTTTAGGCACATCAGGGGTCTCCATCGCAACATGGCGCCACCAATGATTCCAGCCAATCTTGCGTTCAAAAAGTCAAATGGTGCGCCCTCCCTTCCAAGCCCCGACGTGCGCCCAAACAGTGGTTTACCCCCACATATGGGATACCAGCGTACTCAGGACAAACTGGGCAACAACTATTGGGGTCCAATTTCTCCTGTTAACCTTGCAAAAATAAAAAATTACTTGCTAAAACATAATTTTGAGGAAAGAACAATTATTTTTTATTTTCACGGCTCTACGTTATAAACTTATGTGAAACACTTGGGGGTTGAAAGTGCTCACCACACATCTAGATAAGATCCTTTTGGGGTCTAGTTTCCAAAATGGGGTCACTTGTGGGGTGTTTCTACTGTTTAGGCACATCAGGGGCTCTGCAAATGCAACGTGACGCTCGCAGACCATTCCATCAAAGTCTGCATTTCAAATGTCACTACTTCCCTTCCGAGCCCTGACGTGCGCCCAAACAGTGGTTTACCCCCACATATGGGGTACCAGCGTACTCACAACAAACTGGGCAACAAATATTGGGGTCCAATTTCTCCTGTTACCCTCGTGAAAATAAACAATTGCTTGCTAAAACATCTTTTTTGAGGAAAGAAAAATGATTTTTTATTTTCACGGCTCTGCGTTGTAAACTTCTGTGAAGCACTTGGGGGTTGAACATGCTCACCACACATCTAGATAAGTTCCTTAGGGGGTCTAGTTTCCAAAATGGGGTCACTTGTGGGGGGTTTCTACTGTTTAGGCACATCAGGGGCTCTGCAAACATAACATGATTCCCGCAGACCATTCCATCAAAGTCTGCATTCCAAATCGTCACTACTTCCCTTCCGCTCCCCGACGTGTGCCAAAACAGTGGTTTACCCCCACATATGGGGTATCAGCGTACTCAGGAGAAACTGCACAACAACTTTTGGGGTCCAATTTCTCCTGTTACCCTTGGGAAAATAAAAAATTGTGGGTTAAAAAATCATTTTTGAGGAAAGAAAAATATTTTTTTATTTTCATGGCTCTGCGTTATAAACTTCTGTGAAGCACTTGAGGGTTCAAAGTGCTCACCACACATCTAGATTAGTTCCTTGGGAGGTCTAGTTTCCAAAATGGGGTCACTTGTGTGGGAGCTCCAATGTTTAGGCACACAGGGGCTCTCCAAACGCGACATGGTGTCCGCTAATGATTGGAGCTAATTTTCCATTCAAAAAGCCAAATGGCGTGCCTTCCCTTCCGAGCCCTGCCGTGCGCCCAAACAGTGGTTTACCCCCACATATGGGGTATCATCGTACTCAGGACAAACTGGACAACAACATTTGGGGTCCAATTTCTCCTATTATCCTTGGGAAAATAAAAAACTCCGGGCTAAAAATCATTTTTGAGGAAAGAAAAATATTTTTTTTTTTCATGGCTCTGCGTTATAAACTTCTGTGAAGCACCTGGGGGTTTTAAGTGCTCACTATACATCTAGATCAGTTCCTTGGGGGGTCTAGTTTCCAAAATGGGGTCACTTGTAGGGGAGCTCCAATGTTTAGGCACACAGGGGCTCTCCGAACGCAACATGGTGTCCACTAACGATTGGAGCTAATTTTCCATTGAAAAAGTCAAATGGCGCGCCTTCCCTTCCAAGCCTTGCCGTGCACCCAAACAGTGGTTTACCCCCACATATGTGGTATCGGCGTACTCAGGAGAAATTGCCCAACAAATTTTAGGATCCATTTTATCCTGTTGCCCATGTGAAAATGAAAAAAATTGAGGCTAAAAAAAATTTTTGTGAAAAAAAAGTACTTTTTCATTTTTACGGATCAATTTGTGAAGCACCTGGGGGATTAAAGTGCTCACTATGCATCTAGATAAGTTCCTTGGGGCGTCTAGTTTCCAAAATGGGGTCACTTGTGGGGGAGCTCCAATGTTTAGGCACACGGGGGCTCTCCAAACGCGACATGGTGTCCGCTAAAGATTGGAGCCAATTTTTCATTGAAAAAGTCAAATGGCGCTCCTTCGCTTCCGAGCCCTGCCGTGCCCACAAACAGTGGTTTACCCCCACATATGAGGTATCAATGTACTCAGGACAAATTGGACAACAACTTTTGTGGTCCAGTTTCTCCTTTTACCCTTGGGAAAATAAAAAAATTGTTGCTAAAAGATCATTTTTGTGACTAAAAAGTTAAATGTTCACTTTTTCCTTCCATGTTGCTTCTGCTGTTGTGAAACACCTGAAGGGTTAATAAACTTCTTGAATGTGGTTTTGAGCACCTTGAGGGGTGCAGTTTTTAGAATGGTGTCACTTTTGGGTATTTTCAGCCATATAGAACCCTCAAACTGACTTCAAATGTGAGGTGGTCCCTAAAAAAAAATGGTTTTGTAAATTTTGTTGTAAAGAGAAATCACTGGTCAAATTTTAACCCTTATAACTTCCTAGCAAAAAAAAAATTTCTTTCCAAAATTGTGCTGATGTAAAGTAGACATGTGGGAAATGTTATTTATTAACTATTTTGTGTCACATAACTCTCTGGTTTAACAGAATAAAAATTCAAAATGTGAAAATTGCGAAATTTTCAAAATTTTCGCCAAATTTCTGTTTTTTTTTACAAATAAACTCAGAAATTATCGACCTAAATTTACCACTAACATGAAGCCCAATATGTCACGAAAAAACAATCTCAGAACCGCAAGGATCCGTTGAAGCGTTCCTGAGTTATTACCTCATAAAGGGACACTGGTCAGAATTGCAAAAAATGGCAAGGTCATTAAGGCCAAAATAGGCTGGGTCATGAAGGGGTTAAGTACTGGTAGTAAGGAGAGAAAATTTATTTTTTCCGCTATAATACCAAATTGGTATATAACCCAAGTAGGGCAAAAAATGAAAAAAAGTGCAATTTAATAAATATACCAAAGAGAAATTAATGGCATTTCAAATGCAGAAATAATCAACTGTAAGAGTAATTAGAAAGTGCATAGTGCTAGTGCATAAAGAGATGTATACTAACCAGTACTCATAGTAAACGTGCTGACACTGCCACCTCACACTCCAACGCGCGTTTCACACGTCTTGCTTCCTCAGGGAGTAAAAGGTCCATACACCACCTGCGTTCCCTGCAGCAGTGCCTGCATCAGAGTTCACCATTGTCCTACTGACAGGTTCCCTTTAACCCCTTCCTCAGATGAGGGTTATGTCGGGTGCAGGTGTATGGCGCGCGCTCAGAAGCTGAACTCCCGCCATGTGAAACTGGTTTTGCCTGTGCTATGCTCCTTCCTCTTAGAAGCGGCAAACTGGGCTTGCTCCGATCACTGCAGTTTAACCATTTAAAAGCCACTGTCCTCTAATTGGTGTAGTCGCCTAATGTGAACTTTCCGTCATTGAAAGCCTCGGTTGTTGCCTTCACAGTGCTCTTTTTGAGTTTTACTATATGCTGCAATACTGAAGTATGTACCCCAAAGCAGCATCCAAAAAAACAAGAGTCACGCAACCATGCAAGGCAAATAAGTAAAAAAAAAAAAAAAAAATGTGCCCCCCCCCCCCCCCCCCACTATTTAATTTTTTTTTTTTAACCTCTTCAGTACCTTTCATGGCAAAGTGAATGGTGTAATTGAAAATTCTCATTCTACAAAATGAAAAGGCCGTCTTATAATGAGGCCAGTGGAGAAAGCATTTGCCCTTTTGACGAGGGGGAGGATCAAATGAATGAGCAAAAAAAAATAAAAATCAAGTCATGAAAGGGTTATTGTAGCAAAAAAAAATAAAATTATTGTGGGTTATAGAAATATAAACTTTTTTTTTTTTTTTCTATTTAATCCTTTTTAACCTTTAGTATGCGCCTGGATGTGGCGGCATTTTTCCTCCATGTTTCGGCGGTGTCTTCAGGGTTTGCTGTCTGACTCGGCTGCTGCCATCAGTTCTCTATTTCTCTTGCTCTAGATTTGGAGTTGATCCCCTCGTAACTTTTTTTTTTTTTTTTTCCTGTGCGCTCATTGTAAAAACTTTGGGGCAGTTTTTTTTTTTTTTTTTTTTTTTTTTTTTTTTGTGCCTTCTGCAGCCAACCTGACCTTGTAACATAAAGCTTTTCGATCTGCTTCACTTCTGCTTTTTTTGCAATAGAAATTTCTCTTCTGGTAAAGGATCAGTCTGACATGATTGTCACTTCCTTCATGAGGAAATTGTTGCACTGCCCGGGCTGCCGTTCTTTGTCTTTTACAAATATGTCCGTTCACGCCATTGTTGGAGCCTTCACTGCATGGAAATGGTGCAGCCTGCAGCAGAGTCGCTGCACAAAAAAAAAATTAACTTTGCATGTGATTTTTATTAAAACGTCATAAATCACTCAGAACAGAGCTCCGAGAGAAATTGACCATAAGTTTAACTTTTATCTGATTTGTCATAGCGGGCTCACTGACTAATACTCAGTTAACTCATTGTGCAGCCAGAAACAGCGCATCACTGACATTATAGAAGGCAAACGGTGCAGCATTTTTAATCGTTCGCAATTGAATTTTTTTTTCTATCACATTTGCATGCAAGTTGAAAATAAAAATATATATAATTAGATGACGGCCCGATTCTAACGCATCTAGTATTGTAGAATATGTATGTAGTTTATTTATGAAGATTTCGGAACAGGCCACGCAGTATATAGCACAGGCCACGCAGCATATAGCAATGTGGGCACCATATCCCTGTTAAAAAAAAAAAAAAATAAATAAATAAATAAAAAAATGAAAATAAAAACATTATATACTCACCTTCCGGCGTCTGCGCCAGCCTTTCACCTTCCTTGCGACGTTCCGTTCCCAGTAATGCCTTGCAGCAATAACACGTGATGATGTAGCTGTCTCGCGAGACCGCTACGTCATCTCCGGTCATTGCCGCAATGCATTCTTGGGACTGGAGCGTCGCGAGGAAGGGGAAAGGCTGGCGCAGACGCCGGAAGGTGAGTAATGTTTTTATTTTTATTATTTTTAACATATCTTTTTACTATTGATGCTGCATAGGTCCGGGAGCAGTTAAATAATCTCCTACAACCCTTTTGCACAAAGTTGGAGTACCGGTCGTATGCAAGACAGTGGGGATAATCGGGCACTTACCCCTCTGTGTGTGTATGTTTTACAGGACGGTGAAATAGATGCTGAAGAACTACAGAGATGCTTAACACAGGCCGGAATCCACGGGACCTATACACGTAAGTCAGGTGCACACGGTACCGCGTCTGTACGGAATTTATATCTCCCATAGAATGTGCTGTGGGTAAAATTGGACAGATGTTTCCCCTCCAAGCTCTGGACAATATGGAGGTAGCCCACTGCGTCCTGTGCCGATGAGCCATGGAGCTCTACGCGTGTCACTGCTGTCAGGCCTTCTGTATGGAGGAGGCTTTAGACATGCCACTATTTCTCTTCAGAATACACTTAAGAAAACTTAACCTAAAGCATACAAAACCTGCAAAAAAAGCATGGTGGTCCCACCAAACCAAGTAATATGTCCAGGAACTGTCTCCCATCATGTTCTGTAACTTGCTATCCACTTTTTTCACATGTGGGATAGTTAATCAGTTTCTGTCAGCACTATATGTGCTGGAACTTCCTTTCCCTAACTTCCCAGGATGCACTCTGCCTGTCACTATTGTCCAATTACAATTAGTGGTTTTCCACAACACAGATATTAATAAGCTATCCTTTTTGGATAAGTCTTCGATATGAGATCTACGGGGGGCAAAACGGAGCCCCTATACCCATCGCCTGATGTAAATAATGTATGAAGCGGAAGACCACCGCTCTCAGATCAGCTCCTAATCATATCAACAGCTGATCTGCAGTTCCTGAGCTTGGCCACTAGGCGGTGTGACGGAGCGGTGGTGGTAAATCCAGCACTAGGGGGCCCCAGTGATCTGTCGTCAGTGGCGGGTCATCAATGTCCGGGCAGTGGGATATTCTTTCACAGTCAGTGACGGCACGCCTGGCAGAAGGGGACATTGGGAAATGCTTTTTCATTGCATCTGATGATCTGTCGTTTGTTGGCTCCCCCTAGTGGTGTCTACAAGCAAAGCAATAACATTCTGTCTGTAAAGGAAGCTTGGGATTTGGTGTTCCGACTTCGATATTACATGTGATATTAATAAAACTGTTGTAAGCCAGTATGACGAATGCTTAATGCTTCATTTTCTGCAAACATTAGCACACAGTAGACACTGGGGCAGGTGCAGTGTATGAATCGGAGCCATGGTCACACAATATAGGTGCAGTTAATAAAGGCCGCTTATCACCCGATGAACGAGCAAAATGCTCATTTGTGCGGTGAAATGATCTTTTGTGCTGCACCAAAAAAAAAATCGCTCTCGGCAGCACATCATTCTGCGTATACTGGATGTGTGCTGCCGAGACCAGTGGCAGCAGGTGCACACTGAGCGATCTGCCTGTGTAAGGAGACGATAAAGTACCGCCGATCCGCAAAGACGCAGCGATCGTTTAATGTTGCCGGTCGTCTGTACGGTGGACATGGCAGGCTCAGTAATTAGTTGGACATGTTGCTGTATATTCCGTCCCCGTATGTTTTGCTGCCCGCGACTTGCATCATGGTTAACCATTAATGTAACGCCGGAGCTTATCTCCCTAGGATGGAGGCGTGATTGTCTGGGGAAGCGCTGTCCTATATATAGGGCGCTTCATGTAAGCCGTGTGCTGGATCTGTGCCCGAGGTGCTGGCAATAAATGACTCCGACCTGTAACCCGTCCTGGCACCTCCTGAAAGCTACAACTGTAGTAGAGATCGATGCGATTACGGCACTTCTCTCGTTATCAGTTCAACTGCTTTTATTAATTTTTTTCAACCACAAAATGCCCATTAAACGCTACGTAGAGGGTTCAGAACATGGATGGAGCTGTTAAAAATGTGGATGGCACGTTCCAGCACATATAGTGCTGTCAGAAAACTGAGGAAGAACTGCCCCATATCTGAAAAGGGTGGATGGCAAGTTACAGAACATGATGATCAGGACAGTTCCTGGACATATTGCTTGGTTTGCAGGGGTGGGACACATTTTCTGAATGAAGATAATCCCCCTTTAATTGTACAAGATCCAGAAATATATCCATTGAAATCTAGCTCATGTGCTAATATTGTTTTTTTGTTAGGACTCTCGTTTTGTGCTGACAGACCCTATTTTAAATTGAATAGAAAGTTATGATTTTTTTTTTTTTTCATTTTCTTTCAGCCTTCAGCCTAGAAACGTGTCGGATTATGATTTCCATGTTGGACGTATCCTTTGGGGGGGAAAAAAGCAAAATGTTACACAAAGTTAACAGTGACACATGAAAGTTCTTTGCATTCAGCGGTTTCATTCTTGCCATTCTAATTTCAGACGTTGGTATTGACAGATGATGGAAATACAGGATAAGGACGCCTCTAATGAGAATGTCCCATGTGCTGCCACAAATATCCAATCGCACATTCCTTTACTAAGCTTTTACATTAAGTAACAAAAGGAAGAAAAAAAACTTTTGAAAATGCAAAATTTTTACATCTTCTTAGCCAAGAGGCCTGTGAGTGACTATTTTGAGGAACATCAGGCCCCGTGGCAAAGAAAAATAAAATAAAAATCCATAATCCATGCCTGGTACGTTGGGTGACGTACAAGACAAATCCACAAAAGCTTTAGGTAGCTTTATTTTATTTTTATCTTTTTCTTCCCTAAATAGCTTTAGCTAAACCTAAAGTAATGGAGGTTTAAAAAAAAAAAAAAATCTTTATTTTAATGCCTTTTTTTTTTTTTTTTTTTACATTTCTTACATTTGCTGCATAGTCTATTGACTTTTCAATGAGAAAAGGATGAAAGACTTAAAGGGAATTTTTACCGGATTTTTGCTACCAAACCGGAGAGCAGCACACTGTAGGGGCAGAGTACCCAATTCCAGTGATGTCACTTACTGGACTGCTTAGTGTAGTGGTTTTTTTCTTAAATTAAATCACTGTTTTCCTGTGATTACAGCAGTATTTATTTATTTTGTTTATACAGACAAGGGTAGGAGTAATCCTTGTAATGTGAGCCATCGGGAAGCTCTTTTCACATGGTGGCATATACATCAGCAAAGATTTTGGCGACTACGTCCAATATTTCCCCATGTGTAGAGCATACATATAATGACATCCTTTAAGGTATATACAGTAGCATGGCATAACTATGCTTTTCAGAGTTTGAAGGAAAAAGTGTATGCCATGAAGAAAACCCCTTGTACAGGAGGTAACCAGGCTGGAGGTCTCCTGTATCTGTAACATGGCAGATGATGATCACAACTGTCTATTAGGGAAATAGGAGGATGGACTAATCTGCAGCAGCTGAGCTCTGGAGGGGAGAGGCTTCAGATCTATGCCTGTTCCTTTTCTACTGGAGGTATGTTGGAAATTTGAGGTATGTTGATGAAACTCCTTTACAAAATGCTAACCAGGTCGACCATACTTGCAAAATGGGATTCAATGAATTCAAAGAGCTCTGGGTTGCATTGAACGCCTGGAAACAAACCTTCTGTGCGGTTGATCGGGACCGAAGTGGCAGCGTGGAGCCTCATGAGATGAACCAGGCCGTTCTGGCTATGGGTAAGTGACACTGACCTGAGCATGGTCCTCCGTATTCTGCACACAAAAAGCAGAGGCATTGGCCCCAAATAAGTGAGATGGTGCTGCGCCCTGTACAGAGGAGCTGCATATTGTCTGCGCCCTGTACAGAGGAGCTGCATATTGTCTGCGCCCTGTACAGAGGAGCTGCATATTGTCTGCGCCCTGTACAGAGGAGCTGCATATTGTCTGCGCCCTGTACAGAGGAGCTGCATATTGTCTGCAGCAGTAATCCAAGTGTTAGTTTTCGGGTTTCTACCACGGCGATACTTGCCGTACTTCAGTGCTGACTTGTGAACGGAGTCATGTTATTCAGAGACGTCCAATTTGTTTTTTGTGTTGAATCAGATTCTAAAAGAAACAACCAGAAGGGCTCATCGGTGTGCAGAAAATGCTTGAAAAACAGTGATCTCTTCAATGCTAAAACTCAATATCCAGTATAACACCTAACTTTCCTCTTATGGGCTTAAGAACTTACAGGCATGTAGTTGCTGACTACCTACCTGTTGTGTCCTGTGCCACTTTCTGCCGGATCAGGGCGGTCAGCTGCTCCTGCCCACGATTCTGCGGCTTCTTGTGACTTTGCGTCGAGAGAGAAGCTGTTGACAGTGTGACCTCAGCAGTCACGTTGTGTCGACAGAGCAGCTGCTTCTCTTCCGCTCTGCTCACAGGGTGTGACCTCAGCAGTCACGTCAACAGAGAAGCCCAGAAGAGGAAGAGCTGCTCTGCTGACATAAAGCAGCAGAATTACCGGCAGGAGCGGTAACTACCTCCCTCTTAGTTCTTAATGAAATAAATAAAATGGTCCTGGATAATCCCTTTAACCCCTTCCTGACCTCGGACGGGATAGTACGTCCGAGGTTAGATCCCCTGCTTTGATGCAGGGCTCCGTGGTGAGCCGGCATCAAAGCCGGGACATGTCAGCTGTTTTGAACAGCTGACATGTGCCCGCAATAGCGGCGGGTGAAATCGCGATTCACCCGCCGCTATTAACTAGTTAAATGCCGCTGTCAAACGCAGACAGCGGCATTTAACTACCGCATCCAGGCGGCCGGATATGAGCGCATCGCCGACCCCCGTCACATGATCGGAGGTCGGCGATGCTTCTGAATAGTAACCATAGAGGTCCTTGAGACCTCTATGGTTACTGATCGCCGGTAGCTGTGAGCGCCACCCTGTGGTCGGCGCTCACAGCACACCTGATTTTCTACTACATAGCAGCGAACAGCAGATCGCTGCTATGTAGCAGAGGCGATCGTGCTGTGCCTGCTTCTAGCCTCCCATGGAGGCTATTGAAGCATGGCAAAAGTGAAAAAAAAAAAAGTTAAAAAAAGTGAAAAAAAATATATAAAAGTTTAAATCTCCCCCCTTTCGCCCCAATCAAAATAAATCAATTAAAAAAAAAAAAAATCAAACCTACACATATTTGGTATCGCCATGTTCAGAATCGCCCGATCTATCAATAAAAAAAAAAAGCATTAACCTGATCGCTAAACGGCGTAACGAGAAAAAAAAAATCGAGACGCCAGAATTATGTTTTTTTTGGTCGCCGCGACATTGCATTAAAATGCAATAACGGGTGATCAAAAGAACGTATCTGCACCGAATTGGAATAATTAAAAACGCCAGCTCGGCACGCAAAAAATAAGCCCTCAACCGACCCCAGATCACGAAAAATGGAGACGCTACGAGTATCGGAAAATGGGGCAATTTTTATTTTTTTTTTTTTAGCAAAGTTTGGAATTTTTTTTCACCACTTAGGTAAAAAATAACCTAGTCATGTTAGGTGTCTATGAACTTGTAATGACCTGGAGAATCATAATGGCAGATCAGTTTTAGCATTTAGTGAACCTAGCAAAAAGCCAAGCAAAAAACAAGTGTGGGATTGCACTTTTTTTGCAATTTCACCGCACTTGGAATTTTTTTCCCGTTTTCTAATACACGACATAATAAAACCAATGATATCGTTCAAAAGTACAACTCGTCCCGCAAAAAATAAGCCCTCACATGGCCAAATTGACGGAAAAATAAAAAAGTTATGGCTCTGGGAAGGAGGGGAGTGAAAAACGAATACGGAAAAACGAAAAATCCCAAGGTCATGAAGGGGTTAATGTTACAGGCCCAAGTGAGGCTGCATTATGGAGTATCAGACTAAAACGTGTTGTGATCCAAAGTTTTTCTTAGATGTCTAGTTCAGGCTTCTAACCTTGTGTTAAAGGGCACGTGCCATCATAAATTATTCCACTATTTTTTATTTTCCCCCCCCCCCCCATATCATGATATGTATTTAAAAGATCCAGGAGCGCCACATATACATTAGTAGCAATAATCTGACTCTGCTCCCATTTTGATGCATAATGGGGGTTGTCCACTACTAGGACAACCCCTTCTTAAACTAAATGGTCAGCCCCGATAACCTAAAGCCTATACTGACCTCTCGTGCCAACTCTGTTCCCACGGTGTTGGCACTCGCAGTCCCGGGGCTGTGATGCGGTGGAATGACACGTGATGCACTGCGCCCAATTAGCAGTGACGTCCCTGTCCCCACTTTCGGACAAACTGAACATGAAGAGCATCTAATGAGCGAGTGCGAAAGGTGATTGTGGAGGGAAAGGAGACAACTATTGTGCATGTCGAATCCTGTTATCAGCTGCTCATAGACGTGTTTACCTGCAATACTAGTGCTGCCTCTGATGGTAATGAGACTTCTGAAAAGTCTTTTTGTAAAGAACAGGAAGTTAATCCGGAAGGAAAAGCTTCAGGAGGCCACTGTGAAAATAGCAAGATTCCAAAGTTCTACTTTTTTTTTTTTTAATGTAGATTGTAATACGAAAACAAAACATTGTCAACAAAAAAAAAAAAAATTACATTAAACACAAAAAACTAATGTAATCACTACGTCATATTCTGCTTATACAGTGCAGAAATGTAGTCCTTTTCAGTAGGACTGTGGGTGGGGCCTATTTATTCCTAGTGGTGTACCACCACTCATTACCGTAAGATTCACATATCTTTATGCTTTGCACGCAGACCCCCGACCCAGAGCTCCCCTATGAAATCTATCAGCCTCGACCTTGAGTTATGTTTCTGTCACTTTCTTTCAGGATACAGACTAAACCCATCAACCCTGAATGCTATAGTGAAGCGCTACAGTAGGAATGGCAGGATATTCTTCGATGACTATGTTGCGTGCTGCGTCAAGCTCCGAGCTTTAACAGGTGATTGCTTTGTTCCAAGAATGACTGGTAAAATATTAACGGGGGCGTCTGGTCAAGAAGTACAATGTGTTAGTATTGGCACCCAATTCGGGACCCTACTAGCGAGAGTCGAAATAAGTTTGAATCCCCGCGGCTCCATGTCTTGCGGTTGTCCATGCAGGGATTACCTAACAGACAGGAAGTCCCTGTATGTGTTGCTGGTGCTTAACCCCTTCCCGACCTTTGACGCAGCGTATGCATCATGAAAACCTGTGCCATTCTGACCTGTGACGCAGCATATGTGTCATGGTCGGATAGCGTCCCTGCAGGCCGGGTGAAAGGGTTAACTCCAATTTCACCCGACCTGCAGGGACAGGGGGAGTGGTACTACAGCCCCCCCCCGCGGCTACGATCGCTCTGATTGGCTGTTTCACTTTCAACAGCCAATCAGAGCAATCTGTAATATTTCACCTATGAAAATTGGTGAAATATTACAATCCGATGCTGCAATAGCATCTGCCATGGCTGGAGACCCCGATCTGGCCCCCCCACCGACTGACAGCGGCGATCTGCAGCCGCCGTCAGTGTTCCCTACCCCTCCGTCCTGTTCTAAGCGCCTTCCTCTCCCCCGTCCTCCCCTCAGTGCGCCTGCCGAATCGGCCGGCAGATTCGTTCCCTGTACACTTAGAACTTATCACAGCGATCAATCACAGCTATCAAAATAAAAAAAAAATAGTAAATAAACACCACCACCCCCCCTTATCACCCCCATAGGTAGGGACAATAATAAAATACAGAAAATATATTTATTTTAGTTTTTTCGTTAGGGGTAGGGCTAGGGTTGCACTTAGGGCTAGGGTTGCACTTAGGGCTAGGGTTGCACTTAGGGCTAGGGTTGCACTTAGGGCTAGGGTTGCACTTAGGGCTAGGGTTGCACTTAGGGCTAGGGTTGCACTTAGGGCTAGGGTTGCACTTAGGGCTAGGGTTGCACTTAGGGCTAGGGTTGCACTTAGGGCTAGGGTTGCACTTAGGGCTAGGGTTGCACTTAGGGCTAGGGTTGCACTTAGGGCTAGGGTTGCACTTAGGGCTAGGGTTGCACTTAGGGCTAGGGTTGCACTTAGGGCTAGGGTTGCACTTAGGGCTAGGGTTGCACTTAGGGCTAGGGTTGCACTTAGGGCTAGGGTTGCACTTAGGGCTAGGGTTGCACTTAGGGCTAGGGTTGCACTTAGGGCTAGGGTTGCACTTAGGGCTAGGGTTGCACTTAGGGCTAGGGTTGCACTTAGGGTTATAATTAGGCTATGTGCACACGGTGCGGATTCGGCTGCGGATCCGTAGCAGTTTTCCATCACGTTTACAGTACCACGTAAACCTATGGAAAACCAAATCCGCTGTGCCCATGGTGCGGAAAATACAGCGCGGAAACGCTGCGTTGTATTTTTCTCAGCATGTCAATTCTTTGTGCGGATTCCGCAGCGTTTTACACCTGCTCCATAATAGGAATCCGCAGGTGAAATCCAGACAAAAAACACTGGAAATCTGCAGTAAATCCACAGGTAAAGCGCAGTGCGTTTTACCTGCTGATTTTTCAAAAACGGTGCCGAAAAATCCGCACAAATCTGGAACGTGGGCACATAGCCTTAGGGTTAGGGTTGGAATTAGAGTTAGGGTTGGAATTAGGGTTAGGGGTGTGTTGGGGTTAGGGTTGTGGTTAGGGTTGGGATTAGGGTTAGGGGTGTGTTGGGGTTAGTGTTTGAGTTAGAATCTAGAGGTTTCTACTGTTTAGGCACATCAGGGGCTCTGCAAACGCAACGTGACGCCCGCAGAGCATTCCATCAAAGTCTGCATTTCAAAACGTCACTACTTCCCTTCCGAACCCCGGCATGTGCCCAAACAGTGGTTTACCCCCACATATGGGGTATCAGCGTACTCAGGAGAAACTGGACAACAACTGTTGGGGTCAAATTTCTCCTGTTACCCTTGGGAAAATTAAAAATTTGCGGGCTAAAAAATCATTTTTGAGAAAAGAAAAATTATTTTTTATTTTCATGGCTCTGCATTATAAACTTCTGTGAAGCACTTGGGGGTTCAAAGTGCTCACCACACATCTAGATTAGTTCCTTGGGAGGTCTAGTTTCCAAAATGGGGTCACTTGTGGGGGAGCTCCAATGTTTAGGTACACAGGGGCTCTCCAAACACGACATGGTGTCCGCTAATGATTGGAGCTAATTTTCCATTCAAAAAGCCAAATGGCGCTCCTTCCATTCCGAGCCCTGCCGTGCGCCCAAACAGTGGTTTACCCCCACATATGAGGTATCAGCGTACTCAGGACAAATTGGACAACAACTTTCGTGGTTCAGTTTCTCCTTTTACCCTTGGGAAAATAAAAGAATTGTTGCTAAAAGATCATTTTTGTGACTAAAAAGTTAAATGTTCATTTTTTCCTTCCATGTTGCTTCTGCTGCTGTGAAACACCTGAAGGGTTAATAAACTTCTTGAATGTGGTTTTGAGCACCTTGAGGGGTGCAGTTTTTAGAATGGTGTCACTTTTGGGTATTTTCAGCCATATAGAACCCTCAGGGTATGTGCACACGCTGCGGATTTTGCTGCGGATCCGCAGCGGATTTGACGCTGCGGATCCGCAGCAGTTTTCCCAAAGTTTACAGTACCATGTAAACCCTATGGGGAAAAAAAAACCGCTGTGCACATGCTGCGGATAAATCCGCACGGAAACGCAGCGGATTATTTCAGCAGCATGTCAATTCTTTCTGCGGATTCCGCAGCGGTTTTTAACAAGCACCAATAGGAAAGTGCAGTTGAAAACCCGCAGAAGAAACCGCGATGAAATCCGCCGTGAAAACCGCAGTGGTTTTGCACTGCGGATTTTCCAAATCCGCTGCGGCAGAATCTGCAACGTGTGCACATACCCTTAAACTGACTTCAAATGTGAGGTGGTCCCTAAAAAAAATGGTTTTGTAAATTTTGTTGTAAAAATGAGAAATCACTGGTCAAATTTTAACCCTTATAACTTCCTAGCAAAAAATATTTTGTTTCCAAAATTGTGCTGATGTGAAGTAGACATGTGGAAAATGTTATTTATTAACTATTTTGTGTCACATAACTC